>NC_065897.1:1890000-2515000 GCF_905147045.1 Nymphalis io
CAAGCAGTTAATTCGTTATTTAACAAGATTAAATAAAGTGTCTTGGTACAGGTTCAAAATATATATCGTACAGACAAGAACCGAATACTCAGTAATCTTGATCTCGAATCAAAATACATAATATTAACTACATAGAATCTCATTACTTTTCCTTTCACGTATATCAGATATTAGTAAAAGCCTACTAAAATGAAATATATTTTAAAATAATTATTTTATTTATTTGTCATGTCATAAGACAAATTATTATAAAAGAATTATTGACAGTTTTCGTTATGTATACCCAAAATAATAAAATAATTATCTCTTTCAATTAGTTTATTATTGTAGATAGAAAAAAAACTGATACGTTTTATATTTCACCATTACTTTACCGTCCGCAAGTTGAACGCTGACTTGGCGTTTATATAATTTAAATTTTTGGTCATAATTAAAATTTCCAGCGGCAAGGATCCAATTATGCAATTTAGCACTTCGCCACTATCAACATTTACCGACTCGCGTAAGTATAGCTCAAGCTTTGTATCGGGGTAGGGTATAAACTTTTTATATTGCTGATGAAAACGAAGGCATTGAAGCAAATTACTCATATAAGTATATAAAAAAATTATTACTATAGCGATTTACTAATATTGAGCACTATTTTACAGTATTACAGTACTTGATATAATATAATGTATCATTATTTTTAATACAATACCACTTAACTAATTTACCACGTTAGTTTTAATGAAGTTTCGATAACAGTTTCTCAGACATTCAAAACGCCATTTTGTCACGAATCGATAATTAATACACACGTTTATTTTACATAATTATCAACCAATGATATCATGTGAATTATATGTCAAAGTTATTTATTTTTCTTTACTTTTCCTACATGTTTTTAATAATAGGTCGTCTCCGTCACACTTAGTGGTTGACACGTGAGACAATATGATTATTTATGGATGCACTAAAGCCTAATCTACCGGAATAACGCATCAAGCATTCATATTGATATATATTTAACAATTATCATAAATCAGCAAAAAAAATTTAATCAATACTCAGAAGCTATATGTTCGGGGTGAAATTGTAAATATAGTATATATATATAATATATATATTTCAATTAAATTGAAATTTTGTGAATGAAAGGGTGAGTGAGCCAGTGTAATTACAGGCACAAGGGACATAAAATCTTAGTTCCCAAGGTTGGTGGCGCATTGGCTATAAGCGATGGTTGACATTTCTTACAATGCCAATGTCTAAGGGCGTTTGGTGACCACTTACCATCAGGTGGCCCATATGCTCGTCCACCTTCCTATTCTATAAAAAAAAAAAAATTAAAAACACTTTAAAAGTTAGCAAATGTCACATAGAAATGCGAAATATGCACAATACATGAACACCTACAAATTGTTAAAAAGTTTAATAAAACGCTGGTGATCTTGTGTGTGAAAATTCCATAAACGTATCAATATAATACAAAATCTTCAATCATATGATTCTTAACCAAGTGACAGATTTATACCTGTAGCTTAACCTAGATATGTTTGCGTCTACCGGCTTGCATTACATGTAGGTACATCCATATATACATCTAACATGATAAACCAATCGAACCGCGAACCAGTAAAAATTTTCAGCGTTCACAAGAATTGAAACGCTAAAGGCAATTTTATTCAACGGTCCAACGTCAACCAAACTTAATTAAATCCGCTATCCATATTCCCAATACCCAATCAAAGGTTTGTAGAGAAAAATGGAAAACGTCCAAGTCTTGTAATTAGCTGGTGGAAAAAATAAACCCGTTATGAATATTCAGTGCTGCTATTTGTCGAAGGTACGGAGTCTGAATTATTAATGTTGGAATGAGTTCGGCCAATACCGATCTTGCGGAACTTTGGAATGATACTTTAGTTTTTAATTATTTTTCAGCAATACTTTTTAATGAGCTCAGAAACTTTTTAACAAAAATTCAATAATAATGCACAAAGTACTTTGATAATAGTGAATATAACTTCGATTATGGTTCTGTGTATTGATAATCGGACATACCGTAGACATGATATTCAAAATTCTAAATATTCTGCCTCGTATCCAGTGTTTATGTAATATTCCGCTCATACATAAACGCCTACAATCTTATTCGAGCGCTGTAGAAATTTTTATCTTAAAAAAACATATCAAATAATCTATGTTACGAGTCTTTTCTATAGCTTTTCTATATCTTTTTCATGAGCTACAATCTAAATCTTAATATTACCACATTAAACTTATAGACACATATTAAAATATATTCACGCAATATTGTCATATGTTTTTATCATACCCATAATTATTTAGAGTTTGAAAAATGCCAACTAGACAGGAAATATAATGTAAATTAAAAACAATAACGAATTAACAGATCAAAGTTAATGTATATATTATGGACAAAAAAATATTATTAACAACGTTTAATGTATTGTAACTGCAGCCTTCAAACAATCCACTATTGGGCAGTCTTTCTTAGCTTTAACAAAAACCTATGAAGTTTGTTCCATCACGCTCCGTTGTTGGCTTGAAACTACCGCCTCTATGATTATCCTAAATAAAATTAAAAACGTTTTAAGCACAATTCCACTGTCGATCATTAAGGATACTTTACACAAATGACATTATAAACTTATTACCAAGAACGACAAATCAAATGATAACTCAAAAACAATGTTGCAATTAGCATCACACGCCCAGTTAGTGAGTTGGCAAGCGGGATAGATCTCACAACTTGTAAGTTCCTCGCTTAGTTGTTCTGCCAAGTTGCAGTTGTGAACGATGGGGTCATTACTAGATTCACTCACGTCCCTTACTTGTGTGAAACTTAAACGAGACGTTACTTTGTGTATTTATGTCTTCTACCAACGTATTCATATACACCAACAACACTATAATTTAAGTTCCTAATTTCCAAAACTATCCTCACTGACATTCATTTGGATATGAAGAAGAAAATTAGAGTCGATATAAGTTTTAATGGAATGGTAACAAGATATATAAATCCAAGAACTGTTTTAGTGCATAATAACGCAAGGAATATGTAAACTAATCCATTTTTATCTTAACTTCTTTGATTGGAATATAGTTATAAAAATTAAAATTCTCAATTACTTTTTAGAGTAAATACACACAAGCAATTAGAATCGTATCAAATATCTCAATCACTAGAGATTTAATATGATTATTATTAATTAATCAATATATGACCATAATTAGATTCAACGTTGAGCATTTTTATAATACTTAATGAGAATGAATACTTATGATAAGAGTAAGATAATGAATTAGTGTTAGTCTTGAGGTAATCGTATATATATAGTACAAGCGAAATCGCTCGAGTTGTTTTACCCCTATTACCTTAAATTAACTCTTAATATTTCTTGTGTGATATTTTAAGACTATATTAAACTTAGTGTGTATGAAAAATAACTTACATAGGGTCATCCAATTGGGTTCTTCTGTCACAACCTAGTCTCAGAGGCCCCACAATTCATTGATAACATTTGATTTGACGTTATCTTCATTGTCAGCATGACGAGGGTTAAAGCTGAATGGCTATAAACAATGGCCGTAACGACCATTATATAAAGTCATTTTTCATGTTATATTTTCTTATACGGATAATGGAAGTCATGTGAGATCATGATCTTGATATGAATTTACATACGTGTTCGTATATCTACCGGAGCTAAGATGGTCCAGTGGGTATGAAACGTGGATTGTAACTGAGCATCGTAGCTTCTATTCCAGACAAGAGTTATAGGTTAATTTGCGTTTCATGTTTTAATTCAACAAATCACAGAGGAGCATCATGCTGAAATTGGAAGCACCTAGTTGGAATATAGCATTTTTTAGAAAAATAAGAGTGGTTTCAAGATATTTCTTCTGATCACCCTGACAATAATGTAAATCTAATTAAAATCTATAATTCACTAGGCCGACAATTTAAAACTAACTATTTTTTTTTTATATTTATAATTATTTTGTTAGCATCCGTAAGAATATTTTTGATTATTAATCGGTTTGTCCAGAGGGTGGATCTACCAGTTATCTGCCCGATAGCTGGTTGGAATCACTACGGGTACGCGACCCCGGCCTGCTCTAGCTACTAGTGTCACATTCCTGTATCTTCCGTGATCACAGTATCCTCACTCCTCTCCTTGATACGTTGTTTCCCAAAATTATCCCAGCGTCACGCCAAAGAAGAAGGAAAACTAATATTAAACCCGGAGCGGTGCCTCCGTTTAGGCGTAAGCCAGTCACCTGCGGCCAAACCACCACACGTGTTGACTCGTCATTCCTGCGGATCCTGCTGGGGAGGAGGAGAGGGTGGCATGGGTACTGGGCAAGCCCGTGTTGCCTGGCCCAGGCGTAGCAGCATCCACGGAGAGGACACTTCGCTCACCTGTCTTGCAGGTGGAAAACAACACGGAGAGTGGCAATTCTTAAATCATCTGTCAAAGATGCAGAGGCCTATATATATATATATATATATATATATATATATATATATATATATATATATATATATATATATAATCGGTTGACTCTAAGAAATTTAATGCAAGAAACAGGTACTTCTATTCGTTGTAAACATGTTGAAAAATAATCGAGGCGTTAATATTAAATCTACGATATTCACATCTCTAGGCGTATTATGATATGTTATCGACTTTTAGACTTAGTAAGAAGTGCATTGGTTCCAAGAGCCATTAAAATTCAAATCAATATATTATAAACAGGAAATAGTATAATATTCGCAACAGCTGACAACAGTTGGATAACTTTAATAGCATTATATCGATTCGTTTAGTGCTGCATAGCTTATCAATTTCGTCGAAAACGAGAATCATTTTCTATAAAAGCACTTAGTTAAATCGGGAATCGAATCCCATTTCTGAAGTTGTGTTAGTGTAACATTCGTTAGATTAAGCCGCCCGGTAGCCTGTGATAGAAGTCCTCGGGGAGACAAGAACGCTTGCTTCTTACATGGCGCAATTCAAAAGCGATTTTTTTAAGATATTCTCAATAATTTTAACTAAATGTTTGATATAACTATTGGATATAAAACACAAGTGACGGTTACATTACAAATGTTTGTGTGTGTGTGTGTTGTGTTGATTTTTATAGTCAAATAATTTAACAAACTTAACTATAGTCTTGGCTTTTGGTTTTTAAGACAAAGTAAAGGTAAGTAAATAGACTATTTATATGCATCATTTAAAGCAAAATACATATTTTTATCTCTGAACTAGGCGTTATTATATATGCAGTCACTCGTAAATAATTCCAGAGGAATAATAATAGTACTACCAGTTCGTAAATGCTGGTTGTTATGCCAGAACCGAAAAAAAGTTTCAGGATCAGGATCATTTTTTCAGGCAAATATGAATTTAATTTATAATGCATGATACACACATTATATTTTTATATTATAATATTATATTTTTATATAATTTATTTAACATTTCAACATAAAACCGCTTCAGCTTGCAATTTTACATTCAACTAAAAACGAAATTGGACTCGAAATGATTGAATGCAGTTGTAAAAGCGAGTCGTCTGAAATATCTGAGACCTTTGTCTTAAATGTATTTATTGTTGCTGTAATAAGGAAAAATAAACTTACAATTGAAATAATAAAGAAAAATATCTTCAATTTGAATCCGTCAAAGGAATTTATAACAACGTCTTAAGCAAAATATTATTCATGGTTGTCAAGTGGTCTGTTTCTTATATTGATGGTAGGGCTTTATGCGAAGTCAGCTGGGATGGTACCACCCATTTATTAGCTATTCAACCGCTTGGCAGAAATATTTTGTATTGCCATGTCGGTGTCGATATTAAGTGAGCCAGTATTCGCACTGGAGGCTACTTAGAGGAGGAGGATTACTTAGAGGCTCAAGAGAGTCTAACCTAACCTTTTCACTATAAATTTATTTATCGGAGAAAAAATGTCGGTCTGTGCACTTTAGACGCGAACGCTGTCTAAGGAATAAAATATACAAAAACTTTTCATGATAGTTTGTTAGCTCTTTAAAAGATCTACAGATTAGTCAGCAATGACACTTATCTATATTTTAGGGATAACTCAAAGTAAATATTTTATATTTAAAAAAGAGGAAATAAAAACGACAACTGTAGCTTAGCTTAATTGTCACCATTATTATTTTGATTTAAAACGTTTTATGTACCGGTTTCATTTAAAATTATTATAAGATGTTTAATTAGCACAGTATGGGCGGATAGATGACCAATAGTTAAAAAATCACGAGATCAAATTTTACCTGTACGAAGTCATTGAGACAAATCGGAAAAAGTGAAGTTTCATCAAAGCATATCTCGCATTCATCGCGTGGTTTAAATATCGCAAAGATTATTGGTTTTAAGTGCATATATAAAATGGTTAATGATATTTCTGTGAGACATCAATATATTTTTACATTGTTTTAAAGGTTAACAAGCTGGCGCGTACATGTATATTTTCATTGAGGTTATTTATACTGTCTACATTGTTGTAACTCACTATATGGTGTGTCTGTACTTCAAACTAATCGCCATGATAATTGATAAGCATTTGAACATGGAAAATATTTTATCGCAAGTCGTATCGTTTAATAATATACAAGCAAATTTAAGTCATAAGAACGAATGCTGATTATTAAGAAGGTTCTATATAAAAAAAGTATATATTTAAATTTGAAAATGCCTAAAATGTCGTAACTGTTCGAAACCTTTAATCACTTTCCATATTTTTCATTCGTACTTCTCATCAGCTATGGCGATAGATTCCTCGGAAGCCTCTCGGGGAAAGCCGTCATCTAAATTCAGTCAACGAGGCCGAGGTGTCAACCTCCATACCTTCAATTTGAGAGCTCTTCTAAATTACAAAGGTCCTCACATAAATTGTTCCAATATTCCACGACGCTAGCGGCATATTAAGCTTAAGTAAGGCGTATTACACACCGATGTGCAAATATTTACATAACTATAAAAATTATGTATAACAAAAGGAAAAGGAAATATTTAGAAGAAAACAGTAAAATAAATAACAAAAATTAAGGACTAACGTAAGTTGACGACTAATTGATTCATCATTACAGTTTCACGATATCATACAAAACTACTAAAAATTGTCGGATATGCAAGTGGGCCACCTGATTATAAGTGATCACCACCACCCATAGATTACGGTGCTGTAAGGTCATAAGGTCGTTGTATACAGTAAGATTTTTTTATCTTCTTTATTGTGAGAAATAAGGATACGCTTAAGTAAAAAATAAAAATAAGTAAAGATTCTTCAGCAGGATCCTAGAAGACCTTATTTCAATCCATATCAACCGGAGCATGACTTTACCCGAATCTGGGCCTTGCTGTAACGCAATGCATATATTTGTGGTTTCGTTACGAGCAACTATTATAATAATATAAGATATTCTACCGCAAAACAGCAGTACTTGGTATTGTTGTGTTCCAGTTTGAAGGGTGAGTGAGCTAGTGTAATTACAGGCACAAGAGACATAACATCTTAGTTACTAAGGTTGGTGGCGCATTGGAGATGTAAGCGATGGTTAACATTTCTTACAATGCCAATGTCTAAGGGCGTTTGGTGACCACTTACCATCAGGTGGCTCACATGCTCGTCCACCTTCCTATTCTATAAAAAAAAAAAAACTAGTTTTTGGTTCACCTCCGTGTAAGGAGGCTAAGTTGTTAAGATGTTTAAGCGTAAGAAACAAAATAACAAATAAACAAACAAACTTACTTACTCAATTATCACATTAGTCGGTTCTCATCTGAAATAGATCGCTGATAAGCGATAAAAATGTCTTTTATATTGCATTTTTGTTCTTCTTTTCTTGGACTTATTTTAGCCTATATAATATACAATAAAATATAAATATTAAGTTAAAGTCACCAATACACTTCAAATGTAATTATATATTTAAACGCACAATTACACGACAGTGTCACAGCATCCTTCAAGTCACGTAACGTCGAAGATGCGTCAACGTGGATCGATGAGGAATTCTAAGGCGTGCGTATTTTTCATTAACGGCGTATTCTCACAAAGAGAAAGGAATCCGATATAGTATTATGGGAATCCTTATGATCGCAAACAATTTATGAATTTCTCTTGGGACGAGTTTTGTGATGATATCCCATGATAACGATTTTAGCCACGTTAACGTTAAACGAAGCCATTTAGTATAAATTGATATACTTAAGATAATCATTTAATAAAACACCTTTTGTTTTTCGAGCTATTTCATTCTAAGTACACTTTTATGAATGGTTAGAAACGTGAATCTTAACCGATGATTGCGGGTTCGAGTCGTCAACTACTAAATTTTTGCATATGCTTAATTTGTTTTTTAGTCATGTGTATCCACCGATTCGCATTGCAGCAGCACGGTGGAACTAGCTCCAAGCCTTATTCTCAAAAGAATAGATAGCCTTATAGTACCAGCAGTTAATAATTATAACAATAAGTAAATAAAAAAAACATCGTGAGGAAACCTGCATGTGTCTAATTTCACTGAAATTCTGCCACATGTGTATTCTACCCGCATTGAAACAGCATGGTGGAATAAACTCCAAACCTTCTCCTCAAAAAAGGGAGAAGAGGCCTTTAGCCCAGCAGTGGGACATACATAGGTCAAGCTTATGTAAAAAAAAGATACTAAATATTTATGTAACTAACACTCGCGTCTTCTCGGTGGAATCTATATTCTGAACTTTAACATTAAACGTTATATTTAATTTATATTCTAAAATTGCTTGTAAGAGCCTACTTAAATTAAACACATTTCGATATTATCACAGCATGATATCACACTATATATAATGTTTATAAAATTTGCAATAAGCTATTGTTATTGCTTATATTGACGCGAAAAAAGAGTAATTACTACACGTCATAGCTGCCTTGAAAAATTATTAAATCTATAAAAGACGAAATTCCTTACCAACGTTGAAATCATGAAGTTCAATGAACTCTATGACTAGGTTAAATGCCATGATACTGCCAGGACACAAGTGCACTTGAATAAAGAGATAGGGAGCTCAGTAGGATAGCTCCTTATTTGATTAACCGATCAACCGTCTGGCTTAAGATAGTATCCTGCATAAAAGGTATAATAACGGTACGACTTCGAAGAGTTCCATTAAAAATATATATATTATAAACTATATAAGGGGTAAATAACGTTTCAAATAGAAATAATATCTCTATCGGGAACAATAATCATTGGCCATCATGTACATATAGCGTATAGACATTTATAATAAAACAAAAAAAAATCACTCCAATCAAGCAGAAAATCCACGGTGATCAGCGTCGAAAGCGAGTTACTGCTGCATACACCGCCTCACGATCGTTAATCTTTTAAAGTTATATATTTTGAAAGCTACAAATGAAATATTTAGAATTTATGATACATTCATAAAATGGATTTTGGTAAAATGAATCACATAAGCAATATATGAATAATATTGGATGAGGTAAATCCAAAACAAGCCAAACTCGATACCGATAACGACCATTCAGACAGATGGACAATACTGGGAGATATCAGTTACTACAGTGACCATGATGTGAAGAAATATTCACTAATATATATCGTATTCGAGATTATTTACTATTTGAAATTTACATACATGCTACAAATTGATACGAACACTTTCTTTTAATTAATAAAATATATATTTTTTGAGATCATCTTGGAGTTATACTGCAACGCCGAATCAACGAAATCGGTTTATATAAATAAAGTTAAATAAAACTTAGTATGTGTAAATCATTTTTCAGTTCACGATTGGCTTTTGTACAACATAGTTTATATTTTAACGTATATATAATATTTTATTATAAAGAAACAGTATACTTTCTTTCAATTACTTAGAGCGTATGAATAATGCTTTTCCTAAGGGTCCCTTGAAAATTTTACATACTGCACAAGCTAATTTACTCTCTATAAAAAATGTTACTCCTATTTTGAATTAAAATTTCTAATGGCCTATCATCAGTTAGAAAATTTCTGCTTATTTTTTACGCGTGAATTTACTTTTTATATGTCTCGTGTCTACAGATCGTCATGTCACCCCAACTATAGATCACGGCTGACCAACTAACGATGGAGGCAGTGGTTTGTTTCCACACAAAGCCACGATTTATCGGGCTGTTCCGTAATTGATAGGATTTACCCCGTAACAGAATGTTCTACTTGTACCCAAAACGATCATTAAATCCCTTGGAGTGATTTGTTGTTTTTTTAACCATCTGATTTTATAAAGAATTCTTCTCCCTCTGATGAACAATCTGGTATCAAGTTACAATTTTTTTTGATAAAACGATATGTCATTCTTTTGATAGTTATATAGAGATCTGTAAACATATTAAAAAATTACCCTAATTCAAGTACGTCTATTCGAATCATCATTTCTCTTGAATTTATAAAATATATATATTATAAGATTCATCATATCAGCCGAAAGACGTCCACTGCTGGACAAAGGCCTCCCCCAAGGATTTCTACGTTGGCCGATCTTGCGCTGCCTGCATCCAACGGCTTCCCGCGACTCGTTCTAAGTCGTCGGTCCACCTTGTAGGGGGCCAGCCCACGCTGTCTTCCGGTTATAATTATTATAAGATTTATTAATGAAGAATTACTTTTTTTTACTTTATACCTTATTGTACACAACAAAGAGAAAAAAATACAAAACATGCATACAGCATAAATAAAAGTATATAATAGTGATCTCTTCCAGGCAACTAACGGTGTAAGTAAGTATAACTCATAGAATATGAGGTAGGTGGTGCTGTAATAATAAAAAAAAATAACATTAATTTATAATAAAAACAAAGTAATAAATAAATGTAAGTATAAAATAAATAAATTCTGTTATCAATACATATAAAATAACAAATATATAATATAAATACATACTACATACAATAAGTACGAATAAAAACGATAAGTCCTTAAACATAACAAGAAAGAAAAGAAAAAAGAAAAATACAAAAAAGAATAAAAGTAAAACAAAATTTTTGGTGATAAGGCATTTGAGACAAAAATTATCTTTTACAAGTTTTTTAAAAATAGTTCCAGAGCTTAATAAGCCTGACCAGCTGAAGTGGCAATTAAACGAGGGCCAACCTACGTTCAACCCGGGCAAGCACCACTGAATTTTCATGTGCTTAATTTGTGTTTATAATTCATCTCGTGCTTGACGGTGAAGGAAAACATCATGAGGAAACCTGCATGTGTCTAATTTCATTGAAATTATGCCACATGAGTATTCTACCAACTGAATTGGAGCAGCGTGGTGGAATACGCTCCAAACCTTCTCCTGAAAAGAGAGAGAAGGCCTTAACCCAGCAGTGGGACATTAACAAGCTGTTACTGTACTGTACTGTACAACCTATGTTCAGTAATCCAACCTGTGAAGGCTGATAAATGATGATGATGATGATTTCACTTTAACCAAAATAAACAATTCGAAAAAAATAATATGTTGTATATTTTATAAATTTTTATTTACATTTTAGCATAACACTATGACAAAACTAGACATTTGTCTCGACCTAATACTACATCGGGAATGTAATTATGTCTTCAAGGTCACTGTTCTCTACACAATACATTTTCAAACAATCCAAAGGTCAGGATGAACTAAAGCCATAACGAGGTTAATATCCCGAACAACGATCGACTCTTGATTGGGAAGTTATCTTTTGGAAATGCGAGATGAATTATTCAGATGGTATTAAGCGTTGGAATTGTAACAGAACGCTCTGAATGATACTGATTACATTTATTTTATACGAGGTACATTTTTATTTAATTTTTTAACAACTAAAATGCATGTAATGTTGAATAATCTTTTATCTCGTTCTTGTCAATCAACAAAACTATACGAAAAAAAAGATGTAAAATGTAACATCACGTTTCCCGACAATTTCCTTCATCACTGAGTATAAGATGAACTATAAACAGAAATGAAACACATGAAAATTTTAAATTAAAACTGCGATCATCGGCCTATTTTAATACGTGTACTAAAACTTATCGGATCTTTTCAAATCAGATTCGTATATGATATGAAATGCACTTAATTATTAATCTATACACATAATAAAAATGTAACCGATCGCTGTCTGTACATGGAAGATATTTGAGTAAAAGTATTATCGGGGTCTTTATCAACTTTATCTTTAACAATTCGTGATACTGCTTAAATCATCTGTCAAAGATGTAGGGGCCTATATACTAGAACCCAAAACAGAATTTTCTGAATTTTTTGTCTGTTTGTCTGTGCGTTTGTGCACGCTAATCTTATCACGTTTGGTTTTTTTTTTTTTTTTATAGAATAGGAAGGCGGACGAGCATATGGGCCACCTGATGGTAAGTGGTCACCAACGCTCTTAGACATTAGCATTGTAAGAAATGTCAACCATCGCTTACATATCCAATGCGCCACCAACCTTGGGAACTAAGATTTTATGTCCCTTGTGCCTGTAATTACACTGGCTCACTCACCCTTCAAACCGGAACACAACAATATCAAGTATTGCTGTTTTGCGGTAGAATATCTGATGAGTGGGTGGTACCTACCCAGACGAGCTTGCACAAAGCCCTACCACCAGTATATGGCCTATGGTGTGGGTTATTACTAATGTATTGTGACTAACTTCACTTTTAAAAAAAATTAGTGTTTGTTTTATTTCAATCGGTTCATAAATAATGAAGTTATTTCAATTTAAATAATCACGTCGAACATTTATTCGATAAAAATGCTATAAAATAACTGTTCAGTTGAATTGACTGTAATTTTAGCTACCTTTAAATGCTAGTCTATAAAATGATGATTATTGAAAATTTTTAGGAACAAAACAAAGTTAAAAAAATGGACAGTTTCAGAGATTTAAAACTTACAATGTAAGTTGAGCTTAGATCTATACGATATCTGCTGCTTAATATTCTATACTCTGCCGAAATGTGGACCGTGTACCGACATCATATTCGCACATTAGCCCGCTTCCACCTTAAATGCCTACGCAAAATTCTGAATATCCAGTGAAATAATCGTGATACTTATACGATTTCATAGCTCTGTCTTGGTAAAGAATTCCAAATGTCAATTATTTTTTAAAACAATATCAAGTTTAAAAGATTTAATATTTAAGGAACAATTCGATATTTGAAACAAAACTTAGCGAAGCAATGCAGTAAAATTATTTATTTTTTTATTCAACTTGTCATCTACAAACTTTCATATCATTGGATGTAATCAGTAATTGGAACCACGACGCACAACAAAGCGTTCTTGCTAACTAGGCGCAGTGGAAAGGCGAAGGCGGCCACAAATCAACTGGCGTGACGTAATCATGAAGTGTGGATTAATTATGAGGCCAGACCGACTGGCAGTCAAGCAAGTTCGTGAGATTTATCTGGAAATTACACGTCACTGCATTCCCTATTTCACTGTTATTTGATTTAAATTTTAAGGCTATGTGATGACATGGAATTTGTAATGAATACCAGCATGAAGTTCTGATTATCAGACTAATTATAATTTAGTAACTTTATTATGTATCTTGCACCATTTTAAACATAGAGAAAAAGAACATATTTATTTAGGATGCAGGTATTTCAAAAACGATTCAACAAATATTTCATTACACATTAAACAACAAAGTTGCCCATTGTGTCCGTCTTTTTGTCTTAACTAAAAATACAATGATTACCGAACGGATTTTCATACGGTTTTCACTAATAGACGGAGTGACTCAAGTTTAATATATAATTAATTTAAGTTTTATATAAATGGGCCCTATAAATATGACAATAATTGTTGAAGATGTCGAAAAAAATCCTGCCAACTGGGAGCTTAACTGTTGTGCGCCGCGTAAACAAATGATTATATTATGTATTACGATATAAACGCTTTATGTACATTGTTATTCTACCCGTGTGATATTTTTTTTCCAAAACTAGCAATTAAAATTTAAAATTACAAAATATTCTAAATATACTGCAATACCAACAACTATGTTGTGTCTCAAATAAGCGTTCCAGCTTCCAAGGCGAGTACGATAGCATGAGGATATACTATAACGAATATCGCATTATACCGAGTAAGATAAGACGATGAAAATCAATATTTTATAAATATTGATTTTACTACGTTATTTACAATAAAATTATTTGCCCATGTATGTTTTTCATTGTTTTAAATATGTCATCGTACAATTGTAAGGTTTAAAATAAATCTATTTTGATTGTAAACTGTCAAAATTGTAAATGGAACATTAAACCTATCTATCTGTTTCTATATATAAAAGAATAACTGTCTGGCTCACATATCAACGCACAGCCCAAACTAATGGGGCACCATATTCTTTTGCACAGTTGGTTAGCACTAAGAAAGCATTAATGAATATTTAACTCCTAAGGTTAAAAGGGATGAAAGTCTGCATAATATATATATATATTTATAATTAATAGGCCAGCGTTTAACCGTTGACTTGCCTGATGTTAAGCATCGACACTGTCTAGGATGTAGCATGCTTACCTATAAGGAACCTGTTTACTCTGGATTCTAAGACACCAACATTGTACCTATCAGGAAATACGGACTCAGACAAAGCATTCCATAGTTTCGCAGTGCGAATGATAAATGTGGATTCAAAGCGCTTCGTACGTAGGCAATAATAATAAAATTATATTATTGTCTTCGTAATAAACATTGATTTTTGAAGAAAGAACTAAGGTAATTGGGATTGAGCAATTCTAAACAAGAGCGATGCTGCGACTAAAGCACTAGCTTACAATGTAACGCATACAATTTCAATAGCTTATAATTTTCTAGGCTGATCTAGCCTTGTGTTTATAATTTAACTGTTAAATTGGTCCGTTATATTAAAATAAACAATCAATATGGGCCATTGATAATTTTTCTTCAATTAAAATCCAGCTAGATTTATAACTAACAGTCCATATAATTATCCGATAGTATCCGAGTTAATAGTCCACGTGATAGCACCTTCTTGTTAGCAGTGTAAGAAATACTAATAATTTGATCCACAAAGCTACTTATTTAAAATTCCTATAAACAGTTCTCTCTTTTGAAATTAAAACTTTAAACATAATCCTTTAAAATCAAACCAAAGAAAATCAATGAGAATAATTTGAAAAGAAATGTAAAAAGTTACATAAAAAAAAATTTACTTTAAGCAGTCTTCGAACAAATGAAGTAAAAACGTACGTACATACATATATAGATAGAAATGTTTTAAATTTAAATAGTCTTGGAAACTCATCGTGTGCCAAATGAGCCATAAGCCACCCGGGGAAGTTTTACACAAGTTTGTTGTTTTGCAAAAGAGTTGAGCTTCAAGTATAGACGAGAAACGATAAAAGAATTAGGTACAGTTGAGTTGGTACGGTGCTCTGCAGAGCGATATCGTGTAACAGGTACGGCATATCAAATGTTTTTTCAATTATATATTCTACTTATTTCGCTGTGATTATAATTTAGTATTCATATTATTATTTTTATATTTAAATTGTGTGCCCGAAAAGTTAAACTATATAATCATATTAGAATTTAGTGTCAGTTTATTTTTAAGAGTATTTTTAAAACGATAATTAGGAATTAGGTATTTGAGAAATACAATTAATATTTCAAAGTGGAGAAATAGCTAAAGGGAAAGAGCAAATACAGGTCCATTTGGAGAAATCTACTCGACCAGACTCAAGCCCACTCGCGGCTGATGCCTTAGGTGATGATGATTTGCCCTCCAATTAAACGTAAAATTCGAATTAGGAAGTGGGTGACCTTAACTTAGAGTGCTAGGATCGAACCAATGGCTTCATTTGTGACTCTTAAGCTTTTGAGAATTAAAAATTGTGTTAAGAATATAGTATTTGTTAGCCTGTTGTATGTTATTTTGTATTAATTTTATAAACATTCATCAATTAAGTGCACACTTAGAAAATTAGAGAAGAGAAGTTTAATTTTTAGTGTTATTATTATTAATTATAAAACATGCATGAGGTTAGTGATTGTATAACTTATGGTTATATTTCTTTCATTGTTTTCGGGGTGTATTTACAAATAAAGAACTATTATATTATATTTCATAGTTACCTATAGTTAAATCATGTAGGTACGAAGACGGATATACATTTGGACAGCTTATATTTTAAAATTGGAAAAATAGTGAGAGCTTCATCCGATGTATTGGATACTGTCATCGAACTTGGCTAATAGAAAAGATAGAGCACGGATCAAAATTGAATATTCCCTCGACCAATCTCCACGATAGATGAAAATATGAGCGTATATATCTTTAACAAGATAGGTAGGTAGGTAAATTTGCAAATAGAAATTGTTTTGTTTGTATATGTCCACAAATTTACATGAAATACTGATGATTGTTCTTTTTTAAAATCAATGTCGAATATAATTTTCTGTCACGACTGTTTTCTTAAACGAGTCTCGAGCTTTCTTTTAAAGAATTACTACTGTGTGTGCCACGCAAATGTTAATATTATTTTCCTGACGTACATTCAACCTATATGTGCACATATTGTGTTCTGGTTTGCTAGACAATCCCAGGGTTAGCAATGCATTGACGGTGATCTGTATTGAAAGTGCTTTAATGCGAAGGTGACCACTTAGCAGGCGGTCCATAAGCCCACCCCCCTTACTAAAAAAATGCAATCAATAAAGTTAATATAATACTTGTGGATGTATGATATTAATACTTATATAATGGCATTACATAACTGGGGAATATTTTGTAATATTAAGTAATGTATCACTAACATTAAGCAATGTGACCTTGAATTTGAAACCTGTTCTCGTTAATACCTCCTAATGTAAAGCTTTATAAATTAATTTAAATTGATTATGTTCTTTACTACTTCGTAGAAAATACATTTTATTTTAAATATATTTAGTGGAAATAATTATAAAAAAGAAAATAAAATAAATACCTTACATTTCAGAGAAATGTGGCAACAGCGACACTTGCGAATAGCTTAAGCCCAAACAAAGCTAAAACTGTAAAGTTTAAATCTGTTAGTAATCAAAGATTACACTAGGCAAGCTTTTGGCTTTGACTACTGTTTTGCTTACAAACGCATGCGCTTAACTGTGCAAACGCGTTTATACAAATTAAAAGGATTAATAGTTGAATATCTAACTTAACTTTGATTTCACTGATCGTGATTTGGACTATGTTATTAAAACGCTACATGCTAGAATTTCATTTTATGAGCAAGATTAACCGTGTGGTGACGACGACGAATATCACCACCCCATCTCATCCCGTGGGGGGCGTAGAAGTCGACCCGAGGGAATATACACCAGAGAACGGGCAGCAGCGTCTCTCTGAGTACTATGACTAACTTACTGCGATCGCCAACCCGTCTGCCAAGCGTGGCGATTATGGCATATCCCCTTATGATTCGCGCAACTAAGCCACGGCCCCTAGTCCCCGGCAGCCCTGCTATTCCTAGCCTTGGTAACAGCTGTGGTAACGGCGGGGCAGGGGGTGCTAAGAATCCCCGGCAGATTTCGTGTTACCAACACCGACGACCTCTGGCCCTGGCAACATATAACACGCGTACACTGCGAACCGACGAGAAGATCATCGAACTGGAGGAAGAACTGAGCAGGTTACACTGGAATATCGTCGGATTATCCGAAGTCCGAAGACAGGGGGAGGATGCGATGATCCTGAAATCCGGTAACCTTCTCTATTTCCGAGAGAGCGATCAACTGTCTCAAGGTGGTGTCGGGTTCATAGTCCACAAGTACCTCATTAACAACGTTGTGAAAATCGAGAGCGTGTCGACTAGGGTGGCGTACCTTATACTCAGAATCACCAAGCGGTATTCTTTAAAGGTCATACGCGCCGACTTCGACACACTCCGACGATGAGGTTGAGGTCATGTATGAGGATTTATCTAAAGCCATACATACCAATAAGACTCATTTCACTGTTGTAATGGGGGACTTTAACGCAAAGCTGGGCAAACGATTCGGTGATGAGTTAAAGGTGGGACCACATGGAATTGGAGACCGCAACCTCGGGGCCAGATGTTGGCCGACTTTATGGAGAAGGAGGGACTCTTTATGAAGAACTTCTTTTTCAAGAAGCCAGGTCAGCGTAAATGGACCTGGGTGAGCCCTGATGGGAAAACCAAGAATGAGATAGACTTCATCTTGTCGACGAGAAGACAAATATTTAATGACGTCTCCGTGATCAATGCAGTCAAAACTGGGAGCGATCACAGACTCGTAAGAGGCTCGTTAAATATCAATGTTAAACTCCAGAGGTCCCGACTGATGAAGTCTACGCTCCGACCATCATCTCTTCAAATCCGAAATCCCGAAGCCTTTCAGCTCGAACTCCAAAACCGATTCGATTGCCTAGCAGATTGCGAGGAAGTGGACACATACAACGACAGGCTTGTGGAAACTGTCCGTACGGCTGGGTCTAAGACCTTCAAGACCAGCCGTACAAAAGGAACCAAAAAGATCTCTGCCTCTACCCTACGGCTTATGGAGGAAAGACGGAAAATGATTCTGACGTCCCCAGCTGATGCTGCCAGCTATCGGCTGATCAACAGACAGATTTCAAAGTCTCTAACTCGCGACACTCGCCAATTTAATACAATGTGCATTAAAGAGGCCATCGAGCGGAACAAAGGCTCTAAAGTGTTCGCCAGAGATCTGTCTGTTGGTCAGAGTCAACTGACAAGGCTGAAAACTGAGGATGGCAGAATAGTCACGTCAAGATCTGAGCTGTTTGAAGAGGTTGAGAAGTTCTACGGTCAGCTGTACACGACAGCTCAATCACCTGTCAGTAGTCATGCTGCAGATCCCAGAGCAAGACTAACCCGACACTACACTGAAGATTTTCAGGACGTCAGTCTTTTCGAGATTAGAATGGCTCTCGGACAACTCAAAAACAACAAGGCACCTGGTGATGATGGTATTACAGCCGAACTTCTGAAGTCGGGTGGTACACTAATCCTCAGGGCTCTTCAGAGGCTTTTTAACTCCGTCATAGCCAAAGGTCAAACGCCAAAAGCATGGCACAGAAGTGTGGTGGTACTTTTCTTTAAGAAGGGTGATAAAACCCTTCTGAAGAATTACAGGCCCATCTCACTGCTGAGTCATGTTTACAAGTTGTTTTTGAGAGTCATTACGAATCGTCTCGAGCAAAGGCTTGACGACTTCCAGCCACCCGAACAAGCCGGATTCCGGAAAGGCTTTAGCACCATAGACCACATACATACGCTGCGGCAAGTTATACAGAAGACTGAGGAGTATAACAGCCACTTTGCTTAGCGTTTGTGGACTATGAGAAAGCCTTTGATTCGATCGAAATTCAGCACCTGGGCGGTGCTGAATTCTCTTCAAAGGTGCCAAATTGATTATCGGTATATCAGGGTGTTAAAGTGCTTGTACGAGAACGCCACCATGTCGATCCGACTCCAGGATCGGAACTCAAAACCTATCCAACTGCAGAGAGGTGTAAGACAGGGAGACGAGATATCTCCGAAACTGTTTACCGCTGCATTAGAAGATGTTTTCAAGCTTCTGGACTGGAACGGACTTGGCATCAATATCAACGGCGAGTACATCACTCATCTTCGATTTGCCGATGACATTGTAATTATGGCCGAGACCTTGGAAGACCTCGGCACTATGCTCGATGACCTCAGCAGGGTTTCCCAACAAGTGGGTCTAAAAATGAAAATCATGTCGAACATCCATGTTGCACCCACTCAAGTCAAGGTTGGAAATTCTGCAATCGAAGTTGTAGACAACTATGTCTACCTAGGTCAGACCATCCAACTAGGTAGGTCCAACTTCGAGAAAGAGGTCAATCGTCGAATTCAACTCGGCTGGGCAGCGTTCGGGAAGCTACACGATATCTTCTCATCCCAAATACCGCAGTGTCTCAAGTCGAAAGTCTTCGACCAGTGTGTGTTGCCAGTGATGACTTATGGATCAGAGACGTGGTCGCTCACAATGGGCCTCTTAAGATGGCTCAAGGTCACTCAAAGGGCAATGGAGAGGGCTATGCTCGGAGTTTCTCTGCGAGATCGAATCAGAAATGATGAAATCCGCAGGCGAACCAAAGTAACCGACATAGCCCGAAGAATTGCTAAATTGAAGTGGCAGTGGGCGGGGCACAATGCTCGCAGAACCGACGGCCGCTGGGGCAGAAAGGTTCTCGAGTGGTGACCACGAACCGGAAGACGCAGCGTGGGCAGGCCCCCTACGAGGTGGACCGACGACTTAGAACGAGTCGCGGGAAGCCGTTGGATGCGGGCAGCGCAAGATCGGCCAACGCGGAAATCCTTGGGGGAGGCCTTTGTCCAGCAGTGGACGTCTTTCGGCTGATATGAATGAGCAAGATTACTGAAATTATATTATTATATTAAAAATTATTACTAATATTATTATATTAATACGTTTGTTTATTTGAATGTCACGCTTTCACGTCTTAACTACTCAACTGATTGTCATGAAATTTTGCATACGAAGGCAGAGACCCCCGTCACTACCCCCTTAAATCGTGGGCTGAAATTAGTAAGTAAATAAATAATATGATGGATATAACGCCTCACTAATAAACATTTTTAGTGAGTGCGTTTTTCTTTCGATTGTTAAATCAAGCTGCGATCTAAGAACACCGTATGAGTACATTCTACCATCAATAATCTGCCTACTTTTTAATCTTTTATAAACCTTGTACCTGTAATAACACTAACTCATCCTTCAAACCGGAACATAGCAATACAGATATTTGACGGTAGAAAGGTTGAAAAGTGGGTCGAAACCACCCATATGGATGGCTAACAAAGCTCTACCACAAGATAAGCATATAACATTCAAATAAATTTACACTATTAAACTTAACAAAAATTAATAAATATGATAACCTAATGTAATATAGCATTTTATTAGCCGCCTAAAAACCTTCTTTTTTTGTCTTTTGATATCTTCGTCGATCTTCAACAGAAACTGTAGGGCTATTCTGTAAGAACATCCTCGAAACTCGCCGCAGAAAACGGTTTCGAAATGTCAGAAAATGATATGCGACATTGACTATTATAATTATAATATTTCAAGAATACACGAATTGAAATAGTATATCACCATAAGTCAGTTGTCAAGTTGTTGTTGTTAAATATAAGCCTTGGCGAATGGTCGATATAAAAATGACAGCGGGGTTTATTATAGAATGCATCCACGCCTACCGACCTTCCTATAAACGTAGGGGTGATTGGAATAGAAGACATAAATAGAGACGGCGCCAGTCTTTATTACTTGCAGGACGTGTGGCGGGCTTCAGATAACAATATTTAATTAATTACGAGAAATATATGATGTTGAATGAGTTCATTCGAGTCGACTTAAGATATACCTATACATAATGAATCATTGTATATTTAGTATCAAGATTTGTTTATGTATCAAGTGGTACTTTCGTATTATACTTTAAAAACTTTTATTTAAGCGTCGTTTATACGATTATTAAAATGAATCTATTTTATAATTTTAATACTTAATATTATATAATCATAATAATAATTTATTTTTTGTTTTTTTTATATTTATATGAATAATTCAACTTAATATAGTAAGGTAATTTAAATTATTGTTTTTTTTTTACTTATTTTAATTATTTTGTCTCCTTTAAGATAAGTTAATATATCATTGGATGTTATGTTTATGGTAATGGATTTAATTTATAATATAGTTAAGGATTCCACCACAGCAACGTTGTAATGAAAAAGACGTGCGCTAATCTCAATCCGCCATTTTGTGTGAGTAATAAAGTCAATTTATATGATTCGGTGTTATTTTTTAAGACCAATTTGTATAAATTCGGTTTCACTTCTGGATATCAAGTATATATACAAATATAAATGTCTGATTAACAAAGTTTGACATGTTAAGAAAACATTTGTTAAATGTTTGTTAATAAAGGTTCCAGATATTGAAAGGGGAAACCAATAAAGCAACATTAATGTAAGCGTATTCGCGGGCAAAATGTAGTAAGTCAATAAAGCTGTTATATCTTGTAACAAAGTTTTTTCCCGAAACTTCTGCACCAGTTGGAAATTCCTTTGACACGTGCCCACGAGTAAGTTGAATTCTGATATAAGTTTATTGACTGTTCGCTTGTCACATACTTCCTACACTAACTTTACCCTGCAGACCGTGAAGTCTTACTTATGCTCACATTTCATTGTTCTATGTTTGTACAAAATATGTAATCGAGATACAATTATTGATGTTAGAATAATTATTTAATAAATCAATATCGACGGTTGAAACAATAAAATTAATTTTTATACGAAAAATAAATGTGACTCATTTGTTTATAAAAACTAAATACAATAAATAATAAAATACAATATTACTTACGGCTTTAAAAAAAATCGAAATAATGAAATTTTACAAACATGTTTTAAATGCAATCTTTGTTTACAATTTTTTTTTTTTTAATTTATATTTAAAATGTAGACTAGACAACACTACCACGATGCGAACTGTGGCCATCTCCCAAACTGCATATACATAGATTTATCCAAGCATTAGCATTGCAAAAAATATTAACCACTTCTTTCAAAATCAATATGTAAAAACACACTTTAAACTTAAACACTACTATGTAATATAATAATAATAATATCTTTATTTTTCAGGCATCAAGGTCCATACTTTTGGTACATGATTATTACACATTCAATATATTCAAATGATTATAATAAATAGTGAATTGAACCCAAACGATCAAGCCTCTTTCACCAGAGACTTTGTCTTTTCATTCAAATCATTGTGTAACATCTTAATTAGTAAGCAAATATACCAATAAATCCACAAAATCGACTCGCCTCGCAAATCGTCTGCGCCGTGCACTTAAAATGTTTTTTATTTCACGTAAACACGATATACGGTAATACGTGCAGGTCGAATTTAGGTAGGCTTGCCAACAAGTTTCGTTATAAATCGCGGCGAGTGGCCCGCCTAGATAGCTAGGCAGAAATTTTGGCAACGACTACCAATAACGATTAGTGCAGACATCAGGCGAGATTGTATTAAGACAGTTTGTATTTTTTTTAATATTTCAAAGGATTTTTTTTATGAAATATGTAGGGGGACAATGCGCTACCTGATTGTAATTGGTCATCACTGCCCATAGACGTTGGCGCTGTAAAAAATATAAGCCATTCCTTACATCGCCAATTCGCCACCAACCTTGGGAAATTAGATGCTATGTGTCTGTAATTACACCGGCTCACTCACCCCTTAAGTCTGTCTCTTATACTGGCTTATTTACCCTTCAAACACAAAAACACTTAGTATTGGTGTTTGGCAGTAGAATATGTGATGAGTGGCTGATATTTACACCAACAGACTTGTACCAAGCCCTACCACCAAATAGATTTAGCATACCATTAAAGTATAAGGGCCGTTTAGCTAACATAAGCATTTGTTTGAGATGTGTAACTATAAGTATGTGTAACGATATTATATAATCTTTGTATTTTTTAAATAAAAGGCAGTCATTGTCTGGTCTTCTTGAGACGCGACACCTCTCTTCATAAGTAGTGAAAGTTTTAGCAAATTATTAAACCTATCAAAGTTATATTATAATGACATAAACTAAATAATATTTACGATCAACGCACGATCTTCTGTTTAAGTGAAGAAAAAAATAATTTTATATAAAATGGGAAAAAATATTTCAAAAGAAGAAACGGTTGTCGTACAAAATGCTGCAGGATCAAATCGGGCAGTAGCAGAAACCTTAACATTTCACTTATCCCTGGTAATTTTTGGGCATGCTATGTAATAATAAATTAAAAATAAGCTTCAATTAATTAAAAAATAAAACTATCCCATGAAATCTTGTATCTACGTATACAGTTTCACTCAAATATATCCAATAGTTCTGGCATGATCGAGTAACAAGCTTCCAAAGACAAAAACTTTGCATTTATAATATTAGTAAGATTATCATCATTGTAAATTTTTTAATCATGTACACATATACAACTTATGATTAAAAGTACCGTAAAAACGTTGCTATTGTTAAGACCGGGATCGCCCAGTAAAAAAAAACATCTGTTTAACCGATGAAACCGGGTTTAAAACCGGACAAGCTTCTCTGATTTTTCACGTGTTTCATTTGTGTTTATAATTCATCTCGTATTTGGGAGTGAAAGAAAAACACATTTGTCAAATGAAATTCAAAAACATGTCTGAAGAAACACGAGTGAAGCATGTGACTGAATAATCTTTAACCCCTCTCCTTAAGAGTGTAAGAGATCTTTCTGATTAGTAAGACATCTACAAGCTAATACTATGATGAACAACTTCTATAATTTTGTTATAATAAAAATAATCATCGACATTATAGGAATATAATTGGAATATTTTTAAACATTGTTCTATCCAAAACAACGTCCCATATTTTTTATCTCATGTCTGCGTTCAAGCTAAGAGGTCTAGCGAAACAATGTCGTAAGAGTAGCTACAACTTACGGATCGTGGTTTAAATCCAGCTTGATTTCGGAATTTAATTTACTGGCAATGGTTTACTCTTGTTTATCTGATAGACAGAAGGGAGGATTTCAACCAATTTGAACACATGGCTTTTATATTGTGCGCACATTTTCATACTGATTTATACATATTTAAATTTAGAATATTTTACTAAGCTATAAGTATTTCAACTTTATCTTTATCTTTGAAGTATCTTTATATTTGGAGTATCTTTGAAGGATAAGATCAGAAATGAGATTATCCGGAAAAGAACCGGAGTCACCGACATAGCTTGCAAAATTAGCAGGCTGAAGTGGCAGTGGGCTGGTCACGTATGTCGTAGGACCGATGGCCGTTGGAGCAGACGAGTCCTAGAGTGGAGACCGCGAATCGGCAAGCGCAGCGTAGTGCGCCCTCCAGCCAGGTGGACCGACGACCTTAAGAAGGTGGCGGGCACCAACTGGATGCGGAAGGCGGAGGACAGGGAGCTTTGGCGCACCTTGAGAGAGGCCTATGTTCAGCAGTGGACAACGATTGGCTGTTGATTGATTGATTGATAAGTATTTCAACGGTATTATTTTAACAACAGTGATAGCACAGAGTAGTACAGGTACACAATAGGCAAATCCCAGGTTAGTGTTTATAGCTAATTTCATGTTTGAAGAGAAGTGCATGTATAGCCTACCCGCAATTGAACAGTGAAGTTGAACTGTTGTCCAACAGTGGGATATTTACGAGCTGTTTATTCTTAAAGATTATTTCGAGCGCTTTGTGCATGATGATGAAAAAAGGTCGTCATTAAAAATGGTTATGGGACATGAGAGATTTTTTTTTTATTTTGACGTTGCTTTGATATAAAAACATGCAGGCACATCAAAAATAACAACAACCAAAACAATAGAAAAGTACATCAAGGGAGAACACGTCTATATAGGTTTTCATTGTTTATGGTTTACATACATATATGAGAAAATTAAGATAGAATTGCCAATTCAAAATTTAAATATAAATATTCAAATTTACGATTTCACTATACTTATAAACAATATTTTTCGTAATATATAAGTTTTTTTTCATATATTCGGATTTTATTTAAGCACCTGCTGTTGCTGACATACAAAATAGGTAACTGGGTCTAGACGGATGGATCTTACGTGATATCAAGGCATTTGGAACGGTTTCAGATTTTGTATTATATTCGCATTTTTTCATATAAGAAGCTTTTATATAAAACGTTATATAAAAGAGGTCTTTTTATTATAACATTAGACAATTTGGCTGGATATAATATAAGACTACTTCTGAGCTAAGTGATAGAGCTGTCATCATTCGGATTGATTGGTACAAGATTCATCACGCAGACCGACAGTTGCATACTGAAGTAGTAACCAGGTTAGTATCTCCAATCAAATGAGCTCGCTGCACGAATCCCCACTATCGAATACAATGTGCCGCCATTACATCTGACGTCAAACTAATTAACACTACCATTATACTACAACTCAGATGAGCTTAATAATTAACGCTATCGTTTTCCACGATGTATTCGTTATGAGACACAACTAGGGTAAATAAATGGATTCATCAATTATTTATAAACAGAATTTTAGCCAGTCAAAAGTGGGCCCTGCTTGCCAAACAACTCGAATGATAACATAAATGCTTATATCTATCAAAACAAGTACGTTCTATTATTATTATTTTTTGTTTAAGAAAATAAAAATAATGTAATTAATTCGTATTAAGTCGTATTCGTAATTAAGTCCGTATGTTTATGATCAGCTTAAGTAAACAAAGTTGTCCACAATTTAGAAAACTGTTCATTTTGGCACAAACCCACTCGGGAAATGTGAAGCTGTTTGGAATTCGAAACGAATTAATTAAAAAGAAAATAAAATTCAATTAAGAAACGTCATTTCCAATTAAACAATACTCATTTATCATTATTAGTTTTTGCTAAATACATAAAAGCAATTTTTGTAAACATGTATTCCTTAATCCGTAACAGCCTGTGAATGTCCCACTGCTGGGCTAAAGGCCTCCTCTCCCTTTTTGAGGAGAAGGTTAAAGTTTAAATCCTTAAGCGGCATTATATTCAAATAGCTAAGTTTGTTTTTCCTTTTAGATTAATAAAGAAACTTATAATCTATAATCAGATTGATATGGAACTATGACACTAAGAAAGATTATAACTATAAAAAATAAAGGACAAATGTTATGTAAACATCATTTTTATTACATATATAATATCAAGATATCATTTAAACAAATATGGAAGAAAATTGAGCGTGAGGTTATATGTATAAGCCAGTATAGCTGGATAGATCGTTTAGCTTATAATATTTTTATTTTATATATTCTAACATTAAAAAAAATCGGAACTATGTATTAAATTATTATTTTCAGGTTTACTTTTATTTTTATATAAGTTTTATAGTTATTTTTTTCTTTTTTTTTATATTAATTAAAATTTAAGTTCTTAATAAATAATGCTTGTTTAAGCTCAAATATCTATTGCATATGATATTAACGAGTATGAATTATTCACAATCTTTAATTATTATCTCAAAAGTGCGATAGTATATCAACTCGATCAAAAACAATTCCAATAATTCTTTTTACAAATAAAAATATTTAATTATAATGTATTATATTAAATCACACACATAGTATTAATATGAAAATAAATCAGGAATCTCCAAACAAAACCAGCATTCAGGCATGGATTCACCAAAAGGCGTGAAGAGTCCTCGAGAAGGCCATTAGAGCGCCGATGTCATCCACCGCCATGGCCGTCATGAATAATTCCATCCAGATTAAGCTAAGAGCCACCCGGGACGCTCATTTATTGCAAATTCGCATTCTGGAAATTCATCTGGAAAGTTTGGAATTGCAAAGACAATGATGCACTATTTTGAAAATAGAATTTTTAAAATTTCGAAACGGCGAATTTGGAATTGGAACCAAACAATGTTTTTAACAAAACATCATAGTTAAATTTATCATTCGTTTATGAAAGTGATTTTTAGAATTTTTTTATAAATAATAAAAATTATTGCTCGGATATTATTGTACTAAATATAATTTTGAAATTAAATATTGTTTTTAGTTAAGTATTTTATTATTCAAAAAATATTATATATAATAATAATATTGATGCTTTCGATAGTAAATGAGTGAGGCTGTTTAATATTAGAACTTATTACTTTTAAAGACAATGTCATAAAATACCATGTAAAACGTGAGCCGAGGTGGTTCAAGTCCAAGCAAGCACCACTGAATTTTCATGTCTTATAATTCATCTCTTGCTCGGTGGTAAGGGAAAACATCGTGAGAAAATACATCACATCTAATTTCACTGCAATTCTGCCACATGTGAATCCACCAGCATTGAAGCAGCTTAGTGTAAGCTCGAAACACGACTTGAATCTTTTACTAAAGTTAATAATTCATCCACCAATATATCGTACAAATCTTTAAACACTGCATCAGTTTCAAAACGTAATCCGGTCTGAATAATTCCAGTAGGTGTCCCGAGATAGCGTTTAGGCCAATTTCTTGGCACCGTCTTCCAATAACCGCTAGCGATGCTGCACTGGGTCTAAGAGAATGGTTCGAACTATCTCTATTAGATTGAGATTAAAAAGAATAAAAAGTCTATGTAACTTCAATTGAATTTTATATTATACACAAGCAAACCCTTTAGCTGCAAACATTTTAAAATATTATATTGTAGAACTTAAATCAAAGTTTTCACAAACATTTTAAGAACACCAGTTAAGTATTTAAGACAAATTGATCTTAAATAAATTTTATAACATCTATTTCAATTAAAATTTATACAAAAAAGTCAAGTCATCGTGAATTTAACGGAGTGGACATTAAAGCCGAGATGGCCCAGTGGTAAGAACGCGTGAATCTTAACCTATGAACGTGGGTTCAAACCCGGGCAAGCAAACCTCTGAAACCTCTGAATTTACATGTGCTTAAATTCTGTTTATAATTCATCTCGTGCTTTTCGGTGAAACCTGCATGTGTCTAATTTCATCGAAATTCTGCCACATGTGTAATCCACCAACCCGCACTGGAGCAGCGTGGTGGAATAAGCTCCAAACCTTCTCCTTAAAAGGGAGAGGAGGCCTTAGCCCAGCAGTGGGACATTTACAGGCTGTTACTGTTACTGTACATTGGTTCTAAAATAATAATTATTAGATATTAGTTTTCGCGTTAGGCAGGAAGGGTGTTAGTTATAAAAAGTAGCCATGTCCTTATTTTCAAGATTAACTCGTATCAAATTTCATCGAATTCAGTTGTTTAGCTTTGAATAATAGACGTACAGGTATACTTTCGCACTTATAATTTAAATATAGATAGCCACAACTATATTAAGAAGCAATCGAAAAATTGCTTGCTCGTATTTACATTAACGATGTGATTCGGTTTGAAGGATCGCTGTGACTGTAAAAAATATGCCTATCTTCTTCTTCTTCTTTTTATCTTTGTTATCAAGGTTGGCAGCGCATTAGCGATTTACGGAATAGTTAACATTTCTTACGGGGTCAATACCTATTGGACAAATAGCCAATTCTGTTTGATTGTAAGTGATCACCAACATACGCTTGTCTGCCATCTTATAAATAAAAATAATTATTATTATAATGAAACATGACAACTATGTCAAAAGTAATATAGAAATATGTTTGTTGTATTATATGAACGAGCCGCTTCGTAATAACTTTGTAGTGTTCGCAAAAAATTTATATGAAATTTCGGAGACCGCAACCTATGAAGTTGGCAGAAGTTGGAACGAAGCTTGCCAACACGTGGGCAAGGCCGGGTCGTGATACTTGTTTATGAGATCCTCTTCCTTTAACTTTAAAAGAAAGGAACTTTTACGAACTACGATTTTAACACGATTACACTTTTGTAGATTAAATTCAAACCACCAACTTATTTCTAACTCACACTATTCATAGAACTATAGGGACAGATATTACTTATGCTGGAAATATGTAAGTTATGTTTATAAGTTTTTATATCCGTAAAAATGAATAATTCAAGTCATCTAAAATTTTCACACGATATTAGCTTATGGTTTATTGTTTCACGATTATTTATATTATATACACACTTACACCTAATATACATTTATTTGATTATTATATTATATTATATTATATTATATTAAATTATATTATATTATATTATATTATATTATATTATATTATATTATATTATATTATATTATATTATATTATATTATATTATATTATATTATATTATATTATATTATATTATATTATATTATATTATATTATATTATATTATATTATATTATATTATATTATATTATATTATATTATATTATATTATATTATATTATATTATATTATATTATATTATATTATATTATATTATATTATATTATATTATATTATAGTTGGTAAAAGCTTATTTAATTTTAAATCGATATCTAAAGCAGGATGATGTAAATCAATTTTACTAAGAGGTTTAATACTTTCTTCTATGGAAATATCCTCACAGGTACTTAAAACTAAATCTAGGATTCTGTTATTGTGGTTTTTTAAATAATTAAATTGTGACAGGCTATTGAAAGACATAAAGTCTACGAAATTACGCCCAAGATTACAATTATAATTACAGGGTGTCAGTGCGAGAATATCAGAGGTATCTCGTTTCCAGTCTATGAACCCTAGGTTGAAATCCCCTAGAATTATAATATCACCGGCGTGAGATTGCATAACATGACTAATATTCTCTAACATCGGGTCCAATGAAGCACTTGTCACTGGAGGAGGAAGATAAAGCACACAAAATAAAATTTCTTTCGATTCTTGACCGTCACTTTTCACTGATACCCACAAATCTTCCATAGAACTTTCAAATTGATTTACATCATCCTGCTTTAGATATCGATTTAAAATTAAATAAGCGTTTACCAACTATTAGAAAACAATTTGCGTCTTATAACTTTAGGAAAGCTGACTATACTTTAGTTAATGCTAAGTTATGTCAAATTGATTGGGAATTGGAGCTATCTCCGTTTAAGGATGTCGATATGGCTGTAGCAAAATTTTATGACTTACTGGAAATTATAATTCAATCTACTGTACCCAAAACAAAACCTCGTAATTTAAAATATCCTTCTTGGTTTACACGTAACTTGATTAAACTTATCGCTGAACGCAACAAAATTCTCAAAAGGTACAAACTATACAAAAACCCTAGAGATCAATTAGAACTTCAGTTGAGCAATGATAGGGTGGAGTCTTTGACAGCTTCTTGTTATCGTATGCATATCTTAAGTACAGAAGAATCGATTCTTAAAAATCCTAAGAAATTTTGGTCTCTTGTAAAGGATCATCGTGGTGAATCTTCAGATCTTCCTAGAGAAATGTTCCTCAATAATATGACAGCAAATACAGGAGAAGATATTTGTAATCTTTTTGCTTCACAGTTTGCGTCAGTCTATTCCCCACATGATCAAGGTCGTATATCATATCCAGCAGATTGTTTTCCCCAATTTTGCTTAAGTAAAATTTCTTTGACCGAACGTGAAATATCTAAAATCTTAAAATCCGTTGATATTAGCAAAGGACCTGGTCCTGATGGAATTCCCCCATTATTTATTAAAATGACTAGTAAGTACTTAACACTTCCTTTAAAAATCCTTTTTTCAAAATCACTCGAATCTGCTAAATTTCCTACAATATGGAAAGCTGCCAATGTTGTTCCTATTTACAAAAAAGGCGACAAGCGTAATATCAAAAACTATCGACCTATCTCAATTTTAAGCGTTATTCCAAAACTTTTCGAAAAGCTCATTTGCCCAATTGTAACCAAATATTTCAAAAATATCCTCTCTACACAACAACATGGCTTTATGCAAAATAAATCAACATCGACTAATTTATTAGACTATGTTATAGACCTGTCCGAAAACGTTGATCACAAGACTCAAATTGATGCTATTTACACGGATTTTACGAGCGCATTCGACAAAGTTAGCCATACAATCATGCAATCTAAGCTTATGTATTACGGAATCCATGGTAATTTGCTGAATTGGTTAGTATCCTACTTAAATAACCGATCTCAACGGGTGATTACTCACGGCTATTCATCTTTTGCATTTGTTCCCACATCCGGGGTACCCCAAGGATCCCATTTAGGTCCAATTCTTTTCTTAGTTTTTATTAATGATATAGTAGACAGCATTAAATTTAGCAAATGCTTAATATTCGCCGACGATCTCAAAATCTACAGACCTATAAAAACGTTATCCGATTCTGACCTTCTCCAAGCAGATATAGACGCTCTCGCTAGCTGGTGCAATAAAAATAACATGGAATTAAATGTTAAAAAATGTCTTCATATAAAGTTTACAAGACGCAGAAAACCGATATTATCTAAATACTCTATATCTGGCGATCCTTTATCCGAGGTTAATTCCATTCGAGACTTAGGTGTACTTATCGATAGCAATTTAAATTTTATTAATCATCTAGACAAAATAATATCAAAAGCTTGGAAAATGTTAGGATTTGTAAAACGAACATGCAAGGATTTTAAGAATACTCGCTCATTGCTCTGCATTTATAATTCTCTTGTACGTTCCAATTTAGAGTATGCATCAAATATATGGAACCCTTTTTATAACACTCATATCGAAAGACTAGAGCGAATACAACAAAATTTTACCCGTTTTCTTGCATACAAGGATACTAGTTGTCCTTATCGCGCTAACTACAACAATAGGCTAAAACATTTTAAAATGATATCACTTAAAAGTCGCCGTGAAATCAGCGATGTTTTGACCCTACACAAACTGATCCATGGTCAAATAATGTCATCCGAACTACTTCAGCAAATCAATTTAGTTGTTCCCCGCATAATTCCTAGACACCTAATAAAAAAACCTTTTAGAACTACAGCTTTTAAAACAAATTTAGGTAAACATGCACCCCTCAACAGAATAATTAATTCTTATAATGAATATTCTTCTAACGGCAATATCGACATCTTTGCCCAAAGCAAGCCAACTTTTGTGAAGCTCTGTAAAGATCTCATAGTATAACTTTAAAACCATTTTATTCATAAATTAATTATTTCAACCCTTGTAGATTTTTGTTGTTGTATTTAAATTTTATTTTATGTTTTGTTTAATTGTCTATAATTTATTCATCTTTTTTAATTTTTAGTTAAGACATAATTAGGTTAGTATAGTCTTATCTTAAGGTCAATGTTGTTTACACCTGTAATGATTTATTCACCTAGATTTAATACCCTGTATCTAATGCTAAGTGAATGTGTTAGTGATAAGTCGATGGTGTAACTATTTCCAATAAATAAATAAATAAATAAATAAATAAATTATATTATATTATATTATATTATATTATATTATATTATATTATATTATATTATATTATATTATATTATATTATATTATATTATATTATATTATATTATATTATATTATATTATATTATATTATATTATATTATATTATATTATATATATTGAAGCCGAGATGGCCCTGTGGTAAGAACGCGTGAACCTTAACCGATGATCGTGGGTTCAAACCCGGGCAAGCACCACTGAATTTTCATGTGCTTAATTTGTGATTATAATTCATCTCGTGCTTTACGGTGAAGGAAAACATCGTGAGGAAACCTGCATGTGTCTAATTTCACTGAAATTCTGCCACATGTGAATTCTACCAACCCGCATTGGAGCAGCGTGGTGAAATAAGCTCCAAACCTTCTCCTCAAAAAGAGGAGAGGAGGCCTTTAGCCCAGCAGTGGGACATTCACAGGCCGTTACGGATACATTTATATTTATTAAATATATTTTTTTTATTTTCATTTCTAATAAACGGACACGTTACGCAAACAGGCCTCCTGGTGGTCAGTGATCATCACCGCCTATAAACATGAGCGCTGTAAGAAATATTAAACATCCTTCAAACCGCCAATGCGCCACCAACCTTTTTTGGGAACTAAGATGTTATGTCCCTTGTGCCTGTAATTATAGTCCTATAAACCGAAACACAACAATAAAAAGTATTGTTGTTTGGCGTTAGAATATGTTATAAGTAGGAGATAACCCAGACGGGCTAATTACCATCGTATACCATCTGTTACCAAATGAATGGAATATAAATAGGATCAATATTTTAATGTAGGTCAAATATTATACAAATATCACCTACATTTATGTTTGGAATAACTCTTCGATAAAACATAATATAATAATTACTCTTGATAATTGACTCAATAAAAAAATATAAAACAGGACTCTCTTGAGTATATTTGTATGCAAATGTAAGTTCCATGCGTAAATGTCGCAATATTTTTCTTATATCAGTCGGAAATATGCTGAAAAAAAACCTTATTGCCACGTTTTTTCTATTAGAAACCGAATCGCTCCAACACACGAACCCGTAAAGTTATTTTAGACTACTAGTGACTGTCGGCAGCTTAGGCGCGTAAGGTAATAACTACAAAGTAATTATTAAATGATAATACATTTAGAGGCAATTTTATAAAAGACATATAATTATATTATGATTCGATGTATATGACTGTAACTCAACAAGCAATATATAAAAATAAATTCCAAACAGGTCTTACAACAATATAAGTAATTCCTAAAACGGGAACACTAGTAATAAAAAAGAACGTCGTTACTAATATTATACATGCAAAAGTGAGTTTGTTTGTTACGATATCACGTCTTACGATACTACGATAACACCCCCCTCCCCTCTTTCACACGAGCAGAAGCTGGTATAAAAGAAAGATTTGAAAAAATGAGCTTTCGTTGTGATGACTATAAGCATATTTTAGCTTCTCACTCCAATTACACTTATGATTCTTGTCCACCTGGCATCGTTTTATAATATTAAGTACCCACGCGACAAAAATTTTATAATCCACTTACCCACGTCAGTCATCGTTCTTAGTATTTCAGTATTTCGTGACTAGGTTTTCAAACTAATTTATTTAAATTTGATAATACCAAACAGCACAGGATATTTTATAGTACTCCTGTAGTATTATAGTACTTTTATAGTACTACTGTAGTATTTGCGCAGACTTTCTGATACTCTCTCTATTCTCTAACTCTAACAATATTCTGATGGGTCAGCAATCAGACATGACCAGAAAGAGCCAAGCAAGGTTTTAGGTGATTTCCGATGCAAGGGAGTGTAAATAGTAAAAACTGCTAACTTTCAAAACTTCGGGCTGCTTCTGAAAGTTCTCGACAGGAAAACCCAATAATTTGTTTTTGTCACGACTCGTGATTTGAACCAGAAACTTCGAGATCTAAATGTACATGGTAAGTGAACGTCTGTACATAGACAAATTATATACTTTGATTAAAAATTATATGGCATAGCTTGTCAGTGTCAGTTCTTCAATTATTTCTATATAACTATTGCAAGTTTATCCGAGACTTCCTCATGCAACTCTTCAACTACCAGCTATCCAGTCTAAAATAACGGTGTAAGTTTGAAGACATGTGATGCTAATAATTAATTAAAAGCAAAACTTACGTTCGTATCTCAAGATTGTTCCGGGCGTGCTTAGCTTTCGACGATCTGGAATGTTGGGATATTAACTTCTTATCGTTCGGTTCAAGTGATAAGAAAATTTGTAATTTCATGTTTGTGTATCATGTAAAAATGTCTGACCTAAGCTTCGACTCCGGCGATTTAGGAGACTAGATATCTAGGCAGGAGATATTTTAATGCATAATTCAGTACAGAAACACAGGTGCACTTTTCAGACACCGTCTAACGGACCACCATGAAGGAAGTTTTTATATATTCCACGTCGTTGCAACTCTCCGCTACAAAGCGCTGCAGCATTTAAACATCTCTACTAAATAGCATAACTAAAGTATAATTACATAATAATTATTAATTAATTTTATATATAACTCTTGATCGTTAAATAATTAACTTTATGTAACGCAAATATAAATGTTATATTGTGCAATTCATAATATTAATCACAATCTTTACAATTATGACTTGTCAAAACAAACGGTGAACGTGAGTCAAAGATTTTTGGCAATGAATCACAGACCAATCGAATGACTGCATTATTATCCTCGGAGAAAAATAAAATCTAACTTCCTAATCGAGAAATAACATTTTTTGTCGCTACGTCCGATCCAAATGATTTCCATTAAATCCACTACACGAAAGTTTATTTTCATTATCAGTAATAAAACAATAAACGATAGTGTATTGTTACAAATGCATATAGCGTTTGCCGCGAGCTTCATTTGGAATAGTTTGTAAGCTGGCAACTGAAATATGGTAACGACTATAATCGAATGTATATTACATAATTAGAATTAATTATTGTTTTGGCACGCTATCTCTTGTACCTCACGGCATCCATTGAGGCGTTAGTAATTCCATAACTAATGCTGATCACCAAGCCACTCTATTAAGCTCAATAAATTCAAACCTAATTTCATTTTCCATTATATCCGGTAATGCATCCATTAGAAGCCAGATTAGATAATTATTTTCTAGCGTAATAAATAGGATATTAATTTTGTGTTCCCAGTTTCACAAGAAAGTTTTATTTTGTAGTCACTCACGATTCTTATAATTTGATATCACAAAGATAAAATTATTGGCAGCGTTAAATAGTTTCTTATATCGGAATTATTAGATCCTTACATATGAAATTAGCCTTTTGTCGTACTGACCACTTTGATCTGAAATATCTCCTCTTTGGTTAAGAATTCCAAAATTTATTTTATATTGCTTAAGCCCAAGGTTTGCTTTAAAATCATTAAAAAGATTATTGGGAAAATTGTTTAAAAAAATGCAAATATCAATCATAAATGTATCGTCCGGTATCCCGCATTGGAACAGAGCGGTGGAGTATGCTACAAACCTTCTTAAAAAACGAAAAATGTCCTTAGTCCAGGAGTCATACATTAACAGGCTGTTAATGTACACTTGATGTACCAACAAAGACCAGCGTAGGTTATTTAATACGTCTTGAAATAAATACTAGAAGTTCTATATTTATTTGTTGTTAAAATTTGATATTTATTGTTGTTAAAATTTCTCCATACACTACCTTTATATTAAGTCTTTACATATGAAATTGGCGTTTTGTACGGGAGGAATATAAAGTCAATTTTTTTTGTAAAATATATTTAATTAATCTATGCACTTTTGCCATCTCATACGTAGTTCATTGATCCCTTTACTAAAAAAAACCATGGGGGCGCGAATCAATAAACTCTTTGAAGGCGGTTTGAACTGCCGCATCGGAGTTGAATTTTTTTCCTTGTAAGAAGTTGTCCAAATTCCGGAAAAAATGGTAATCTGTTGGAGCAAGGTCCGGGGAGTACGGTGGATGTTGCAGATATTCTATTTGTACCACATCTAACTTAGTGGTTGTTTGTGTTTGTTGTCGTGAAGCAGCAGTGGCCTAGAGCGATTGATCAATCTCGGTTATTTAGCAGCTACTTCTTCCTTCACGGTTTGCAGTTGCTGACAATAGATATCTGCCGTAATCGTTTGGCCAGATTTTAGAAAACTGTAGTGAACGACACCGGGGCTAGTTCACCAAACACTCACAAGTAATTTTTTCTGAGTCAATTTTCTTTTAAGGCAGGATTTGGCTGGGTCTCCTGGGTCTCCTGGGGTCTCCTGGGGTCATTGCGACGAGCGCTTCCGATTATCGTACAGTATTCACTTGTCATCAAAAGTAGTGATTCGATTTAAAATCCCTACATTATTGTGTCGGTTGAGCAAAGTAACACAGCAGTCGACGCGTGTTTGCAAGTTCGATTCACTCAATTCATGAGGTACCCATCGTTCAAGTTTTTTTACTTTCCCGATTTGCTTCAAGTGGATTAATACAGTTTTATCACTTATATCAGTGGTCAAATTATATAAATATAATATAAATATGATATATATTTAGCAGGTACATTTTTGCGGTCTTTTGCCCCTTAATAAAATTAATTCAATCCTTCTTACTTATTCATAACTTTGTTCCGTAAGTCGCTAAGACAGCTCAAGGGACTTGGCATTTTAAAACTTCTGATATCAAAGTATCTAAGCTAGCATTTTTAATTAAACTTAAAAAATTGCATTTGAATAAGTAAAGAACTTATGCATATTTTGTCTTAAAGCGATTAGAACAGAGTTTAAAAATCTATTTTATCTCAGACTTTCTCTTGGGAACTATTCTATTTTCCGGGATAAAAAGTGACAAAGTTACATCATATTTTAAATTCCATTTTTATTTTTTTAAAGCAATTATCACGTAAAAAAAATTATCGGTATCTATTCATGAAATATTTTTATCGCCGACACAGAAAGAGGGATGTTATAAGTTGAACGTGTGTCTTTCTGTGGCATCGTAACTCTTAGACGAATTTTGATTTAGTTTTTTTTTTTTTGTACAAATTGTAGGTCTTTTCTCGTTGTTTGAAGAAACGTAAACAATGTCAACTGGTATGATTGATTTAACATTTAATATATTGAGAAGCCAATGATATTACAATAGTCTACAGCATAATTTCAGGAGTTAATAGGATAGCTAACTGCTTGCCAACTTATAGCAGAGGTATCATGTATAAAGATAGATAGATGATAATTAGGGTCCAATTATATTGCAGGAAACAGTAGTAAAGATGAATTGGTGACGGATTCTAAACTACATTCACTCGTGCGATCGATAAAAAATACTTATATACGTTGTAATACCGTTAAATTTACCAATGTGGGCGTGTTTGAATTCGTGTTTGTGTGTATGCATATAAGTGTATGCGTATATTAATATATATCAAAAATATCTATATATTCTATTTTTAAAATTAACGAAAGCATCATAACGGGTATGTTTCGTTAACAATTAAAACATATCTGCATCAATCCGAGTGTGTTTTTAAAACAAAACAATTAGAGCTTGTCATTAAAAACATAATGATTTCAGCATGAAACGTATACTGTGGGACATTTGTGCTGTATGAAATTGTTTCCTACATTTTTAATTTGTATTTGTATCAAATTAAGTGTGACATTATATTTAATGTTTAATTTGTAGTTTCGCATACTTTTAAAATCGTTTTAATTTTTTTACAAATACAAGCTTCTATCCGTAGGAATACGTCTCAACCGCTGCGATTCTTGTACAAACAAGGACCGCTCATGTTTGATTTGTATTTATTAGTTACCTCATGCTTCGCTTTGAAGGATTAATATCATGGAGAAATCGGGTCAAATAAAAACCTGCTACATGACCATTTCGCCGTTGGAATAGCATAATGTAATTAACTCTAAAAAAGATACTCTCAGCTCACTATTGAGATATTTACACCATTTTTATCAATTAATGCAAGATGACATACAGGAAAATAAGCAATCTGATACTCAATTCTAAGTGTTCACTACCGCCCACAAACACCCACAAACATTCAATTAAGAAATGTTAATCATTCCATACTTCATGAGAATTAAGATGTGATGTTCTTTGCATCCGTAATTCCAATGAATGTGCCATGCCATTTAGCAAAGTGAACACATCACTTTGATAAATAAAGAAAATTAATTATGATTATTATTATTCTGTTTATAATCAATTATTAAATATGACATAAATAAAATATATGATACCAAATTATTATGAAAACAAAACTGCAGTTAGACACTAGCGCCTACGTCCTAGAGGCTGAATTGCGTCACATGAAGAGCAGTTACTACACGGGTGACGGTAAGTGATTTACCCGACACAATAAGTGAGATAAAGCATTACACTATCAAAAAAGCAATAGGTGGCAGAGCCTGAATCTCAGGAGCCAATTTGAGAGAGAAGAGAGAGAGACAGAGAAGCTCCTAGAGTATCGGTTCTCTGCATACTTATGGTCAATAATAGTTAAGAATACGAAGTAATGAATTATTCCTGTCATTAGATAAGACTACAAACTGATTTCTGGCTGCTGAAAGGCTTTATCCTAAGGAAACGGTTCGCAGCTTTTTTCCCACGCTTCTTTAAGATTTTATATGAATACACGAGTAACAAAACTTAATAGCACGAAATAAATTATAAATCAATTCCAACAAGCGCGTATAAAAAAGAACTTGACCGGCAACAATAAAAAATTAATAAAATTGCAAATATAGAATATCAATAGCTATATTGGAAATAACTCGTTGAGATAGAATCGATTGGTCTCGCCGAAATGACAAATGCATACTTCATTGCTCCGCGAACACATGTATACTGTATCAACAGAGTGAGTTATAGGGTTTCTTTACATTGAAAAATGTATACTGATTCACAATTTATCATACACCACGTGTATGTGTGTGTTGCGAATAAAATTGTTTTTGTCATTTCATATTTTATTCAGAGAAGTTTTGGGTTCGAAATTCATAAAACATTGTTATTAAAAAATTCTAACATTCAATGTTAAGGGTATGTCTGTGTGGGTTGGTACTTAAGTAACAATTATTCTACCGGTTTAAAAGGTTAGTGAGTTTCTGTGATTACAGGTGAAATATAAAACATCTAATAAATACTTTAATACGCTTAAATTTTGGGAAACAAAATCGGCTGCCTTCCAAGCGATCATTGCCAATTTTAAAAGATTTACAAAATTATATATATTTAAATAGTTTTTTTATAGAACACGTAGGTGGACGAGCAAATGGGCCACCTGATGGTAAGTGGTTACCACTGTCCATAGAAATTGGAATTGAAAGAAACCTTGGAAACTAAGATGTTATGTCCCTTGTGCCTGTAATTACACTAGCTCACTTATACTTCAAGCCAGAATATATCAATACTAAGTCCTGCTGTTTTGTGGTAGATTATCTGATGAGTGGGTGGTACCTACCCAGACGAGCTTGCACGTAGCTCTACCACCAGTAGGTCATAGTGCTAATATATTTGTACCAGGCATAAATATTGATGACAAAATGTCTGAGGGTTTATAGCATTTACACACACAGTTTTACACAGTTATAACATTAAGAGAGGATGTTTTCACCTCTGCTAAAATGTAATTTTAAAGTACTCTTCGCCTCTCAGGTAAAACGACCATTCAAAAGTACTTAAGAAAGAGCCCTTGACTAAACAATGCGTACAGTTTCATAAGCGTATAATATATAAAAGTTAATATTATGTATGTATATCATATTCTACTTTTGAATTTTTAAATATCACGTTTGTTTTGAAAAAATAGACGGCATCTGAGTCATCTGATGGTAAGTAATTTTTTATTACCACTGTCCATAGACATTAGCACTGTAAGAAATATTAAACAATACATATATAAGATGTTACGTTTCTTATGCCTTTAGTTATCCTGGTTAACTCAGTTGCTGTTTTTGCACAAAGTCCTATCCTTTTATATTTTAATTAGTCCTGATCTATCTCGTGCTCCGCGGTATTGAATAACATTATGAGGATATCTGTGTGTGTTATACGAATGGAGCACTCCATCTGAAGTGAGGCAGTTCTGTGAAATACGTTACAAGTCTGAAGAAAGATAACATCCCATGTTACGCTACGTTTTGTAGTAACCAAATAACATTACATACGGAACTATTAAAATTCACACTAAATATATTCCAAAAACATTATCATCTATGACAGAATTTCGTTACTTATTTATTTCGTACCATTCAAAACTATATTTCATGAAATAAAAATCAAAACAACAAATTTGTAATATTCAATCGAATGAAATATTTTGTATTGAAATACAGCTATTAAATTAGTAAATAATTCTTAACATTCTGAATAACTACAACAGTTCCAAGAAGCAATGGATCCCTGCCAACGGTTCTCGGTACATCGCATTATTACTCATAAAGCCTTCATCATGCGATCCGTGACTAACCTTTAAATATGACATATTTTCAAATAGCTTATATTGCTTTTTGCTATTACTTAACCAAGCAATTCATTAGCAATTGGTCCACCTACTAATAAACCAATTAATATTTGATCTGTAGTATATAGAAGCTGACATTATATTATTCTTTTTTTTTTAGAGAATAGGAAGGTGACCACTTACCATCAGGTGGCCCATATGCTGGACGAGCATACACCAGTACCAACGCCCTTAGACATTGGTATTCTAAAAAATGTCAACCATTGCTTACATAGCCAAAGAGCCACCAACCTTGGGAACTATGATTTTATATCCCTTGTGCCTGTAATTACACTGGCTTACTCATCCTTCAAACCGAAACACAACAATATCAAGTACTGCTGTTCTGCGGTAGAATATCTGATGAGTGGGTGGTACCTACCCTGAAGGACTTGCGCAAAGCCCTACCACCAGTATTATCTACTCTTTGTTGATGTGTTAAGTCATTTTGTAATATTGTTATGTTTGTTTTCTTTTTAATTAAAAAGGAATCACACATTATTATAACGGTCACTTCAATAATAATAAAGTTAATTTAACTTTGACTAAGGCTGTATAACTAATAAATTACTTAAGTTTTTTTTTTTATATGCCCCGGGAAGGCAAATGACTCTACTCCACCTGATGGTAAGTGGTAGTAGAGTCCAAACGCGACGACGGCCAGTACAGTCGGGAAGAATGTTCTGTACTAGCCGTCCCCGCCTTGCCGGCCCGCAAGATGCCTCTTCACGCCTCGTTTGAAAGAACCCGGGTTGTAAGAGGAGGGGAACACGTGAGCTGGTAAGGAATTCCATTCTTTGGTAGTGCGACAAAGAAAGGAGTTACCAAATTTCTTTGTGCGCGATGGAATTGATGTCACAGTTAGGCGGTGACATCGAGAACCAGCTCGCGTGGACTTAAGAAGGAAGGGGGAAGCAGGAATTAGAGAGAATAATTCCTCAGAGCACTCGCCGTGATACAGACGATAGAAAGCGCTCAGTGCTGCTATCTCGCGACGCAATTGTAAAGGTTCAAGGGTGTTTGTGACCTTTACGTCGCCAATAATGCGTACTGCACGTCGCTGCAACCGGTCCAAGGCCTCCATTAGGTACTTAGCGGAGCCATCCCAAAGGTGCGAGCAATATTCAACGCAAGACCGTACCTGTGTTTTGTATAACAGACACAGTTGTTGTGGCGTGAAAAAACTTGTTCAGAACTCCGAGTTTTCGTGAAGCTGTTTTTATAATAGCCTCGATGTAATCCCTTGGACTAAGGTCGCAGCGAATGTCCATCCCCAGCATGGCGATTTTGCTTTGTATCATCAGCGGTGTGCCACAGAGGGAGGGATGAGGGTAAAATGGTAACTTTTTCGCTGTGAGAGCGCACACCTGTGTTTTCTTGGCATTAAACTCAACAAGATTATCAGAACCCCATTTGGCGATGAGCTCTAATGTCCTATCGAGTTCAATAACAAGATTCTCCCGCCTCTCCTCAGTTTCCGCCCGCCCAGCCACTGCGCGTAATGGATCAGTTGGTTGTTTAAAATCCGTTCCATCACCTTACAAAGTACTGAGGTGATAGCTATTGGCCGATAATTTGCCGGGTCAGACCGATCCCCTTTTTTGGGAACCGCTTGCACATTAGCTCTTCTCCAAGCCTCCGGCACACATCCCGAAGAGAGAGAAAGTTGGAACAGGCGCGTTAACACAGGAGACAGCTCCGCCGCGCACTTCTTCAGCACAATGGCTGGTATTCCATCGGGACCGCTAGCTTTCCGTATATCGAGTGATTGCAGCTCCGCACGCACATCACGTTGCCTGATTTTGATGTCAGGCATCGTGTGGCCACATGAAGGTATTGTTGGTGGCTGCGCACTGCAATCATCGATCACAGAGTTGTCGGCAAAGAGTTTAGCCAGGAGGTCGGCTTTCTCCTGCGGACTGTGAGCTAGCGATCCGTCCGGATTTCTGAGCGGTGGCAGCGAAGGTTGGCAGAAATTGTTTTGCACAGACTTGGTCAGACGCCAGAAGCTACGGGAGCCCCTAGGATGCGAAATAAGGTCATGACCAATCTGTACAATGCGCTGTGCATCCGCTCTCGTGTATGCCTTCCTACAGGACTTGGAATTTTTATTGTAGTTTGCTTTCAGTGAGTCAATGTTAGATGCCCCGCTAATGCAGCCGTTGATCCACGGGTGATATGCCGCCTGCTTAGATGATACAGCGTCGGCACATTTACGCGTGAACTAACGGTTACGCGTACCCCTATTGATGAGATCTGAGCTAGGAATGTAGTATTCCATTCCTAACATGATCTCATCAGCAACAGCAGCGGCACTAGCTGTCGGGTCATTCCCACTGAAGCAACGTTCCTTCCAAGGGACTGACGCATAGTAATCGCGCATACCGTCCCAATCTGCCGACTTATAGTGCCAAACGCGACGCTTGCATACCGCTGATGGCGGCAGCTTGACCTGTGGCACTTTGGTAGATATAAGGCCGTGATCCGAAGAACCAAGTGGAGCTTATTGAAATTAATTTCTCACCCGGTGGAATATCCACCGGGTGAGAAATTAAATTCAGAAGTCAGCAGAAGAAGTCAGCAGAAGATCCAGTAGAGAAGGCGCTTGCCCATCAATGTCTGGGATCCTGGTGGGCTGATCAACCAGTTGGGTCAAGTCGTGTGTGAGAGCAAAAGCATGAGCAGTTCTTCCAGCATGGTCAGTTTTGAGGGATTTCAACCATGATTCATGGTGAGCATTAAAATCCCCCAAAAACACCAATTCCGCGTTAGGAAACTGCTCTTGCGCAGCATCTGCCACCCGACTAAGATGGTCGAATAATCGGCTTTTCTCCAAGTCACCATTGTGGGATCTGTAGAGGCACACGTAGACTCGACTCTGACGAACCAGGTCCACACGTACCACCAACATGGAGAAGGAGGGGTCCTCCAAGCAGCGCAATAGGTGACAACAAACATCCGCCCTGACGAACAAGCATACTCCGGCTTTCGCTTTAAAAGATTCTTCAAGCATGTAGCCGGGATAGTTAAGGTAGCTGGTGTCGGCAGGGCGGAGTATTTGCGTCTCCGTGAGAAACAACATTGCTGGCCGTGCTGTCTCGAGATGGTGGTGGACAGCGTTGAGGTTAGCGTGGAGTCCTCGGATGTTAGAGAACTCGACCTCAAACAGCGTGGGTATGGTGGGGGTGTGTACCGCTGAACGACCGTTATTCCTTATTTGCGCTACCATTTGGAAATTAGGAAAAGAGACGTGAGGCGAGCGACGTATTGCCACGATAGGGATGGGCAAAGTATGGAGGCGTGTTTTCCCAAATGTTTGCCAAAAAGGAAAATATACTGATCCGCCGGACGGAAGGGCCCCCGAACCCCCCCGGAAGTGGCCGCCGGGACCCCACCTTCCGGTCACCAACCAGCACGACGGTCCACCCCGAGATTATGCGTGGCCTGGTGGGGCAGCCTCGAGAGCTGGTTAGGCACGCTCGGGCCCCTGTACTATGCCACGGGCGGCCAGCGGAACAGCCGTTTCTTCGGGTCTCCCTGTCCGGCAGGTCAATACAGTTTCCCCCGGCATTGGTTCAACAGCCGTCTCCACTGGACCAACACCCATCGCAGCAATACTCGCTCGGGCACTGGCTGTACGCTGGCTGACCTCGAAACGCGGCTGCAAGCCACTTCACGAGTTTTTCACCATGCGTACGGTGGTAACAAGCCAGGCGGATGTTAGCATCCTACCACCAGATGAGCAGATGGTCGCTCAGATATCCCTTAGTCGCCTCTTACGACACCCATGGGAAAGAGAGGGGCAGTGAAATGTATTCTTTCTCCGTCACTGCACGGATAGATATTAAATTATACTGCACGGTAAATATTTTTTGGAATATAACTGTTTCTGAGACAATTTCAAACCATTACCGTTTTGTTTAGTTCGATTTTATTTAACGTAAGTTTATATATCAGAATATTTATAAAGTTATCGTTAATATTATTTAAATAATAACATATTTTTGACAGATAAACGAGAAAAATACGAGTATGTCCATGCAAGCCGACTAGTATATCATGGAGATGAAAATCGTCCGTCTCTCCATCAGGAAAGCGAGACGAGCTATTTGCATTTTATTAAATTCAGAATTTTATTTTAGCGCCGTCAGGCGTTCTCGTCTTGTACTCCTGGTATTTCATAAAGTCTGTCTAAAAATTCTAACATAATATTTACACAGAACGAATTTGCTTTAAATCCAATTGCTGCGTTGCAAAGGATGGTAACATATTTATTCTATTTGCATATGGTATGTGGGAAAGCAGAAGAACAGATAGACTACCTGATGGTATGTGTCAATTTTACTCATATACATCATCAGTGTATCGTTACACTTGGTATACCGTTAGGGTTTTGTGCAAGCCCCTGTGATAGGTAACACCCACTCATCAGATATTCTATCACCGAATAGCTTTTTGTCCTGATGATTGGCAGCAACCCACCCCGATGGGTCTTCAGATAACCCCACTATGGGTGCGGATAGCTTAAACGTAAAATACTATAATTACATACGTATGTTTATTTGAGATGAACATTAAAATCGTTAAACGCATTGTAAATAACGCAATAAATTAACTGATTCTTATAAAACTCAGATTCAGATTTTTCATCTTCTTATATTTAACTCATCAACCATTAAAAGTTTTAAAGCAAATGAAAACAACAGAAGCGGTAATCCAAGTTCGAGTTTACGATCACGTTTTAATGTTAAAACACTGGCAAGTCCATTAGTCAGGCAGGCTCTCGTTTGAGAGTCGTTTTATAGCCAAAACAAATCATGAATCACTGCCAAAAATTCTGTGACGCCGGCTCCAGGAAGTTGGAGGTTTCGCATTAGCTCCAGCGCTTACTATGAGAGTGAAACCCACTATCACATCTCGATAAGAAATCGCTTTATATACCTACGCTCCAAATATTCAGAAAAATATACCTTAATTTTATGCACGTTTATAACTTACATAATTGAAGTGTCATTAGATTCATAGAAGTTTACTAAAAGAAATCATTCGACGAACTTTAATATCGTTTTTAGCAAAGTTTTTCTTCTGACGCATGAACAGTAGTAATATTCTCTGAAATAAATAGAGGCTCGTTCTCTTTAGAAGAATATATTGCCATGATGATAAAATTGAAACGACATATGATTTTTAATTCTCCAGTACAAACAACAACAGTACATGTACAGTCCAGAGTTCGAAATTCGTTGTGTAGTATTTACCTCATCTCGGAAAAGCCTGGTCCTGCGCCTGAACTTTCATGTGCATGTGCACAAACTTGTGCACATGCAAATATGTCCTGTGCTTATCAAGTATTTAAACTATATGCTAAAATATTTCACTTCAAGTAATTTAATTATTACCATAATTTAGAAAGTAGTTAAACATTTTTTTGGAATAATTGTCATTCCTCACTGATCGTATTTTTTTCTATTCCAGTTATCGTTAGCCAACCCTGCTGTCGCATCTCAAATTTCCATCCTTTATAAACGAAACTATGATATTTTTTTACATAATAAATTTCTATGAACTTTGTTAAAATTAACAAACAAAATTATAAGACAATTACTCGTAAATGACAGAATTATCGCATAAATCACATTTATTCAATTAATAGCCTCCTATCTCAACCCAAATAGATTTAAACTGCGACCAAACTAGAATGAGGCAGATAACGTCTGTTCCAATGATATATGTTTGAATGTGACAAGCTAAATTGTTTACTAAATGTAAGTATCATTACTCATCATATTACTAATATCCTTACTCATATTATAAATATTAAGTATGTTGTTGTTGTTGTCGGGTTGTTATTTCGTTCTTCTTTTGCACAGCAACGGAGGAAAACGCAGAATCTATATTTATCTTTAAACGAAGATCTATAATGGATAGAACCACACGACCACTTTCAGAGGTGCTTGCCCGGGTTTGAACCCACGATCATCGGTTAAAATGCACGCGTTCTAACTACTAGGCCATCTCGACTTTTCATGTGCTTAATTTGTGTTTATAATTCATTTCGTGCTTGACGGTGAAGCAAAACATCGTGAAGAAACCTGCGTATGTCTAATTCCATTGAAATAATACCACATGTGTTTTCTACCAACCCGCATTGGAGCAGCGTGGTGGAATAAGCTCCAAACCTTCTTCTCAAAAAGGGAGAGGAGGCCTTAGCCCAGAAGTGGGACATTAACAAACTGTTACTTTAGATTTCTATCCTGAAAAAAATGCATAAATGCCATGTTAGTTGGGTGGCAGATGCTGCGCAAGAGCGGTTTCCTAAAGCGGAATTGGTGTTTTTGGGGGATTTTAATGCTCACCATGAATCATGGTTGTAATCCCTCTAAACTGACCTGACAATGAATGAAACTGACATGCTGGAAGGACTGCTCATGCTTTTGCTCTCACACACGACTTGACCCAACTGGTTTATCAGCCCACCAGGATCCCAGACATTGATGGGCATGCGCCTTCTCTACTGGACCTTCTGCTGACTTCTCCCGGTGGAATATCAGGTTTTGGTTCAAGCTCCACTTGGTTCTTCGGATCACAGCCTTATATCTACCAAAGTCTTTCTCCCTCACTCTTTCTTTTACATATCAATAATATGCTCTCTCATGGGAACATACATTGCTATGAACAGACGATAATATAGTGCATGATGGATACCAGGGACACGCTGTAGCTGGGCGAGCGGAAATTGAGGAGATCCGGGAGAATCTTGTCATTGAACTCAATAGGACGTTAAAACTCAGCGCCAAATGGGGCTCTGATAATATCGTTGAGTTTAATGCCAAGAAAACGCAGGTATGTGCTCTCACAGCGAAAAAGTCATAATTTTCCCCTCTTCCCTCCCTCTGTGGTACTCCGTTGGTGTACCACAGAGGGAGGGAAGATGTGGTGTGATTGACGTTCGCTGCGACCTTATTCCAAGGGATTACATCGAGGCTGTTATAAAAACAGCTTCACGGAAACTCGAAGTACTGAATAAGGTGTGGCGTATTTTTACGCCACAACAACTGTGCCTGTTGTACAAAACACGGTATTGCTCACACCTTTGGGATGGCTTCGCTAAGTACCTACAAGAGGCCTTGGATCGGTTGCAGCGACGTGCGATCCTTATTATTGGCGACGTAAAGGTCACGAACGCCCTGCACTGCTCTCGATGTCATCACCTAACTGTGATATCAATTCCATAGCGCACAAAGAAATTTGGCAGCTCATTTCTTTGTCGCACTTCCAAAAAATAGAATTCCTTACCAGCTCACGTGTTTCCCTCCTCTTACGACCCGGGTTCCTCCAAACGAGGCGTGAAGAAGTATCTTGCGGGCCAGCAAGGTGGGGCGGCTAGTGCAGAACATTCTTCCCAACTGTACTAGCCGTCGTCATGTTTGGACTCTATTACCACTTACCATCAGGTGGAGTAGAGTCATTTGCCATTCCAGATTATAAAAAAATAAAAAAATGGTATACATTTTACTCTTAATTAGAGGGGTGCGTTGGAATATAAGTAATTTAAAAACTGGTATTACTAATATTCTTTTTGAAAAAGAAAAATATATATAGTAACTGAAACAAAACTGAAATTCTGATAATGTAAATACTAAATACAAAACCTACATCATATAAAACAAACTGCATTAATTTCGGAAGTTTTTTTTATATGTATTTCTATTTATACATTACAATAAATTCTTTGTAAGCATATTTATCCCATATAAGTATATGATATTGGGTTAGTCATAAGCAGGTTATTGCGGTCAAAAAACAACCACTTTATTTGAAAACGAAGAACTTGTCAGATCTAGACTAAAGTAATGAGTAGACGCTGGCAGCACGCCATAAGATGCCTTGAACATGTAGAAGATGTACGGGCTCATGTGAGCCTAGTATGATAGATAATATGTTATTATATCTCTATAAGGAAGTTCAGTATGTAATCTTGTCATCGTTATATTGATCGAAATTTATTATTATAATAATAACATTTAAATGATACATGAATTAAAACAACGTTTAGCGTAACAACGGAGACCGGAGGTATGAAGTGAGTTCTTACAGAATACTTAATATACTAATACTTAAAAAATACTTTTTTTATGGAAAACCTGATGGAAAATGGTCACCAACGACCATTGGCATTGTAAGAAATGTTAACCATCGCTTACATCGCCAATGCGCCACCAACCTTGGGATCTAAGATGTTATGTCCCTTGTGTCTGTCACAAGACACTGGCTCACTTACCCTTCAAACCGGAACACGATAACAAGTACTGCTGTTTTGCGGTAGAATATCTGATGAGTGGGTGGTACCTACCCAGACGAGCTTACACAAAGCCCTACCACCAAGTGCTGGCTCTACCAATAGTTAGTTCAATACACGAATCCGCACCCCACAATTACAGCTTACATAGCACACTTGTAGTTCAGCGATTGGAAAAACAAGTAAGGTACGTCATTGTGGATTTAATTACCTATAATGTTCGCACCGCTTCGTTACCGCACCGTTTTTACTTCTATGAGTTATTCGTTATGTATGTATATAATAATATATAATTTATGGTAAGAGTACGTTTAATTTATAAACGAAGGGTGTATAATACGATTGGCCGTTACATTCTATACTTTTTTCCATTCACAGTTCTTGCAATTATGTAGAATAAAAAAAAAACAAAAAACAAAACTATAATTTTATTGCATTAGCATGGATAACCATTTTTTTTTTTATTTTCCTTTTATCTTACTGTCTCCAAAGACGTTTTACCCGTCCCTTTGGTGTTATCTAATTGTTAAATTTTGGTAAATTAACATACCTTCATGTTTTAATTTCCAGATAGCATATCAATCATATCTTTTGGATCGAAGACTAATAAAGTGTATAACTCCTAACTACTTTTAGCTACGCTGGCCATTCTTAATGAAGACTGGATACGCCGGAAATATCAAACATTTGTGTTATCACACGCACACAGATGTACGCTCTATTTCTTTATTCTATTCCCTTATTCTGATAGATTGAAATAAAATCTAACGCAGCCGGAGGGAGAACAGGCACAGAACTAGATAATTACCCTGCTATGCAACTCATAACACGTATACACCATCAGCTCCTTAATATCGTACAAATAAGAGTTATTGATCTCAGTGAACTTTATATGGCTTATCCAGAATTCGAACCCTGGTCTTACTTATCTGCATAAAATCTAGCTACTAGACCAACGAGCTAATACCAACATATTAATAGAAGCAAACAGAACTGTCCCAACCAATGTGTTATATTTTATTAGTCATATCTTTTAGAGAATCGATAGCAATTTATTAAGAATTTTATTGCGTAGTAATTTCGTCTGTATTAACTTAAAACACGCACATTTGATACTGCGCCAACGTAAAGAACTCTATGCTTCTGATAAAATCGTATTTTGCGTAATTTTATGAGACATAATATAATACAATGTATACATCGTATTTCATAAATAACGAAGTAAAATAAAACCTCACTCTCCTTAATTACACAACATAAAAGAGTGTAAAGGTAAGTCTATACTAATACTATAAATGGAAAGTAACTCTGTCTGTCTGTTACTTGATCACGGCTAGAATACTGAACCGATTTTGATGGAATTGATAAGATTTACTGGTAGGGCTTTGTTCAAGCTCGTCTGGGTAGGTACCACCCACTCATCAGATATTCTACCGCAAAACAGCAATACTTGATATTGTTGTGTTCCAGTTTGAAGGGTGAGTGAGCCAGTGTAATTACAGGCACAAGGGACATAAAATCTTAGTTCCCAAGGTTGGTGGCGCATTGGCTATAAGCGATGGTTGACATTTCTTAGAATGCCAATGTCTAAGGGCGTTTGGTGACCACTTACCATCAGGTGGCCCATATGCTCGTCCACCTTCCTATTCTATAAAAAAAAAAATTAAACGCCGAAGAAGGACAAGGTTACTTTCTTACAAGAAGACCACCTCCCCACCACTTATTCATCCTTCCATAAGTCCTTTAAAAATATTTAATGTATTATATATTTTTAGTTTTTTTTTTACACTTAATAGCCTGTATTTTACAGGCAGGCCAGTCACCGTAAAAAAAAAACAAAAAAATGAAGTAAAATTTCAATTTTAATTTAACGTGTGATGGAGCCAAGCTATTATTTATTTATTATCACATTATGGTAATCATAGTATGCAAAATTATACTACAGTAACAGTAACAGTAACAGCCTGTTAATGTCCCACTGCTGGGCTAAGGCCTCCTCTCCCTTTTGAGGAGAAGGTTTGGAGCTTATTCCACCACGCTGCTCCAATGCGGGTTGGTAGAATACACATGTGGCAGAATTTCAATGAAATTAGACACATGCAGGTTTCCTCACGATGTTTTCCTTCACCGTTAAGCACGAGATGAATTATAAACACAAATTAAGCACATGAAGATTCAGTGGTGCTTGCCCGGGTTTGAACCCACGATCATCGGTTAAGATTCACGCGTTCTTACCACTAGGCCATCTCGGCTTATACTAGTTAACGTGCAATAACAATAATAATAAGATCTATTATTCCCTAACTAACATACACTAATTTATGGCTTTAACTCATATAAATGTAATTTTTAGTCTAGTTTAATCAATAAATATAATTCGATTATATACGTTAGTACAATTCTTCAGCAACCAGTTTGTTGGTAAGGTTGTCCTTCGACAAAACCATCCCTAGTTTCTTGCATTAATCTCTGTCAAGAGCTTATCTTTGTACAATAACTGTATTAAAATCATTTTGAATATTAAGCTATTATTTATTAATTAATATATAAGCAAAAAAAATTTAAAAAGATATTGGCTTTAAAATAAAATTAATAACAAGTACTAACTATATATATACAGCCATTAAACTGTTTAGTATTATAATAATTTTTGTTTTTTTCTAAATTGTCACATAAAAAATCAATAGGCTTTTATTTATTAATAAAACATAATATCATAAAATAAACAAAAGACCGTAGCACAAAATCAAGCTCAGCTAATAATAACAAAGCTTATTTACCTTGTGTGCCAACTTGCATTGTAAACAGGATCCATGCGTCTTTGCTGTGATTCTGGCTAATTAATATCGCCTAGCATGTTCCGGCTTGATAAATATCATACAGAGACTTGGTGCAGGGTTGTATTATAAACTTTATTGGCATACTCAACTCAATTATTACGGAGTGAAGAAAAAAATTAAATATGACTCAAGGTTTTAAAATTCCTAAAAAGCATGCTTAATGCATGTTAATGCTTCAGGGTAATGTACTCGTTGCAACAATTCAAAGGAGCCCAAATCGGAATAATACGTCTGTTTTAATCGTCTTGATAGTAAAAATAGAATTAGTTATTGTTTTGGGATATATATAAACATGTATTACTTTATTAAACAACCCTTAAACATAAGAACATGAATACAAATACCCATTACTACAATGAAGTCGTTGAGAAACGACGGAATCATAAAACGAACATAAAATTGTTTGCCCATAACGACGCCAGTTGTAAAATTACTCCATTTCCTTCAATTAATTGAGTCATTTGTGTTCAGAATTAATATCGATCTAACTTTTATTGTAAGACACTTTAAAATTATATTCATAAACTTGTAATTATTTATTATAACATCTGTAAAAAAAAACAATTCAATTATCAATTATTTTTATTTTTTAAGTAAACACAAGCATGCGTTGCAATATTATACCTCTTAATTGTTTTTTTGAATTTGGAAAAAATATCTGATTCGACCTTTGTACTTTTATTTATTTATTGTGCCATTACATTAGCAATATATACTGGACATAGGCTTAACTTAATCTAAAGTACAAAGCGTTAACGCATAGAATACGAACAAAAACAATTATAGCAAATATACATATGGTATTAGTTATTACAATTTCATTAGCTATTCTAACATCAAACACACAGCTTTTCATTGCTCTGTTATATTTTTGATGAGAAAATGTTGCCTTGTAAGATGTTAAATACTTTGTGTTTGTTAGTAAACTGACTCACTAATTAATGCACTTTAATGTTGATAATTTAGGAGTACCTATCGATGCACACGAAGTTATGACCAAGTGTCTTCCTATTATATATAAATTTAAATAAAAAAAACAATTAATTTGTATCCGTATAGACTCCGTTTTGATAAAATTACGATAAATCTTTTCGAAAAATATTTCATGTGCAGACTTGGCCCCGTTTCCTTACACGTATAGTTTTAAGTCGTGAAAAGTAAGACTGGCTCGAAATTCCCCAAGGAGAGTTAATAGCTTTGCATCTTACGTTGCATTTTCAGGAGAAACTTCGTACCGCCTAGTCACGCATCGTCGATAAATAACAAAAAGTACTGCCCTAGAAAAGATTAACAGGTAAGAACCGTAATGATGAAACTTCGGATTAGTAATTTAGATATTCAAATTGTGCTCTTCGCTTCATCGATGTTACGCGCGCTTGAATAAATGAACGAAGAAGTGGGGATCAAGAATATTGTGTGAAAATGGGATGAGAAAATGACAAATTGTTTCGCGTGTGATAATTTATTATTGCAGATACTTAAAAATATTATATATTTTATGTATATTTTTTTCTTTCGAAAGTGATTGTAATATATAAAAGTTTACTTTATGCCCGAAAACTAACACCACGTTTTATTGCCTCTTGTGACAGGAGGCTAATTTTCAGACTACAGATTCAGAATTGCGACTCAACGAAGAAATGCTGCAAGAGTTCTTGCCACAATTCCACGCGTTCATGATTTGCACAGTAGTTTTTTGTATTATGATTTGTTCCTTAATGTAAATTATTCTCATGGGAAATAAATATCTTCGATCATAATTATTGTGTAACATAATATTTTTTATGTTATTTTACTAAGCCATCGGTTGTTAAAAGACATCCGTAATATGGAGTATATATATTAAAAGTTAAAAATTTATAGCCAACTTATAAAAGTTGCTTAGCGGGTGATTAGTTAAACAATGCCGTGCACTCTTCTTGCAAATGTCAAATCAATAAAGAGGGAAAGAGATAAACCAGTGTTTACCTAACCGGTGTATAAGTAAGGACGTTACTTTTAAATTTAGTGACAATTACTTTTGCAAAATGTCACATAAAATTAAATTTAATCATACCGAATTTCCTTGCACCGAATTTAACTACGCGAGTTACTGACTTATTAAGCCAGATTAAGACGCGCGAAGCCGCGAACTCGTCTTGTTAATAATAAACCTGCATAAGCCGGGAAACTCCATTTGAACGCGTTACAAGTGTCGCAAGTGTTACGCGAGAAATTGCAACTTATACATTCAGGCGTTACCGAGTTAGCTTGTCACAAAAACTTAGAGCGTACGAAACTTGCTACAGCGAGCCAAGAATTCCGAAACGCTGGGGGCGAATTGCGCAGTCATTTGATAATACGCGATTTCATAATTTAAATTGCAAGTTAGAAAATTTATAATTCACTTTTTATTGAAATCTTTTAGCTTATAATAATAATGTTCTATTTGATAAGACAGCCACAGATAATTATTTTAAAATGATATACAATATTTAACAACAAACACTTCATTCATAGACAGTACAATTTAAATCTAGAATATTATTTAATATAAACGAAAATAATTATTATGCACTTCATTCTATAATATTAAATATTCGCCCGCGTATGTGGGGTACATTTTAGTTATGTGTCTCCCCTGTGTCCATTTTGTACCCTGAGAACGTGTATGCAATATTTTATGATGATTGCTTAAGAAGTGAAAGCGTATCAAACAAATAAACTCACTTATGCAATTATAATATTATTTCATTTCAAAAACAAACCTTTTATTATTTAGATTTCAATAACGATTCATTCAAATGATTTCACATTTTCACGTGTATTAACAGTCAGAAAAATATACTTTACGTTCAAAGAATATTTTTGATAAGTAAATTATATTTTATAAGTAAATAAAGTATTTTTGTATACTAAATTTCTATGGTGGTAGAGCTTTGTGCAAGCTCGTCTAGGTAACGTGATCTATTTAACTTAATGAATACATTTTAAGATTGAGAGAAAAATGTCAATATAACCTACATATGAGCTTCTAATAACGAACAACAATTAGTGTTGATATGTTGTAGTGTGTATGTGAGTGAGTGAATGTAGCCAGCGACCATCTATATATATTTAGACTAGTTTACTGGTGGTAGGGCTTTGTGCAAGCTCGTCTGGGTAGGTACCACCCACTCATCAGATATTCTACCGCAAAACAGCAGTACTTGGTATTGTTGTGTTCCGTTTTGAAGTATTAGTCAGCTAGTGTAATTACAGGCACAAGGGACATAACATCTTATTTCCCAAGGTTGGCGGCGCATTGGTGATGTAAGCGATGATTAACATTTCTTAGAATGCCAATGTCTATGGGCATTAGTGACCACTTACCATCAGGTGGCCCATATGCTCGTCCGCCTTCCTATTCTATAAAAAATACTTCATACTTCAATACTTGTTATGAGTGTATGCGTTAATTAAATAATAAAAATATTTACATCTGCATTGTAAACTCACGATACAAAATACACTTCCGTAGTTCCGGTTGCCACTCGTTACAACTAATTGGTAATTGCAATAAAACGAAAGCAAGAATTTTATAACTCGAGACTATATATGTCGGGGTGAACCAAACGATAGCGTGATTCAGAAACATGGTTTTTCAAACAAAATTTAAGTACCAAACATTATTTTACACAGTGTTTTTTTGTTGTAATATATTCCCTTAACATAGTCTTCTAGAAAAATTATGAAAATTGTTGTAATTTATTCTTTATCGTCACAATTTATAACCAACTAATGATACTTATTAACCATATTATTTCAATACGAGTCAGATATCTACTTAAAAAAATATGTGTAAGAAACAATTATTTTCAAAATAGATGCGACGTATCGAATGGTTTTAGGATAACCCCCTACATATAAAACGTAATACTACGAACTATTTGTAGAAGTTTAAACAGCTATTAGCGAAATGGCTGTAAAGTGGCAGTTTTTAGTCGAATTCAGCGTCGCGTTATGACTAGTCTACAATTCAACGGAATGTCGTTATGTTCTCCGATTCCTTTCAGTTTCATTTTGATAAAAAATACTTTTTAATTCATTTAATTTTTTATCATTTTTTTTATCAAGAATAATGTTGTTAAGCTGTTCCTCATTTTAATACAATCATGTTATAAACACACATGTGCAAACGAGCAACACGCGCGCTCGTACTCACATGCACGCACACAAAGGCACGTTCGCGCACTCACACGTACGCAAACCGTCTTAAGATATTCGATATCAAATAAATTTAATTACACTAAATGTTGTATATTTTCATTTTCATTCCACAGAATAAATTGAATCGTTTTTTCTGTTTATGGATTAAGTTGTGTATTTTATATGTCCGGCTAAAGACAATTAAGTTTGACAAAACGAAAACTTAAATAGGCTTACCCATAAGTTCTCTCATTTCTCTTTTTCTACAAGTAGCGGAAAGGATGTATCTAAAAATTAAAAATACTCAAAGTTACTGTTTTCTCATTATAAATTGAATACTTTAAAATTTACCTTTTAGGCCTAAATAGCTGAATAGTTAGGTAGCTTTATATTATGTTTCTTAGTATATATTTACATATAAAATTTTAGTGCGTTTCGTAATTCTTTTGATGAAATATATATATTTTTTTGTACATATTATGATTAAGCTGTAGCTATAATTGGTCCCGGTAGGTGATGCTGTTACCAGCAACCAGATTCTTTTTTTTTATTTTACGATCATTTCTTTATACTTATTTTAGTATAAACCTCTCATTTCAACCTGCGAACACTTGTCAATATTTTTTTGTTCATAACTTAGTAATCTCCACTAAATGGCAGGCTTAAAATACTTATTTGAGGAAATTATGTCGGGACGAGATGATAGTCCTATATATTTATGGATTATGGTTGTATATGGTATGGCTCAGTTGCATGAATTACATCACATAGCACTATATATATCCAACATTTTAACCGTTAAGTAAAACTAGACCTTTTTAATTTTAATTTATTTTTTTATAGTGTTTTCTAATAGTTGTCCTTAACAAATGTCTTAAATAAGGACAAATCGAGACGCAAAACATTATGTGTTATAGAGAAAAATGATTTATACAGAAAAATATGATCAAGCTTTCAAATAACAATAACGAACGTGTGATAGACTTATGCAAGTGGAGCACGTGATTCAAACTGAATTAAAGTATCGTTAGCAAGCTGGTATGCTACATGTTTCCAGACTGAATATAAATTATATGAACGACTCGCATAGAATTTACAAATAAAATTTAGTAATATATCACCGTAATGGTAGTTTGAAATTATTGAAATTATCAAGTATTAATCAAATTTGATTTGAAATATATAGTTTAAGTTATATATAGTTTTAATTCTCTTTCTTTTGCATATCAATGATATGCTCTCTCTTGGGAACATACATTGCTATGCAGATGATAGTACAGTGCATGGTGGATACCACGGACGCGCAGTGGCTGGGCGGGCGGAAACTGAGGAGAGGCGGGAGAATCTTGTTATTGAACTTGATAGGACATTAGAGCTCATCGCCAAATGGGGTTCTGATAATCTTGTTGAGTTTAATGCCAAGAAAACACAGGTGTGCGCTCTCACAGCGAAAAAGTCACCATTTTACCCTCATCCCTCCCTCTGTGGCACACCGCTGATGATACAAAGCAAAATCGCCATGCTGGGGATGGACGTTCGCTGCGACCTTAGCCCAAGGGATTACATCGAGGCTATTATAAAAACAGCTTCACGAAAACTCGGAGTTCTGAACAAGGTGCGGCGTTTTTTCACGCCACAACAACTGTGCCTGTTATACAAAACACAGGTACGGTCTTGCGTTGAATATTGCTCGCACCTTTGGGATGGCTCCGCTAAGTACCTTATGGAGGCCTTGGACCGGTTGCAGCGACGTGCAGTACGCATTATTGGCGACGTAAAGGTCACAAACACCCTTGAACCTTTACAATTGCGTCGTGAGATAGCAGCACTGAGCGCTTTCTATCGTCTGTATCACGGCGAGTGCTCTGAGGAATTATTCTCTCTAATTCCTGCTTCCCCCTTCCTTCTTAAGTCCACGCGAGCTGGTTCTCGATGTCACCGCCTAACTGTGACATCAATTCCATCGCGCACAAAGAAATTTGGCAACTCCTTTCTTTGTCGCACTACCAAAGAATGGAATTCCTTACCAGCTCACGTGTTCCCCTCCTCTTACAACCCGGGTTCCTTCAAACGAGGCGTGAAGAGGCATCTTGCGGGCCGGCAAGGCGGGGACGGCTAGTACAGAACATTCTTCCCGACTGTACTGGCCGTCGTCGCGTTTGGACTCTACTACCACTTACCATCAGGTGGAGTAGAGTCATTTGCCTTCCCGGGGCATATAAAAAAAAAAAAAAAAGATAAATCGACAGCCTTTACTGTCACTGATGGACATAACAATGGAATTTTCTCATCTTCAATAGGTTTGGAACTTGTTCCATCACGCTATTTTAATAGTAGATATAATATATGTGGCAATATTCCATCCAACATATACAGTTTTTATCACAATGTGATATATTCTATAAGATAAATTAAAAACACAATTTAAAAACATAAAAATTCAGAATTTTACCGGGATCGAACCCGCCATCTTAAGTTGAGATTCACGTGTTCTCACAACTGGTCTATTTAGTCCAGTTCAAAAAAATAAACAAAGGAAAATCTATAATAAACTAATAAGTTAAAAATCATCTTAAGATTAAATATAATAACCACCAAATAATACATTTAATAACTACGTTTAATAACAGATATTCGGTTTCAATAAAATGATTAATAAGTATTTGTTTGTCAAAACGTGTTTAAATATCTTAAGCAACTTATCTAATTTCATGTTAAATGTTGTTAACATGTAAAATTTTGAACATATAAAGAAACTTTTGTAAAATAACTTTTAATGGTCTTAATCTTCTAGATGGGCACAAACAAATATAATCTTGAAATTAGAATTAGTTAAGCGAGCAATAACAGCCGAGGTGGCCCAGTGGTAAGAACGCTTCAATCTTAACCGATGATCGTGGGTTCAAACCCGAGCAAGCACCATTGAATTTTCATGTGCTTAATTTGTAATTATAATTCATCTCGTGCTATTCGGTGAAGGAAAACATCGTGAGGAAACCTGCATGTGTCTAATTTTACTGAAATTCTGCCACATGTGTATTCCACCAAACCGCATTGGAGCAGCGTGGTGGAATAAGCTCCAAACCTTCTCCTCAAAAAGGGAGAGGAGGCCTTAGCTCAGCACTGGGACATTCACAGGCTGTTACAATTACGATACGATAAGCGAGCAATAAAGTTGAATTTTATTATCTGCTACTGCGCGTCCAAAACATACGTCACAACATTATACATGTGACGTCATGATGCTAGAAAAAAAAACAGAGTATATCCTACTTGAATCGTTATACAAACAAAATGTTCACGACGTACATTCACACGTTCAACTGACTGAAATTTTCACAAAACAAAGATTTTGATACGACTGAAGCGTTTTGGCAAAGCCTCCGGATAAGTGGCAATCTCGGAACGGCATTATGCAAGAAACGTACATGATGCAAACTGAATTAAAGCATTGTTTGCACGAGTGTATTGTGTTTTAAAACTTTAAGGAAACATTGCAACTTAGTATTCTTATATCTATTTAATGGTTTTTAAAGTAGTGCGAATGTTGTTTTTAAGTTATTGATAGGCGGACGGACAAATCTGTCTAAATGTAAGTGGTCACCACCACCCATAGACATTGGCGATGTTAGAATTATTAACCGTTCATCACACCAAAAATGCACCACCAACCTTGGGAACTAAGATGAAATATTAGTTTTATACGCATATATTACGCATGTTGTTTAGCGAGAGAGTATCTGAGAAGCGGATGATATCTGCCCAGACGGACTTGCACAAAGCCCTAGTTATTCCTTCGATAAATCTTATACATAAAAATGATTTGACCGATTACCATGAAAATTTGCATATACATAATATAGTAGTAGTAACAACCTGTAAATGTTGGGCTAAGGCCTCCTCTCCCTTTTTGAGGAGAAGATTTGGAGCTTATTCCACCACGCTGCTCCAACGCGGGTTGGTAGAATACACATGTGGCATAATTTCAATGAAATTAGACACATGCAGGTTTCCTTACGATGTTTTCCTTCACCGTTAAGCACGAGATGAATTATAAACACTCAGAGGGGATTATCTCCCTCGTGGGAACTCAGTTGTTGTCAAGCTGATCTGATTTCACAACTGAAGCTCGTTCGAAGTTTATCTAATACTGAGCGAGAAATCAATAATGTATACATAATATATATTCTAAACAAATTATTTGTAACTGTTATACCGTTTAACTGATCGCCATGACAATTGATGTATATTACTGATATATAACCAGAGAGGACAATATCTACCATGTTGCTAGTATTGCTTGCGCTTGACAATAATCACGTCTAAAAAACAATTATGAGATCTATTTTAGAACACGCTTGCCTAAAATAGGCCTATTCACTCATATTTTGAAGGAACAAAGAAGCTGGCAAACTATTCGACACCCTAGCAATATGTATCATAAATAAATTACTAAAAGCTTATAACTTAAAAGCGAATCGTCGCATAAAAACAAAATCACAAATTCCTATAGTTGGGGAAATGGAAAGAAATGATTTGGATCATATTCCACCATGCTGCTACAATGCGTGTCAATGCTTTCCTATACGATAACTGCTGAGAGAAAGAGAGAGAGAGATATGTTTTTCAGCACGAAATATATTATAAGTTCAAATAAAGCACACCTAAGTTGTGGTGCTTGCTGGAAATGAACCTGCGATATTTGATTGAGATCCACGTGTTCTATATACTGGTCCATCTCAGCTAATAAAACTGTTATGAAGCTTCGAATTTTCCGTTCGTTTATTCATTCTCAAAAAACATCACCAAATAAACGTAACGTGGCAGCATCATTATAAAACGAAGAATAATTGCTATCGCATTACAAGTCTCATTAAATTTATTTAACTTTATTTTTATTAAAATCATTATAAATATAACAGTATATTTATTTATTTATAGCTTAGCGTGTTTTGAATTCGAATATTTGTAACGAAACTAGAGGTATGGCTTAAGCAACAACACTTCGGGTATAACACTCGAACAGTACCTATATGATAGGTGTTTGGTTATAAAAAAAATCATGTATGTGGGTTGTGTGTGTGTGTATCGTGTAGAAGTGAAAGTTATTCATTTTAAGTTAATGTAAGAACTTCTCTTAATTGATTAATAAAAAGTTTTGATCGTAACATAAATTAGAATTACAGCAATGTCGGTCAAAGATTTCTTTGTATTCTTATTTATCCCTCGAATTAAGCGAATCTCCAAATAATCGAATTAATTTATAATGATTATGTTAAGGGTAGAGATAAGAGTCAACATTAGGATCAGGATCAGTAAACCGGTGACTTTCGCTAGGTGCGAGCACTCGTAGCACGCCCTTCGAACTTACTCTTGTTAATGTTATTAATCGTAGCTCGTAGCTATAAGATACGAAATTAGAGCAGTGCTACGGCGCATCGATAAGAGATCTACGAATATTATCCCAATCTAAAACTTCAATCATTTGCAGGATTTCATTTAGTCAAGATTTAGTAATAAATAATTTGTTTCAAATATTGCCTTTAATATAGATTTTTTTTATTTATTTAATTAACCTTGAACACGGAAGTATATAATAAAAATAAATATTTTTATCTTATCTGTTAATTTATTTTACGATTAGTAAAACATTTGAAAAAATAAATAAATGTACAGTAATATTTGCAATATATTGTTTGTATATTAATAATAATAAAAGCAAGCAAGTAATATTCGTATACACCAAAACAGAATTTCAATGATATTATGATATGTATGTGGTACTTTAATGAAAATTTACTAGCAGCCATATTGTTCTTTATGACGCACTCGAAACGATTACTAAACTTCGTACTTCCTAAAGAATATATGAAATATATCTTATTAAACACTGAAATGATGATTAAAAATATTAGAAAAGTGTAAAAACTTTGGAAATAAGACGGATGGACAATGGAAGTTTAAAAAATACACATTTAATATCAATAAATGTAATCGATAGCTATGTATTAAACTTATATACATATATAATAAAGTTTCCAAGTTATTGAGCAGAACAGAGGGTCCCATACGTTATTACTGAAGGAACGTGTTAAGAACATCTTCAAATATTTTGTATCATAAAATAAAAATAAACAACGGTTTTATAATCTGGAACTCATAAAGAAGTCGCGACTTCAAATCCGCAAAAGTATTGTGCTTTGAAAGTTTTTAATGTTTTACGGTTACATTGTTAAAAAATCCAAATGTATGGTAATAATTCAAACAGAAATTCAGTTATTGCGAAGATTGTATGCTTACATTATGATACATATGTAACAAAGTACATGTCACTATATACCATACAATAACGTGCTAGGCTTATAATCATGATGATTGATGATGATGTCCTCCTAATGCCGATTTGGCCACGGCGGCCAATCTCAAGTGAGATTATCTATATTATAGTGCACGAGTGTGAGTGCAAACACAGATGCACTCTTTATCCCCTCACATAATCCGATTTGATGGCAATCCGACATGACAGAAAAGAGTTCAGGTTCAGAAGCAACGGCTTTACGTACTTTCCGAGCAACTGGAGTGTACACACTCAAAAAGTATAAAATATGAAAGATTAAGCAAAGAATTCATTTTTATTATATGAAAGTACCCGAAAACCTTATAATGAGTCTTATTTAAAAAATGTTTTAAACATGCTCGTTACTGTACTATGAATGAAAGCTATGAAAGGATAGTAAAACAATATAATGTGTATAAAGTTTCGTGGCTTCAATTTGTCTAAATGAAACTGATCATATATTTGCGTCTTCTGTTAAACTGTCGTGTTTATTTTTTTCGAATGTATTTTAAATTCAATGAACTTCACGTTAACAAAACATTGAACACCTTTATTATAAGTAGACATGATAACCTTTTTAAATATGTCGTATAAAATGAACAATAAATTCTAATAAACTGTTTAAAATACAAAAAATATGTATTTAGAAGGGATATTGCAGATTATTTTTAAACTATATTTCTTGATTTTTGTATAAAATCCTAATATTAATGCCTAATTTGAATTGAACGTAAAATTATGTTAACTTTACTCAGTAATAGTTTTCGAGTTGTATTCGAGTTCAGTGAGTAGCTTCGCGATATAGAGAGCAGACGCGCCCCACGCCGTGACGTATACACATTATAGCCTCACTCGGGACAGTTTAAGAAGCCGTGCCAAGAGAGGTGAATTGCGAACCTTTCAGGTACGGATTATTTTTGGCTCCCGATCAAACTTATGAACGGCGTTTCCTTTTAAATTTCTGGTTTTTTGAATGGCCGAACTTAAATACGTTCTATTAAATCGCCGCCGACTTCGCCGGTGTCTGCGAACTTGCCAAAAATCGGACGATTCTCATTTCTACGCTTGTTACTTTTAAATCTTCTCGTGAGATTTATAGTAGGGCTTTATCTTTCGGGTACTTAGAAGGTTCCATTACTCTTGTAATTTTTAACTTACGTAACATACAATGCTTTTGGAGAAGATTATTTAAAATGTTTTATATATTTTTTTAATATAAACTATTCTTATTATTCAAAGAAATTAAATGATCGATCTATCAGTATACAATACTGATCACACGAGGCCGACTTGTAATCATATTCCATATTGCAAGTGAGACGTCAAATATATTTAAGGCTTGTTTGATGAGATTGGTGTTTCTAAGGCGCGTCGTATAAACGCTGCGCGTGGTTGCTCGCTCGCGAACATAAAAACATTTTACTGGTGGAGTTATCAAACCTGTTATTGGTCGTAAAGCGGCGCGAGCGAGTCGACAATGCGCTCATTTCATAAAGGCTGATATACTTAAGGATTTAAATGTATTAAACCAAGATAGCAAAGTCTAAAACTATAAGATAAACTTAAGGAAACATAATAGGATTTAAAAAATGCTTTAAATTTTATATAATATCTCAATTTTCATAATCTATTTTGAAAAATATACAAACGCTTTGATGGTTGGCATGGCACTGGGACTTCCTAACCGGCAACTTCTAACATGCACATGTCTGTGAATACCAATATGTAATGGAGCGAAGTAGTTGCCAGGCCTTATTATTTGATAAAAGTACTTAGCGTAACAGCTATGCTCAATAAAAAACTGTTTCAGCTCGACGTAAGTGTGTCGTCCTTACATTAGACCCGAAGACTATGGTAAGTGCTGACCATGACAGGCGACCCCATGTCCTCTTCCCATCTAAGGAACATGACATGCTGACGCATCGGCTACTTATGAGCCATTACTTAAATTAACCAGACAAGTTATATTTTTCTTTATATAATTATTATTTACCCAAAGCCTAAAAAGCCTAGTTTGTTAAAAGTAGAATCTTTTGATACATTTTATTTATGTTATGAACGTTTTGAAATTTCCTTTTCAATTACGAAACAGGATACAAACTACAAAAGTATTTTATTTTCAAGCAAATATCACAACTAGAAGCTTTCACAAATATTTTCTTTAAAACTTCTGCAGTCACCTTCCTAAATTTTAAAGCTCACCCTTTTTTTATAATAAAATGACTATAGATGTATTAAACAAGGAAATATTTGACAAAGTATCGAGAGGTGAGACATAGGGTTGAACTCGAGGTCGGCTGTACTGTGGGATATTTATGTTTTATTGAGCAATAAAAGCGCTTTAGCAACTTACAATGTATGCTTTCCTTGCTTTACGATTCTGTTTCTCGGATTACTTACTTTAATATTTCTTATATGCTACATAAAAATTGGTTCTGACATTATTGAGGGATGAATGCTAAGAATAATGATATTTCTTTGCTTATAATAGCCAGCTTTATTAAATAATTTAAGCATACGAATGAAATAGCGTGTATATAAGTATACGTATATATATGCACGTCAAAAGATTCTGCGTCAGAAACATTTTCTTCAAATTCGACCTAAAATTTAAAAGGGTTCACCCAAAACGTTTTTCATTAAAAAAACATATATACCACACAGACTATAAATTAGTCTGTGTACTTGTAATCTAAGCTTGTTCATGATTAAAAATATTAACATAGCACGCATACGTTAAAATCGCGTAAGACGAAATACCGGCTTATAAAACTGGAGGCAGCGTTGTATTACAGTAAGTGCTTTATGTCGACTGTTATCTTCTTGATAGACCTCAATTCTTTACTCACCCATGAAACGGTGACAACCGGCCTATGGTGACATACTATTTTGATGCGTGTATTCTTAATATGCTTTAATTATAATGGTCAATGTCGCATATCACTTTCTGATATTTGACAACCGATTTCTCCGATGAGAATAGATTGCCAGCTAACGCGGTTTATATATGTTTGGAGATTGGGATAGTGGGAAAAAAATAAATAGAATTAGAAAGCCGGATTATGTTTAAGTAGGTGATTGCTTGATAAAATTGATTTTAATTTTTAAATATCAAGACCGAACACAAAAAGTATCTCTCACTGAAAAACTTGAAAAGATATTGCTATTTAAAATATAAGACGATTTAAAAATACATATTCATCATTCGATGTTCAATTAACATGGAATTCCAAAAGACTGAAGTAAAAGATTTTTTAATTATTTTTTTTGTTCTATGGATGTCAATATATAGATACATATAACTAAAATAAACGCAAGCACAACCTACGTAAATGTAAAGGAATAATGAAAACAGATGTTGAAGAAAACTGGGATTATTTCATAAACAGGACAACGAAATTAAGGGCGCGAAATGAGGAAAAAAATGCTATTTTTTTCATGTTTTGACATTTTTATATAAGAGAAAGAAAACTCAATTGCCCTATTACTGTATGATGCAGGTTTATGCGTGTCACGTCCCAGAGATCGCTTTTAGGAAGCGAGAACCGGTAATCGCGTCGAGAGCGCGATAAACAACAATATGCGATGCGTAAATTTTCATTTGTAAATCATAGAAGAAAGAATTTGACAAAAATGACATATAATCCAATAACTTCGACGGATTTAATCAAACACCTTTTTCATTTGTAACATCTGAGCGCTCGGTACACGGTAGGGGCTTACTGAGACTTCGAGCGGCAGACGCGTTATCCTAAGATTTCGAGCGGCAGACGCGTTATCCTAAGATTTCGAGCGTCAGATGTAGTTACTGTAAGTGTGTTAATGTGTGCCTGAGATAGGTACATTAGCTTACATGTTCAAACATCAATTCTCGTGAGTACCTTGGCACTCACACCAATTTATTTTAAATATATTTTGTATGTAATTTTTCCCTCCTCCTTTGTATTATAAAACCCAGCATACTTATTTAAGATACTTTTATATTCGATAAACTTTTGTAAAAAAAAAAAAACAAACATTAAAAAATTAGGCATACACCTTTAATATTACATAAAGAAAAATTCCTGAAGTGCCTCTCTACAATGTCGTCTCAAATAATTACGTCATTACATATTTTTTTGTATGCGATACAAAACCGATATGATTCGCACTCCACCAATTATAGTTGCTTGAAAAGGCAGGCAACACTACTACTATGCCTAAGAGGCTTACTGCTTAATTAACAATTATTTTAAAACAAACTAAAATATAAGTAATATTTGGAACTGGTACTGCAGTAGCTTTTCATTAAAAATTATCTTTATATTAAAACACAAAACTTGTAAGGCCTACTCGACAAAAGCGTATTTCGTATTTAGGTGTAATAGCTTAAACTTTTAGCGTATAATATAAGTATATTAATTAATTTTTTATTAGTAAACTATGTACAGACATTTTTATAATATACAAAATTAAAATAATATAATAGAATTGTATAATAGCATTACACCGTTTGTTTAAACATATATAAAACTATGTTCAGTCATTTTTATAATATATAAAATTTAAATAAAAAAAGAAACAAAATACACATTACAAATTTATAACAAAAACACGCCGTCTAAAAGATTATCCTGTGGCATTGTACCCAATGTAATACCCAATACAAGTAATATTAATATAAAATGCATGAAAATTAAACATTACTTTTTTACCATGAAGCACGTTGCGTTTGTTGATGATAATTATTATTTTGAAGTAGAAGTCTTTTTTGCTGTTAATTTAATTTTCAATGCTTTTAGATATTTTTTTATTAGAACAAAACAGCCCAAGTTGAGCCGTCATTAAAGAATTCCGCTCTACATTTTACATCATCTGGCCTTGAGCTACGAGTTATTGGTCTCGTCAACACAAACCTAATGAGGCCAAACTCGAGGGCTACCCGTTATAGTCATTGAACTGTTTTTACAAAGTTTCAAATAGATGCATATCAGAAGTAGGTTAAAATCAAATTCTTTGATTTATTTCCGTTTTTATCTTTTCAAATACAACTAAACATAATATAGGACTGTTTTAAATTACTAAAATCGAATTTACAAGCGAATGGATCTGACAACGCTATTATTTAATAAAATTAACCGTAACACCGTAACAGCCTGTGAATGTCCCACTGCTGGGCTAAAGGCCTCCTCTCCTCTTTTTGAGGAGAAGGTTTGGAGCTTATTCCACCACGCTGCTCCAATGCGGGTTGGTAGAATTCACATGTGGCAGAACTTCAGTGAAATTAGACACATGCAGGTTTCCTCACGATGTTTTCCTTCACCGTAAAGCACGAGATGAATTATAAACTCAAATTAAGCACATGAAAATTCAGTGGTGCTTGCCCGGGTTTGAACCCACGATCATCGGTTAAGATTCACGCGTTCTTACCACAGGGCCATCTCGGCTTATTAAAATTAAGTAAAATTAAGTCATTCTAATTAATATTACGAATGTGTCTGTTTGTTAACCGATACTCATTAATTTGCATACGTTTTTAAGGATATAGAAAAGGACATAGAGTATCTAACCCCTCTCGCAGACAAAGTCGCGGGAGAATAGCTTTATATATTTATTAGCAATAGTTTAATAGTAAACGAATCGACAACCGAACGAAGAATAGAAAACTTAATAATCCGTTAAAAACAAGAATTGCTTATAAGTATGAAAATGTATTATGTCAATTCTATTTTATTTTGTTCTGAGTATCCCTTAGCCTCTATATCATAATATCATAGGAGTTCAAAATATTGCACCCCAAGCTAAGCCGCTTTCTTGTCAGCTTTAGAAAAGTACAAGAATTTTGTTTTAGATCTTGATAAAGATTTGTTTATTGTGACTTAAGAGATATAATATTTCATTTATATCATTTTGAATAAATTTTCAAGTTAAATTATTATTATTTTCCTGGTTGTAAAGTAATACAAAATATTACATGTACATAAGTACCAATAAGTACAAAACAGTTTTATATAACTGTCTCGTCGCTAGCTATTAAGCCGGCTATATTAGCTATTAGCTGTTAGATGAAACTATAGTTCCGCAGATTTAAGAATAAATATAAAGAAATATTTAGTAAGCGGCCTGTGTTAAAATTAAAGCAACTCCAGTGCCTCGGAAACATCAAAATATCGCCGTACTCCACCAACCTACGGAATAATGATTTTTTTTTATAGAATAGGAAGGCGGACGAGCATATGGGCCACCTGATGCTAAGTGGTCACCAAACGCCCTTAGACATTGGCCTTGTAAGAAATGTTAACCATCGCTTACATCACCAATGCGCCACCAACCTTGGGAACTAAGATATTATGTCCCTTGTGCCTGTAATTACACTGGCTCACTCACCCTTCAAACCGGAATACAACAATACCAAGTACTGCTGTTTTGCGGTAGAATATCTGATGAGTGGGTGGTACCTACCCAGACGAGCTTGCACAAAGCTCTACCACCAGTAAAATGTGGTACCTAACCAGATAAGATTGCACAAAGCCCTACTAGCAAGATCCTACTGAGAAGAACCGGCAAGAAGTTCCAAAATTTCGGCAAGAGACTCTTTTTCTCCAATTAAATACATAGTCAACTATACACAATTAAATTTACGTGTCTTGTATGGAAATCAATGAATACGAACTCAATGCTTATTTATCATAAATATTTTCAATTAATATGTTGTATTTTGCCTCACCCTCATAATAAAGTGCACAAATATTTTATAATCCCTATCAAATTACGCAATACTAATGTGTGAGGTTGAATAGTTAAAACGATTAATATAACGATTTATAACAATAAGCATTGATAAAAGTGCTCATGGAATTATGTTGCGTGAGCACTAAGTGCGCTCAGTCAAAACCAAAGCATCTAGATAGTGTTCAGAGCCTGACGCCGAGCCGCTGTCACAACAACAATATACTCGGACCGAGGAAACGCTTAAACAATTACAACACACTATGGAAATAAACAACGTTAAACACATTTGCGTGACGATAATATTCAAATCTAACGCTTTTCTTTACAATAGATTACTGGAGTAAAGCCGATATTGATTGCTTTCTACTGATTATTTTATACCTGTGGTAAGGTGCTAAGCGAGGCCGGCAAACGACTTCAGCCTACCTACATCCTTATAACCATTGCACAATAAGAGAAGGGTCACAGTCGTCTTAACCGTTGACATGTTTTCATTAAAAATTCATGCAAAAGGGCAAATAAATTCTCTTCCATTGTTGTCCTTTTACGCGAAAATTTAAAAATGTAATAAATAAAAGCTGATTAATGTTCAAAAGCCTGCACGTTTTTCGGTTGGCAAAGTCGTTTTAAAGTATTTTACTACTACACAAGCGTGTTTATTTATATATATATATATAAAAATAGCACACGATATATATATATATATATTTCGTGTGCTATTTTTATTAGCGTTTGTTGATTTACGTTTAATATAAATAATTATTTATTTACAATTAATATTTATATTTCCTTTAATTTTCGGATAAGGACTAATGAATTGCTTGTCGGTTCTTCATAAGTACCATCTACATTCTAAAAAGGGCTAAACTTTAATTTTCCTTTCATTTTGTAGAATGTCGATTAAAAAGTGCTTGTATTCCTAACAATTTATATGATTTTAATTTTTGACTTTATATAAACAATACACATGGTATTAATACCGACTGATGTTTCCATCCATCCATTATTGAAGATTCTGTTATATTATTATAAAGTGCCATACTTATTTCTCAGACTGAGAAAGAGCGACGTGAAGTAATTCCGCATTTTCCTTTTTTAAATTTTTTTTTCTTTTAATTTTCTCAGTTTTTTTTATAGAATAGGACACATAGGACAACAGGAGGACGAGCATACGCCCTTAGACATTGCCATTGTAAGAAATGTCAACCATCGCTTACATATCCAATGCGCCACCAACCTTGGGAACTAAGATTTTATGTCCCTTGTGCCTGTAATTACACTGGCTCATTCACCCTTCAAACCGGAACACAACAATACCAAGTACTGCTGTTTTGCGGTAGAATATCTGATGAGTGGGTGGTAACTACCCAGACGAGCTTGCATAAAGCCCTACCACCAGTATATGCATGCCGTGCGTGTGAAACCCCGCTCCTTAATAGGGTTGGCAAGTTATAAATTAAATTTCGAAAATAGTAAAAAGTAAGTCCTTTTTGAAAATTAAATCTTCTTGAGATATTTTTACTACTTTAGATTTTCCAAACATGACTACATATTAATAGTCTTATCTATTAATATTATTAATTGTATTCATGTTTCGCTTTAGTTTTAATCGATGAAAATAATTACGAAATATTCTCAAAGCCTTTTTAAAATCGAGCTAGAGTTGAAATACATTCAACATGAGTGTGGGTCAAGTGCGTTTGTAAATAAAACTGTAATAGCAAAATTTCACGAGCCCTCGATGAAAACAAAAGCATAAAACGTTAATATTTTTACTAAATTGTAGATACTTACAAAACTGATCATTAATTGACTTCAAGTCATAAGCAAGTATTTTCTTTTGTTTTTATTGAATTGGTAGGCGGACATGCATATGGGCCATCTAATGGTACATGGTCACCAACGTCCATAGACATTGGCATTGTAAGAAATGTTAACCATCATTTACATCGCCAATGCGCCACCAACCTTGGGAACTAAGATGTTATGTCCCATGTGCCTGTTATTACACTGTCTACTATGATACATATAAACAACTCAAAGTAGCTGTCTTTATTTCTGTTGGTTTATTGGTTGGTTAAAGCTTAAATAAATTATTATTGCCCAAAATATACATGCTACAAAAAATCGGATATATAGTTTTGTCGAAGCAATGTTCAACGTTAGTCAATACTAGTCGATAAACTATAAAATCAATTGAAGTTTATCATTATAGCAGACTTTTAATAAATTAAAGTAACAAAAACAATTCAATACGAGGTAACCACCTTAACATAATTTATGTTAATCTTTTGCAATATAATGAGAGGTACCATCCACATAACATATAAATATTCTACCGTCAAACAGCAATATTTACTATAGTTGTGTTCCGGTTGAACGATGAGCCCCGATTATCTAGTACAAGGACCAAAGCATCTTAAGGTTGGTTGCGAGTTATTCAAACCAAGCATCTTATTTAAGGACTTGAAATAATTTTATATTTTGAATTTTTATCCTATACAAAAACTCAAATAGCAAGTTTCTTTATTACAAAGCAGTTTCATGTATTGCAAACCACTTTGAAGCCTGTATTTCCAAAGGGAGGTTTTAAAATGAAAAATGGTTAAAGAATTCTCGTCTTGACATTAAATACCTTTTGAACGACGACCTATTCAACGATGAGCGTGAAAAAATATTCTATCGTAAGTCGTTTCCCTCAACTTTACATGTATTCCCACATGTAAAGTTGAGGGAAACGACTTTTTTGCCTCTTATCTGAATAGTAATAATTTTAATGTCTTTCTTGAGCATATGTCGCAAAATACTATGATCGATCTACATGTATTCATAAAATAGAAGACATTTTGCTTAAACAGAAATATTTTAAAAGAAAAACAGGTTAATTTTTCAAGTTTATTCTCATTAGCTATTACTATCGCGAAACAGGATCTACCGGCCAAGTTTAATTAAATATAGTCATTAAAAATATTTATAACGCCGTCGGCTTTTGCATTTTCATAGGATTTCGCAAGATGCTGGAATAATGCGGGAATATAAAGGCAATAAGTACACGTCATTTATTTTATAGAGAGAGAGATAAGAATATTACTGCATTTATAATTCGGTACTAGTATCTCGAATCGTTGAAATCCCTTTTTTGGACGGAATTTGATCAAAACATAAATGAATAAACGTTATCAGTAATATTTTACTTTTATAATAAATCCATTTCTGACAAATATTGACGTTTACTTATAAATTGGCCGAGGTGGCCCAGTGGCTAGAACACGTGAATCATAACCTGTGGTTAAGAATATGTGGTTCCCGGGCAGGCATCACTGAGTTTTTAATTGGTGCTCATTTAATTTCGTGCTGACATATGATATTACTTTTATTATTAATATAAATATGGGAATTAGATAATATTGAGTTTAAAAACCTACACAAAGCTAAAGTAAATCTTCTTACTATTAACCCCTGTGCCTGTAATCACATTAAGCTTTACATTTTTATATGGAAACGCACTAATCCGCATGTCAGTGTCGTGTATATAAATGTTTGACAAAATCATTTTTAGACATATTTAAGAATACCTATCACGCAATCTAATGAAGAACTTAAAGATCATAATAAGAAATTTAAAGATTCGCTTCAAATTAAACTTGACTATAAATTTTATTCAGTTATTTCAAAGTTCATACAAAACTACAATTTAATGGATATAAGCCCAAAACATTATTACCTTGCCGAGCTTCCTCGCAGAATAACAAAGCACAATATATCATCGGATAGCTGACGCCATGTATTTCACATTTAAATCTCACCTTACAGGTCACGGAGTGGTTGTAAATCGTCATATTGTCCGTGTGGCGATCTTCCAAAAGTTTTCAGCGCAGTTTTTGGGGACCGAGCGAAAATATGGTTGATGTGAATAATATTCGAATTTTACGTTTTATTCCCAGAGCGAATACCTAATACTTTAAAATGCGTGATTGAAGCATATTTCTATGTTTTATTTTAGTTTACACACATACTTCGATCGCGTGTTCAAATTTAGGGAAACGACATTGAATTTTCATGTGCTTAATTTGTGTATATAATTTAATCATATCATTCATCTCATGCTCGGTTGTGAAGAAAAACATCGTGATATAGCCTGCATGTAAACCAGCAATACTTAGTATTGTTGTGTTCCGGTTTGAAGAGCGAGTCAATGCAACTTCAGGACCAAGGGACATAACATCTTAGTTCCCAAAGTGTCGCATTAACGATCTAAGTATGGTTAATATTTCTTACAGCGCCTATGTCTTTGGGCGGTGGTGACTATTTACAACCAGGTGGCACAATTGACCGGCCGTCTACCAATTAAAAAAAATGTGTCGGATGAAAATCTGCCATAAGTGCCATCAATCATCCATCAACCCGCATTGGAGCAGCATGGCGAAATAAGCTGCAAACCTTCTCTAAAGAAGACCTCAGCCCAGCAGTTCCCACTGTATTAAACAGCTGCTTTAATTTTTACTTAACACTTCTAACGTTGTAACTAAGACCCTTCTCAATGTTATGCTAATTGGCAGGATTAAGATGTTAGCGTAGCCATTACCTTAATGCGTTTGTTCTGTTCGTGTACACGGTCGAATGGATTCAATTGAATTTGACAAATGATACATCAGATTTATAAAAATATTTATAAAGGAATAAGTATTGAGAACCTTTTTGGACTAGTGGCTCGCTTCTCCCTTAGCTCCTGGGTTCGATTACTTCGTACCTGCACGCTTGTGCACTTACTTGTATATTCATCGCCATTTAAGAATTTTATTTATAATATATTTATTCATATTATTTATTTATTTCCAACCAAACAATTATCCAAAATAAAATATTAAAAAAAAACAAATACTAAAACCACCTAAGTTTGCATCAATAAATACAATTAAAACATAAATTATAGGACGTGTAACTCGTTACCTAATGTATGGAATGTAACACGTCAAACAATAAAGCTTGACCTTGAAGATGTACTCTTCCCACGCAATATAATATTTCACTGCAAAAAATGTTTTGTTTTATTAAGCTTTGAATAATCTTTATTCTTAAATCGAGACGTTCTGATAAGTATTAAATCATTTTACCCGCAATCAATCAAGACAGCAAAATCTCTAACGACTCTTTCATCGACCGCTTGAAAGAGTTAAAAGAAAAAGAAATATGAATAGTGAAGGATGAAAAGATGTTAAACATTTGTTCGTTTTAATACTACGTTAAGATTCGTCTGATGACGATCTTTCAAGTATTATTAATCAAATTCAAATTAATTAATTTGAGATTAATCTGAATAGTCATTGGTCGATGACAGGTAATGACGCAATAAACGTGGTCGTTTATTGCGTCATTACCTTTTTTTATTGGTATAAACGTTTAGTATTTATATGAATAGTAAATAAAAAAAATATGATTATAAAAATATTAAACAATTATTGGTTCTAATATATTTAATAACTGCAATCAGTTTCATTTTTTTATTGACTTAAAAAAAAGGAGGAGGTTCCCAATTCTATTTATATTCATGTTTTTCACATTGATAAATTCTTTGTTTATTTATTTTACTTCTATTAAGATGTATACTTTTACTTGGTGGTAAAATCATCACCGACCGCCAAATAGCAATATATAATTAATATTATTGTGTTCTTGTTTGAAAGGTGAGTAAGTCAGTATAATCAGAGGCACAAGAGACATAACATCTTAGTTCCCAAGGTAGATAGATAGATAGATGGCATGTAGACATGTGACAAGATGTGCCATTGTCTATGGGCGGTGGTTACCCCTTACCATTAGATAGCCAATTAACCCGACCACATACCCTATTTTGTTTAAAAAATATATATTATGATTATGCTTTAGTAGGAACTAAATATTTTCGTTCTTATTTTTAACTAGTTAACTACCCAAAGCTCGATAGCGATAAAGCCGCCTGTTGCATCTAATGCAAATTTGTTAACTCCGATAATTTATTAGGTTCATTTTATTTTTGTTAACTGGAGTTCAATAAAGAATATATAGCGAGTACAATCCCCGTGGACTAGCCGTGGACAGACAGCGCTTATCAATCCCACAACAATCCATTACATCTGGTCACAATTAATCCTCAAAACCATCTACAGGACGGTGAATGAACGCGATCCGAAAACCCGCGCAACCAACTATTTATCGTGCTTCGGATATCAAGGCATTGTAGTCACGTGATCGACACATTAATTGCCTTGCCTTAATTATGTGGATGGATCACCTAATGCGCTAATTTAAACTGGATTAATAGTCTTTAAATTTATTCAGTGTTGGTGATATTTTGACCGTTGTATAAATTACATGTGACACAAAAAATGATACGTCAGAAGTTATATTGGAGTGTGTGCACGGCGCGTATAATATTTACTTCGTTTTATATGTATTATAATTATGATAAAATTATATTTACTTTATCAACGAAACTTCGTTTTTATTTGTTTTACTCCTATTTTATTTATTGGTTCTCTTCAATAATAAATTATTCTAATAACCATCAATTTCCATATTTCACACCTGCTGGGCGTCCCGTGACGGCCTCATTTAGTTTTATTCGGGCTATTTACTTCGGGTCGCCTTGTTCTTTTTCAAACATTATAAATTGTCTGTAAATACTCCCTTGGTAGAGAATTGACTAATCAAAAAGTCCTATAGACGAACATATGACGGAATTTTTGACCTTCAACTTTATATATCCTTTGCTAAAAACCTATCTAAATCGAATACATACTTCTGTTCCAGCAGCGGTCACCTGCCAACTCATAATGGCCCCTCCATTATTCCGCCGACAGTTATTGACAGTTTCTTGGCAAGACTGGTTTTAATTAAGAACTCGTTTTTTTCAGCCACCGCAGAATGTCAGACGGCCGCACATCGAAAATATACGAGACATAAAATAATTCGAAAAAGTTCAAGAATTAATAAAGTATTAAAGATTTTCACGAAAATAAGAATTCGCCAATTACGAGAGAGCGTGGTGGACTAAGCTCTAATCCCTTCTCTTTAGAAGAGAAGACGCAGGAGACCAGGATCGGGATATTAGTAGTAGTAGTAACAGCCTGTAAATGTCCCACTGCTGGGCTAAGGCCTCCTCTCCCTATTTGAGGAGAAGGTTTGGAGCTTATTCCACCACGCTGCTCAAATGCGGGTTGGTGGAATACACATGTGGCAGAATTTCGATGAAATTAGACACATGCAGGTTTCCTTACGATGTTTTCCTTCACCGAAAAGCACGAGATGAATTATAAACAGAAATTAAGCACATGAAAATTCAGAGGTGCTTGCCCGGGTTTGAACCCACGTTCATCGGTTAAGATTCACGCGTTCTTACCACTGGGCCATCTCGACTTCGGATATTAATAGACACTATTACTTTAATTGTTTTTTTTTTTACTTATTTAGTGACAGTATTCATTTCTTCACTCCAACGGATCTTTGTGCCTACAAACCCTTAAGAATCTTTTTCTAGGCAAGCCTTTCTTCTCTCCATCAGATGTGATAACAGTCAAGCGCTAGCCTATATATTAAAAAAAATATCTGGCTTCATATAGTTATTTCCAATAAAATAAAAAATATACTAATTACAATTTCAATAAAACTGTAAACATTGATAACATGTTATGGTTATAGCAACTACGCTGTAGTCACAACAAGTACGAACAACGAAAGTCCATTATCGTCTCTTTTCAAAATACATACCCGTATGTTTCATTCGGTTACACTCCGCTGCACCAAATTGTTGTCAAATGTTTTTATACTTCGTAATTTATACAACCAATGTCTACATATCACGACTGTTACCAACAGCAGTTCGATGCATTTATTGGTAACCAGTTTTGTTATAACCATATCGGAGAGTTGCGGTCAAACGATTTAATTTTGCGACACTTACCGAAATTGAATTTCAGATTCTATATTATTAGTTTGGTAGACTTTTTTATTGAAAAATATTGTTCACATATTAAATTGGATTGTCTGTGAATTCTCCGTTCGAGTACACATACATACATACAAACTCATACAAAAAGAGAGATACAGTTAATTATTTATAAGAGATAGAATCCAACTGTACTGAATTATAACTGAATTATAATAACTATTTCTTCGAATATTTCAAATCTTTAAATATACAAATTAATTATGTTTGTGTTTAAAGCGTTCCAATACCATCATCATCCGTTTGCGTATAAAACGTCGGCGTGTTAATGTGCAAACGTCACACTTAAATTAAAAGAAAATCATGAATGTTACATAGTAGCATAAGTGGTGAGCGTCGTAGGCTATTAAAGTTATAGTTTTAAGAAGTAATTTAAAAGGCAGAACAACCAATATTGCCAACCGTCCCACGTGTTACAGTACATCCCTTTTCCACGGCTCAAATAATGCACCTCGCGATACATGATCCCATTCTGATAAAGTATATTCTAAGTGGTGCGACACGTAACAGCCTGTGAATGTCCCACTGCTGGGCTAAATGCCTCCTCTCCCTTTTTGAGTAGAAGGTTTGGAGCTTGTTCCCACCACGCTGCTCCAGTGCGGGTTGGTGAAATACACATGTGGCAGAATTTCAGTGCAATTAGACACATGCAGGTTTCCTCGCGTTTCTTTCCTTCACAGTAAAGCACGAGATGAATTATAATCACAAATAAAGCACATGAAAATTCAGTGGTGCTTGCCCGGGCTTGAACCCACGATCATCGGTTAAGATTCACGCGTTCTTACCACTGGATCATCTCGGCTTTGCGGCGCGATGCACACTTACAACAGTGTCGGATTGACAGCTGCTACTTGCCTATAGTAATAAAAAAAGTCTACAATAATTTGATTACATTATATTTCAATAACTTATATAAGAACAAAATGCAAGAGAATATCGATTGAATGCATTTCAATAATGTCTAAATCGTTAGGATGATAAAAATTTAAAGATACTACCCGAAGCGGACGTCTTAATACATGTAGGAGCTAAGACGGGAAACAGTTTGCATCCAGAGTACGTAGTTTGATAGTCTGACTAACATAAACTATTGAAAGCAGCATTGCATGCAAAATTTTATCTAAACGTTAGTATATACGTATCGTATTCTGAATAACCACGAATCTCGATCGATATGGTTTAATAGATTCTTATAATTAGTATTATTTTACAATTAATCTTGTGTGATTTTTTCTTACTTTTTTAAAAAACCATTTAAATATAAGACGTGGAATTCGTATAGTGTTATTGAAATGACGATTTAAGTGTTTTTAGAGCCTACATGAATAACGGATATGTAAAAATATATTTAATAAAAATATTGTATGTACCTACATAACTTCAAATCATTGATTTAATTGAAACTTAATCTAAGAATACCAACAGAATACGACTTTACAGTAAAGCAGCGTGATCGAATAAGCTCAACATGAGTTCTTTGTTCAGAATTGGAAAAATTATTGGGAAAATTAGAGAGCTTTTATTTTGGATCAGAAAGAAAGCAGATTGAGACAATAGAATTCCTAAAATATAGTCAATTTCTTATCAAACCTTCACTCCGACGAAATCGCAAACAATGGCAGCGATACAAAAATAAATATCAAACGACGCATTTCATAAATCAACGCTAACATTATCTACAAGCCTTTAAACTTAACATTTGGCTCACTATTCGTCAGTTACTATCAGTCACAGCTAAAGTGCTAACCGCGCTGGCTAGACACTGGCTCGTAATGGTCGTTCATTTTTCACAAGCCTGTGTACCGATGACAGTACATTCATCCAGCCATTGTCCCGACGTGTTCTGGCACGGCTGAGGAATATAAAATTTGGATAATGCCAGGTATTCGCCTTTATTATCATGAGAAAAGCGATCCGTGTTTTCGTACCATTGTATTTAATAGGTATAACGTTTAAGCGTTTCTTTGGAAATATATTCGATTATACCTTAAAAGTATTATGTGTAAAATAGAATGATATTTAAAAATATTTGTGCCTTAATATCTGTTTCAATGTTTTTTATTTCATTGATCTTTCGATGAAACATTGACAATATTTTTTTATCCTATTCCTATAAATATACTTTCAAATTGCAGCGTATCTCATTAATAGTTCGACATTCAAATTAGCCTATACTTAAATCAACGCTTACATAAATCTATGTAGAAGTTTATAACTACATACGTACCTACAAATACAGACTTCGCCGAACTGTTTTCGAAAAGAGGCCAAGAGTCTAATGAAAGCAGATCGCGAGTTTTCGTCCAAATTACCAGAGACAATTTGATACGTTTTTTCCTAACAACCGTCGTGTGCCAAAACTGCCACAGGATGTTTGTGGTCTGCTAGACGGTTGTAATTAAATCGTCGCTTGCCAAGAATCCGCGCTACACGTGTTGCGGGCTTGTATTGAGTCAGCGGTACATTTTTATAAACCAGACACGTATGGTTTAACTTTAATGAATTAAATACAAAACATTCGATTGTTTTTAGTCAACTAAACTACAATAATAATAAGATATAAATATTTCTCAAATTTGTTTCTTTTGTTTCTAATTTTAAATTCTCCTTTCAAATATTCTTACGACTATAAGGGTCGTTTAGATAAACAATACATTTACGTCTTTTTCTTATGAAATTTTAACAGGAGATAAATCAGTGTAAGCACTACGTTTTTTGGTACAGCAGATACCCTTTAGAAGAAGAGTGCCAACAATATACTGAAATAGCACATTTATCTTTAGTAATTGATAGAATTAGGCATTATATATATAAATTCATTGTAACCCACTGTCCGATTACCAAACAAGCTTATTATTTAAATGATATAATTTATTTCATAAGTTGCTCAGGTCTTAGATATATCTGAGCGTCACGATAGCATGCGAAAGCGATCCCGTGGCGCTCCTCGTTAAGACGGAAAGGGTATCGCTGGTTTTTTAGTGGGTATTCCGATGTTAGGGGCGCACTTGGCGTCTTGGAAACCGGCGAGCCCCACATCCCCCCCCCCCCAACGCGTAATGCGTTTTTCCAGCGTTAAAAAAAGATCTTAGACATATCTGATTATCTGTCAACAAAAAATATTTCCCTTAACAATCGTTGATGACGATGATGTTTGAGTTGGGAACTCGAACCACAGAACTTACCTATCTTTGTAAAGAATAAATCTATTCAATTAAAGTATTTTTTATATTACAAAAAAAATAATGTAAAGTAAACATTTGCATATAAATACGATACCAAAACATGTAATGAAGTACGCTACATCTCACACATTTACAATTGGTTTATTTTAAAGTTAACCAAGATAAAGCATATGTTCGTTAATTTATAAGGGCAACACAAGTACGCTCTAATGTAAACATTGTTGACTTGTCACAATAAATAACTCTTAAAGTCTGCCGGAGTTTTTAATTGGTGGTTAAGCTGCGATCCTCTTCACTGGTGACCCCGACGTTTGAAGCACGAAGAAGAAGAAGACCTTTCAAGATGTCAATGCCGGACGCTCCATTATCACGTGACGCCACAGCTGTTACCGCCCTTCCGGCCACTGGAGAAACGATGCGAGTTGGAGTGAGAGTACCTGTATTCAACCCAGATGATCCAGAATTATGGTTCGCACAGCTCGAAGGCCAATTCACCCTGTCCGGCATCCGAGAAGACTCCACGAAGTTCTATTACGTACTAGCGCAACTGGAACCACAGCACACGGCGGAAATAAGGGACCTGGTCGTAGCTCCACCTTCCACCGGCAGGTACGACAAATTAAAAGCCGAATTAATACGGAGGCTGTCAGCTTCACAAGAGCGTAAAATAAAACAACTGCTAATGCACGAGGAACTCGGTGATAGAAAGCCCACACAATTTTTACGGCATCTACAACACCTAGCTGGGCCAACTGTTCCAACCGATTTTATCCGTACCATCTGGTCAAGTCGACTCCCAACGCATTTGCAGACGTGTATAGCAGCGCAGCATACGAAGATGAGCCTTGAAGACATGGCAGAGCTTGCCGACCGTATCAAAGAAATCGTTCCAGCAACATTGCAAGTGTCCGAGCAAGTAGCCGTGCCAGTAGCCGGTCGAGTAGCCGGGCAAGTAGCCAGTGCATCTAGTTCCACTCTAGGAGTACCAAGTACTAGTTTCGAAAGCCTGAATCAGACCGTAGCTGAGCTGAGCAAGCATGGAGATACTTAGCATGCAACTTAACCGAAGACAGAAACGATCCCGCTCACGATTCGCCATAGACAGATCGCGACGACATTCCCGCGCACGTTCCCGCTCACAAACAAATAACTACCCGTACTGTTGGTACCATCATAGATTCGGCGAGCGCGCACGCAAATGTATTCAACCGTGTAGCTACAAGAAGATGGGAAACTCTCAAGGCAGCCAGTAGTGGCGGTAGACGACTGCCTTACAATTTCGGGCCGCCTGTTCATCACGGATCGCAAGACCAAAGTGCAATATTTAGTTGACACCGGTTCAGACCTCTGTGTCTTTCCAAGATCCGCTGTTCGGGAACCTAGAAACAAAATGGGATACGAATTATTCGCTGCAAATGGGACTATCATTTACACATATGGCTTCCTCCCCTTAACGCTGGATCTAGGACTTAGGCGCGCTTTCACGTGGCGTTTCGTCGTAGCAGACGTCTCAAAGCCCATCATCGGCGTCGACTTTTTAAGTTACTACAACCTGCTAGTCGACTGTCGCAACCAGCGCCTCGTTGACGGTGTTACCACACTTGCTGTTGCACTCCCGAAACAACGTTCTACGGAAACAATTTCCTCAGTCCGTACGACTTTAGAGGATACATCTTATCATCGCCTGCTTAGAGAATTCCCAAAAATCACTCGCCCTGCTGGAAAGCCGCACATCACCAAACACTCTACGGTGCACCATATCCGTACCACCGATGGACCACCGGTATCTAGCCGCCCGCGACGGTTAGACCCGGAAAGACTAAAAATTGCTAAGCAAGAGTTCGATGAGATGTTACAGAGTGGCACAGCAAGAAGATCTGACAGCCCATGGTCATGCCAGTTGACAGGCAGTACGGTCTTTTCAACCATAGACCTGGTTAAAGCTTATCATCAGATACCAGTATACGAAGACGACATTCCGAAAACCGCTATCGCCACTCCTCGGGCTTTACGAATTCCCGTTCATAACGTTCGGTCTTCGTAACGCCGCACAGACCTTTCAAAGATTCATGGACGAGGTACTGCGGGGCTTAGATTTTTGTTATGGGTACCTGGATGACATTCTAGTCTTCAGCAGCAGCAGTACCCTTCATCAAGAGCATCTCAAGTTGTTGTTCCAAAGACTAGCAGAATATGGAGTTCTAATAAATACCAACAAATGTACTTTCGGCAAAACGCAAGTCCAGTTCCTGGGCCACAACGTGTCAGCAGCAGGAATACAGCCGTTAGAATCGAAGGTTGAAGCCATTCAGAACTTCCCGGTACCCAAGACGCTAAAAGAATTACGAAGATTTTTAGGTATGATCAATTTTTATCGCCGTTTTATACCTAATGCTGCAAAAGTTCAGGCACCGCTCAACCAACTCCTCGTTGGGCCTAAAACGAAGGGATCGCAGCCTATTAACATGACGCCTGCCCTATTAGAGTCTTTCGAACTGTCTAAAAAGCAACTTTCAGAAGCTACGCTTTTGGTCCACCCAGATCCTCAAGCAGAACTGTCCATACAAACGGACGCTTCAGGTACAGCAATAGGTGCTGTGCTGCAACAGTTCAAGAACAATGAATGGCAACCCTTAGCATTCTTTTCGAGGAAGCTAAGTCCATCACAGAAAAAGTACAGCCCATATGACCGAGAGTTATTGGCAGTGTATGACGCAATTAGACATTTCAGATTTATGGTGGAAGCTCGGACATTTTGTATCATCACGGACCATAAACCACTTACGTTTGTCTTTGCTAATCACCGAGAGAACAGTTCGCCACGCCAGTTTCGCTACTTGGACTTTATAAGCCAATTCACCACAGACTTCAGATATGTAGCTGGTAAAGAAAATATTGTTGCAGATGCCCTTTCGCGTATCGAGGCAGTTTCTATACCCTTAGATTACCACTCCCTGGTCAAAGCACAAGAGGCGGACAGCGAGCTACAGAACCTGCTGAAAAATGGGTCTGCGCTTAGGTTGAAGAAAATACGATTAGAGTCAGAGCCAGCTCTTCTGGTATACTGCGATGTCTCTCAAAGTAATCCTCGACCATTCATCACACCTTCATATCGCAAGCAGGTATTCGATTCGCTCCACAATTTAAGCCATCCAGGAGCCAAGCCTACGGTCAAGTTAGTTACAGAGCGCTACATTTGGCCTGGTATCCGCAAAGACTGTCGACAATGGGTAAAGGAGTGTCAACAATGTCAGCAAAGCAAAGTGACCAGACACACTCAAGCTCCGCTACAAGCCTTCGAAAGCCCTTCCGCACGTTTTCGACACATCCACTTGGATTTGATAGGTCCTTTACCTTTATGTTTAGGTTACAGGTACTGCCTAACCATCGTGGACCGCTACACAAGGTGGCCAGAAGTCTACCCACTACAGGACATCACCGCCGAAAGCTGCATTGCTGCCCTTTCCAGTGGTTGGATATCACGGTTCGGGTGCCCCGAACACATCACCACTGACCGTGGCCGGCAGTTTGAGTCGGGCGCTTTCAAAGAACTGGTCAAGCTCATCGGTGCCAACCATCATACCACAACGGCATATCATCCGACAGCTAATGGTATGGTAGAAAGACTACACCGTCAATTAAAAGCCGCAATTGCCTGTCATTCTACTCCGAACTGGGTAGAAGTGTTACCTTGGGTATTACTAGGTATACGCAGCGCATACAAGGATGACATTAAAGCTTCAACTGCCGAACTTGTCTACGGGGAACCACTGCGGTTACCTGGACAGTTCTTCTCATCAGCACCCCCAACCATCGAGGACATCACCGAATTCATTGGTAGAATCCGAACACATGTCAATAAATTAAGGCCACAACCATCATCTTGGCACACAAGTTCTAATCAAACTTTTTACATACCAAAAGACCTTATGCTTACCTCGCACGTATTTATCCGGCAGGGTCCCCATCGGAAACCCCTTCAAGCACCTTATTCAGGTCCATACAGGGTGCTGCGACGCGAGGAGAAAACCTTTGACATCGACGTACAAGGCAAAACGCAGCGAATCAGCATAGACAGACTGAAACCAGCTTACATACTCGCTGAGGACCAGACAGACCAGAATATCAAAGTTCAGGAGAAGTCTGATGCCATCCCTGCCAGTAAAACCAGGAGTGGTAGAGTGGTCAGATTCCCAAACTACTATCGCCCGTAGTCACGGTCTCGGCGGGGGAGTAGTGTGGCGAGTGCACAATGCGTCTAAACGCAGCACAAACATCACCTGATCAACTACGTCATTGATCAGGTGATGTTGCAGTGGTCTGATGTATGTCGTCACACGTATGGATACGCCCCTTCGGCAATATGGTCGCATGCGCATCTATTGTCCTCGCAGCGACGTCACACGCTTGACCACACCCCCAGCAAGATGGCCGCATGCATCGCTTTTGTTTTCGCCTAGGAGGAGGTCCCAAAAGTGGCAAGCACGCGTGGTGGTCATCGTGAGAGGGGAATGCCTATATAAGCGCTGTTGTTGTTGTTTATTTTTAATAAATTAATTATTTCAACTATTTTTACTGTACGCTCTAATGTAAACATTGTTGACTTGTCACAATAAATAACTCTTAAAGTCTGCCGGAGTTTTTAATTGGTGGTTAAGCTGCGATCCTCTTCAACATATTAAAGGAACTTGGCAATGTGATATACCTTGGACATACATAATTCTAACACAAAATGAGCTGTGTATCAAGACTATTATTTTTATCATCAGAAAGAATTGCCGTAATGGCCCGGTGGTTAGAATGCGTCGATCTAACCAAAAATTGCGGGTTTAAATCCGGATAAGCACCAATTAATTTTTATGTGTTTATAATTCTTCTTGTACTCGGTATTGAAGGAAAACTTCGGCTACGGATGAAAATCTGCCAAATTTGTATCCACCACATAAGAGTAGTGTAGTGGAATAAGCTCCAAACCTTCTTCTTAAAAGGCTATATACCTTATAGGTTATATACTTTATAGGTTTTCTGTTTACATAAAAAATTTAGGCAACTGCCTACGTTGCATGATACTATACGAGCCTCGTATCTCACATTGAAAAAAACAACGTAGTTTTAACTTGATAGTTTTTGTCTTACAAAGAATAAAGATTTGTTTAATTGATGTATGATCAATTACAAAAAAAAAAAACAATTTTACGATTAAAACATAATAAAAGTCGGCAACTCGACCACTTATTTTACGTAAAAATTAAAATAAACATCCTTATCTTTATGGCGTCGTTTAATTTAAAATTGTTTTAACGCAAAACTCATTACACGGAAACTGTGGATATATTTTAAATGGAATTTAATTTAATGTACGTGCAAATAAGAGGCGAGGCGAGGTTTCAAAGATTCATCCTTTGTTTTGTTGAAGTGTTTGTCACGAACAGATTTTAGTTAAGATATACTACGAAGCACTTATGAATACTAGTTTAACATATTTTTTTTTTATTTAATCATATTTTTTGCTACTTCGTTTTTATAATATGTTCTGAATTGTAGCGGTCGCTTCGTTTAAATTTTTCTAGGAATAAGTTTTATCTTTTTTTTTTTTAATCAAAGTTTTATTTTCACGGATATCAGCCTGTAGATACCTCTAGTTTTAGTTAATTTTGTCATTGCCGTTTCTTCTCCATTGATTCTAAGCCGTTAACTTTACATTTAATATATTTTAAAATAAGTGAAAGAGCCTACATCATAGTATATTGGGTTTTTATTATTTGAGCTTTAGAAGTAGATGACTGTGGTGATTCCTTAAAAGTTATGTAAAATAAAAAAAATGAACCTTTTCCGATGATATTTACGATTTGTGGAAAAAGAATTGATGTAATAAATAAACAATTTTCATTTCTCTTTTAAATTATAGTGCAGTCGTGAAATAAATGCTAAGGAGAACATCATCAATATTGATAACACTATATAAACGACTAACGTCAGTCAATCATTACCCACTGCTGGGCAATGGCCTTTCTTAAGATGCACCAACGCTCCCGGTCCTCTGCCTTCTGCACCGTCATCTTCTTCAGCCTATCAATGCATCTAACTGGAGCATTTGCATAAGCCTATGTGGTCTGCCTCTAAAACTCTGCTCAAATGGCCGTCGGACCTTCAATATACGAGACCAGCCTACAGCCACCTCCATCTAATTTCGCAAGTAATATTAGTTACTTCGGTTCTTCTCCGAATATTTTAATTTCTGATTTCATACTACTAAGACACTTCAAGCATAGCTCACTGCATATCGTGCTGAATGACCATGTGTTTGTTGACTAAGCTTAAGCTTGAAGCTTATCAATGATGTTGTTTGTACAAAACGAACTAATGTAAAAACTGTTTAAATAGTTACAAATTATCAAACAACTGCATAAGACGTGAACAAAAGAGAATTACAAGTGAAATTGAGTTTATAATGAAGTAATTTTCTGAACAATATCTCGTGAGGCGACATTAATCAACTAGGCAGTCCATTAGTGGCCGCACAAAAGAGTTGAGACAATCAATATAATCGCGCTACCGCGAAAACCTTCACCCCACTTCTGTTTTGTAGGGCGACCAGTAACTACTGCAAATTATAACCTTAACATTTTACACTAGTCTTCGATCGCAGATCCACCTGCGTGATAGGGGTAAGGGGTAGGTGTTTGGTATAAATAGTATAGTATATTAGTTTTTCCTTGGAGTTAAAGCTTGCTTCATACAAAATTTTATCAAATTCGGTTCAGTGGTTTGCAAGACGGAGTTACTTTCGCTACTTATTTATAATTAGTATAAATTACTTTATACTTAACGGCATATTATGTTTCACTGACGATAAAATAGTACACCTAGGCTATGTTCAAGCTCGCCTGGGCAGATTTTTTAATCAATCATGCGTCTTCTTCTTTCGAATGTCAAATCAATAATGACAGTGACAAATCATTATCTAAGACTGATCACTGTTATCTTCATACAATCAAACACAAGCACACACACACACACACAATTTGACTCACTAGAATTTAAATATGTATGTATTTAACTTCAGCTCAAAACATAATCGATTGTAGCTCATAGGCGGACGTGTTACTAATCTTCTAAAAACATATTATGATTTATTTTGATTGATTAAATTTAAAGCACAAGTAATTTCATGTTATTGTATTAGCAATTACAATACGCCTTAGTTGCATTGACGCTGCAAGAAAAGTGGATTATATATCAGGTAGCCTATTTGCTGGCTTAATAACGGTTATTTTAGTATCACAAAAACAGACCTTACATATATTTATGTCAAACGGGATTATTCAATCATATCATAGTCTATAATGTGTGAATGTTTCCTTGGATATTCAAATTAGATCTTTTATTCGGTCGCCCTCGATCGTGACGTCATAATATTACTAATTAATTTGAAAACTTTTAAATAAAAAATCATGTTTTTATTTTTGCTTATGTTACTGGTAGTTCAGTGTAATAGGTGACACTGATTAATATCCCTTCAATAAAATAAATAAGTCAAAAGTCGAACTATCCTAAACCAAATAACATGGTAACCCTACAGAAATGTCATTTTCAAAGGAGTATGATAGATGAAACATATTCCGCGCTTCTAAGACGGTGTCGGGACGCTAGTATCAATTCTGAAGTTAAATTTAATGTTACTAAACTTGCCATTTACTTACAAAACACTACACGTTAAGCTCTTTAGTTATTCAGGTCAGCTTAATATTATTTAAATTTCACAAACGCTTAAATAATAAAGAGAAATTATATTTAAAAAAAATCTCTAATTACATTATAGAAAAAATCCTATATTTTTGATTAAATTATTATAAATTCCATAATAATTAGGTACGGTCCACATATATAAAAAGTATAGCCTTTTATTGTTCCACTTCGAGGCAAACCCATCCTCGACTTTTTGAGAACGCTAAGAGATTACTCCATCAGGCGACTTTAATGCAGATTGATTTTACCATTTACTGGCGAGCACGAAATTAATTTAATATAAATACTAATTAAACAAATGAAAACTCAGCGTTCCTTACTTCAGTTTGATACAGTTTTGTTAAGATTTGTTTGGTTAAGATACGTATGCAGCGACCCACATATATAATAGAAAAGAATAGAATATCCTTTATTGAACACGAAAAAGAGTTACAGAAACACACAGTAAAAGAAAATATTGTTTTATTTTAATACTATACATACACACATGAATAACTACACAATACAATAAATACAATACATATATATATATATATATATACATATATAGAAATAATAACATAAATTATATATAAATTTAATATATGAAAAAATGTAGCAAAAAAGTATATTAAATTAAGCAATAAAGTGCAATTATAAATAAAACCAGACATTGATCAAAATATATACTAGATTTTTTCTTTTTGTGGAATTGTTTTTAATGGCATTATAATATTACTAAAGACAACGGGTGGCATAAGAGAATAGTCTAACACGGGGTAATAATTTATAAATAACAATTACAAGAGCTTGACTTTTAAAAGGATTTACTTTAAGGAATACTCCACTATAAATTTTTGCCTAAGTCAGAATTAATAGTATAGTCTGTGGTATATCAGTAATTTTGGAATAAGCATAAATCTGGAGATCGTCGGCATGCAAATTGTAGAAAGAAGATACACATATGTTGAGTTACGGAGCTTATGAAGATTGAGAAAAGAAGAGGAGATAAGACACCGCCTTGAGGAACGAACGGAAGAGGACGATAAGTGCCACCGGCACTTAACCTCTACCAGTCACAGTAAGAATCCTGGACTCGCGTACACTGAGCGCGACCTTTGAGATAACTATAAAACCAATTAATAACCGATGGAGATATATTCAGAGAATTTAGTATAGTACAGTAGTATGTCAAAATCTACAGTATTAAACGCATTACTAAAATCAAGCAATGTTAAAACGGAAAGGAACAGGTTATCCATAGCTAATTTGATGTCGTCAGTAATCTTAACCAATGCAGTAACCGTACTATGGCCAGATCTAAAACTAAATTGTTAAGGATATAACAAGTTGTAGGAAGACAGGAACATGTTAAGTTGTTGATACAAAAGACGCTACAAAAGACGATATATAACTAATCAACGATAACTTACCTATGACTTTACTGTACCACCCCACCACTCATCAGATATTCTACCGCAAAACAGCAGTACTTGGTATTGTTGCGTTCCAGTTTGAAGGGTGAGTGAGCCAGTCTAATTACAGGCACAAGGGACATAACATCTTATTTCCCAAGGTTGGTGGCGCATTAGTGATGTAAGTGATGGTTAACATTTCTTACAATGCCAATGTCTATGGGCGTATGTACATATGCTCGTCGTATATCTTACTCCTAAGTAAGATATATTGACAGGCGACGCGTATGTTTTTTTTTCAACTACCGAATTGCACCGATTACAGCAAAAGTTTTTAAGTTATTTTTTTATTTTTTATTAATTGCTTATTCATTTCTTACGTCATTAAATTAAATGTTATGTCAAATTAATAATTATTACTTAATATAGCTTACAAAATAATTTAATATACCTACATAGTATTTTTACATAGCTTCATCGCTGAAACGATTGGAAAGTTCTTAATAGCGGTAGTAAAAAGTTTATACTCCAACACCTGAGGTTCGACTGATATGACGCAAGAACGATAGGATCTAACGATCATTGAAAGAGCCTTCGACTTTGTAAGTGTATCCTAAGTTTAAATTTAAAACATTTTATATTATAATAACTATAATATTATAATCAACTGGCAAACATAACATACGTCCGTCCCGTTAATCTACCCATTTCCTTTACACATATCCTCTGCTTAGTTACAAGCTTAGTCTAAATTTAATTTAATTAAAATTGTTAGTATCAAATTAAAATAACCATTTTGCTAAAAAAAAAAACGTTTAAAGATTAGACTTGTAAAACTGCTACATCTGTCTGATGTTGATCTAATTTGAACACTAAAAGTATAAAATATGTCTTTCAATACCGCTATTACGTATTTCGTATCATTATACCAGGTTCTTTATACCAGATTTATTATAAGAAATTTGGAAACTGCATCGATTATTATCAGTAGTTTTTATTACGACTACGCACAAAAGGATCTAAATTAATCTTATGAAACGGAATAGGAGTTTTAGGTATCGAGTTAAGAAACCCCCGGTTTTCCTCCCGGCTTTATGGTAAGCACAGTAACAGGTACCACACGAATGACCGATTAAAAGTGGACATTTTGATAAATATTTATCACTCGATAAGTACTAGACTACTACTAAAGTACATCCTAATTGTTTATTTATTTTAACGTTTTTCAGAAAAGATAATAATCTATTAGGGTCTTCATATTGCACAGCATCGGCACCCATTCTAATTACTAGAAACAAAGTCTATAGCTTTTCTACCATAAATACAACGATTTAATAAAACACATTTTTCATAGAAATATTCACCCAAGGAATCAACGACTTCGAATCGAAAAAAATTTGCTCGTTTAAAAACATTAACATTTAATCTGCATCTGCAATGCATCTGTTAGATGCATTTTCTTGTCAAGAAAATTATAGTTAACTGTTCTGCAAATCGAACCAAGAATAAAGTAGTAAAGGAAGACCCGTACTAACTTTTGCGAAAGCGAAATGTTTTATTTGTATTTCAGAACAATGAAATGCGTTTACTTTATTTTACCACATAGACATTGTTCGGTTTTTCTACGATGGATCAAATTCGGATATTGTATTGACAGTATTTTTAAATATATCTGTATTTTTTTTCAGTCAAAGCTTTCATAAATTTGTCGAAATCAGATTTATTACTCTGATTACTAATACATTAAAATATTATTTGTTAAGTCCGTACCTTGAGCGCTATGATGATCCCTAGAAGCGTGATGGCTCCTAGAACCGTGATCAGCCGTGGTTGATACAAACACCAATTAACTGTCACACAATTTATTTTAAATCACTTTACACAGCAATCACACATTTAAATCACTTACTAAATTAAAACGCAATAATAACACAAGCTTTCTTTCACAGTTAATATAACTCTCTAATTATATGGCAATTGCACAAGACAATTATCACAGCTAACTTTTCTTCGGGCAACGTATCGACAAACTAATCTCAAATTACGTTTTGATAAACTTTATTTTAATCATAAAATACATCGTATTTTCTTACAAATACGAAATAAAATATTAGTTATGACAGAAATAATTTAACTCAGAAGTTAAACGAGATTTTTATTTGCAATCATTAATCCTTATATTACAATTTTAGCGCGCAATACTCGTAACATAATTTAAAAGTCAATCTGTTTCCCGCCATTAAGAGTATCTGTTATTGTCCTTGCTTACAGATTAAAAATGTAAAATATAATTTTTTAATATGAAAAATGACAGATAATCTTCAGCAATTTTTAATAATAAAATGTATTGCTTCTTACATCCTAAATGTCTATAGGCATGTACGCCTGTCTATAGCATTAAAAAAAACGTTTCGTAGCTTTCGAAGTCGCTTGTTTGTGATGGAATAACTTATAAGAACGACATTAATGGTTCGATAGTAGTAATTCAAAAACGATCAGTACCTAATAATTACGGTACAATAATGATTGGTTATAAGATAAATATAGGAATCTGGCGTAAGAGGTATTCACTCCATCTAGCACAGACATCATCCAACGATATTAGACACACATAGAAACATTCGTACTCACATACACATACATAGTTTATTAACTATGATATTTATGAAAATATGCAGCTTACAACTTTGTTGTTGTAGGTCCAATATAACGAACGAAATTAAAATATTCCAATTTAATTAAAAAAATCCTAAGCAAAATCTTTTATCAGACGTTTAAGTAGAGTTTATTATTCTAATTTTTCTATACAAATAAATATTTTTTTTTTTAGCTTAAAACATTCCAATTTCTCTTTGGTAGTTGAGTAAGCTTTTTGTGCAACTTAATTTGTCGGAACTATATTGGTCTATGTATAATATATTTATCGTCTTAAGAATAATTATACTGCTTGTTTATATTTAAAAAAAGTTTATTTTTTTGAATCAGAACTATTTTTTAAATGCTTAGATTTTTTATTATTTGCACGGAAATGAAAGGATTCCTCGATAAATAAAATAAGATTTACTGAAACATTTAATAATAATAATTGAAACGACTGACTTAATAGTAAAATAATTTAATATAACGTTAAAATATAATTCAACCAAAGGACACTTACAATCTATTCTATAAATAAACAACGCTAATACCGTTTTTATTCACACTAACGTTCATGTAAAAGTAAAATGGAGTTAAAAACTCATTTTGCTAAGCAGAAAATTTAGCACTTATATCACCACACAACTGGATTGGTATATCCGATAAGAATGATTTGTCACAATTCTTTCATTAACTGGGTACGAGTTATTATTATTTTTTTACATAAAAAACTCCTTGGTGTCTCCAGGATTATAACCTACGAACTTCAAAGTTAAGATTTACATTTTTTCTTATGCACCTTCTCGATTCTAAGTTAACTAACTGGGATGAAGTAGTGAAAAGATTATTATTTCGCGTCATGGCATTAAAAATAGTACACTGTTGAGGTCAATTAGGTGCTAAAAGTGCATTTATAAATTTTATTATCATTTTATTGGAAATAACAAAAACACACAAATATGATTTTTACAGACGAAGTCGCTGACAAATTAGTAAACGTATCAAAAAGAAAGATATTGAAGATGCCTTAAAACAACCCTTATTTATAAGGTGTTAAAGACTATTTTCCTTTCATTATCAGTGAAATGTAACACAGCAGCTATGGCGTTCAACATGTGCTTCCGTCCCGCGTAATCGCTCGACATTAGGTACGCCATAACCACATTCTTCAAATATTCTAAATTCGCTCCTTCCCTTGATTGGATCCTTATAAGCCTAAAAAAATTGCCATTAAATGTGTTTATTTTTTATTCTATAGGTAGGCAGACTAGAATTATGGCACTTGATAGATGCTCACCACCGCCCATAGACACATCATGTCACATGTATGCTATATGCTAAGTATAGTAAGTATTGTTGTCTGGACTGCCTCGTTGGTCTAGTGGCTTGATGTAAGGCCGCAGACCCGGAGGTCCCGGATTCAATTCCCCGATCGGGCCAATAAAATGTTATTGGGTTTTTCTGTCAGAGAATTCTCAGTAGTAGCCAGGAGTTTGAAAGTTGAAAGTGTGTACACTCCCGTGCCTCGGAAAGCACGTAAAGTCGTTGGTCTTGCGCCTGAGCTCTTTCCGGTCGTGTCGGATTGCCGTCCCATCAGATTATGAGAGCTAGGGAAAAGGGAGTGCACCTCTCCTTTTTTGAGGAGAAGGTTTGAAGCTTGTTCCACCACGCTACTCCAATTCATGTTGGTGGAATATACATGTGGTAGAATTTCAGTGAAATTAGACACATGCAGTTTTCCTTCACCGTCAAACATGAGATGAATTATAAACACAAATTAAGTACATGAAAATTTATTGGTGCTTGCCCGGGTTTGAACCCACGATCATCGGTTAAGATTCACGCGTTCTATCCATTGGGCCTTCTCGGGTATTAAATTTAAAAAAAAAAAAAAACAAAAAAAACAAATACTTGAATTGTCGATATGACTTTTTACTATACCTAGTTATATAACATTACCTGTCAATTTCTTCCTTCAGTGTTCTTATCACTTCTTTAAATCGTTCCTTCTCAATCGTCCCTTCACGCTGGCAATCTCTGTAATAATAATATTAGCATATTAATATAAAGATTAATTTATAATTAATATAGAGATGCCACCCGTACGTAGCTGACGTATCTAAGACACGTACGAAACGATTTGCTTTCTCGTTTTTGATACGCACCGCTTAGATCTGGAATACCCTCCCGACCTCCGTTTTCCCCCACCTACAATATGGGTACCTTCAAGTCTAGAGTGAATAGGCATCTTCTAGGCAAGCGCGCTCTATCTTAGACTGTATCATCACTTTCCATCAGGTGTGATAACAGTCAAGCGCTAGCTTATATTTTAAAATATATATATATATTACAGTTATATAACTATTAGTTTCCGCGAACGACTTTGTCCGCGTGTGAGTGGGGGGCTTTAGTACCCTAAGTCATTTTCTGTACCCCTCACAAAAGGTATACAAAGTTTCATGATGATCGATTGAGAAGTTAAGACGCGTAACAAACAAACAAATAAACAAACTCACTTTCACATTTATATTAATAGTTTTAAAGGATTAAATAATATTCAATATTTTTTTAAACGACGCGGTTCGTCGTTGGCGTGGTTGGTGGATGCTAGCCTTTCACGCCGAAGGTTGTGGTTACGATTCCCACCCAGGACAGATATTTGTGGGCATAAACATGTCTGTTTGTCCTGAGTCTGGGTGTAATTATCTATATAGGTATGTATCTACAAAAGAAAAATAGTATATGTAGTATAACAGTTGTCTAGTTTCCATAGCAAAAGCTCTGTACAAGCTTAATTTGGGATCAGATGGCCGTGTGTGAAAAATATTGGGATATTATTATAAACAAACTATTAAAAAAAAAGTTATTGAAATATTTTTAAACTCTATGATTCGATTTGAATGTAAAAATAAATTTTAATGAATGTTATAAATATTAAATAAATACAATTTGATGGTTTAGTTTTGAGATGTTCAAGTCAATAAATAAAGTATTTAAAAGCCATCTTACCTAAACTGTCCTTCTAGAATGTGCTTCTCCCGCCTCAGTTGTGTGATGTCGAGATCCTTCCTCGCCAGCTCGTGCGCGTAGTGCAACATGTGCGGGGGGGCCGTGCCGTCCTTTACAACAAACAAACATTACACCAGTTTAAAATACTTTCATAATAATAATAATATCTTTATTCCTCAGGCAAGAAGGCCCATACTTTTGGTACATGATAATTAAATATAACATTACATAATATACATTAATAATTAGAATCACAATCACACTCATAATCACAGTACAGTAACAGCCTGTTAATGTCCCACTGCTGGGCTAAGGCCTCCTCTCCCTTTTGAGAAGAAGGTTTGGAGCTTATTCAACCACGCTGCTCCAATGCGGTTAGAACGCGGGAATATTAACCAATGATCGATGAGGTTCAAACCCGGACAAGCACCCCTGAATTTTCATGTGCTTAATTTGTGTTTATAATTCATCTCGTGCTTGACGGTGAAGAAAAACAACGTGAGGAAACCTGCATGTGTCTAATTTCATTGAAATTATGCCACGTGTGTTTTCTACCAACCCGCATTGGAGCAGCGTGGTGGAATAAGCTCCAAACCTTCTCCTCAAAAGGGAGGCCTTAGCCCAGCAGTGGGACATTAACAGGCTGTTACTGTTGTTATGTTCATATTTAAATAGATTTGTTTACATTGCTGTAGCTGACATCTGAATATAGATTTTTTTATACCACCAAAAATAACGTCCTCATAATATAGCCACACACACACAAACACACATACACATATTATAACTCACATTTAAAACTCCATGACCGTCCTTCCAGTTCCCTTCTTCGGTACTAACTTTCCTCGAGCGATCGTTTCTCGATCTTATGTAATTATCAGTTTCTTCAAGTAACGTTGCGTATCTGTCACGTTGTGTCTGAACTTGTTTTTCGAGACTCTGTATTCTTGTTTTCAGATCGGATACGACCTCTTTATGGTACTCTTTTTCGGATTTTAATTTCTGAAAAAAAAAAAATCATTTTATTTATATTTCGAACAAGTGGAAGCTTAAGATGAATATAATAGTGTACATAATGATACGAATGTGCTTTTAAGAGCTTTTGTTTATAAAATAGGTAGAGACTATTTTCAAGTGATCACCACCGCCGCAAACATTAACTATTTCTTACATGGCCAAGTACCGCCTTGCGAACTAAAATGTTACGTCCCTTGAATCTGCAATCACGCTGTCCAATCCTTGCCACCGGAACATAACAATACTAAATGTTGATGTTTGGCGGTAGATTATCTGATGAGTGGGTGATACCTACCCAGATGAGCTTGCACAAAGCCCTACCTCCAATATAATGACTAGATCTATGTCTTTCATTATTCAATAATAACATCATCTATGAAAGAGAAACGTTCTTTGCGATAAGAACGAACCATAGGAGTGAAAAGTGGTCATTATGTCATAGAAAATAATCATTTTATTGTAAATTACGAACCAATTTAAAATCTTATAATATTTGGAAATAATTACGTAAAGCGGTTAATTGACACCCGTTCACTATTGCAGCGAATTGGTATCAACAAAAAATATACACAATATCATGTACTTATAAGATAAATACCTCTTCATGAAGTCTCAAGCAGTCAACTTTGTCCTGCTTTTCGTCCTCCAGCAACAATATATAAGTTTCGACCTTCTCCTTCAACACCGCCAACTCACTCTTCAGATCTTCCATCTCGCTCTCTACTTCTTGTCCACTCTCTTTAACCTTCGAACATAAAAATAATTAACTCCTTATATATATGTACATTTCACGCTAAGCAAAACTAATTGATAACTAATGCCACTATATATAACTGATTCTTTTTAGCACTTCAACAATGGATACTTTAGTGCACAGGCGTGTGAGTGCAAACACTGGTTCACAGGGATTCGAGCCCTTCATCCAACACAACAAGGCGAGGAAGTTCCGTCACAGCACTAACGGCTTTACAGAGAGAAGAATGGAAGTATAAACGTTGGCAAATTCCTAACTTCAGACTGCTACTGACAATTTTCCTACAAAAAAATAGTACTTCTGCAAATTCAACAGATAGAGCTCTGTAGGCGAAATTCGGTCAGGAGGATAGATGGTCTAATGGCTAGATCCCAAATTCCGACGTTCAAACCTGGTCAATAAAAGTTGACTTTATTGCGTTTTTCTGCAAAAAAAATCTGAAAATAGTCAATGTTTACACTCCCGTGTCTCGGAAAGCACGTAATGCCGTTGATCGTGCGCCTGATCTCATTCCGGTCATATAGACTGCACTTATGTTCCATACCTTAGCATTTTGTAGTTTATAAGTCTCGAATTCAATTTTCAAATTCTCCAACTCCAGTCGACATTTACTATGAATATTCTCGTAACCATCCAATTTGAACACCGCTGTCAGATCTATCGGATTGCCGAGTTTTTCATTTTCCGCTATCAACTCCTTTTTAAGTATATGTATTTTGTCTATTAGTGTTTGAAGATATTCGCTGTCCGCTAATTTCTCGTTGTCAGTTTCGCTTATTTGATTTTCATCTGAAAAGTTGTAAAAAAGATAATTTAGAAATTGACTTTTTTTATAGAATAGAAAGGCGGGCGAGCATATGGGCCACCCGATGGTAAGTGGTCACCAACGCCCATAGATATTGGCATTGTAAGAAATGTTAACCATCGCTTACATGAATGAAGATGTTATGTCCCTTGTGCCTGTAATTACACTGGCTCGCTCACCTTTCAAACGGCAACACAACAATACAAGGTACTGCTGTTTTGCGGTAGAATATCTGATGAGTGGGTGGTACCTACCCAGACGGGTTTGCACAAAGCTCTACCATCAGTCAGTTGTCTCATATTATAATTACGTTTACGCACATATATTTAGTCTTTTAATTTATTTATTAAGGAAGACTTGCAGTTGGGTCCACAGGAAATAGAACAGGCAATAAATAATGTGTCGTACTCAGAAGTAAAAGCAAACGTCATCATGAGGAAACCTACATATTATTTCTAATGAAATTCGGTCACAAATGTATCCGCATTAGAGCAGCGTGGTGAATATGCTCCAAACTCTCCTTACTCTTCGTAAGGAAAATGGGCCCTCGCCCAGCAGTAATATACAGAATTTCAGTGAAATTAGACACATGCGGATTTCCTCACGATGTTTTCCTTCACCGTAAAGCACGAGATGAATTATAATCACAAATTAAGCACCTGAAAATACAGTGGTGCTTGCCCGGGTTTGAACCCACGGTCATCGGTTAAGATTCATGCGTTCTTACCACTGGGCCATCTCGGCTCTCGAGATAGCCCAGTGGTAAGAAAGTAATAGTGCTCGCGAGACAAATATACATATACCCATACGCGGTAAGACCAAATAATTAAATAGGAATAGTTTTAAGGCTTCATTCGACATAACTCGGCTGCCTGTATTGCTATCAAATCAGATCAATAAGACCAAAAAAAATGCTTTTGCATAATTTGTTATACACATAGATTTAAAAATAATCTTACACAAAGAAAGTTTACTTAACAATTTTTTAAATTACACGTGTAAAAAGGCGGACATATTCCAAAAAGGGTTTTATGTTTTATAAAATATTTTATTATTTTTTTACAAACGCAATCGACAGTAATCAGCATATATGTGTATAGGACATTGATAGTCGTATTGATAATATTGTATAACATTAATAAATAATAATTGATTCTCACCGATTCCGCTACTGGCCATTTTATCAAGCAATCTTCCGTTGAGCGAGTCCCTGAGCTGCTGGATGAGCTGCTGGTCTCGTCTCCGGAGTAAGTCGTATTCGCCGATAGTTTGCGACAGCTCTGCCAGTTTCCCTTCGAGCAGCGCAACTCTTTCCTCTTGTCTTGCGCATATTTTACGTGCCGATTCTTCAGCGCGTTTTGCTTTTATTTGTTCCTTTAATAAAAATAAATACCAATTTTATCGGAAATATTTTTTATACTTTGTATATTAAATATGGGTAGGCCATGTAACGTGATTGTTCGTTCAAATTTTAATAGAAATTTACTCGAAGTACTCAACTTAATTCATAATAAGTTAACTATTTTTATATGACGGTTAAAATCAAAATAATGGTAAAACAATATATAAGTATAATGACAGTTTATTAATATCCAAAAGCATTTTTTGTGTAATGTTGTTTTGTTATTCTATATATTATGGCCTGCGTCTGTAATTATATTGGCTTACTCACCCTTCAAACCGGAACACAACAATCTTAAGTATTGCTATATGGCGGTGAAATATTTGATGAGTGGAAATTACCTGTCTTTACGGGCTTGCACAAAGCCCTACCACCAAGTAAATAAGATTATGTAACTGGGTTAGTGACTGTACAAAAAAAGTTTTCTCTATTAAATCTTAATAACTTTTAATTTAGTGGCAACGTCTTCTGTGGTTTTTTTTTTTTACAATTAATAGGCCAGCGTTTGACCGTCGACTTGCCTGGTGTTAAGCATCGACACGGTCTAAGATGTAGCACGCTTGCCTATAAGAAACCTGTTTACTCTGGATTTGAAGACACCAACATTGTACCTATCAGGAAATACGGACTCAGGCAAAGCATTCCATAGTTTCGCAGTGCGAATGATGAATGTAGATTCAAAGCGCTTCGTACGTAGGCGGGGAATTTCCACTGTGTACCTATGGCGCTTTGGTCGCGTTTGCCTGGCCGTTCGATAGTAAAAAGGGGCGGGAGGAATCAGTTCGTGTAATTCCTGAGCACATTCTCCGAAATTTATCCGATAGACGACTGAGAGTGATGCAACCACACGTCGATGTTCAAGACTTTGGAGCCTAGACTCGACCAATGTGTCGTCTCCTATCAGCATTCTGGCACGCCTCTCAATCAACTCTAGAGCCTGAAGGTGGTTCTTGGCAAAACCATCCCAAAGATAAGACAACAGTCATATTTTAAAAAGCATATTTCTTGTAAGTATAATTAAAAAAATACTGGTGGTAGAGCTTTGTGCAAGCTCGTCTGGGTAGGTACCACCCACTCATCAGATATTCTACCGCAAAACGGCAGTACTTGGTATTATTGTGTTCCAGTTTGAAAGGTGAGTGAACCAGTGTAATTACAGGCTCAAGGAACATAACATCTTAGTTACCAAGGTTGGTGGCGCATTGGTGATGTAAGAGATGGTTAACATTTCTTGCAATGCCAATGTCTATGGACGTTGGTAATCACTTACCATCAGGTGACCCATATGCTCGTCCGCCTTCCTTATCTATAAAAAAAAGTACCTCTCGTATAGCGATGGAATGCGATTGTTCCAACAAAGCCAGTTTTTGTTGAAGTCTAACAAGCAGAGCCGGCGTTTCGACCGTCCTCGCTTCAGCCCTTTGTAATCTCCTCTGGGATGCTTCTAGCGAGCTGTTCAAATCACGAACTCGCTTCTCTAATTCTGCTTGAGATGCTAGAATAGTATTTTATAACAAATTAAAATTATACCACCTCCAGTATAACGTACATGAGAATGGAGGTAGAATATCTTTCACTGTTTTTTAAAAGCTTTTATTTAAGTTCATCTTATAGTATATGTGATCCAAATCTTGCAACTAAATTTTACACCAATCCCACCCAACCGTTTGGACCAACATTTTACACTATACTGGTATAATTGGTGCAAATACACTCAAGTATTCTGACTTTCATTTTAGTGTGTTGATGATATAAAAACAAGCTCAGTTAACTCAGTGGTCAAAGTTCAATAATTATTAATATTGAAAATTTTAGAAGAACATATCATATGAATTTGCATAAATCGATATTTTTGATCAAAGAAATAATGAAAATCGGTTTACAAGCAAAGGCGAAAAAGGTACTGAAATGTTTTTCATTTGCCTATTTATATATACGAGATAATAAATTTGATTCGGTTTAATTGAATTACATGGGTGGATTTAACAAAAACATGGTTTTATTATAATCAAGTTGTTGACGACGCTTTGCTTCACTGCCGAGCACACACAGTACTGCATCTGCAGTGGCGTACCGCATAACTATAGGGTGGCAGGGCTGGCAAAATACCACGGGCCCCGCCCCGAAAAATTAAAAATATTGGCTTAAATATTGATATGGGGCTATAACCTGCCGTTTATTGCGTAGTGTCATTTTCGATAACATTTTACGAATTTTTCAGGTTGGGGACCGTATCTTTGGTAGCTATGCCCCTGAGCGCCCATGCAAGGAATTTGCCATGGGCCTCAGTTGGTACAGTTACGCCACCTGGTACTCGATCGCAGAGTACTGACTTTCATAAGACACTATATGCAATCATAACTGAATCTTAGGAAACGTCCATTCAACATCACTCTAAATTCAAATATACTTTACTCAAGTAGGCTCTTTCTATTTAAAAAAATTATACTAAGCATAAAGCTATCACCGGTTCAGAATGTAGATTGTACCAAAAAGAACTGACAAAAAATTCCGTGGTTTTCCACCGAGTAAATATGTTAAATAAATAAACCATATTCTAAATGGAAATTAACAAATACTAATTCCATTTAATATTTATAGCTTTATAGTCCTATATTTTATGACTTTTATTAATATTTTGAATCCGTAACAGCCTGTGAATATCCCAATGCTGGGCTGAAGGCCTCCTCTCCTGTTTTGAGGACGAGATTTGGAGCTTATTCCACCACGCTGCTCCAGTGCGGGTTGGTGGAATACACATGTGGCAGAATTTCAGTGAATTTAGACACATGCAGGTTTCCTCACGATGTTTCTTCACCGTAAAGCAAGAGATGAATTATAATCACAAATTAAGAACATGAAAATTCAGTGGTGCTCGCCCGGGTTTGAACCCACGATCATCGGTTAAGATTCACGCGTTCTTACCACTGGGCCATCTCGGCTTTTTTTATAATATTTTAAATATAAGATTTAAATTTATCAATTGGTTGTTTAATATAGCAATAATAATGTTATAAAAAACGACACAATCCACTGATTCTCACCTTGTGCTTCTGTATTATGTACAACTTTATCTTCTAGCTTCTCTTTAGTTTTTCTCTCGGAATTTAGTTTCACATGTAACTCCCTAAAACATTAATTCAAGTATGTAAACTTATTATAAAGTTAAACAGTTTTTATGAACGCACTGATATTCAATATTAAGAAATTGAACTATAAATCATAATTATAATTAATATTAGCATCCCACCAAATTTGATTTTATAATATGTCAGATATAATTTTATATATTACGTAAGGAACGCCTTGAGCTCTTGATGGGTGTTTTTTTTATTCAATAAGTCTAAAATAAGATTTGAGAAAGAAAGAAAGCAAATTGAAAAAATAATTCTTGAAGAATATTTCTTCAAGACTTTAACACAATGACTTTCTTTATAGATAGATATCCATCTTATACTCACTTCAGCATTGCAGCATGATCAGCCCTCTCTCTCTCGCGTTCTTGAATTTCATAAGCAATCTTAGCTTTAAGATTACCAACTTCCGTTAAATGCTGTTGAACCAAAGTTTTTGTTTCTTCCCTTGTTGAAGCCAACATGTTTTCATACTTAAAAAATAAAAGAAACAAAGTAAAGTATGGCTGATACATAAACAAAATATACTTTGTTCAAATAGACTTTTTATACTAATTATACTAAGCATACAACCATATTATAACCACTGATTCAGTGTAGATTCTAACATAAAGAACTGACAAAAATGTCAGTCACCAATTAAATTATTTAAAAAAATATTAAACCAGTTTTTACCTTTTCCCTTGTCAGTTTTTTATCATTCTGGAAAGCCTCTTCCATTCGTGCTTTTTCCGCTGATAGCGTAGATAGTGACAATGTTAGAGCAGTTACGGAATCTTTTGAAGCTAAAAATATTCATTTATTTAAATATGAAAACCCAAAAAAAATTAGAACAATAACAGACAACGCAGTTTAATGTACATGGGTAAAATTGAAATTAAAATTTGAAATTTTAATTATTCTATATAAAGATAAAACAAGTAGAAGGTAGATTTAAAACAACACCTTGATTGAATGCAACACATTACAGAACTGCAGTTGTAATGAAAGTTTAAATAAGTAATGTTTATAATTAAAACAGTAAAAATAAAAAATAAAAAAATATATAATAATGACAGAGCACTACAGGTGATATATGCAAGACAGGTGGCTGACAGGTTGATTAAAGTTGTAAAGAGGTGAAGAAATATTCATGAAGATTAGTTAAAGCAATACACAAAACATTATAATATTAAATATACATATATACAATAATTGCATTTTTAAATATATAGAGATATAAATATACATAAACATAATATAAGAAAAGAATAATTGATTGTTATTTAGTTACAATACTGTAACTAAATTGGAATATAATAATATTTTTCCAGTTACTTTGGAATTAGGATATTAGACTCAACTCTTTATTTCGAGTAACCACATACTTTGCAATCGATTTTTTTTTTAAGCATACCATCTTCATTATTTTCTGTCCTATTCAAGGCCTTCAAACTTATCTCCAGGGCTTCTTTTTCCTTAGCAAGACCTTTATATGCAGCAACAACATCTGCAATGCAAAAAGTCTTACATTATCATCTGTTAAATTTATCAAAAGTTAAATGAACCATATGCCCTTTTGAGTTACAATGATAGACCGAAATAAATCTTGTTATACCTCTTAGTCGAGCTTCGTATCGCTTAATTTGATCTGCCTGTTTCGTTATTGTTGAAATTAGTTCCTGTTTTGATAACGATTCCATTATATTTTAAAGAGTCAAAGAGACAATGTTTAAAAAATATCTATATACTATTAATCAAAATCTAGATGAAAGTTATTCGCGAGCAGTCAATATAACAAAAGTGTATTTCCATTTAAAAAATATCACAAATATTACAGAAACATATTTTTTTGTAAAAAAAAAACAATATCACAACAATCACAAATATTGATAAGTACTACTGTATTAGGTATTCAGTTTTCCGAAGTGTCACCTGCTGAATTGTCATATTTTAATCATGTTGACTTTGATAGGTAACAATTCATAGAATTACAGACTGTATATATTTTTAACAATGTATAAATACATTAAAGCCTTTAATAAATAGTTATAAATTAAAAACCTAGTGTACAAAACATGACCACTTGGAATATTGAGTAAAACTCAGTGTTTTTTTTGGTAAAATAGTCTTCTAATAAGAATATTAATTCTTATTAGAAGACTAGAGGGCTAAACAAAATACAGACAAAATAATGTCCGTGTAAATATTATAATTATATTTTATTTTACTGAATAGTTTAAATTAACTTTTTAACTTATACTTACTGAATAATTTCGAAGGTAACTATAACTCTAATCGTGCTTGGTTATGAGATCTTAAATAACATAATTTAAAGAATGCAAATTTACAATCAGCTGATAAAATAGACTAAATAACTTGTATAAAAATATTCTTAGAATAATAATAATTTTATAAGTAATACATAATTATAAGTTATTATTTTACCATATCAATTTAAAAAAGAAGTATTTTTTCTGTTTCGTCCAGATTTGCGCAAAAACGAATTATTCAATTAAGCATGTTTGTACGTTGTATACTTTTTGATCTAATGTAATCGTATCACGTATGAGAGAATTCTTTATCAGGGCGTTATTCAAGCGAACCCTGCCAAAACTGTAACAAATATAAAAAGCTTTGTCTGTAATACAAAGATATACTTGTCCTAAGTCGAGATAGAAAACCAGTAGGTACTAAAATAATACAATCGTATCATTTTTATAAGCAGTTTGTTTGATATGATTTAAGGTTATAGTCGACACTTTGATGACATTAATTTTTCGGCTGTATGGGAATAATGAAAATAAAGTAAATCATTGAGAATATATGTAGAAAATAACGGCTTAAGTCAAAATAAAGCGCCATTTTTATTTTATAAATTGAAATACTTTCGCTAGTCATGAAATATTCATTGGAAGTCAAATTTATACTAAAAGAAATCACTATTTATTCAAATTAATATCCACTAAACGACATTTAAAAAGCAGAATTGAAGAACTGCAACATTTTTGATGCAAAATCTGACCTACTTTTCTTCATAGGATGCAGGGTGACTTAAATTTACAACATCGGACAACCCTCTATCTATTGCAGCCTAGTATGGGTTCATTGAACTTGATTTAGGGTGACATGGCTACATTCACCCCTCGTAGTAATATCGTAGTAAATATGACTTACCGAATATATTCTGCTCCCTTATTTCATGTTCCAGCATTTGTTTAATATCAAATACTCGTCAAGAATCTTTTTTTTTATTTTGATAATTTTTCGTACACTTACTCCATTTTCGCTATATTAAATACGGTATGAGGTACTTCGATAAGTGCATTGTTTTACGATATTAGGTACACATACATACTATTATACATTATTATATACATAATTATATTATGATATTGGCTTTTATTATATCCGACTTTAATAATTCATTGGTAATAATACGATACATAGTAAACAGAATAAATTAAATTTAATGTAACATTCTAAATATGTATTTAGTTTATAGAAATTTGATTTCTCTTGAACGGCAATTAATTGGTTTCAAAAACTGTTTCATATATTTTGTTGATAATGGTTAATAAAAAGGGATAAATAAAAGAATATTTTTTACATTATTGCTAATGTCGATATTTAATGTCTATATCAATATTCCCTACTCAGATTACATTCGTTGACATTTCAAGATTAATGTATTGTAAGCCAAACATTTCAACACATTGTCGGCGATTTGTACTCTGTCTTACAATTCTATCTATGTCCTAGGCCAAACCTTACGTTACAGAACCCAAACCTGCCCAGAACAAAAAAAAAAAACAAAATTTATTAAATGTTAGGGATAAATAAACGCTTAAAATTGAATATGTTAGTTAATAACTGATACTATACTAAACAAATAAATAGCACGAAAAAAGTAAAAACAAAACAATAAATGGGTCAGGTGCGTTTTTAATCGATGCCGACAAAATGGTGTTAACCATTTTAGTCGGTGTATGGATGGCGACAAAAACGATATTGGCGTGAACATTCTCATATAACGCTGTGCTTCTCCATTCAATTGTAAGCATATATTCAAGTCAGGGACAACACAACACGAACTATGCTATACTTTTAAATTCATAATCCAAAATATTTTGGGCAACAACACAAATACATATTTTGAGCACATCATTATTTATATGTCTGAGTTTGTAATTCGATGTTTGTTTCAAGTAAGAAATATATTGGTAACATTTAATAATTACTTATCATTATTGTTTAAGACGTGGAAGAACTTTATCATTAACTAATTTAGATGGTTTTGGACATAAATTTATTATTTGAGATTCATGTACCGACATTTACTTTAGTTTTTTTTTCTTATATATTTAATTAAAAGGGTTATTACGAAAGTTCTTATAATAATATAAATGTAATATAGATCACAAAATGTACTAATAATGAGTGATACCAGCGATGTGATTGAAAAAAAAAAAATGAATTAATCTACTTTGTACTACATTAATTTCAAATATCGTGCGAGTATTGCGTATAACTTTAGGTGATTTGTAATGTTATACGAAAAAAAAAAACTATTTCAAATTGCGATACTTGCAAAATTTTTGTTTACAACCCAAAATATTTTGAAATATATTATCTATTGTGAGGTACATTCACCTGTGACTAGTTTTGTACACACCATTCGTTATAATTTCGTGTGCTTCGTATTATACTTATGTAAAAACACCACACCAACATAATTTTTAAACCAAAAACCTAAGCTACATTTAAATTACAGAACACAGTTTTTATTTTTAAATACTTAAGGTACTTAAACATTTAACGTTGCGCAAATTATAAGTGACTAGTACAATGAAGTTAAGTACTTTAATAAATAATTATTTATCTTAATGAAATATTTATACTTACCAGTAGTTACCTTAATACACTCACATCATATACGTTGACTGTCCACTTCGTGTTCATAAAAAAATATGAATCGAATCATATAGTCAATCATTATTCTATAAAAATCGCGAGAACATTGACTTAATTAATTCAGATCGTACAGATATTCCGGCTCAGCAACGTGAATGATGTGCGTTAACTTTTATAGAAATTAAATATACTTATTACAAAAATGCATTATACAAGCCCCATTCATTTGAGAAATTCTGACCTCAGCAGTACTTTTCAATGATATGCGTTTACCATTTATCTAGAAATAATTTAGCTATGACGAAAAACTACTAAACATGAATAGTTTGCATTAAATATAAATAATGAGAAAGGTATAAGGTATAATATAAGGTTGAATTACTGATTATTTTATACCCAACTAATTTTGAACTTACGCTAATACAATATATTAATAATTATAACATCAAAAGAAATCTATAATAGTTCTATTTACTAATACGATAATAAATTATTAATTATACATTACTTAAATATAATAATAAATAGCGATTATACAATCAAATGAATTAGAGAGACAATATCATGAAAGTCAAATAGCAAAGACATAGGTCATTTTAGATCTCCTATGCTTTGCAACACACTACAAAAGCCTCAGAGCCATTATACTTAGATACCGATGAGCGCTAGTCTTTTCATGTTAAATTCTGTATCACCGGTAACTATTTATAATGAGACTGTTCTTGAAGGATAACCAAGAGTTGCTTGAAGCAAAATATTCGAGATGGTATCCTCCAGAAAATATTTTAAACAACTTGACTCCTAATATAAACATACAAATGTGCCCGCAAATAGAATGCGTCATATTCAAGATTACAAAATTTTGTTTCATAAAATGTTGATCGATTAAAAATTTTCGTCATGGTCCTCCAACATCATAATTTTGATTGAGATATTTGGCTGATTCAAATGCGAATTGTCAAAGCAAACATTTTTTTCCATCCATAGAAGATTTTTATATGCAAACAAAAGTTAACAATTTAAATTAGGTACATATTTAATTAATATGGCTCTATGCTAAGCGATTTTTTAATAAATCTTACATAGGACTTTGTGCATGAGTCAAGCTCCAGATTATCATTAATCGTCATCATTAATGATAGATCCTTATTTTATTTTTAATTAAAATAGAAGCTTCTATGGAAGTAGTTTATAAATAATGTATTCATGAATATTTAATCTAATGATTAAATCAGTCATATTTTTGACATCTTTGGTAGACTTACACAAAAACACATTCGGTGTACACTTTTGTTTTTAAATATACAATATATTATTGCTGAATTACTATTTCCATGTATAAATAGATGTTTATAATTGCACTGTTATCATAATATATATTCTCATTTTTTTTTACTTATAGTAAATTTTAATATTGCACTGGTGATATTTGTAAAAATAAATAATTTCTTTTTATTTCAGATAGTGATCTATCAACATAATTTTTTTATGTTAATTATTTTTCATTAGCTTTATGGAAAGGTAAAACGTGGACTATGTCTCTCATGCTCACTGTTTTATCTGTGGTTACTTATTATGACTTACATTCTCCTTAAATCTTTACAAATTAGATAAAGGACTAAATTAGACATCTTAGAGAAATAAACATGAGAGTCAAAGAGTCATCATTGTAATAGTAGCTAGCTTTACATATGTCAATATTTTAAGTCACAAGACTATTTGTTTGTTAATTATGCAAAAAAATCTGTCATTTTATGATTACAGAGTATTATAGTTTATGTATCTATAAGAAATTTAATGGAATAAGACAAGTGAATGAGTGACATTTAGATCAGCTTATTCACAATTTTGGACATTAAAATGATTTAACTTTTAAATGTATGAATTGTCCTTATTTAAACAATACTTTCCTTAGCCATTACTGTGATGTTACTTATGTGTGACAAGTTTGTTTGTACTTTTATAATGAACACTGGTTTAGAATTGGTGTCATGTCATGATTTGCATCACTATTACCTATCAATGCTAAGATTAATCAATCTGATGACAAACCATGACAGAGTTTAAGATCAACATTTTGCATTAACTACAATTTATTGACTAGATTTTAAATAGTTTAGGATTTACTCTTATTGGTCTTGAAGCTGACCTGCAGCACTTGACCATTTAAGGAGTAGCCGTTCAATGACTGAATAGCAACAACGGCCTCATCATAATTAGTCATAGTAACGAAACCATAACCTTTACACTTGTTGGTTGTCGGATCTCTTATTATTTTAACGCTCTGGACGGCACCGAAGGGGCCGAATAATTGCCAAAGAATGCTTTCTTCCGTATCAGCTCCAATATTGTACACAAAGATGCACCAGCCAGAACCGCCCAAAGCATTACCTTGTACAAGAGGATCAGCTAATGGGGAATACCGCTGGAGACCTTTATTAATAGCAAGAAGTGCCTTACCAGCAGGCCCTAGGAAACGGCGAACAGTAGGTGGAGCCAAGTATGTAGCTAACGGAGCAAGTGCCTTGTTCTGGTTACTCGGATTATTTGCACATTTGACTGTCATAGGCCCTGTACCTCCTGGTGGCACAGTACCATTCAGCTCACGTATAGCACTCTCAGCTTCAATTCTCTGATCATATCTTATAAATGCTACACCTCTTGATGGTCCCTGAAGACTTTGTTCATCAATCCCTGCTTGCAGTAAATGTCCTACATTTACATTCTCATGCAGGATCCTAGAACTGATTATTGTGCCATAAGGGCTAAACAGCTTCTCCAAATCTTGCTGTGTCATGTGTTTAGGCAAACCAGAAACGTATAGATTGGCGCCTTTAATGGCATCGGAGCTCGGACGGGCGTAAGACACTTTTATGATTTTATTTTGTAATCGAAGACCATTCAGTGTGTTCACTGCCTTTTCAGCATCTTCTGGCTTATGGTAATTTACGAAGGCATACCCAAGACTTTGTCCATTCAGAATGTGGTCGGGAAACACGGTCACCTTGTCTCTTATTAACTTGCAGCTCTCCACTTCACCTACACTCGAAAATAGTGATCTTATCTCTTCTTGAGTCATTGTTTGTGGCAAATAATTAACTATAAGATTAGTCTTAGATTCATTATTGCATGGTTGAACTTTACTACCATTTTGCGTAGGCTGATTTGCATTTACGGCATCAAGTGTATTAGCCATCATTTTCACTTAAATATTTACACCGAAATGAAAGAAATTTCACCGGAATGGAGCCCGGGGGGTTTAAAACAGATAAATCTGAATTAGAACATAGATTTCTCACACGTAATATGAACTTCAGCTCGCGTTGGTTGAAAGCATATGCAAGGAAAGAAAATCAATAAGATGCTGTTCACTCTCGTACTTATCCCGTTTTAGGTGGTACGGTACCAAGTCCGTTGAATCAAAACGTAAGCAGAAACACAAATAAACTTTAGTTTATTAGATATTATAGAAAATACTAAAGTAAAGTGAAAAGGAAATCAACCAAAAATCTATGCAACTTGCGACCTATTCTCGTAAATTCATTTCTTTCACTTCACTTTCTTTTTAAAATGTTACTACACTATAAACACATATTTACCTTATATCTTCCGAAGAGTCAAATTAAGCTTAATAATTGTGTTACAAAAAATAAATAAAATAGATGAGTTGCTAATAATGGCATTTAGTTTTTTTTTAATAACAATTAGCTAAATGAATGTTATTTTATTATTCATGACTTCATAATACATTGTTTATCATAAAAAATGAACATGCTAAATGTTTAAAAAAGTTAACATGGTAAGTATTTTGCATGTACCATATGCAAAATAGCACTATTATTTTATTATTCAACAAAACAAATCAATAAATATTAAACTATAAAAGTTGAAGTATAATTACAAAATTTAATTTTGGAATAAAAAACAATTTGTGGGTTACTTTATTTCGATTACATTTATTTTTCACCTTGTGCATATATAGAATTTTTGATTCGTCTATTTTTATTTATGTGTTAAATAGATAAGGTATTTCAAAATATTCACCTTTAAATAATGAAAAATAAATTATTATCATTTTATTGCTTTGGATTTAACTGTATCATCCAACATTTATGGCAAGCACCTCTCTATATGGTAATACTGACACAATTCTACCAATAGGTATACTGCCAACATACAAAAATAAGAAGGTGCATTTATAAATGAAGTTACGTAAAAATTTAAATATAAATAAATTTTTTAAAGACTTTTTAATTCACTATTAGTACTTAAAATAAAAAAATATATTCTGTTAAATACATTTAGTTTTGTTGAATAATAAAAAAATATATTCTGTTAAATACATTAAAATAATATGCTTATAACTCACACAAAAAAGGACTATACCGCAAGCTTAACTTCTTAAATAAATAACTAAAATCTCTCATTCTATTCACTCAATTTAATTTATTTTGATAGTATGATTGGGAATTAAATATGATAGTATCGTGCATTACTAACGAAAATCAAGTTAAATAGTGTTTTCTTTCAGTAAACGAAGAAAACTTATTGGTTCATATTTTTGAAATGTACCAGTATACACAGATAAGACGAAATAGGGATCAAAATATAGGGATGACGAAATAATTTTATTTACTTATTATATAATACTAATAATAAAAAAATAAATGAAGTCAAAATATAAACATTATTATTATAACATATTTTCGTTGAATGGTGATATTGATTTTATGGGGAAAAAATTAACTCCAGCAACCCAAATACATAAAAAGGTAGGTACTCAAATAACCTTATTATTTTCTAATTGTCTAGACGAGCATAAAAATGATAGTACGAAATTAATTGTACGTTGTTAAAAAAATAAAAACAAAATAGTCAACACTGCAAGACAGGTGTATTTTCTTTTAAACATATAAAAATACATGCGCGTTAGACGAGTAGGTTATATGACAAACGCTTCAACGGACCATGTAGGCTTTAAGAGCCCAAGTTTTCGACAATCCAAGGAAAAAAATAGGTTTATATAACACTTTTAAATTTTGAAATTTATACTTTTAATATAACAAAGGCTTCGCAGGCGTCACGTGGAGAGCTTGGATCGATCGCTTGCCCACGCAATTTACTGTACTTGTTGCCACCAACAAGTACAGTAAAATGTATTTAATTTCTAAATCTTTACATGATTTTGAGTACCGTCTTTAAAAAACGTTTTTTTCTGTAAATAATTAATTGACTTTAATCTGAATCGTCAAGTATTGGTCGATAACATTCGGTAACAGGCGACCAATTAGCGATCAATATTTAGTCGGATTTGACTTTGATCATTTAAAAACTTGCAGTAATGTTGTTTTGGTTTGAGTAATCAAGTTTAATATTACGATTATAACTATTATTCGTATAACAAAATGTATTATTGAGTAAACATTTGTAATAATTATTAAATTATTAAAATTAAATATTAAACCGGGTTGATACAACGGGATATAATGTGATTGTAGGTACCATTAATTCCATGTATTCATAAGCCCCTTTACAACGGAACTGACTCATCGGTTGTAGGGTTACAAGAAGAAGCGGTAAGCGGGAAACGTTTTTTTTTTTTAATTTATTGAAGTAACGCTTAGGATCGGCTTTAAAGTGTCAATTCGCCAGCAATCATGAGTTATGTGTCATAATCTTATGTCCTTTGTGCCAATACTTGTGAACAAATCAATACAAAGTATTGATTTTGGCTATTTAATAATAATGATGACTGGGTGGTATTATCCTACATGGAGGGACCATACCAGCGGTAAGTCAGTCATATATAGATATACTCGTATTATTAAACAGTGAATAAGTTTTTTTATTTAAATTATTTTCATTCCTATTTACAAATAAACGTCAGCCAGGTGATATAGCGGAAGGTTCCAAATAAGAATGTTTTCAGTTCTTTATTTTTTATTATATCTCAGCACCCTGTCCACGTCGCATATATTATTTAGGTGTTCTGAAACTCTGAGCCCACTCATTCCTTAAAGATCGGCAATACATCCGAATATAATATAATACAAGCCCTCCGATGTCGCAGGTGTCCATGGGCGGAGGAAGACACTTTCCATTACGTGAGCCTACTGCCAAATTACATACATAAAAAAATCTTGAAACGTGCATTAACTACTCATTAGGTTTCTGATTTTAACTAACTACTACTAAAATATACAATGCAATCGAAAATGCAATTGTGCAAGAAATAACAATTATACTGTGAATTATGAATTATGATAATATTAATTGAACTTAAGTGGTCGATTGATCCAGCATAACAATTAAAGTTGAAACAAACATCTGGTACTATTCGATATTCGGCGTATTAAGCAAATTTTATTTTGTACATTTACATTATTCGGCCTAATACCGAATACGAAAAACTATATAGGGATTTAAAAAATTATAGTAACCGGCAATAAATTACAGAAGAATCTATTTAAAGACGCGATTCCTAAGTTTGTATAAAATGTCATAATATATTTTTTTTAAATACTACTTGAAATCATTCAAATGTCATTTAATCTCACACGTCCGTTATGTTTATTTTTCTATTCTATCTAAAGGTTATAACAATAAAACCACTCAGAAATTTTAATGAAAAACTTAAAAAAACGTCTAATAATAAATTATTATTAATGTATATTTTATATATTTGCTAAATATAAATTTGGTTTTACAAAATCTATGGGCCAAATAGATACAACTATATTTATGCTAATTTGATAATTTAATTATTTTCGTAACTTGATTTTGTGAAGTGATCGGATTTTATAATTAATGAAATATTTATAATATAACTTTAAATAAATAATTTTACATTAAAAACCAGACTAATTTATAAATAATAATTTGCATGTGGGCTAAACTGTAAGAAAAACCGAGATTCTGAATGTTACTTCATTTTATCCTTTTTAATTTGTAATGAAACTTCTTGAGTGCAAAGATAGTATCAGTACATATTAAAAAACTAAGTATATTTTCAGTGTAGATATAATTGTATCCATATGATAATTATATATACATGAAATAATATTTTAAACATTCAATTCTGTTTTCATATTTTCTTAGCTTTAAAAAAGTTATAACGAGTATGATTTATAGATATTGTCGTTACAAATTTGAACCAACAACTATCTGTAGCTATTTCCTAATTATTTATAATTATTTAATATTTAAATTTTCGTCATATCTTTTATAACTTAAGCCAGACCCAGAATTCGTACTCACCAACGGGTCGATGTGAGTGCGTTCTCGGTGCAAGCGTACCGGGGCGTTACTTTAACATACGCGTAAAAACTCAAAGTCTAATCCACATAAATAAAATAAATAATAATAATAACAGTCAGTTCTACAAAACAGTGAAATTTATTGTTTGACCAACCGCTTTCCTTTGTATTGTTATAAATAAAGAAAAAAAACCGATTTTTTGAACACGGACTGAAATAAAAAAAAACAGCTTAATTGGTAAACTAACGGAGAACAATCAGAGAAGTCTAATAATTCGATATAATTGTCTGTAATATATCTCTCTGTACGTATATACATATGTATATATATAGTATATCTACCATATAAAATATCTCAAACAGGTAAGTCCCAGTATGCATTTACGATTAAAAAAAATAAACGGTATCTTTAACTTTAAAGTCGATTTATTTATTATTGTTAAGGTGGCTTCCTACGGTGCGTGATTCTGGGGATCACGCACAGGCAACGATCACGGACAGTCACGTACCGAACCTTCCAATAGGAAGCCACCTTTACGCAGAATTCAGCGTTATAAGGTTATAAATTGACGTATGAATTTTGTCAATTTCTCTATATAAAAATGGCGGTTTACATTTGGATCTGATATCTTGTATTAGAACCAAAATATAATGTGTGAATTTTGTTGTACAATTATTAATAAAAGTTTTTAATATTATTAATGCAACCTGGTAAATTAGAAACATAATTAACTAAAACTCTCAATATTTTTTTTATTTACATCAGTATTTATTTTTATAAGTTACTTTACTAAGTCTTATTATTGTGTGCGTTTAAAACGTAATTCAGTGACGTGTTTTGACGCTGTGGGGTCATATTTGTTTACTGACATACGCAATGCGTTTTAAGATGTAATCGTATTTGGAAATAATGAAATACGCGAAAACATTACTAATAAAACACTGTGTTCTGACAAATAAAATGTCCTCTTATTTTTTGACATTGAATGTTATTATTTTTTTTTTGTTGCAGGACGGGAGAAAACGACAATGGAACACAGCCGTAGAACTTAAAAACAAAACAATTAATTGTAATTAGAACAATAACCAAGTATTATTTGTCTATAATAATATTAAAATCATTATATCGCTGTAACTTTTTCTTTATTGATATTAATCGCATTAAACGTAAGAAATATTTATACATGATCAATAATAATTGGAGTTGACATGGCTTTCGAGCTGACTGTTCGTAACACTTTACTAAGCTTAATATATTGAATTTAATTCAATATAACTGTCTCTGTTTTCATTTCCTACGTCAATATAAGCCTATATATTATTAACATAAAATCGATCTATTTATTTAACCTGTATCAAAGACCGTCCATAATACCTGAACAAGAGATTACCACGACAATGCGTCATACTAATGCCTATAATCTTTAAACTATGCTAGACCTAAAGTTATTACTACTATGTTACGAAGAATCAGCAGTTTTATGTAAGTAAATCTGCGACACGAGGCGACGGTTGACGACACACGAGGTCACCCAAAATAACTATCATAATCAACGCTAATCAGCTGATTTGGTGTAGACAGGGCACAAAGGTTTTGCTTTCCGTTATATTAATAAGATACAAACTGTCCTTGTCTCCGTCAATGCGACGTCAATCATGGTCGCTGAGATAGCTATCCTTTGTCTGTAATTACACGGGATTGTTCACCCTCCAAAGCGGAACTCAGAAATAAAATGTATTGATGTTTCGATTTTTTAATTTTCGAGCCAGACGGATAGCACAAGGCGTACCAATGATAACCGGACCCCTGTCTATTTGATTTTCATTTTATAAATGCACTTTTGACGAAATAATGAATCATATTTTATAATTAATTCATTTTACAAATAAATACCAGTCAAAAAATTCAATTTCATAAGATATAATTTGGTAAAAATAATTATATTTTTACGTTAGAACAAAAAATTATAATACATTTAAAACAAAGTTAAAGTTTGACAAACGACAAAAACTCTATTCGCAAAGTACAATGCGAATAGAGTTTTTGTCGTTTGTCATTTAAATAGTTTCTTAAGCGTATTTTTGTAAAATGATTAATTTTGTCACACGTTTTTTGTTAAACAACCACCATCAACCTAATCATTATAAATAATTTGATTTTTAACATATATCCATAAACATCATTTACATAAAGAGTTATAATATATATGTACGGTATTGTAGAAAGTCTGTAAAAAGAAAGTTTAAAAAATATATTTTTTTTGTTATTACTATAAAAAAGATTCAACACAAAAGTAACTTATGACTTAATAAATATTAGGTAAGCAATTATGCAAGAAATAACAATTATACTGTAAATTATGAATTATCAAAATATTAATTGAACTTAATTGGTCGTTTGATCCAGCATAACAATTAGAGTTGAAACAAATATCCGGTACTATTCAATATTCGGCGTATTAAACCAATTTTATTATATACATTTACATTATTTGGCCTTATACCGAATACGAAAACCTATAATTTCTGTAAAAAATATAGTAACCGTAACAATAATTTACAGAAGAATCTATTTTTTTATTCTTTATTTAATTTAGGGACTTTTTTCCTACACAGGCACGTCAGTCCCATTGTCCCTTTTATATTTTGTAATATCACTTATTATTTACTGTTATTAGATAAAATTCCATGAGCATCCTAGCAGAGTCTGATAAATGATCTGATGGAATGCTCTGAACTAATCCAACATTGAACAAACATTTTTAATTATTTAAGAGTAACTTTCTCCGATTCAAGAATCTATTTAAAGGCGCGATTCCTAAATTTGTATAAAATGTAAAAACAATATTGTTACAAACTATTTTTTAACGGTCTTGTCTAGTATTTGAGAATAGTACAAGGATTCTGTTACGAAAGATAATGATGAGATTATCATTTCACGTTTGTTGAATAACATGGATATCAAATAATAGTGAAATAGCTGATTGGATCGAGACGATTGCTGAGGTTTTGAATGCTTAATCATGTTTACTATTCATATCACGGTCTGCCTTGAGCGAAAACATCGGGAGCAAATTTGAATGTCTCGGAAGAAGTACTGACATTTGAAGACCAGCTGTAATATTTTAAGGACTTTAATGAAATAAATGAGTTTTTCATATTTGTAAAACAAATATTAGCTATTGATCAACTTATTTTCCTCCTTTAAATTATCTGAGATTTCATTGCTTGTTTGTTTAACATATCAAGTATTTTATACAAATTGGTTAACAGTTACAACAAAGGATTGAGTGCGTTCCGAGTGCAAATGAACTAAAAGGCCGACCACCTCTGACTAAGGGCTTATTTACACTTTGAATTGTGTTTCCAGAGCATTAAGATGCGCATATCTTCAAAGAAATGTGAATATGAAGCAAAATGAATAGGCATTCTATGCTTTCGTTCAATATAAGACTGCACCAGTACTTATCATCAGGCTTGATTGTGGTCAAGCGTAAGCTATGTGTATATTTATTAAAAGCATATGAAAATTTTGGAGGAATTGTTAATGTAATATGACACCTTTCATTTTGAATGATTCATGAAAACGATGGACTATCGTTGACCTTTAGTTGCAAGAATTGTTCTCTGAACCTATAATGACAAAGCGGCGCAGTAAAAATGTAAACAAACGGATTATACGTTTTCGTCACATTCAATATTTACTTAAAGGTGAAACCACAACTGGATAAAAACAATGATGAATTATTCTAAATTATTTTATTTATTTATGTAACACTTTATTCTACAACACAAAAATATATTGCATAAAAGGTGGGCTAAATGCTATAATTTTCTTAGAAGATGGAAAAAAAAAGATTCATGAATGAAAGACACACCAAAAATTATATGTAATTGATATACTAACATAACAATTTTTATTGAAAAAAAATGCTTAATTTCACATTTAAAGGCGTCCCGTGAAGATGCTTTTTTTACGCTTATTTTACACTTCTTGATTCAATTTGAATGTACATTCATGTGATACAGTGTAAAGTCCGCTTAAGTTCAACTCACTTTACGAAGCTGACCATATAACATACCATACTGTGAAACATACTTTTCTACTCTCTAAGAAGTTATTTCATATCACAATCTAAGAACAAATTACGGTGATACGCTTTTTTGATGATATTTTAATAATAACAGCCGATATCGCATATCACTTCCTGATATTTCACGTGAGTTCTGCTGTTAGATTCGAGTTTGATAAGCACCGAAATAAAAAGACGGGTATTATAAGTTAAACGTGTGTATCTATGTGTCTGTCTGTGGCTCCCAAACGAGTGGACCAATTTTAATTGCGGTTTTTTTCTGCTTTAAACCTGATGTGATCGAGATGGTTCTTAGCTATAAATCAATAAGATCTTTTCAGGCGTTGGAAGATCATCAGCTCATTTTTAATTTAATTTTAGTTATTTTTAGAATAGCTCCATTGACTTTTTGACATACATGCATCCAACTGTCTTTATGAAATTGGTACAACGCATATTTAATTAACCTCTCATGGCTTGTTTTCCTTTGTCTTTCTCTAAACGTTTTATCGTTATCATTCTGAATTGTGTACTTGCTAGTACACTGAACTTCCAAGAACACCGTTCTATCTAGCTCCATATTTTTAAGTACGTAGACTATGTAAACTTTATAAACTGTTCGAACCAGTAAGTTGAAATGATACATTATATTCATATATTCCACGACTCATACTGTTTTGAAGAATATTGTACTAATTATTTTAAATACTTGTAATTTCAAATAGTTTCACTCCGTGGTGATTTTTCCGAACCTATATGACTAAGGGTCAAGAAAATAGCTTATTCATTCTTAAAAGGCCGGCAATGCATCTTCAAGCTCATTCATCAGTGGCCTTTTTTCGGCAGTTGAGCTTTCTGTCTGTTTGCCCCGTATTACATAAAAAAAACTTAAGAAAAATTGTTACAGTACAGTAAAAGCCTTTTAATGTCTCACTGTTGGGCTAAGGCCTTTTTGAGGAGAAGGTTTGGAGCTTATTCCACCACGCTGCTCCAATGCGGGTCGGTAGAATACACATGTGCCATAATTTTAATGAAATTAGACACATGCAGGTTTTCTCACGATGTTTTCCTTCACCGTCAAGCACGAGATGAATTATAATCACAAATTAGGCACATGAAAATTCAGTGGTGCTTGCCCGGGTTTTAACCCACGATTATCGGTTAAGATTCACGCGTTCTAACCACTAAGCCATCTCGACTTTTAAAAAGAAAAATAGTTGGAAAAGGAAAATCCAACAAACCATTGTGCGAATGAAACATAAATCAGTGGGAATTACATTTAAACTGTGGAAAAAACCATAGACTAAGATACCGTTAGTTGTTTAAGTTACAATTACAAAACTACATTTATAATCATTATCTGACCATAGATCTTGTATAAGAAAATGGTAATTTTTAAAGTATTGCGATGTGAATAATTATTATCGAAGTAAATAGACTCGGGCCTTTTAAATATCATATCGTCGTGATTGTTATTTTGAGATATAACAGTGTTTATGTGTACCGAGTCCACTATGAAATTATTTCATTATTAATTTCTTTTACCTAGCAGCTTATATATTAATTCTAAATACTTATGGTAATATACATAATTGGTGTTAGAGCTATGAGCAAGCCCATCTGTGTACCACCCACTGATCAGATATTCTATACCAAACAGCAATAGAAGTATTGTTAACAGCAATTGAATTTGATTGAGCCAGTGCATCTACAGGTACAAGTACAGTGTGAGAAGACCCCTGCGGGAGAACTGGATTTTGTGGGATTCATACTCAATAGAACCACTGTGATCGACGTCTTTATCACGAAAGACATGGCGGCTGCTCTAAAGACAGAGATCGCGGCCCTTCCCGGTGCTGTTCTCCAGTGTAGCTCGGTGGGGGTCTCTTCACAGGGCGAAGGTGATCTCGACCCCAATTGTGCATACGGCACTGACGCCATCATTATTTATTTTCTACTAGCTACCTTATAAAGTTTAAGGAAAAAATGTACAGTCTACCCATAAAAATAGTTATAATACAGTTAATGTACAACATTGTATGTGAGTTATTATCTTATAAATACGCAATGTATAGCAAACTAAGCAATTTCCCAAAAGCAATCATGGACTAAGTTAGGTATAGTATAAAATTTTCGGAGTCTTCAACAAATATGATTTACGAGGTCAGGAATTCTCGGTTAATTTGATAAGAGCGATCCTTTGGCCTCGTTCCGAACATTCCATTCCACATATAGATGCACATCAATTATTTTGATTGCCGCTAAGTAATGTTAAACATGTAATCAACCGTCAATTGATACAATTAATAACGGCCGCTATGCATTGAATATGTACTGCGTAGCAACTAGCAATTCAGTAAGAACACTTGAAACGGTACGTTTTTCATTCAATGATGAAATGTCAGAAGGTGATATGCGATATTCACTTCAGTTGTATGTAAGGAATGGTTAATATTTCTTTCATGGCCAATATTTATGTGCGGTGGTGACCACTTACCATGAGGTAGCCCATTATGGCCCAAAAATCAAATCACTTATCAGAATAAATAATGTCGATGTATGTCCATTTCCCTTTTTTTATTATACCGGGTCGACTACGATTTACGAGTGACTTATCTTCTTTTTGTAGTGAAATTTGTATTCATTCTAAGCTTGTTAGTTTATCATTAACATATAGCAGGTTAATACTATTTAGAAAACTCGTGTGAACGAACATAATGGAAAAAATCTGTCTGGAGTAGGTCTGGCCAAACTATCAATTTCCCTTTTACCGTCCTTAGTAACAAGCGTTATCCTTACAAACGTTTTTTTTTGCTAACAAAAGCATTATACATATATAATGCTTTTACTCTCTCTTAGATTACTCTTAATATTATGTTCACAACGCAATTACACGTCAGTTTATTATTTTGGTTTAAAGTCGATAATTCTCCTCAAGATATGCAAGGAAAATAAATACACATAAGTAAATAAGTTATGTAGATTTAAGCACGCATGGATATGTTAAGATATGTCGAAAATCGAAATTAAGAAATGACAATTTTTGAATAAGGTTTTATATCAAAACAAAGTCAGAAACAATATTTTCTAATACTTATAACGTAGGTATTTCTCATATGTAAATACGATAATAACCGACACAAGTATTTATTTTATAAAATATTAATATATTTGGAGGCTCTAATATAACCGATGATTTGTTCACAATGTGATTAGTTTACAGTTTGTATTTATAACATGTTTACAATTATTTTATGTTAGCGTTTATGAAAAAAATATATTACTAGTAAATTTTATGAATATATTATATTTACTTTTCTGAGGAGGTTTGGTCCTTATCCCACCACGCTGCTCCAATGCGGGTTGTTGGAATACACATGTGGCAGAGTTTCAGTCAAATTAGACACATACAGACTTCCTCACGAAGTTTTCCTTTACCGTCAAGCACGAGATGATATATTATAAGAAAATTAAGCACACGAAAATTCAGTGTTGCTTTCTCGTTTTTGATCCCGCGATCATCGGTTAAAATTCACTCGTTCTAACCATTAGGCCAGATCGGCTTTTTTGACCTTCTCCTTAAAAAAGGAGGCCTTAGCCCAGCTGTGATATATACACAGGTTGTTATTTTATTTCTTTTTTTTACTTTTATTTACTTTGTTCAATAAGAAAAAATGCTATATTCTTTATTATATCATAGGACAATACACCCTTACAGTTATAACTATAATTAAAACTTATGTTAAATTATAATAATATAAAATTAAAAAGTTTGTGATAAAATGTGCTATGAATATGAAAAAAATCTCATACATTTTAATCGAAAAACTAAAGAACAAAGTTCGTTTTATCATAAATAAAACTTAACATTATCTTACTACTTTGTTAAAGTTAGTTGTTAGTTGTAAAAAGTATTGTTACAAAACTGACATAACAAGTTACGAGACGAAATTTATAATTTTGTTTTTAACGACGCATTTAAGAATGAAAAAGCATGTTTTTCTCACGATTTTTTAGTTTATACATGATGTGAGTAACTCCAATCCAACAAGGATTTCATTATCAACATTAATTCACCGCTGGATTTAGGCTCAACATTTAGTCCACTGTAGTTCACCGATGGATGTAGTCAAGGTGCGTCAAAACTCGTTGCTATATGAAAACCAAATTACGATTATAACAATGTTAAAGTTTTGGGTCATACGTCTTTTCACTTACACCACGCTTAAGAATTCGTACTAACCAGCAAAACAACGGGTCGTTGCGAGTGTGTTTACGGTGAACGAGCACCGGAGCTGTACTTGTAGCACCAGTTCAAACTTCAAACAATTGTGTATAAATTTTTTATTAATAGGTGAAAAGTTTATGTATAAATAGGAAACCTTTGAACACTATTTACTTGGACTATAAACAAATTTTATGTCAAAATCATTACAAAAAAGACTTATCATATATTATAAAACAAAATGCCTCACCACGTCTGTCTGCCTGAACGCGGTAAACTCAAAAACTACCGAACAAATTATCATACGGTTTTCACCAATGGGAAGACGGGGCAGGTAGCTAGTTAATAACCTATATCTTTCCTACCTATTACCAATTCTTCCATACGATTGTATATTACTGAATCACATAAATATTCTAAATTTAAAGCGGACGAACCTGCGAATCGCAGGTACTTATATGATAAAATTATATACTAAAACTTTCTCCGAAAAGCTGCATTTTCTGAAATAAGTTTTATGTTCATTGGTATACTTTTAGTAAGGCATCACAACAAGCAAAGGCCCTCATAGGTAAAAATGTATAAAAGAATTACTGGAACCAAAATATTTTTGTGAGTTTATTACATTTTTAACATTCCCGAATGTGCGATTATAGTTTTGGCAATGCTCCAATGGAGAAATCGATTAACTAAAGGGAAATCCCAGGACCACAAACAAACAACTTATATCACACCCGTTGCTTGAGATAATATTTGTGAAATATATCATATTTATTTGATTTTTTGTACCTTTAGGAATTGCAGGTGTATTTATTAAAAATAATTCAAATAGAGGTAATTTAAATTGGTGTTCTAATCATAAATAATATTTAAAAAAAAAACGTGTTGCTAGTGTTGTACAATAGTTTATCCAATACAATCAATAATACATATTAGCTCATTTACAAGGCCATACCAACTCGTATAAAGATTTCATTTTTTTTTATTAATAACGTAAATCGCTGTTTGATGACGTCTCTAGGTTATGTTTACTAACTTCAATATCTTTCTAAGACGTAACAATATTTAAAAACAAATATGTCATTATGACATTGCTAATTATAGATAATGTTTTCAAAGGCACAATTACGTGATTTTGTTTGTAAAATTTTAAGATAAGAACAAATTGAAATTTTTTCATTACGAATAAAAAAACATTAAAACCGGTTCATTAACAAATAACATATAACCGAACCGAAATAATAATACATAACATTCGGACGAATTGAGAATCTCCTCTTTTTTTAAATCGTTTTCATATTAGTTATGATGTTGATATCGTTCGACAAAAAATACATTAGGCATGAGATTATCAAGGCTCTTGAAGCTGAAGTTACGTCCTTATACCGTCTTGTCTTGCCTTATTCACTCTTCAAACCGGATCTCAAATTGCAAAGAAATGGTTGATTTAATGTTCGTTATTATATTTAAATTATACTCAATTTAAAATCGAATCACACTTTATTCAAATAATATTTCTTAAATATTAAATTGAAATCGAAATTTTACAAGATTATATTTAATATTACTGGTCCAATTACATAGATATGTTAATATCATACCATTCATTATATTAACATATTGTATATGAAAATCAACAAGCTCTAACTTCTTTTTTATCTATATAATTTTTTCAATCAATCAATCAATCAACAGCCAATCGTTGTCCACTGCTGAACATAGGCCTCTCCCAAGGTGCGCCAAAGCTCCCTGTGCCCGCCACCTTCTAAGGTCGTCGGTCCACCTGGCTGGAGGGCGCCCTACGCTGCGCTTGCCGATTCGCGGTCTCGACTCTAGGACTCGTCTGCTCCAACGGCCATCGGTCCTACGACATACGTGACCAGCCCACTGCCACTTCAGCCTGGTAATTTTGCAAGCTATGTCGGTGATTTTTTATTGGGAAACATTTTTTTATAGCTAGTTTAGTGGGCTTTGCCCGCGTGTTAGAAAGTTCTTCCCTGGGATTTAAACTTGCTTCATAACAAATTTCATTAAAATCCTTTCAGTGGTTTAGACGCGAAAGAGTAACAGACAGAGATACTTGCGAATGTATAATATTTAGATTGCTATTTTTAATAAGATTAAGTTAAACTAGCCGTGATGGCCCAGTGGTAAGAACGCGTAAATCTTAACCGATGATCGTGGGTTCAAACCCGGGCAAGCACCACTGAATTTTAATGTGCTTAATTTGTGATTAAATTCATCTCGTGCTTTACGGTGAAGGAAAACATCGTGAGGAAACCTGCATGTGTTTAATTTCACTGAAATTCTGTCACATGTGTATTCCACCAACCCGCATTGGAGCAGCGTGGTGGAATAAGCTCCACACCTTCTCCTCAAAAAGAGGAGAGGAGGCCTTTAGCCCAGCAGTGGGACATTCACAGGCTGTTACGGGGGGGGGGGGGGGAAGTAAAAATTATTTAATATTATATGATTACAAACAAATTCGCAATGTCATGCACTAAATATGGGCGTTACACAATCAGTAGAATTTTATCATTGTCCTATATAAATGTATCCTTCGCGATTGAACTTTAGTCCTCGCTTAACAAATGTTATTAAATGGAATATTTTTATCAAACTAATGTGACTAATGTATGAGAGTCGTAATGGCCTAGTGGTTAGAACGCGTGCATCTTAACCGAATCTTTATAATTGATCTCGTGCTGGGCAATAAAGGAAAACCTCGTGAGAGAACTTCCATGTATTAGATAAAGCTTTACCAAATGTGAAGAGGCATGGAGGTATAAGCTCTAAAACTTATCCTCGTAAGGAGTAGAGACCATAGCTTAGTTCTGTTCATCTTCTGAAAAATATACACGGCATTGGTCATAAAGATGTACCGGGTGATTAGTTTAAAAATGCTCTGACTTATTCTTTCGAATGCCAGATCAATAATGACAGAGAGAGAGAAATCAGTGTTTAACTATACATATTACTATTATATATAAATACATTGTCACACTGATTGGTTGAAATGTTAACTGTAAACGTTACAACAAAGGTTCGAGTTGGTGTCGAGTGCATTTCGAGTGCAAATGCACTTGAAGGCCGACCGCTGATTAAGATGCAGTCACTTTATTACCATCAGGGCCACCATATATCATTAAAAGATACTTTTATACACAACTGGACTTTGAGTTTTTCTAAACATAATAAACAAACTACAGTAACGTCAAATTATTATGGATTTTCTTCTGTTTAAGGAGAATGCTTAGTACGTATTCTGCTAGTTGGTACTGAGAAAAGTCAAAATAGGTTTTCATGATGTTTTAATTACTGTTCGATATATTTATAATAGAAATAATTTATTTCTGTAATATATTAACATAATTAATCATTTAATAGGTGTTGAGCTTTGTGCAAGCAGGGTAGGTACCACCCACTTATAAGATATAACATAAGATTTTACCGCCAAACAGCAATACTTATTATAGTTGCGTTACCGTTTGAACGGTGAGCATCGAGAGTCAGTGTAACAGGCACAAGGGACATAACATCTTAATATTTCCTACATCGCCAATATCTATGGGCGGAGTTGTACACTTACAATCACGTGAACCATTGACCAACTAACTAATAAAAAAAACATATATTAGTCACGTGAAAACTAACTAGTCGCGGATTCGAACCCCCGAATTTTAACAATCATTGTTTCCGTTACAAGAACTAATAATCACTGGGTCTCAGTTCTTCAGTTAGATGCACATCAATTTATCTGATTGTTGCTAAGTATGTAACGTTAAACATGTTAACGAACGTCAATTGATGTAATTTATACCGCATTCGAATGAATATATAGTATGTGAGATGAAAAAATTAAATGATGAAAACAGTGTTCACACGTCACACATATTAACTCACACACACTAACACACACTCAATTACAGTAACTTTTACTACGTGCCTAAAAAATAATAATAATAATTTTCACGTTTATCAAACAATTATTTGTCGTATAACGATAACAAATTTTTAAAACCGTTTATTGAAAATTACGTAAAATTATAGAAATAATCGGATATTTCGAGTAAATATTATAATTCCTGACCTCAATAATCATTGAAATGGAACGACAACACGGTATGTAAAACGTATTATTACTTCATACATCTCACCCGCTGTTACTTATGTATGATTGAGGACATTTCAGATGCCCGATTTGTGTGAAGCTCGCTGACGATGACAAGTTGGAATTGAATTTGGACTTAAAGGACGAACAATTTGTTAATATATAAAAATAAGATTTTGTTTTATTTATAAAAATACGAAATACAGAAATGTCCTTAAATATAACATTTATAAAAAAATGTTGACATTATAATATTAAAAAGTTTAAAATGAAATTATTTGGCTGGTAATTAAAAAAAAATTAAAAAGTCAAAACGTGGTTAAATGGTGGTAATGTAAAACGTTAACGTAAATGTAACGAAACGTAAACGTAACGTAATGTAAATGTTTGTTTAGTGAAATAATTTAAAGAATAACTTATACATATATAAATATAATATAATAAGTCATCTAACTATTTACATAGACGCTCGTTAGTAAAATTATTACATTTTTCTAAATAATGATTAATGGCAAACCAGTAGTATATAGTATGCCCGCCATGTACACACAAAGCAGTAGAGAGCGGAGAGGTGGGGGGGGGGGTATGACGACAAAGGCGAGCGTTAAGCCGTTTGTCGTCATGGCAGATGAGTCGGTGCCCCCAAGGCACGCCATTACATATCTCATATTAAAATGATTCAAAACAGTACAATATATGTATTAAATACTCTCATAGCTAACATCGTACTTGAGGCCAATAAATTTATCTGTGCTTGGCTATTTCTTAACTATTAAATTGTGTGAACAAAAGGTTACAACGAAATGCAATGTTATATAAGACAAAGAACCTTAAGTAGCACTAAAGATAATCACAAGTACTTACATTAAATAAAATAGATAGAAGTCTTACCTACTCTTAAAACACTTAACTAAATTACACAGTCGCACGTGGAGAGTACAAAGGTCTGCCTTTGTTAGTTGCGTCGTAACAATAAAAATATTAATATAATGCCATTAATATTAACATCATTAATTATAACTTATAATAATAATAATATCCTGGACATTTTTCACACACGGCCATCTGATCCCAAATTAAGCTTATACAAAGCTTGTGCTATGGAAACCAGACAACTGATATACTACATATACTACTTTTTTTCTGTAAATACATACTTATATAGATAATTACACCCAGACTCAGGACAAACAGACATGTTCATGCACACATGTCTGTCCTGGGTGGGAATCGAACCCACAACCTTCGGCGTGAAAGGCAAATATCTACCAGCCACAGCAAACGGCTCGTCAAAATCGTAATTTTTAACTTGTTAATATGTCTCTTATTTAATTACGATTATAATTAATTAAGAGTAATTTACTGGGAGTAGGGCTTTGTGCAATCCTGTTGTGGGTTAATATGGTAATACTTAATATTTTTGCGTTCCGGTTTGAAGGGTGAGTGAGCCAGTGTAACTACAGGCACAAGGGACATAATATCTCAGTTCCCAAGGTTGGGGGCGCATTGGTGAGGTAAGGAATGGTTATTATTTCTTACCTCACTAATATCTATGGGAGGTGGTGACTTACCATCAGGTGGTCTATTTGCTCTTCCGCCTGAATATAACATAAAGAAAAGAACTAGATATGCAAATGCTTTTCTTAAATTATAGGTAAATAAATAATTTTTTATTCCGTCGAAAAAAGAGTCTTAAATAAACGTATAGTGATTTTTTTTATTGCAACTGATTGTTATGTTGCTTAGAATCATTTAACGTGATTCTAATCACTGACATGCATTTTTTAAGGCCGATATTACAAAGAAACCTACTTTAGTTCACAGTAAATTTGTATGAAAAAAAGCGATATATAAACGCTTACTTATAAATACATTTATATAAATTTATTTATATTGCATAAGTATAATGTTTTTCAGCTTTCTAGAAGAGAGTAGAACATGACAGGAACGCCCTTTTTTCTTATTTATTTTTGTAAGTGTTTGTGCTATCAAACAGGATAAAAAATTCAAGGATATATGTTAATAAATAATATGTTTAATCCCAGCCCTTAAGAATAAACTTTTTGGTAATTCTTTTTAGTGGTATTTTTATTCAATATAATACATTTTACACGTTATGACTTTCATATGTTGTGCATATACTTAATGCACTTTACTTAACAAAAACAAAAAGAAAATGTAATTTAGAGAGTATTGAACCAGTGGTACGTGACTCTATTATAAAATCTTGAAAATCGGCTTACGATGATGGGCTTTGATGCATGTCTTTTTTACGTCTTATAAGTTCTTTGAGGTTAATTCATACCAAAATCGGCTCACTGGTTTAGCCTTTAAGCGTAACAGACAGACTAAAAAAGTTACATTAGCATTTATAATTTTACTAAAGTTTATCGTAAGCAATTTATCCCTTATGACAGTACAAAATGGTTTGCTACGTAGAGTTTTGAGTTTCCTCTTACAGAAAACTTGATCCTTAGTCAGGTGCAAAGCCAAACAAATCTCGATAATACACTATAGCCTGAAGATTATTGTAAATATAATCAATGTTTGTTATCAAATGTTAATCTAATATGTCAATGACCCAGTTTTTTGTAGTTGTTGTTTGATAATGACGTATGTACCACGTTACCGCGACGATCTTGATAAGGAAAAATATATATGCAATCCAAGGTTGTAAGTTCAAATAAGAGAAGAGTTTACTAATAATTCTCACTAAAAATACAAAAGTAAGGAAATCTTATTATGATTAATTGTTCGGAACCACATTTGGGTAGATAATTTTGATAATTGGCAATTCTGAACGGAATTGTGGATGAAGTTATAAGGAAGTTAGAAGTGTATTTTCAAAAAAGTAAAAGAATTATTCAAGTTAGGAAATATGTAAAAGATTAGAAGACCAATTTTATATTTAGTGTTGCCAAAGCCAATAAACATATTGACATATGATCAAACTCGATTGATTTTTGATGGAAGAACTGCTAGGTTTTATTATTATTATTTCATATTTGTAAAAAAATGGAATGTAATGTAGGAATTGTAGGCGGAATTTAGTTTGCTTCATACCAGTTTATTCAGATGGCTGATTAGATTAGATTCAGAATCAGCATCATTAAAAACAAGTTTTTCTGGTGTATTGTTAAAATTCCAAGTTATTATCGAAGATTCACATACTTCATGGAATAAATTCTATGGGCAGTAAATATATTTAAAAATGGACAGCTCCACTGCTGGTCAATTTTTTTCTCCACCAATTTGCTCAAATGCCGGACATCCATATAACAGTTTAAAATCAAGCGATTCGAGTATGATTTCGGGTTTGTATTTGTAATAAGCCTTTTTGTCACCAATAAGTTTTTATTTAATTGCGAGGTATTGATGATATGGCAACAAAACAATGGTAGCTATTTGATCGTGTCTTTATTTGTAGTCTGTCTGTGTAATTGATATTATAAGCCCACTTAAATATAGAATTATTTGATTCGATTTGATTACACTGCAGACTCACGATATAATATGCAGTATAGTGTGTAGTTTCTATTGCCTCGTTGGTCTAATGGCTTGATGTAAGGCCGCAGACCCGGAGGTCCTATGTTCAATTCCCAGGTCGGGCCAATAAAAAGTTACAGGGTTTTTCTGACAGAAAATTCTCAGTAACAGCCCGGAGTCTGGAAGTTGGAAGTGAGTACACTCCCGTGCCTTGGAAAACACGTAAAGCCGTTGGTCCTGCGTCTGAACTCTTTCCGGTCGTGTCAGATTGCCGTCCCATCGGATTATGAGAGTTAGGGAATAGAGAGTGCACCTGTGTTTGCGCACACACTTGTGCACTATAATATCTCCTGCGCAGTTGCTAATCTATCTTGAGATTGGCCGCCGTGGCCGAAATCCGCTTGGAGGACATTATTATTATTAGTTTTCTATTGCGGCAGTGTCGGCAAAGGTTTGATTGTATAGTACGGTCTTTGATGATGTGTTTTCTAAAGTTTCGCGTGTGTATGATTTGATCTTGGATTGCCATTTTGTTCTGTTTCAGGAAAAAGATCACCGCGTTGAAGTCTCGTGTTAGACGCCATCTTGTCGACCATTGGGTTTTTATTATTATTATTGTTATAACATGTCTTCGTGTAATTTTCCATAGACTTATAATTCATAGCCAAATGGTAAAGGCAAGTGACGTGAGTGACAGTAATAATAGAAGTGACTAGTATTATCTAATACTAGTCACTTCTAGTAGTAGTACATCTGTACTACTGACTATAAAAGTTTTATCATGGAAAATACACTGGTGAAACCGCTATGAAAATTAAGAACTAATATTTACTTTAAAACTGTTTCTAAAATAAATCTTTAAAATAGATTTTGCGTATGTTCTTGTTATGTTTTGAAAATTGTTTGTTTATGCTCTTATAAAATTATAATAAGCGAATGTTTATCCAATATTCTCAGCATCACGTTCACGTCATCAGAAATATTTAATGTTTACGTATGTAAAACGTAAACAAATAGTATTTTACGAAATAATAAAACAATTTAAATATATAAAGTTGTTATCTACAAATCGATAATAAATTGTTATAAATATTATGTATAAATAAATAATATGTTGGTGTCAACCTCCAGGATAGTAGAGTTGCGTTGATATAAGATTTTTATATCAAATAAAGTGTATTATTGATTATTACTATCATTTTAAACGGAGTCTTTTGCAAACTAGTGTCCAAATTAGGTATGACTTAGCATAAAACGAATTCCACAAAAAAAACTGACTGAATTCTAATGGTTCAAATATGCAGTTTTATCTGAAAGTAGTAAATTCGATATATTACTAGCAAAATACCGGTATACATTGCCTTCGCCAATCGCTATTGCCAAAATATTATATGATACGACTTGAGCTAAAATGTGATCACAAGGCTGAGTGGTATAGAAATTTATTTGCTGTAGCGAGTGTTGACTCACATTAAAGTACATAGTATAAAAATCTCTTTCGTGAAAAAACACACGTATTATCCACATATGACAAACATTTTTTATACAAGATATCAAGTCGATGTTGTTAATATAAATGACATTAAATAGCTTTTGAGCAAAAACTCTCTAAACGTTACATATAGATTTAAAACAGGAGAAAGATTATGATGGTGTGCTTATGAATATCTACAAAAGACTGAGTAAAGGTTGAAATTTTTATTTCCAATTTTTTTCCAACGGAGCCCTGAAAAGTGCGTCGCAATCATCATTACCTGCGAGACCACTCAGACGATTGACGCTGGCGGCAGACACCCACTTGCATTTTCAGGAGTCTGTATTGTTTAAAAGTGCGTATATGTAGGCGAAAATAAAAAAGAAAATTAAATATTAATTGACCTTAAATTTAATAAATCTAAATATTGAAACAAGAAAATAGAGTAAAAACACAAATAAATTTTACTTAAAACGGAAATACTTACGTTGAAATTAGTGTCTGTAACATTGGCGAGATCCAAATAGTTTACATATTTAAATTTTATTGCATTTCAGGGTGTAAATTCTACAAATGTGTAACGGCTACGACACGTTTTCGATTTTATTCCGCACAAAAATAAACCTCAGCCAAATCGTTGATGTAATGATGTAACAGCCTGTGAATGTCCCACTGCTGGGCTAAAGGCCTCCTCTCCTCTTTTTGAGGAGAAGGTTTGGAGCTTATTCCACCACGCTGCTCCAATGCGGGTTGGTGGAATACACATGTGGCAGAATTTCAGTGAAATTAGACACATGCAGGTTTCCTCACGATGTTTTCCTTCACCGTAAAGCACGAGATGAATTATAATCACAAATTAAGCACATGAAAATTCAGTGGTGCTTGCCCGGGTTTGAACCCACGATCATCGGTTAAGATTCACATGTTCTTACCACTGGGCCATCTCGGCCAAATCGTTACTGGGGACTAATTCTACTAACTTATAAAGGTTACGATACGACTTCAACCGAATCGAAACTGGACCGTTGTCTTAGCTGAATAGGAAAACGGCTAAACGAAAACGATTATGATTCCATTCCATTGCGAGAAAGTGACAATTTGGTAGTAGAATATTGGGTATATTAATCAGGTGTGAGACAATTTACATTGATTTAATTTGTACCTGACTAATATACAAAACACTGCAATATATAAGTAGTTGAGTATATAATTTGTTATATATGCTTTATTGCATATAAATAAATAAAGTATATACATATGTCTCAATTTCCTTAATACGGATATTGAAAGGCGTTCTTTACATTTTATTCTCGGAAGCGAAAAACATGTGTCACCAGAGTATATCGAGTAACAAGCAGATAAATAAACTTTCTCTTTTGTAATATCAGTACTATTGAATTACACGAGTTAAAAATAAAACAAATGAACCTGTTATAGTTTTTTTTTAATTTTTTCAAATTAAAAAAAATTTGCAAATTAGACTGAAATAAAGTATTTAGTTGATTAATACTTTGATATATATTTTGTTTAAAAATTAGTTACTTTTGAACAAACAATTTTGTTACAGTGGAAGGTGAGTTATTGTTGTCAAAACCTAAAATAAATATTGAAGTAATTGTTTGACCAGCAATAATAATGATTATTAATTATTGCAGGATTCCGATTTTTCATAAATCTCTTGTCATGCGGTGTTAAGAATAAGATCTAACAAATTATTTATTTATAAAAGAATAATCCCGCTGAGTGTCTTTCGCAGGTTCTTCTCGGGTCTAAGGTGTTTCGTTCGAAACCGGTGGTAGACATGTTTTGACAATCAATGTGTAATGTTTCCATATTGAATAAGGATTTTTGACGTTGACTTGACTTTTGATTTCTTTGTGTCTGTAATTTGTCAACTCACCTTTTCAATAGCCAAATGTAGACATTCATAGACAATATTTAATATTATAGAAACGTATTGAATTGTTTTTTAAATAACGTTAGTAACTTCAAATATTTATATTATAATAAATTCTTTATAAACTTGAAACAAAACATACTCTTCATAATACCAACATACTATTAATCTCGTGATAAAATTAGTTCATACATAAAAAACTATTACCGTTAAGCTGGTAAGTGTTTCACTGATGTATTAAAAAATAAAAAAGTTTCTTTGTCTGGCTTTCGGATTTTGGCGCATTATCCGATTTATATCGAACTTACTCAGAATTATTTTACGTTAGGTGGGTAGTACCAAATTATCAGTATTCAGTATATAGAGAAATACATATTGTCAATGTTATGTATATCTATGTTCCATTTTAAGGAAGAGACCCCAAAATGAAAGATTCCATAGTACAGGTGGATAATTTAATCGTATGCATACCTAAAACAAAATATATAAATTAAAAAAAAAAGTTAAAATATGTTAGATCATAATTATCTTATAATTATGATCTAACATATTTTGACTTTAAAACTACTCGGGTTTAGACTATAATATAGATTGACTATATTATAGTCTTATATAACCTAAACAGCATTGTTAGTCTAGTGGCTAAATATAAGGCCTCAGATCCCGTGTACATTCTCGTTTCTAGGAAAGCACGTTAAATCGCTAGTCCTGCAACTGAACTCTTTCCTGTCGTGTCAGATTGTCGTCACATCGGATTATGAGAGTGAGAGAATAGAGAGTGCATCCGTGTCTGCACACACACTTGTGAACAATAATATGTCCTGTGCAGTTGTCGCCCTGACCGGAATGGGTCAGGAGGACATCATCATCAATTTATATTTAAATATATATTTCAATAATAGCTTTTTGGGTAATGTATGGCAGTTGAAGCCAGTAGCCAGTCAATAAATTAAGTGAAGCTATTCAACAAACAAGGCGTCTCTCGGTCTGGCAGTTCAGATAACCTCGAGTGCTTGACGTATATTAATCTTTACTAACGATATAGGAATTACTTGTGTTGTCTGTTAACAATAATACCATTTTTGAGAAGAACATTTACTATCTAGACCATTTCAAATGAAAAAGGAACAAGATGAAAAAAAAATATTAACCTTGAATTAATTTGACATTACGAATGAGTTCCCTTAGAATATTCTTTTCTTAAGTAGCGATGTTATTTTAATCTGTATAATTTGATATGTATAAATTTAAATTATAACGGTTTTATTCTTTAATATAATAGTCTACTTATATTTTTTTATCATTTTCTCCCTTTTATTCTATAACAGAATTTTCCAAAACATTACTTAGCATTTTCGTATCTATAATTCAGCGAGTTCTTAATTTCTCAATCTTCTTAATCGTGACGCTATTATCTGTTCTATTGAATGTCAAATCGAAAAATACTTAAATCTATAACAAGTTTTACACTTGTTATCGATACTTGATACCGTACTGTTCGTAAATTGAGATGGCTAATGATTACAGCTCAAAATCTCAAGACAGGAGTTTTTGTCCAGCAGTGAAATATTTACAGGTATATGCTGTGATTGAAATAATAGGTCATCTTTCTTTAAATTTATCAAAAGTTAGAGTACGCAATCCTCTAAGCACGCAAACTGCCTCAATACACGATCGTCATAGATACACGGTAAATGATAAGAATAACGTAAAATGCTTTGCTTTATTTTTAGCCGACTTAAAAAGAAAGATATCGATTCGGATAGATTTGTTTTCTGTATTATTTTTTATTGATTTTTTTTCTTTTTCATGATGACATATGAGATATGTTTAAAAGACAAAATATGACCTTCACCGTCAAGCACGACATGAATTATAAACACAAATTAAGCACAGGGTTTGAACCCACGATCATCGGTTAAGATTCACGGGTTCTAACCACTAGGCCATCTCGGCTTTATTTTCAAAACTCGGGTGCGGCCAGTAAAAAGTTATTCAGTTTTTCTGTCAAAGTCAAAAATAAATAAATCTAAAAGTTGTAAGTTTGTACATTTCTGTGTCACGTTCCGACCTTATTTCTTTTCGGATATGCTTTTGTAACGGATTATGAGAATAAAGGAATAAAGAGTGCACTTGTCTTTGCGCTCACACTTGTGCACTCTACTATATCCTGCGTATGTTATATACTAGTCTATCTTGTAAAAGGCTGCCGTGACGAGAAATACTGGTGGTAGAACTTTGTGCAAGCTCGTCTGGGTAGGTGCCACTCATCCATCAGATATTCTACCGCAAAACGGCAGTGCTTGGTATTGTTGTGTTCCAGTTTGAAGGGTGAGTGAGCCAGTGTAATTACATGCACAAGAGACATAACATCTTAGTTCCCAAGGTTGGTGGCGAATTTTCGATGTAAGCGATGGTTAACATTTCTTACAATGTCAATGTCTATGGGTGTTCGTCCGCTTTCCTATTCTATAAAAAAAAGTCATTTGAAGCACGAGATGCTAGTTTTTAATACAATGAGACAAAACAAATGAAAACATTGGCTGTGTTTGAATGAAACAAGCAATGGAGGAAGCTTATATCGCGAATCAGCATTCTTGATACTTTTTTCTAATTGAATATTCAAATAAACGTATTATCAGAACCAAGGCCAAGAATACGGATTTGAAACTTATTTCTTTATTTGTTTAATCATAAAGCGGAATGTTTTTATATTATCAAGAGACTGAAATCTAATTTGTTACTAAACAAAGAAAAAACTTCCTATTTATTTCATTGACTAGTCATAACATTATAAAATGACACATCGTCGCAAGTAAATGCAAATTAAAACATATAAATTAATGAAATAATTAGAACAAAAACTCACGTTTAAAATGTCATAATTATTTAATATCTTATAATCAGGTTAAAATTTTATTGGTTTGTGAAACTATACTGTTCTCTTTACTCTTTAAATAGGTTAATACTCTATGCTAAAGTTATTCTATGTCTGCAGCGCAGTGTGTGCGAGCGAGATACGCATACGTTAGAGGGGTAAAGAAAGCATGTCCGAAATCGATGTTAGAATGAAATGGGTTGATGTACGCTGTCTCCCTCTCTGCTAGTACATGTGTACTTGGTGCACCGACGCTTATCAATTGGTCGCGTATTTGCATTCACGTAACGCAATTGTTTTTAGAGGAAGTGCGTACATAATTATCATTATTGATATCAAATTACTTTTTAAATCTTAATATCGATTTAACGATAATTCTTAACATAAAAATTCGTATGCTTTTTTTATTTTATCTGAAATAAAAAATAAAATACTATGAATGAATAGATTATAACAAAATAAGTACATGTCGTGGTGATGGTGTGATGACATACCTACGTACATAATAACTTTTTCAGAAATTTTCAATATTTATTTTATTGTCTTGTTTTTTTAATTCATAAAATATGTATTTATTTAAGCAGTATGTTTTCATGATAATGAAACCATAACAAATAATAAGTTACTGTTATTATTTATTCATGCTTGCGTAAAAATACTGAATGATTCACACTATCTGAATCTGAAAGCAAAATCCGCAAACATATGTAATCATGTAGGAATTTCTTCCGACATTTTTATGAAGTGGAAAAAATAAACTACATGCAGGTATAAGCTTAGGTTTTCCCTGTTTCAACACATTGTAATACTATGAGTTAATAAAACAAAGAAAAACTTTAAATTGTAATAAATATTTAAATAATTAAATTTAGCCTTTAATAATTCTATTAATTCAATAATGTTTAATGGCATTGTTGAGATAGTTAAAAAGTTTAAGATTTTTTTCATATAAGAAGAACCTAAAAGAAATTTAAAAATCGTTACGACACATTTATAAAATCATTAAATCGATTCGCGATGTCTTGGATTCATAAACATTAAACAGCTGTCTCGATTCGGGCGTCGTCGCCTTTGTTCGGAGCCAGGGACGTACTAACATCATGCATACATAGCTATACAAAACAACTAGCTCAACAGAGTACAGACGGTATTCGAGTTGAGTTCGTTGTCTCGCAGTCTCGCACCACGGCCCGGCATCGGCACGGCAGTCGGCAGAGTACAGACCAATGTTCAATCAGTAGAATATAAAAACTTGACAAGGGTGGTTGTGTGTTGCCCGTCCGTTGAATAACAATAAAATTTATCCAGGGCTTCCAGTGTGTATTTTTTTTTGTACTCATTGAAATAAGAAGTGTGTCAAGCTGTGCTGTTAGTGATATAAAACAGTTCAATTGGATTTGTGATCGAGTCAGGTAATATTTTATTTTGTCGTATTTTTAATTTAAATTATTCGGAAAAAATGTAATGTTTACGTATCCTCGTTAAAAATATGTGTATTTTTCGTTGAACGCATTTTTTTATAGTGGTCTTCACAGAAAATGCATGGGACAGATTTTTCATGGATTCCGTTCATTTATTTCAACATTTTCGATGACTAGCCATTTTTATTGACATTTCATCGTAATTTTGTTTAATTCTTTGTTATTATTGCTAACGAAAATGTAAATTCGTTTTATTTGGTATATTTTAATTGATATATTGTATGATGAAGAAAACGCCGCAGTGCATCACAGTTAACACAGACTGTATGTGATTTTAACAGACTGTGGCATTATATTTCTTTATTAAAAAAATAAATTAATGGGTAATGAATGAAATATGTATACCCTTAACAAAATTGTTTATAAGAAATATGCTATTAAGCGTATGGAATTCACATTGTAATCATTTTAGCATCACGATAAAATTCATAAAACGTTCTAATTTGTCGTATTTTTTTTGAAATTATCATTAATCATGTATAATTATTTGCTGACTTTCATTCTCATGTCAAGCGTATTGGGTGTGTTTTATGTTAACAAATATAATAAGTATGCATATCACAAAGGCGCAATCATTTGCTGCAATAACTGGTTTGGTTTTTGTAAGGACTTAGATCAATCAGTTCACAACTCGTATAGCCTTTAGATACCTTAGTGAATTCTTGTTCATATTGCAATTAAAATATTTAACTTGTCGTTGTTTTATTATATTTCTCTGAGGATATAATATTAAATGACAAAATCGAATCATATTAGTAATGTCAAACAAGCATTGAACTCAAATGAAATTGTAGAGTTTTAAGTTTTATATATATGTACGTGATATAGAAAAGTAAGTGAATTATGTTTCTTAGATTTGTGTTACAAAGCTAATTTATCGTGTCGATCTTAGTTATATTCAATTTCGATGTTTTTGAAGCCGTAGCCGTAACAGCCTGTGAATATCCCACTGCTGGGCTAAAGGCCTCCTCTCCTCTTTTTTGAGGAGAAGGTTTTGGAGCTTATTCCACCACGCTGCTCCAATGCGGGTACACATGTGGCAGAATTTCAGTGAAATTAGACACATGCAGGTTTCCTCACGATGTTTTCCTTCACCGTAAAGCACGAGATGAATTATAATCACAAATTAAGCACATGAAAATTCAGTGGTGCTTGCCCGGGTTTGAACCCACGATCATCGGTTAAGATTCACATGTTCTTACCACTGGGTCATTCACTTTGACCAAGTCATGTTTTTGAAGACGTCATGCGTATAGGTACTTAGTGTGATTTTTTCTGTTTCCAGTTTCGTTTGATATTCATGATTATATATTTTTTGTTATCTGTATATATTTGATATATACTGTATACCTCGCTGTTCTAATGGTTAGGTTGTAAGACCGCTGAGGTCTTTGTTCTAATTGTGTGGGATTGTTATCCCGTCACATTTTGAGAGCGAGAAAATAGAGTTCATTGCTTTGCACACTAACTTGTGCAGTTGTGAACTATAATACTCCGTGCCTAGTATTTCTTGATTGGCCACCGTGGCCGAAGTTCGGTCAAAAGATCTTCAATCCATCTTCGCTTACACTATTATATGTTGTTTTTAAATAACGTTAAATCGACATTATATAATATATTTTTTTAATTGATAAGTCAATGTTGTCGTATTCATACGAGTGTTCTTGTGTTTGTTCTCTCCATGCCATTGTTTAATTATATTTACACTCATATGACAAAATCGAAAAGCATTCGTTTAAAGACATTAAATCCTTTGCAGAAATATCACGTGTAGTACCGACTTCGAGTCGAATAGAAATATGTTGCTTTGTGTGTATTTATTACTTAATTTTATTCTCTGTATCACCTTAAACATAGTCTAGGAAATACGTTAAATGGGTTGTTTTGTAATAAATATTCCATCCGACTTTACAAACATGCGAAGGACGACTTCATCTTTGTCGACTATTCTTAATGACATATTTCAATTGATAACGTTTTTCTAAATGTTTCCAAGTTTTAATATCAAGTAGAACAACAATAACACTGAAAATACAACCGATACACAACTCGGAGAAAACAAACTGTCATTGCAATGCAATTTTGAATGTGACGCTGCTTGGAAATAAAAACATGCAAGCAAATCAAACTATCAAACTCTTAACTGATAGACAGATACACCAAAGGCACGAACAACACGCCCGTGGAGATTATAAAGACAAATATATATATATATATATATATTGTTTCATAATGATCACTTTAAAATTTAGGCAGATATATGTATAAAAAGAGCTTGAAAAACATACAAAATAATTTCCACCTTATTAGATTTTTCATTATTTTTAAAATAAAATGTTTAATATCTTAAAGAAATGTAATAAAACGCTAAAAAGCAATGTCAGTTCCTAAGGTGAAATTCCACTGATATAATGCAATAAATTTAATTGATAAAATTGTTAATATTAATTTGTTGAAGACGAAGCTGCATATATTCCCGCAGACAGTTAAACTATATAATTCTCTAAATACCCTGATATACCTTTTATATATTAAACTAGTTCACGTACAAGCTGTTACCATGACGAAATTCCGCAGACAATGGCGCCGATATTGTTGTACACAAACTCTAGATATATCTACAGGGATAAATCGCTCTCTTTTTGACGCGTAGAGTTGAAAAGGGTAGGATATCTTAGATCCCTGATATTGGTTTAGTTTAAGTGTACAAATGAATCAGAACCAAGTTTTCGGCTTCTGTATAAATAATTATTTATAACAACAGCATTCTAGATTATTTAAAAATAGAACCATCTAGTTAATTTTATTGTGATATTATTATATAACATAATTTTTTTAACTTGGTGTTTCTTTCTTCAAATTCTCAATAGGGCTCGGATTAGTATGTGTTACTCTCCCGTGCTTTGGATAGCACGTAAAAACGTTATTGTCATATTTATAGTACAATTAGAGAGAGAGTGCACTTTTGTTTGCACACGTTCGTGTACTTTTACATCTTCTGGCTAGCTATTCCTTCATATATGCCAAGGAATTTCATAAATATATAACTTTAATTTTTAGTAACTTTTTTTTAGTAGTTACCAATGGAATTAAGTGCCATCACAAATTACTCACAATTTTATATACTTATGACCTTTTTACGCATCGTCTGTAAATTGAATTATTTATAGGTCACGTGAGTGCATTCTGAGCGCTATCAATTAATATTTATCATCAGATCTATGAATAGAGTAGACGTAATCATGATATCTATGATAAAATATATGTGAAACAAATCTTATCATGAATAGTATTCTCTACGTAATCAAACTATTATTGTATCTAAAGATATTGCAGCTTTGTTCTCGTGCCTTTTTCTGTTACAAAAATTAGCTTGTCTCTCTCCGATTCGTAAGCTGTGATTACTAATCTGTAAAATGTTCACAACCGAGTTGTAATATACTATTTTGATGTGTGTATTCTTGTAATGTTATAATTATTATGGTCAAAGTTGCACATTAATTTTTGATATTTCAAGACAGTTTTCAGCGGTGAGTTTCGAGTTTGTTTCGTATAGAATAGCCCTACTTTACTCATCATCTATATCCTTAGTACGAGTCCTTAAAATTAATCTCATAAAGTAAGTTGTTGTATTAGGGTAAGTTTTGTACATGTATGTTTATGAAAAAGAGTAACTACTGAATAAGGAATTCAGTCAGCTCTTCTCAGTAATATTTAAATTCTGAACCGATGGCTGCTTTTCATTTGAATTGATCTTGTAAAACTATGATTCAAAAATATACGAGAGCCAACTTAACACTACTTGAATAAAGTAATAGAGTTACTTGATGGTAGTAGAGTTTAGTGCAAGCCCGGCTGGTTAGACACTACCCATTTATTACATACTCTACCGCAAATTTTGGTACTTATTATTGTTCCGATTGGACGGTTATGTGGGCCAGTGTAACTACAGGCAAAAGGGTTATAACACCTTAATTTCTAAGTTTGGTGGCGCATTGACTATGTATGTTAATATTTTTTATAGCGCCAATGTTTATGAGCGATGTTGGTATGGAAGGTTTTACATTTGATATAATATAAATTCAATAGTTAATTCAAACATTTTTTACCTTTGAATATGCTATTAAGTTCTCGTGAATTGTCTTTGTGAAAACCGTATTAGTCACACCGACTGGCGTACGTGTAACATAGATTCTATTGTGTCTGAAATCGTTCTTTTTTTAAAGTAAAAAGCAGCGGAAGACCGTAGGTAGACGTTTTAATTACGAGCCTGTGACTTAAAATACACATTACGTTACGCCGGTGTAGTACTTTATTGTTATATATATCCAAGTCTGTATAATAATAAAAAGAGAAAAATTTGTTTTTTTTTCCATTATTTAAATTGTTTGTCTTTAATAAACTATCATATTATACTTTTAGTGCAAGAGGCACTAGACCTCTACATCTCGTGTTTGCAATCACCAATTTTTTAAGACAAAGTATTTGCAAATTGAACCCAAGACCTCGGGCTTTGACCAACGACCCATTTAATAGCGTATTATATTATTGTCTTACTTAGAGGCTATTGATATTATAAATAAACCATAAAACACGTGCCTATTGGCATAGATGACAGTTAGGAATGACCAGTCATGACGAGCCAAAGTTTGCACGTGTTGCATCGATGCAACGAACACGCTATCACATACATAAAGACAGTTATGTTCTTCGAGCGGTATTTGATAATTTAATGTCATTTATGAAAACGCTTTAAGGTAAACAAATATTGTGTATATTGTAATTATTTTTATAGTGACAGAGGACTGACCGATAAAACCAGGATAGTCCAGCAGCAAAATGAATTGTGCATATCGTTAAAGTGACGGGAGTTACAAACGCGCAAAAGGCATAACGCCAAAAAATTGTCAGGAATGAATGAGGGCTTGTAAAAATTTTGGCCATTGATGATTACGATGGTGGATATTTTCTTTAGGGGTACGAAAAATTTATTGAGAGGGCAACCCTATATAATATAATTGACATAAAAATGTCTCAGTACAGTTGACTTTTCATGCTTTCTTTTTTTTAAGTTCTATATTTTTAGGGATTTTTGGCCGGAATAATAAATATTAGTATTTAGAAATTTTCAGTATTACGCTCCTGTACCTTAAATAAGGTAGAACTCGTGAAGCCGTTTGCGTCTGCTCGTTCATTTGTTCGTCGTCGTAGTTGTGTCGGATTCCGCATTGGCATAATAAGAGTAAGAGTGTTTACTGTAATGTCCGCTGTCTGATGCTAACCTTAATTTTGGGAGTTGTGGTCGAAATATTATTATAAGTCACATGTATATTGCAAGTGATCTCCACGTGGTAAACAACGTGAAACAAAATGAAGACGTGCTCAAGACTAAAAAAGTGCTTTATTGCAGCTAGCTGTAAATCTAGCGAATCAAGGTCAAGTGTTGATGTATATAATAGCAAATATATACAATAAATTAATACCTAGCATAGTTTCAGTGAGAAACGCGGGAATAAATTTATACATCTAAATATATATTACAAAATAAAAACAGTATGAGTTTCTTCTGCAACTTACTAAGCGATAGTTGCGTGTAGTTTTTCGTTTTATAAAATTTTTTATATCAGTTAAATGAAATCATCTGGATATCATTATCAAATTAAGTAAGAAAGATCTGGTAGGAATTTCTTTATATATAATACCTTTTTTTAAATTGAAATACTTGATTATTATTTTTTCGCGTTTCTATTTTCTATTTAGTAAATATCGTGGAGGGTTTAGCCGAGATGGCCTAGTGGTAAGAACGCGTGAATCTTAACCGATGATCGTGGGTTCAAACCCGGGCAAGCACCACTGAATTTTCATGTGCTTAATTTGTGATTATAATTCATCTCGTGCTTGACAGTGAAGGAAAACATCGTGAGGAAACCTGCATGTGTCTAATTTGGAGCAGCGTGGTGGAATAAGCTCCAAACCTTCTCCACAAAAAGAGGTGCGAAGGCCTTTAGCCCAGCAGTGGGACATTCAAAGGCTGTTACGGTTACGGTTACGGTGGAGGGTTTAATGTGTCTCCGAATAGAATTAGTTCGTTCTCTTTTTTGAATTTACTAAGTTGATATATAATTTGAAATTATTCAATAAAATCTATTAAATACCTATTCACCTCAAGTCTCGTAAAATTAAATTATTGTTTGCATTCGTAATAGGAATTTCATTTCAGCCTTGAAGTTATTATTATGGTTTAATCGTTCTCGGCTCATTGGGGTTTATTGATTGACAATTTTGTTAGGTTGTTGTAACCTATTTGTTTAACTATATACTATTATTAACCTTTACTATTTAGATAAATTGGACGTTTTTTTTTGCTAAATCTTACAAACCGGTGAGAGGGTTTTTAAAAATGTATCCATTGATAAACGAAATTATAAATGTTTTGTTAAAAAATACAAAATATAAACTATTTACCCACGTAAGGCTCTGAGCCATGTTAGTCCGGTCAAAATAATAATAATGTCCTCCAGACCGATTCCGGCCACGGCGGCAAATCTCAAGCGAGAATAGCCAACTGTACGCGAGATATTATAGTGCACAAGTGTGTACGCAAATACAGGTGCACACTCTATTCCCTAGCTCGCATAATCCGATAGGACGGCAATCCGACAAGACTGGATGGAGTTCAGGCGCAGACTCCGGGCTGCTACTGAAAATTTTCTGACGGAAAAACCCAATAACTTTTTATTGGTCCGACGTAGGAATTGAACCCAGGACCTCCGGGTCTGCAGCATACATCTAACCAGTAGACCAACGAGGCAGTCAAAATAGTTATTCATGTTACAATAAATCACTTCGAGCTGAAAATTGGTAGAGTTCTAAGATATACTATTACAAATTATATATCAAAAATCCCCGCAAAAGTCAAAAGTATCGATTATTTATTACATATGTATTACGTATATATTTATTTGTAACCCAAGGCATATATGCATCTGCCTGTAAAGACAATTGTAATTGTATAAAAAAACCTCTTAAGCCGTAAACATCTGTCATGGTATCAATGTATATTACAAATATTATGTTTAATTATGAAAACGATTATGGTCAATGGACTTGCAATTGCATTGGTCAATGCACTGCAAGTAAAGTGACCTTCAAAATACCGATTAGCAAAATAAAGTTACGTTAAAAGATAATATCCTGGGACATTTTTCATACACGGCCATCTGATCCCAAATTAAGCTTGTACAAAGCTTGTGCTATGGAAACCAGACAACTGATATACTACATATACTACTTTTTTTTTGTAAATACATACTTATATAGATAATTACACCCAGACTCAGGACAAACATACATGTTCATGCACACAAATGTCGGTCCTGGGTGGGAATCGAACCCATAACCTTCGGCGTGAAAGGCAAGTGTTCTACCAACCACGCCAACCGGCTCGTCAAAATGGGCAAAATTTTAGCCGAATCACATTTTTCAAATTGGCTCAGGTAATGTTAGGTTATAAATACATAGGTAAGTATTTACTTAGTGGCAGGGCTCTGTGCAAGCCACCCACTGATCATACCTACTGATCCCATATTCTAACGCCAAACAGCAATATATATAAAACATACCTACTTATATTTTGTGTCTTTTGTGTAAAGGAGTGCATTAAATCGTGTTCATGTTTTAGAGAATCTTTATTATAGTACAATAAAATATAAAAATAAATTTGATTTTTTGATTTTTATAACGATAATAATAATAATAAGATTCCTAATTATTCTCAAGTCTATTTTATAAACATTCAATTACATAAGCTAAATTATATATGTATATATATTGATCCATAGATAACCTTTGTTTATATTTTGCTAATTAACATTCACTTAGGGATATCCCTCTTGACAAAATAAATGTCTCTTACATAAACATATTTACATTTATTTATATAACATCTCCATTGAGTACATATTAACTTTAAATATTATAATAAATAATAAGCATAATTAAAATTTTATATACTACTAATATGGTAAATACGAAAACATGAAAAAAATGCTTAAGTAATGAATATAATATTTTTATCTTGATTTTTATTCTTATCTTATATTTTTGTTTCTAACGAAAAGTTTATTGACTTAACTCTTAGGAACTACAGATGACGAAAATACCTATAGTTGTTTTTGCTGACCACGGTAATATAAAGGGTACAGTGTGGGTTTATAAATATTTTTAATTAATTTGTTTTAATATATAAATTGTATCTCAATAATAATTTATAAAACCCACAGTTTTCTTTAGTGATGGATTTGTTTTAAGTATATAAATAATCTCCTTTCAATTTGATAGTTCGTTAGTTAATACAAAACCGTCATAGGTAAATAGTCCGTTATTCTTTTCTTATTCGTGAAAAAGCTAGTATGCTTAGAAATTGGATCATTTCTCTGTTTCAAAATTGTGATATATGACATAACTAAAGTTAGTTATAAAATTATTGCACAATCGAATCGAAGTGTAAAAATATGCCCTTATACATTTTTAACTCTACGGTTAATGACACCGAGGTTGCTTAGAAATAAGGCCGTTTTTGCACGCTTTTAAACCGTTGTGTATCCTGTGTATAAAGTTTATTAATAAATAAAAAATAAGTATAAAATAAGTGAATTTTAATTATAATCTTAGAGAAAGAATTAGAAAATGAGTGAAAGCATTGATAACAATTAGAATGATCTCTTTATACTCTCATTTCATTTTAAATATTTATCTTACGATAAAGATAATTTCATATCTCTCGGAATAACCAAGATGAGTCAATTTCATCTAGATTATATTACTAATCTTAACTATTAAGAAATGTAAACGGTCAAAGGTCAATAACCTATTAGTAAAACATTTCATAAATAAATGAAAAAATAAAAATGAGTTAAATATTAATACATGCAATTTTCTTTTCTAATTTCATGCATGATGTTAATGTATGCCAGGATTGCTTTCGTGTTTTATTTTAAACGAAGCGTAAATGCGGTCTTTATGTGTTCCTGTTAGAATTTTCATAATGTATTTCAAAGTGAATGCTTAGAAGCCAAGAGAAGTCTGCATACATAAGTAAGTACATGCAAAATAAATCTAGTAGGGTTTCCAGTTCTGGATGTGGTGAATCGAATAATTTTAAATTAATTGTAGATTATATTTAACTAGCTTTCCCTCCGACGCACGAGTCAAATAAGGATCTCAAAGATTTTTATTGTAATACTCAAAATAAATATTAGTTGCGTGGCGCACGTCAGCTCCCAGTCGTGGTTTTTTCCAACATCTTCAACAATCATCGTTATATTTCAGACAATTTACAAAACCTTAATTAATTATACACCTTAACCTTCATGAATCACTCCGTTCGAAAAAATAAACAATTATCATTATATATTAAATGAAATTCAGTGATTATTAATTTCATTAATATTTAAATGCAAATCAAAGTAGCTTTACAAAGCTATTCTTTGTTCGAAGATTCCATCGTTTCATTTCTGAGACTGAAATGCCTTCACCATTGTTAAAACGAGTTAGTAGTATCGATTCGTCCAGGTTTCTAGCAGTTCTGAATTATTTAAAAGATTTGTGCCTAGGCATTTCTTCCTGTAATGAAAGACGTCATTTTGTCGTTTTATATTTATGAAGCGATTTTGTTAAATAAAAATCGTTAATAAACATAATAAAGAAGTCTAAGCATTTTACGAAATTTTTTGTCTATTATATCTAGAAAAATTTTCTATCCTATCATCGCATAACAGTTGTATCTTAATTGGATTAGCGGTTTAAATGAAGTGGTAAAAAAAACGAAACTCGCCTCTTTAAAAATAAGTTTAAGCCTTGTAACTAAAAGCGTTCGAATTTTAATTGAACAATTCATTCATAGGATAATTTTATTAAAAAAATTCGAAACATTAAATCCATTTAAAAGAACTGTCATTTATCGATTCTCGATATTTAAGTAAATTGCGTGGACTTTGACATAATATTATTGTTCATCTAATTCTATGGTCTTTGCGTTTTGTTTGTTGTTTTTTTTTCGAAAAAAAAAACTTTACTAAAATGTATGTGTGTTTAGTACATACATAGGTTTTTGCTTAGTAACTGTCTCATTGGTACAGTTGGCAATTGTAGCAGCTAGCTAGATAGTAGGGCTTCATATTCAGTTTATGGGGTTTTATGTAAAGAAATATATCTGTCTGTGAACGCCGATCGGCGTGGTGGACGTAAAAGTAAAATACGCCGATCGGCGTTCAGGCACTAGTAGCAATTGGTAATAAAAAACTCTACCTTAAACCAACTACCTTGGTCTGCCCTCCTCCAGATATGTGAGTACCACTTCAGACTATCCGTGTGAATTAAATATTTATATATAGTTTAACTGCTTATATGCACAATTATTGTAAATTTATATTAAGATGTAAGCGAACAATCAAATAACACCGTAACAATACAAAAAATAAAAAATAAATTATTTAATATGAAATAAAACTTGTTAAATTATCCAAATATTTATACTTCTTTATATTTCTATTGTGTCACAATTTTTATTTGATAAATAAATATCCGTTTCTTTGAGTGTGATAAACGTAAAATAAACAGACGATGTAAATGGGACGTGATAAAGAAAACGTAGCGTATGATATCGTTATTAACCGAGGTTATCTTTCAAAGGCTCTGCATTGTTCCTAGGTTTAAAGTCGTCAGCATCCTTCACAAAACGCCACTTGTGTTGATATCGTTGAACTCGAATGTGTACCTACTTCTCGTTGTCTCTTGTTAGCTTCGTTCGTCTGAATTTTAATCGTCAATAGAGCAGTGGTTTAAGAGCTGCCTAGCGATGTAAAAGTCGCCGATTCAATTATCTCCCCTTTGGACTAATGTCGTCCGACACATAACACAAACAAATATTAATTCCTTAAAAAAACGGGCATTGCTATTATTATTTTAAAAAACGTTTTAAACAAAGTCTATTTGATTTTGATCAAAAGCCAAAGATCTTATGTTTAGTGTGTGGGTTTGATTGGTTTAATTTCTGTGTATGTCAAGTATGTGTTGTTACTATATTATGTATTATTATGTATGCGTATTATTTACCCGTCCGGCTTCGCATAGAATAAGAATCTACATAGAATGTTTATATCGTAACGCATGGTTTACGCTGCGCACGCCAATAAAGCTCCTAAACGTCATGATTTTTTCCGACATCTTCAACATTTATTGCATATTTGGAATTGGCTGTTCATAAAACCTTAACAAATTATACACCTAAATCTTTCCGTATGAATCACTCCGCCCATTGGTGAAACTGTATAAAAATCCGATCAATAGTTTTCGAGTTAATCTCGTACAAACAGACAGATAGACGCGATGGAGACTCGGTTTTATAAAATATGGTGATTTTTGATATAAAAGTAAATAGAACATTTTTTTATTAAGACCTGTGCAACGTGTGACATAATATTTCATTTCTGTCATTGGTTTTCTTCCAACAATAAGCGAGAAACTAAGTGAACGAATTGTGTGAACACAAAAAATTTTGCTAGGCCTAAATTTTTAGTGGATATTCAAACCGTTTCAAAATTGGAATATTCCAACACTATTTCAGCATTATTACTATGTTTATATTTACTGATATTATAAATGAAGAAAATGATTTATCCCACTCAATCCCATTTGATTCATCTCGTAATAAATCCTTTTTTATAAATTGCCTCGAGAGATCAATAATTTTATTTCTATCGTACTTCGATTACTGTAAACATAGCGTGTAAGGTCAGTATTATTTATATATGAAAACGTTATCAAAAATCACATTACACGAAGCATGTACATCAAACTGTTATCGTGTAATTGCAACCTTACTATTGACTGATAATACTTACTTGTCTTGGATTACATTATCATTTGAAACAGTGTTGGTTTTAAATGTCTTTTTATCTAGAATTACGCCTCTAGCCTTCAAAATTACGATTATTTTGAGTGTTTTCTTTTTCAAATCTTAATTTTTAATCCTAACCCATATTATAAATGCAAAAAGAGTTTGCTTATTCCTAACGCCTTTACATCTTAACTTCTCAAATGATCATCTTGAATCTTTGCATTCACGTTGTCTGAGGTACAGAAAAAGATAAAAGCTACCTCATACTGGCCCCCTATGTGAGGGGTCACACGCGGGGGAAGTCGAAGGCGGTAACTTTAGTAATGTATAAAACAAAGTGCTACTATATAAGAACATCACAACATAAACAGAATAAATTAACGAAATATAAAAACGTTACCAAAAAATTCAACCAGATTACCATTAGGATTAAATACCAAAAAATATTGAAATTCATACAAAAAATTGAGTAATTAATATTAACTAACTAACTCGTAATTAAAATTAACTGCAGTAAAAAATAATAATACATGATAAAAAAACAAGACCTATATCATCCGACGGGTCGGTTGGCGTGGTTGGTAGATAATTGCCTTTCACGCCGAAAGTTTGAAGGTTCGATTCCCACCCAGGACAGACATTTGTGTGCATGAACATGTCTGTTTGTCCTGAATCTGGGTTTAATTATATATATAAGTATGTATTTACAAAAGAAAAGTAGTATAACAGTTGTCTGGTTTCCATGGTACAAGCTTTGCTTAGTTTGGGATCAGATGGCCGTGTGTGAATAACGTCCCAGGATATTTTTTTATTATTATATCATTGTTAGAAGAGTGAAAAAGTCAACAGCAAGACAGAAAGAAAACATGGGTGGACTGTGTGAAGGATTTGAAAAAAAGGAAAACGAATATAACTATACACTATTCCAATCGAAGGAGTAAAGATAAACAAACCTTAGCTTTACATATTTCATTCCTTTACATATTTGCAATACAAATTATCCTTGATTAATTTACCTTTATTTATAATACAACATAATTCCACTTAACTAGTTATAACCACTTTAATTTAACTTCCAAATTTCCGATTACAACTTCGCGGACATTCAAAACGCCATTTTGCCTTAAACAGATTATTCAAGATCTCGACCAATGATATCACTTTAATTCGTTGTCAAAATTGTTTATTTGTATTTAATCCTTTTGTGGTTGTAATAGGCTAATAGAGAGTGAGATTGGAAGAGAAAACCACTTCATCATCATCAGCATTTCGTCGTTCACTGCTGGACATAGGCCTCTCCAATGGCACGCCACTGAGCTTGATCCTCAGCTCTCAATTTCCATCCGCTGCCAGCCATTTTGCGAATATCGTCACTCCACTTAGCCGGAGGGCGTCCTACGCTACGTTTGCCAAGGCGTGGTCTCCACTCCAGAAAAAAAAATCCCAAATAAATGGGATGAGAGCAAAAGAATGACATTGCTCGTGTAATTATTAACGATTATAGACTAAATTATAATTATCTTCCTGGTGCTTGTAATGGCAATGGTGTACACCATTACAGTCTGTCGAAGGTTACGTAGCATTGAGTCAATGACTTTGTTTATTATGATTCAAGTACATTACGGGTAGCAACAATGATATAAATATTTCTCTATATTAAAACGTTATTGATTATATATTTCTTATTAAAATATCCATTTGATTTCATGCGCTGTAGAATGTCGAGTTGAATTTAAAAAACATATAATAGATTTCTTAAATTTCTTTATCTAAAGTTATGGCACGTTTTTTTTTTTTTTATAGAATAGGAAGGTGGACGAGCATATGGCCTGATAGTAAGTGGTCACCAAACGCCCTTAGACATTGGCATTGTAAGAAATGTCAACCATCGCTTATAGCCAATGCGCCACCAACCTTGGGAACTAAGATTTTATGTCCCTTGTGCCTGTAATTACACTGGCTCACTCACCCTTCAAACCGGAACACAACAATATCAAGTATTGCTGTTTTGCGGTAGAATATCTGATTAGTGGGTGGTACCTACCCAGACGAGCTTGTACAAAGCCCTACCACCAGTAAATGTTAAACAGTTTAAATGGGTATGACCGCTAATATTATGTTCTGTAGATTTATTTCTATAATAAACATTAATATTTGTAATTTGTAACATTACAAAGAGAACTCAGCCAAAGGCTTTAGTTTTAATAAAAGTGGAATGACTTTCGAATTCTCAGTATGTATCGTATTGATCCACCTTTAAAAAAAACAATTCGACATTGTAGACTTTATTTCAAGTGGCATAAGGTCAATTCAAGAGTTTTTTTCATCCTGCGTCAGGTCGTAGTTTATTCCGTAAACTGAAAATGAATATTGTTGGCTTTATATTATTACCATAATTGTTTTATTTTAAAATCAAATGTATCTTTATACTTTCACTGACGCACAAGATGTTTTTTTAGTAATATTTTTTGTATACATTTATATGACCATGGTATGTACCGGATGATGTTAGTTTTTCCACAGCCATATCAGCCATACTTGAACAGAAATCTTGTAGTTTTAACAGGCAAGGAGCAGTGTCAATAAAGGGACAAAGGACATAGCATCAACAAGGAAAGACATATATTACTTATAGTACCAGTGATAAATACAAAGGTCAAATTATGTAGTATAGCTTCCATTTGAACTATATACATGATTATAATTTTCAGTGTATTATAAAATATTTAATTAAAACAAGTTGGTATTCAAAGTTATGTTTGTTCCATTGTTCATGTTGCGTTGTTTGATTTCCCCAGGCAGTTGCACTATTTGAAACAAGTTTAATTTAAAATTGTGTCTTATTTGATTTTTTTCGTATTATATAATTTAGCGTTGTAGCGAATTTCCACTACGGATAACAATCTCTAATAAATCGTGCAGTCTATGCAGAAGATTCTAGTCCACTATAACATTCGCATAATCTTTTTGTGCTTACCAAACGTCTGAGAGTCCTTTGAAAGAAAAATTCAATATTTTATTATTAAGTCGACCCGGTTTGAACGTATAACCTTTACGAACGCGGTCAATTAAGATGTTATTTATTCAATAAGCGTTTCATTTCGTTTGATATAACAAGTAAAAAAAGAACATTGTTTTGAAAGAACAAACTCTCGGAAAACGTTTTAAATAATATATATACTATAAATTTGTAATGTGTATTTTGTTTTTTATTTTAATTTTAGTTATAAATGTATGAATAAAAGTAACTGCAATTATCACTATCGCCGGTTTAATGTCACAGCGGAAATAACTGGACGTATGTATGTATATATTACACAACACGGAAAGATTACAACTACAATAGCTGTCAACTGTCATATGATGTATGATAAAGTGTAAAATTATAAAACACTAGCGGCCCATCCCGACTTTGTCCGGGTTGAACAATCTTAGATATTACTTAAAACAATTGTTACTTTGGGTTTCTTTAGCAGTTTTCGTATGGATCTGATTTTTTTTTGAAAAGAAAAATAATAGCCGATGTTTAGCTGATAACGTAGCTTTCTGCAGATAAAATAATTTTTAAAATCGGTTTAGTAGTTTTTGAGTTTATACATTATGAACAAATATACAAAAAATCAATACTTACTCTTTATAGTATAAGACTATAATTAGTAATTCCGGTTCATAATTTATCGAGGAATCGCTAATATGCTTAGGTCAAATAATCATGAATCAACATAGTGCGAACGCCTTGTAATCACGTCGCAGTCGTTCTCTTCCCGACTGTAATCTTAGTGTTTCGGAAGAACTATGTCGAGACTTACTCGATAAAGCTATTTGAAATCGGTTCATCCGTTCATTTCGATATTTTTCATGACAACATAAGCCGTATTGATCCAATACTTATATATTATTATATATAACAATCCAATTATTATATATAACTTGAAGACAATGTAGACTTGAATAATCAAGTGAAATCTTTATTTACGATTCTACTATAATTTTTAAGACACATAAAATTATAACAAAGTAAATATAAATATATAAAAAATTTAAAAATCATCTTCGTATTGCTCTCAAATATTAAAACTTAAGCAAATAATTGCAAAATTCTGTCCAAATATAAAATAGTTATACAAAAACAAACTTACTTATCAACGTTTAATTACACTGATTTCTCTCTTTCTGTCATCATTGATTTGACCTTAGAAAGATGAAGATAGCATTATTAATAATAATATAATAAAATAATAATAAAATCCTGGAACATTTTCACACACGGCCATCTGATCCCAAATTAAGTTTGTACAAAGCTTGTGCTATGGAAACCTGACAACTGATATACTACATATACTTTTCTTTTGTAAATACATACTTATATAGATAATTACAGCCAGACTCAGGATGAACAGACATGTTCAAATGTTATTTAATCCCTTAAACAACATTTACAGGTAAAATCGATAATCTTGTATTAAGTGTCAAATTTTAATTAATTAATTTGTATATTGATTTGCAAACAGATTCTGCGAACGTAGCATTCTACTCTTAAGCGTAAGGGTACTTAGTTCCGAAAGAGTTTTATTTAATCGTGTGTGGTATTCACTACTTACAGCCCGCATATACGGGCTGTTTAAACCCAGAACACAAGCTATGCTGTATCTCACGTGGGTATTTGTACGTATACAAATATCTAAAGAACCTTCTGAGAATGGTGCAGAGTATCGCTGCGGTATGTTAGTTTAATTTTAACGAGTGAATACTATTATTAAATTCGTTTGGACTTTGAACGAGAAGGTAAAAGTAAGAATATGTCCAATATTTTTCCAATCAAAAATGTTATTCACTGGTGGTAGGGCTTTGTGCAAGCTCGTCTGGGTAGGTACCACCCACTCATCAGATATTCTACCGCAAAACAGCAATAATTGATATTGTTGTGTTCCGGTTTGAAGGGTGAGTGAGCCAGTGTAATTACAGGCACAAGGGACATAAAATCTTAGTTCCCAAGGTTGGTGGCGCATTGGCTATAAGCGATGGTTGACATTTCTTAGAATGCCAATCTCTAAGGGCGTTTGGTGACCACTTACCATCAGGTGGCCCATATGCTCGTCCACCTTCCTATTCTATATAAAAAAAAAAGTTATTTATTTGTTGTTGTTTGTTGTCGTTTATTTTGTAAATTTTTCTACTTTGTCGACTGATTTTCTTTTTTTTTTCTTTTTGGTGATTATTGACGATAATCAGTGTTATTAATAATAGAGTAACTTTTTTTATCGACTAATGTACGATAATGTTACAATGTAATGATAATTATGGTCGAATTTCGGCAACTGGTTGAAAACTAGTAAAAAATTTAAATACTGGCTGTATTTCATAGCATCTCGTATTAACATCTATACTAATATTATACCTTACACTTTCATGGCTAATCCAATGAACCGATTTTGATGAAATTTGGTATGAAGATAGCTCAAATCCAAAAGAACGACATAGGCTTTATTACCTGATCTCCCCCTACACGCGGGCAAAGCCGTGGGCGAAAGCTAGTATTTTATATGTATACATTTTTTTTTGATTCTGTGATCGTTTAAGAGTTCGTTGGTCTGGAGCCAATACTGGGTTTAAAATAAGGTCACGTTTACCATAAAAATGCATTGAAATCGCAATTGAAATAACAAATAAAATTTGAATTCGGTAGGATAAGAGGAAGTTGTTCTAATTAAGCTTACAAGATTTGACCTAAACATACTTTTTTTTTTTTTTTTATAGAATAGGAAGGTGGACGAGCATTTTGACCTACCACTACTAACAATATTTAACAAAAGATAAAAATTACATAACCGCGCAAGTATAATAATTGCAGCAATCATAGATGCTTACAGCATTTATATTTTACATTGTAATTTATTGGATATTACTTGATGTAAGTAATAAAAAAATAATGGGTAATAAAATATTACGTAACTATAATATGACTCTATTGAAGATGTAATTCCTCGTATCATATTTGTTCAAATATATTTCGTTTTACATTGACGATTATTGACGAGCCGGTTGGCGTGGTTGGTAGATACTTGCATTTCACGCCGAAGGTTGTGGGTTCGATTCCCACCCAGGACAGACTTTTGTGTGCATGAACATGTCTATTTGTCCTGTCTGGGTGTAATTATCTATATAAGTATGTATTTACAGAAAAAAAGTAGTATATGTAGTATATCAGTTGTCTGGTTTCCATAGTACAAGCTCTGCTTAGTTTGGGATCAGATGGCCGTGTGTGAATAATGTCCCAGGATATTATTTAATGGATTACTAGTAAAACCTTGCATACTTTGGCCTGTGTGTGCATACATCTGTGTATATACTGACGACTGATTTAACGGTATATAAGCTGATGTTGCAGCGGCAACAAGTGGTGATTTCACCATTATAAATATATATGTAAATTTTCATTGTAATCGGACAAACGGTGTCTGAGTATGTAAATAACATTTCACAATTTATGTTTTAGATAAGCATTGCAATGCATATAAGAGTCTGTATATATGTATATATATGCGTCTTTTCTTTTGTAACTATTTAAAGTGATTTAACAGCCTTTAAGAACAGCCAACAGGAGTTGGAAGCTTGGCGTTATATGGTGCTTTGTTGAAAATTACTGATGACGTTAATAACTTAATTCTTTTTATTAATCACACGATAATCTGTATCTCTAAATTACCGGTGTTGCGGATTATAGTACTTTTTATAGTTATGTGGACGGTCCAATGGGTCACCATCGCACCGTCACATTGACGCCGTAAAATATACTAACCATTACTTACATCACCAATGCGCTACCAATATGAAGAACTTAGATGTTATATCCCTTGTGCTTGTAGTTACACTGGCTCACTTAACCTTCTAACCGGAACACAATAATACCAAGAATTACTATTTAGCGGCAGAATATGTGACCCAGACGGGTCATCAACAAACACACTGGGGTTTGCGTTCGGAACTTTGCACAAAAACTGCCATCACATGGAGCGCTCAAATTGCTCGTTACAATACCGTGAGCATATTCACAACTGAATAAGTTATGTTCGAGAACATAATGGATGCACTTAAGGCTTTTCGATTTATAAATAATAATATAATCTCTCAAATACGATACTAAAGAGATTACTATCAAATCTGGCATATACGACAGAAAAATTACTTTGATTGTGTCATTGTATCAATATTATCAGTAAGACATTGTAATTGAAGTGATTGTGACAAAAATGTAATCTTATATGTATATATTCATCTTCGATTGAGATTAAAATTGACAAGCGTATTAATATTTGCATATATTATATATATATATAAATAGCTAAATGTAATAAAAATAAAAACACTATTTAGACAAGTTATTAGAAACTTAAGGTTCATAAAAATAGATAAAACGATTTGTGTCTACAAAGTGACCACAGTATATTAATATCATATTAATGCGATCGATATGATAATTTGAGTTACCTAATTTCTGAGTAATCATAACCAACGTTTGACATTTTTATTGCATTATCCTGCTCTGTAGGTCAAGGAGATTTTAAGGTATAATTAGATAAGTTTTGCTATAAAACAAAACTTAAATAAAATGAATAGTACTGTAGTTTGTATCCCATTCGATATTTGTATTCGGTAACTCAGTATTTTCACTCGCTCATTTATTTGCCTCGCATTTGACGATTGATAATATAATTGCCTGTTAACTTTTGCAGCTCTTAGATTAGGTGCTTAAGCAAATATAGAACGAAATACATCCAGACATCTATAGGCTATTTCTCTTCAAATTTTATTGAAACGAAAATGAGTTTTGACGGCAATTTTGATAAAATGCAACGTCAACAATGTTTTAATATTTTATATTTCTCTTGAAACTATGATCTATGTTTTCGTTTTTGGATTCTATTTGTAAATATTTAGCTGACCTTGTTATTATTACTCGTTTAAAACGTTACAAAAAATTACATCAAATCTAAAACTAAACTTATAATTTCAAAAAATTCATATTATTTTATTTAAATATTTTGTTCTGAAAAGTCAGAATGACACCAATTATTTAAATAGTCCTCAATTAAAAGTATTTATTCATGTAAGTTCAAATTTAGAACTTGGAAGTGTCATTATTATTAAGATACGTACTATCAAAATGACTAAAATGTATTTTTATAACAGAGCGAAATTTCAATGTGAGGTATTTTTCACGTTTGATGAAATACATACTTAAAGCCTTTATAAAATCATCTTTCTTTAAATTTAAATCTAGATAGAATTTTAACTGGTTTTATTTGCGGAATAGATTATATTAAATATTTATTTTTTAAATTATTAATTTTCTTATGGATAAACTTATCTTTGTTAAATTTAATGCAACGTTAATTATATTCATAAAAATTACTTTACATTGGTTTTTTAATGTTTTAAAAGTTGGTACTTTTTTATGGGACTACTAATTCACAATCATTCGTCGCTTTTTTGTCCATTTCATCGTAAGCGCGCTAAACATCATCAAACGTTTTTAATTCACCTTAAATATAAGTCTAATTAGGAGCGAGCCGGACGCAATAAGCTTATTCAAATCAATGCGTAACTTATCTTTTATTTATTCAATGATTTGTTGCTAGCTCACATTGTAATATGTAGGCATTGATAATTACCAAATCGAAATTATGATTTATCATTAGACTTTTAATCAGTATCAGTATTAATATTATCCAGGCTATTGCTGGTCGCTTCGCTGTGATGTTGGCGAATTTGAGCGGAACTTTGGTTCAGGTATGGAATCTTTGTTATTATTGCACGATTAAACAAATATTTTTTAAAGTTAGTACTCGTAGATCCATTGTGAAATTCGATTAGAGAAGTTCGTGTATCGTTTTTAGTAGTAGGTTAATATGATGGTACTAAATTGTACGTGTCAGTATTAGTTTCGTCAGCACGTGTGTCGAGTTGCTCGTTGCCAACGATATTACTGACGTATTAAGAAGTTCACATATAAGCTTATATATAAAGTGACATCAAAACGATTTATATCTTGTGAATTAATATTAATAAAAATGTCGTCTGTTAAATATAAAAGCGTTTAAGAATTTGATGTTTTTGATATAATGCGAATTTTTTCGGAAGTTTTTAAGTTATCAAGTTAACAAATTTATAATTTTTTTGTATTTGTTATAGATAATGAAAAAGTTTGTAAGAACGACTAAAATTTAAATCTTACAGTGCGCAGTGTATTCTCAACAACAACTTACTGTCTTGTCTTTTTTCAAAGACCGTAAAACTATTGACGTATACGTGAAAAAAAAAACCGAGATGGTCCAGTGGTAAGAACGCGTGAAGCTTAACCGATGATCGTGGGTTCAAAACCGGGCGCGCACCATTGAATTTTCATGTGCTTAATTTGTGATTATAATTCATCTCGTGCTTGACGGTGAAGGAAAACATCGTGAGGAAACCTGTATGTATCTAATTTCACGGAAATTCTGCCACATGTGTATTGCACCAACCCGCATAGGAGCAGCGTGGTGGAATTAGCTCCAAACCTTCTCCTAAAAAAGGGAGAGGAGGCCTTGGCATTGGGACATTCACAGGCTGTTACTGTATACGTGATATTCTTAAATAAAAAACTAGTGACTAGGTGCATGCTCGTATACGTAATTATTATCAAGTCTCTAGCTATTGTTACGATAAGTAGCAAATTCTTTTAATTTTTCGAGTATATATAGTATTTAAATTTGTTTAGTACCAGACATATAGATCATTCTAATTTCAAGCTTGGTCGCGCTTTTTTAATGCTAGATACCGCTAATGTCAGCGTTTATTTACATTAAGGTCACCACTGTTTATGACTATTAGCGATTTAAATTATAACAAATTGCTACTTTGTATTTCCCCTCGTGTTTTAATTTTTAGTGATATAAAATTGTCATCATTATTCGCTAAAATTTTTAGATAGCATTGTTAATCGTCGTAAACATTTCCGACTATTATAGTCGTAAATACTATCGGTTTCATGCAACGCTTAAGTTCCTTGACCTATGATACGATATTTACAGTTGATTCTTAAGTTTGTGAAACCAGACCGCTTTGTGCAGGATTTTTTTTCCGTATTCATTTGCCTTTGTTGTTCAAGAGCTTGTCCTCATTCTTTGAATAATAAAACCTTTAATAAAGAAATAACGAGGAAACAATGTAATACCGTATGACGAAATACAAATATATATTATATATAAATAATATATAACTTAGTTTGGTAGTTGAGTATTTTTTTTACTTGTTGAGGATTTTTTTCAAAAAACACTATTTTTTTCCGCGATTACTTATTTAGCTGACGATACGCTGCCATTCCTAGACATTATATATTTTAATATAATAGTATTTATTTATTTAGTATTTTAATAATTAAAATTATATTTGATTAATGAATTAAATAAAATATTTACAAAAAAAATCTAATTGTATTTATTGAAATACAAATACATTTATTAAATGTTATAAGTAGGTCAGCAAAAGTTACATAACGAATGTCGTTACATTTAGCATTTCCGCACACCGGCCAATGCCTCGAACGGTAAATACTTACTTAATACCGTTGATTCATGATGTAAGTCCGAATTTTACGATCTCAGAGCATTTGTTGAAAGTGATATATCAATTATTGTGCTCGAGAATAATTTATACTAGTTAATTTAGTAGTTTAGAATTGGACTTTAAATGGTGTGCTAATGCTTCCTCTTTTTCTCTCCTCCAAGGAGAAGGTTTGAAGTTTATATTACCATGTTGCTCTCATACAGTTTCTTGGATACACTTGCAACTGCAATCTATCAATTCGTTTGTCACAGTCAGGTTTTCTGACGATTTTTTGTATATTTGTCGCGATATTTGCCTGCAGCCTTCCGTCAACATTCACGTGTTCTAACCACTGGACCACATCGGCTTCATAACTTTAGATTAATACAGTCTATATATATATACAAACATTCGTAATATCGTTGTGATTGTAATTATATTGTCAATGTGACAATAAACCTAATAATAATATCAGTCTCTGCTATCTAAAAAGCTTGTATAAATTTGTATCCCTTCTTTGTTCTCCACGGACGACTTTTTCGTGTTTTTATCTTTTCCATTGTTTTGAATTACGTAATTTTTCATGTTCCTGCATGATTCAAATATTACCAGACAGCACCCCTATCTAAATATTAGAAATACTGTTATCTGTACAAATTTTTATTGGACTTCTTTGATATTTGTTCTCTTGTGACGCCCGTCATCGTATTCTTTTTTATATGTTTACGAAGTCCTTGAGGTCGGTTACCAACTGTCATGTTTGGTTTGGTTGGTTTTTTGCTTACAATCTTAAATATTTTAATTGTTATTTAAAATTTGCTGTATATTTTATAATTCTGACTAAACACAACAACAAAATGACAATAATAAATTGCAATAATTTTAGTTGAATATAGTTTTGTGTAACTTTGAATCTAAAATAAAGTCCTGCTCTAGTTTTAATTAAAATTATGCCCTTTGTGCTTGTAATAACACTCGCTCACGAAATATTTAAACCGAAATACAACAACACAAAGTACTGCGATGGCAGTCCAATAATAGTTGCGTGGCGGTATCACTAGTCGGAAATAATAAAAATCAATATCAAAGGAAGGTAATGCGAGAAAGTGTTACGCCTTCAAAGAAAAGGTATTAAGAGACGTGGGGGTGCTGGGGGGTGGCTGGTTCGTACTCCGCAATTTTATTATTTATGATGTAAAAGTTAAATGCTTTCTTTTACGTTTATTATTTATTTATTTTACAAAATTATATACAGGTTATATATCGAATTCGAATTGAATAACATTTTGATATCGATGTATGTACAACAAATAAAATGCTGTTTATCCTTGGGATATGTATAATTTGCGAACCATTGTTTTGTATGATTGAAAATCATTAGAGTTTTTAGGGTTTTGTGTCAATATATTTGTGTGTACAGCTCTCATTAAGCTGTTAGACTTACGTTATTCGGTAAGTACGTTGTCTACGTTCGTGTCGGGTTGGCGTTCTTTCGGATTATGAGAGTGCGGTAAAGAAACAGTGCACCTGTGTTTCCGTGTAGTCACTTATTATTTAAAAAAAGAATGTATTTTTTCAAATAGTACCTTTAACGTAATTTAAAAAATTCATTATCTACACATATAATATCAATAATTGCTGTAATTAATCTTATCTATAACATTAAAGGAATTCGTGTTCCATTGTTACGTCATAGTAATTAATTTGCTCAACATCGGTAAAAACAAAGAGAGGGGAATGTCACCAGCAATAATAACCCTTAAACGATTGTACTAAATTGAATGACATGTTATGAGTCCAAATGGTGTGTTGATAATAAGTAAGATGTATTTGTGCTTGTAAAAACAAAAGGACTGGTGGTAGGGCTTTGTGCAAGCTCGTCTGTGTAGGTACCACCCACTCATCAGATATTCTACCGCAAAATAGCAGTATTTGGTATTGTTGTGTTCCGGTTTGAAGGGTGAGTGAGCCAGTGTAATTACAGGCACAAGGGACATAAAATCTTAGTTCCCAAGGTTGGTGGCGCATTGGCTATAAGCGATGGTTGACATTTCTTACAATGCCAATGTCTAAGGGCGTTTGGTGACCACTTACCATCAGGTGGCCCATATGCTCGTTCACCTTCCTATTCTATAAAAAAAAATACACACACACACACTACACACACAAATAAATTAACAAACAAACACACTTTCGCATTTATAATACTAGTTTATATTTTGTAATATGTTATGTTTACTGATAGTACGTCAAGTTCAGTTAATTCTACTCACAAATTACAATTTATCGCAATCGAATCGTAATCGTTGCCGTTTAACCATTTCCCTATTCTACTAACACAACGATCCAGTTGAGGGCGAAGTAGGATCGGAATAGAATCGGAAACGTATCGTAACCGTTATAAATTAGTTCACAGCGTTCATTAGCTCACGGTTTGGGTATATCCCCAGATTATTTAGTTGGCAACTCATTGGCTTTATATGGCAGTCTGGTCTATGTATGAATTTACGATCAAAAAGGTTATATTTAAAAAATAATAGTAACCCTATCTGCATATTGTAAAAAAATAACAATTAGGTAATATACCTTGAATATGGGAACAAACCATATTACACAGTGCACTTGAAACTTTGGCGATGTATACTAGTTGATACGTCAGAAAAAAAATCGAGACGAATTAACTTAAACGATACGAAAATTATAATTGAATCGTTGGAACATTTATTCAAGTTTTAATTAGGTTAATAGACTTTGGCTCACTCTTAAAAATGATTCGGTCTGTGTCACAATAAGCTATCATTTATATTTTTTAATATTGTATCGTTTGTTTGAATTTTGAACATTGAATTCAACTTTTGAAAATAATCTCTGGCTACTATTAATTATCATATATTGAGTTAAAAACAATTGGTTCGAGGATAAGGTGAGTATGAGTTTATCCGAATGTGAGTTTGTTTATTACGCTTTCACTTCTAACTACTCAATAGATTATCAAGAAAATTACATACACGTTGTCAGGGACACAGAAAAGAAATCCGAATGTTTACCACACACCTCATACACGTGTTCGAAGCCCAAGGCAGTCTAATATAAAAAAATTGGAAGAAAAAATAACTCGATTTAGTATAGCTAATAAAATTGTAGTCATACATATTAAATGCTTAAAAAAAGATAATAAAAACGTTTTTTTTTAATTACTTCTTCATTCACAATATAAACTAATTAAAATATTAATTACAATAATTAATCTTAGGGATTTTCGGATGTAGTCTAAACCAATTATCTTATATTTTCATTACTTATGAATATTTCCACTTAGCTAAATTAAACTCGACTTTGTTAAGTTTGATAATGTTCTCATGAAGATAATTTCTTATGTATTCACGGCTGCGATTCGTTAAATATAGGCAACGGATAAAACTGAGTAATTAATATTATCAAAAATATTAAGTTTTATAAGAATTAAAATGTAGGTTAACATTTCAGTTCGATCCGAATATTAGATTATATAAAAGCTTATCAGATTAGAAATTACATTATTCAAAAATTATTTGCTCTAAGTATGACATCAGGAGGTAATATAAATAGTTATATATTATGGCATATAGTTTCGGTTTCATAGGTTGTATAATATATAAGGGTGGCACTCGCTGTCTGACGCGAGCCTCCCACGCCCGCAGCTCACACCTACACTCTTCCAAGGTCAATTAGGCTATGTATAGACTTTGAAAATTATAGCAAAACCTAAGGTTTATTTTTGAGTTAACTTTTGGAATTTCAAATCGAAATCTCATTGAAGTCAATTTATCTTTATATTTATGTTACTTTCGTTAAATAAATAATAATATTCACTCGAAATGTGTACGATTTCAAGGTTCGGTAGTTGTGCTAGCTGCTATTATAAAATAAATAACCCGAACCGCAATTAATGTTTCCATTTTCAGCCAAATATAAAATAAATTACAGTTACATAATGAACGTTAAAAAGTCGTTTACAACCGATGGAATGGAAGAATCGATATCTATGGCTTGCTGACTCACCTAATCTTTTTGCATCAAACTATTTGATAAAAAACGAGACATAAAAAGAAATGATGTTATCTAAAAAGTATATTCTAACTTAAGCATTATCGCTTCCAGGGGTTTCATCAGGATGGTCACGCAGCGATGACGTCCGGTAAGAATATGGAATCGAAGAGCACACAAATTCATCTCCCATTAATGGGTCGCGGCAGCCGCGGGGAGCTGAACGACAAGGTCATGTTTTCACAGGTGAAGTCACCTCCAGAGCAGCTCAATAATGGACAGTTATTAGGGTAAGGGGCAAAAAATGATTTCATAATAAGTAGTTTATATAAACAAGGGTAAAGCCATTGAGGATCTTTGATAAGTTGTCATTAAGTTACGATTACATAAAATGTATTTATTTATTTATTTATTTATTGGAAATAGTTACACCATCGACTTATCACTAACACATTCTCTTAGCATTAGATACAGGGTATTAAATCTAGGTGAATAAATCATTACAGGTGTAAACAACATTGACCTTAAGATAAGACTATACTAACCTAATTATGTCTTAACTAAAAATTAAAAAAGATAAATAAATTATAGATAATTAAACAAAACATAAAATAAAATTTAAATACAACAACAAAAATCTACAAGGGTTGAAATAATTAATTTATGAATAAAAAATGTAATCCCTTTTCAATGAATACAAATAATTATAAATAAAAATAAATTTAAAAGTCAATTTTGATCGAAATAATATGTTGTTATAATGTCGATGCTTCTTCATAAATATATTTATTTAATATATATGTATAATATCTATCATACCATGTATGATATTTAGTTAGTAGTGATAAAGATAAGACATAAATATATAAAAACTAAACGTAAAATATTAAAAGGTTACTTGGTTAGCTTTTGGGTTTTTTTTGAAGCGGGAAAATTTTACGAATTTTATTTTCTTCGAAGATTACGATACGTTCTCGATTCAATTCCAACTTTGACTACTCTATATCTATTCGGACCAGAACCGAGTCAATTTGATGTTACCATGTACCGTAATGTGAAAATCAAACTTAACTTTTATGCCAATAGTCGATAATTGAATTAAAGAATAGGTAAACGCTTAAACGGCAATTATAACGCTCCGATTCAATTACGATAAAGTGACAATTCGTTAGTGGGTTGTTCTTATGTTGTATTTGTTTGATCATCTTGTACATAATAAAATAATAATTAAAATTATATAAATAAAACAATTATATCGCTAAACAAAATAATTATTTTTCGCCCAGAGAATCGGAATCGCGATGAAAAGGGGAAATACTGCTAGCATTCTTGCCACCATTCCACGAGTCACGATTTGCACAGTATCTATTTTTAATTTTTATTCGTATTTATTTGAGGCTTTAATGTAAATAAAGGTTATATATTTTTTATTATACTGGACATACAAAAAAAGCAGTATACAAACGAATTAAGAACCTTTTTTATGTCGGTTGAATAACGTTTCATATTTTTCAGTTTCAGTTAAGATTCATCGAATAAAAGATGTTAATTCAATACAAATTCACACTTCGAAACCGTTACGAAACGGTATTTTATTTGAAATGCGTCATGCGAGCCATTGAAATTCATATTGTCAATTTGTTTCATTGTCAATTATTCGATGATGACGTAAAACGACTTTGATCTCGAATGAAATACTAGTCTCGTTTTTAGTTTGAAAATGTTATATATAATTTTACCAACAGTCAAAATTTACTGTTACTGAAAGATTTTTTTTGGACTTGATTATTTAAACTACCCCAACCGCTTTACTGAACTGAATAATCCATTTCATCTCTAAATTTTACACCGTTTTTTTATTCATTAATTTAGCAACGTATGCTGATTTTTTTAAATTAATATATATTAATTTTAGATTATTTTATGTCTGAAAATTTTACTTTATTCCTGTCAATAAGTAATTATTGATAATTAATATCAATTATTAGTAGCAAATGAAACATTTTTATAATTATCATTAGGATAATAGGATTGTTCGTTTGAAAAAGGATTAACAAATATATGTACGAGTGTTATGAAGTTTAGTGATGTTAACGTAACAGCCTGTGAATGTCCCACTGCTGTGCTAAGGCCTCCTCTTCCTTTTTGAGGAGGAGGTTTGGAGCTTATTCTACCACGCTGCTCCAATGCGGGTTCGGGGAATACACATGTGGTAGAATTTCAATGAAATTAGACACATGCAGGTTTCCTCACGATGTATTCCTTCATCGTCAAGCACGAGATGAATTATAATTACAAATTAAACACATGAAAATTTAGTGGTGCTTGCTCGGGTTTGAACCCACGATCGTCGGTTAAAATTCACGCGTTCTTACCATCTCGGCTTTTTAAAAGTATATACTCACACAGAGTGAGACAAACTTAGTTAAAGTTTAAGATAACTGGCTCACCACTGGACGGAGGACGATGACTCCTTAGTGATGGGGTGATGGTTTAATTTCGTCATTGACACAAAGATTGAAGATCGATATAAGATTATTAGATATAGAATTAGATATAGAAGAAGATTGCATATATATATATATATCTCGCATTCTTGGGTATAAACTTATACACGTATTATAAGCATAAGTTATAAAATTAATATCCAGCTTTAGTTATTCAATGCATGGGTTTAGTAAATAAAGCGTTATTTTTAGATCTAATTAACATTTTTTGTTATGTTTGTATACGTTCTCTTCTTCTTTATTCTTGCTGCGCTAATCTATAACAAAATTGGTCACCGTGACCGAAATCTTTTGGGAAACGCTCATTATTACTGTCACCTTCCTCATAAAATAATTAATATATTACCCTTATAAAAATATTCTTTGTTTATTATGTTCGATATAGGTGTTGTCTGATACAATGCAGAATGCTTTCGTCCTGTTAAATGCGATTTTACAAACAAAATTATCCCACTGTACACAACATTCAAGCAACTTGACTTCTACGTCTGCTTTTCTACGTACGTCATTTCATGACAATTAACGTGTCAAATTAGCAATAAATTAAGAATTCATTAACCTGATTTAGCCATTTCTGTTTAAACTAATCTAATATATAGTATAGGTGTAAATGTATATAATTGATACACGCATTTAGAACTTTCTCAGTGACGCATTTCTAAAATAAGCTACGCCCTTAAATAATATATTATCAAAGGGCATTTCGTAGGGTTACGTTCAAGCAATAATAGTTGTTACTCATTTGTGATAAGAAGTATTATTATTAGCAATTGAAAACAATTAGTACGAGCTAATCTAATAATATTCGCACCTTTAGCGCTCGTGTATGAAATTACAAAACGTCAACCTGGGAATGTAATTGGGCCACTATACAGTAATTACTGCTAGAATGAATCTCGGCTTTGCTATCGAAACTTGATAAAATTTCTTCACTTTTTCAGATTGTATCGAGATTATTAATTTTGCTTCCTTGGTTATTTTTTCTTGTTATCATAACAAATATTACACACTATATTCAAGTTTGTATAGCACACGTGTTCTTTATTGATATCTCTATATAAATTATCTATATATATATATATATATATATATATATATATATATATATATATATATATATAAGCGAAACACCATTCATCACGGGATATCCTAAACTATCCGCCAGATTGACTTGAAATTTGTCACAGTTACTCCTTCCCCGATGTAGACGCTTATTAAAAACGAATTTTACGCAAATGCTATCCAAAATAAATTTTTCTTCTTATTTACCCGTGCGAAGCCGGGACGATTAGCTATTTATACATTATATTTTCAATTCAACTTGAGGGTTGATTGAAAGAGAATGGCATTTCTTTGCATTAAATTTGAATAATTTATGTAAATTAAAAAACCTGAAACTGTTACATCTCAAGGGTCATTTTATTTTCATTTGAAAATTTGTAATTTAATACCTATTCTGGGTATAAAATCCCTTGTTGTTAACCGAGCTTAATAATTCTTAATATTTTTAAAAGACTTAATAAGCTAAGAGTCATATAAATTTAAAGAAAAAATTCACCCGTAAGGGTGTTGAAACATAGACAATGCTATGTGTGTATATTGATCGATATTTTCGCCGATTGTAAATTGATTATAAGAAATTTATTTTAAACGATTATACTCTAGTATTACGCTGAAGTACAAGAGGACTGGTCATGTCTCCAGGCGCATTAATGGCCGATGGAGCCGACACGTGTTAGAGTGGAGACCAAGCTTAGGCAAACGTAGTGAAGATCGCCCAGTGGCAATGTGGACCGACGATTTAAAAAAGGTGGCAGTTACGGGATTGATGCGGACTGCCCATGATCGGGATGGTTGGCGTTCTATAGGGGAGGCTTTCGTCCAGCAGTGGGCGGCAAATGTGATAACATACTTTAGTATTCCTTTAATAATATTGGTACTCATGTAAATCAAAAACCCAAATTCACACAAAGCAAGGCAAATATGCTTAGATATTAACACAGCTACAAAAGTAACTTATTATATATGTATAAATATTTAAATAAAGTATTTTTAAGTTAGTTCGAGTATTTACTCGAACTTAAAAATACTTTATTTTTTTAAAAATTCCAGCATAAATATGCTGGAATTTTTTTGATGAACAATTAAAAAAAAATTATAATTAACTAAAACAATAATTAGTAATCTTTAAATATAATTTTAATTAGTTCTTTACATTTTCATAATTACATTGACGCAAAGGTACGTTAGCGATAAAAAATATCAAGATATAACTTAAATTAAGCACGCTAAACTTCTCTTTAAATATTTTTAAAATATTACAACTTTTTGTTTAGTTATAAAATATAAAAGATTATATTTTATTCAAAATTTGCATTTAAATTAGCAATTAATAACACAACATAAAAATATTTGAAACGACGTCGTCGTCAATTTATTTCTGTCATAGTAACATTGTACTAAATTATGTGGGAAAAAATGTAAGACCAAAACCTAATAGCTACCAATCCCGCATGGATTGCGTTACGGATTACATCCGTTTCCTTTTTAATATAATCCTGATCCTATTTCAAACCCGGGTCGAATCAATAAAAAGCTATTGGGTTTTCCTGTTGAGATATTCGCAGTAATAGTTTGAATTTGTTCAACCAGCATTTTTTTTTGTGAAATAGGAAGGTGGATGGGTAAATGATGCCACCAGCGCCCAAAGACATTAGCTCTGTAAAAACAACTAACCATTCCTTATATTGCCAATTCAACACCAACCTTTTGAAATAAGATGCATATAGTTACATTGGCTCAGTCACCCTCAAACTGAATCACAACAATAAATAATCCGGTTTGGCGGATGAATATTTATGAGTTCGTGGTGCCGGATAGACGGGCTTCTAACCTACCACCAAGTAAAATAAAAATTAATTTAGAATTGAATATAAAACATTAGTAAATGATCTTTTCGGCAACCGAATTTAATAATTAGTTGGTGAATTTTTTTCCATCCTCCTGTTCCAGCGAGGGACAGTTCCGATGCACGGGAGTGTAAACATTGCCAATTTCCAGACTTCGAACTGCTACTGTAAACTTATTAGGTTTATATATAATATTACTGTGCTACTTATTATTGATTAACTTTTTTAATGACCCAACTTGTTGTTTTGAAGCCACAATCTCAGGCTCTTGTGCGTAGAACAAACTTTTCAATACGAGTCCAGATATCATGGAATTAAACTATAGTGTTTTTGTAGTAGGTAAATAAATAATCGGACGTTATCTGTGACCTACTGATCCAATAACAGTTAAATTTATGTTAAAAATCTTATTTGCTTCGGTGTGTCCTAGATAGAAGTAACCCTTAGGTGAGTTTCATTACGACTAGGTCGCAGCCTAGTTGCAAATGAAAATTCAATTCTGAAAACTAGCTCCACGGGTCAGGTAACATTTACTGCGGTAATAATACAACGGTTACCAGGGGATGGGGTCAACAAAATACCTCTAATGAATAAATAATTTTCTTAATGTACTCTGACCCGGCTTATGTTTATACATTTTTTTCTTTATATCGAACATCGAAAATGAGCCTTACATATAAACGTTACTTAGGGAATGTTTAGTTATACTGATTTCACTCTTTCTGTCATTACTGATATGTCATTCGAAGGAAGAAGACAGCATTCTTTCATTATATATTCTTTATTATATATTTAAACCCAAAGTTTAAACTCGCAAATCGTTTAGATGTTATGGATTTTAGATGTGATAAAGATTTACTTTCGGTAACAGCCTGTGAATGTCCTACTGCTGGGCTGAAGGTCTCCTCTCCCTTTTTGAGGAGAAGGTTTGAAGCTTATTCCACCACGCTGCTCCAGTGCGGGTTGGTGGAATACACATGTGGCAGAATTTCAGTGAAAATAGACACATGAAGGTTTCCTCACGAAGTTTTCCTTCACCGTAAAGCACGAGATGAATTATAATTACAAATTAAGCATATGAAAATTCAGCGGTGCTTACCCGGGTTTGAACCCACGATCATCGGTTAAGATTCACGCGTTCTTACCACTAGGCCATCTCGGCTTTACTTTAACATTTATTAAAATTATAAACATGAAAGTTTGTTTGTTGCTCAATATCTCTAATACGACTTGATACATCAAATGAATAGATTATGTAATGAAATTTATAAAATATAGACCAAACTATAATAATACTTAAATAATTATAAGAAAATATCAAGGTCTTATAATGATAAATAATCAATAAGATTAAAAAAAAATTAAATTCCTAAATATTTTTAAGCTTAAATTATATTATGATAATTTATAATTTATAACGTTTGTGATCATGACCGGGATAGTCATTGGCACTATTCTAATGTTATGTTAGCTATATCTTACAGTGAATACTGTCAGCTATGGGAACCAAAATGTCAGTCGTGACTGTATTTGACCCACTTTTATGCTAAAAGATGTTTGATTTATTGTAAAAATAATCTATGTGTACTAGTGGTAAAGCTTTGTGCAAGCTCGTTTGGGTAGGCACCACCCACTCATCAGATATTCTACCGCAAAACAGCAGTACTTGGTATTGTTGTGTTCTAGTTTGAAGGGTGAGTGAGCCAGTGTAATTACAGGCACAATGGACATAACATCTTAGTTCTTAAGGTTGGTGGCGCATTGATGATGTAAGCGATGATTAACATTTCTTACAATGGCAATGTCTATGGGCGTTGGTGACCACTTACCATCAGGTGGCCCATATGCTCGTCCGCCTTCCTATTCTATATAAAAAAATGTAAGGGTTAAAATTATTTCACGCTAGCATGCACAAGCGATCCCGTGACGCTCGTTAAGACGGAAAGGTTACCGCTGATTTTTAGTGGTCCTGACACCGGCGAGCCCAACATAACCCCTCCACACTGATCCCATGGGGGAAACGCGTAATGCGTTTTTCCAGCGTTAAGAAAAGCGTTATAATTATAATCAATGTTGCACATCACTTTCTGTCATTCCCAATCTCGTGCGGCGAGGATCAAGTTTGTGCTTATAGCTCACCAGAAATTAATAAACAAGTTGGCAACTCTGATATGTACTAAACAAGCATCTATTTAATAAACTGCTTTATTTATATACTTAAAATAAAATGTTTCTCTATCGTAGCGAATTTATCTATTTATGACATTTATATAAATTATAAATGGAATTCTCTACCAGCTCACGTGTTCCCCTCCTCTTACAACCCGGGTTCCTTCAAACGAGGCGTGAAGAGGCATCTTGCGGGCCGGCAAGGCGAAGGCGGCTAGTGCAGAACATTCTTCCCGACTGTACTGGCCGTCGTCGCGTTTGGACTCTACTACCACTTACCATCAGGTGGAGTAGAGTCATTTGCCTTCCCGGAAAATATAAAAATAAATAAATACGAAACTGCCTGTTTGTCTGTCTGTCTTACTTCATTAAAATTATATTTTTCAATGCATCGTGATGGAATTTTAAATAAAGGTAGCCAGAGACCTGAATACGTCTAATAATCGCCGTAGTGGACACTCACGATTCATAAAAAACATTTTCGGATCCTGGTTGATAATTGCTATGCGGTTATTTAAATAAGTCCAAAGCCATTCCAAAAATGCCAAACATATTATCAAAGACGAGACCTTTTATATATCTAAGCGAACCAAACGTTAGCGTTATTCAGGATTATATTTTTCCATACAAAAAACATAACGGTTTTACACTAAGGTATTTAAATAACGGGATTAACTTTATATGCATTAAATTTTGGACACGGATGATCTCGGAGGTAGTTCTAATTATGTTAAATTTCGTAGGTATACTGCACGTGAGCACGCATACAGTGCTACAAAATTAATTTAGTAATAACATTTGAGAGTGCCCCAACGTCAACATAGTTTGGAAACAAACGAAATATCACGTTCCGGCACTCGCCCTTGAACTTGACTATGTTATTTTTATGTAACAGCATGCAAATAGCCTTATGTAAAAATAATGTCTCGCTCGGCTTTGGTTTTATATAAAATAATTTTGGTACTTTTGTGTTACATAGCATTCAGGACTTACACTTAAAATTATAATAACCGAAAATTCAGTCTGCAAAGCTGTTGAACTTGATTTAATATAGAGCTTTAGATGGTAACAATGTTCTATTTAAGATTACACACTATATCTGTTTGAGATTAATTGGCAGTATTTGACCGATTTCCGAAGAGGTTGCCACATTTTTGTAACCAAACGTGCGGGTTTAATCACGATGTTTGCACTGCCGAGCAAAAATATGAATAAATATTAAACAAAGTAAAATACGGTGCTTGCCCGTTGAACCCGCATCCTACAGATAAGATTCACGTTTTCTAGCTACTAGACCATCTCGGCTCTCATCATTAACTATTTATTTAATTGTCTGTATATAAGCTGGTCTAAATGGCAAAAGGTAAATATTATTTCTGTAGAAATTACTATTTTAAAGTATATATTCGACTTTAGCATAGGTCAGTTGAATTATTTATAACTCCTAAGCTTGAAAATTTTGAACGAAATGTAAATATTGGTTGATAGGCATAAAAACCAATGTTACAATATATATTGTATTCATTGTAGGATTGTTTTTCAAAAGAATCACACAACTTTCGTATCAGCTAAGTTGAATGTAAAATCGTTAGTCTTGCGACTGAAATTTTTCCGGTCCTATTAGATTTGCAGTTTCATCGGATTATGAAAGTGCGCGCACACAAGTATGTCTTGAGAATAACCACCGTGGCCTGGATTGGTCAGAAAATATCACCATCAGCAAAAAATAATTTAAATATTTTTATTTGCAGAGGCTCTCAAATTAATCTTTGCAACGGTGGCGCTGGAGCTGCCATGACTGGCTTGGTACCGAAAATACCTAACGGCTATGGAGACCAGAAGAAACCAATGGCTTCCCTCACTCATTTACCGAAACGTCCGCCAGTAGACATCGAGTTTTCAGATTTATCATATTCCGTCAGCGAGGGCAGAAAGAGAGGGTATAAAGCCTTACTGAAGTGCATTAATGGAACTTTCCGCTCGAGCGAGTTGACGGCCATCATGGGGCCATCTGGTGCTGGCAAGAGTACCCTCATGAATATATTAGCTGGATACAAGTAAGTGGCAGTGAACATTTAAATTCATAAGCTGTCCATAACATAGCAGTTGGTATTTATAAATCTATCTATAGAAGCGTTATATCATCTGTGGTATGGTATGTTAAAAATGTCAAATATTCTGCGATTAAAAGTTATTTAATGGGATTTAATTGAGATGAGCCAGTCTAATTAAGGACAGTACCCAGTTCCCATTTTAAAGTACTGACACACAGCAATAGGTATTATATTATGCGTGTTGTTCATATATATTCGTTATATTTTTGCCCCCTTGGGTGTGCTAGAAGAAATCTTCTTAAGGAATAGAATGCCGTTTATACTTAATTGTTTTTTGACATCAGTTTTTATATTTATGGTACGTATAATAAAGTGTCAAATAAAAAGGGACGTAATATTTTGGATGCTGTGGTTGTTGGCGCGTTTATTGTGTGATAACTGGTCAGTGAGCTGTAGAGATTTCCCATCATGAAGCTAATCCGTTCGCCTTCTCTTTCACCAAGCTGTTCCAATGCGGATTTTGCCTTCTTAAAATAACACTAAAATGACATAAACATTTATTGATCATGGAATATCTAAAACAATCGATTATTACGAGGGAACAATATTTCGATATACCTTTTTAATAAATTTAGGTTTGTAGAACAAATATGTTAAATATTAAAAATAATAACAATTAGCATTCAACGAATGGTACGAATTCTTTCGATGTTATTTAATATAACTATTCAAGAGTATTTTTTTACTTTGAATTAACGGTAAATTATTTCCAGCGTTATAAAACAATTTTAATTATATCACGCAAGAAATTATAACAACTTATAGTTTATATTGCTTAAAGGAAAATGTAGGTAATTATTGAATTTATAAAATAAATATATAAAGCCATTATGTCAGCCTCAAAAATTATACTATTTTGTTAAGGAGAAAAAAGAGAGTTTAATCTTCCACAGTTTTCTACTGATTCGTTACCAGGTGCCTCAGCAACAAATCAAGAGTTCTTCACCTATCTAATAAATCATCAATCAGTCATAGAAATGTTCTAACATAATAGTATAAAGTAAAATATAACTTATCTCATCTTGTTAAAAGTGAAGTAATGGCCCATAAACGGCGCATTGTTGGGCAAAGGCCTACTCTCTTCTTAAGGTGAAGGGTTGGTGCTAATTCGGTGTGGGTTGCTGAATACATGCGTTGTTCAAACTTACGATCTTCGGGTAAAATCCATCAAATCGTGTCCATTTGGACCATATCATTTACTCTTAAATGCACCGCAATTCAATAAAAAATGTCTATAATCGAAGCATGCCCACAGATGTTTAACCACGAACTATATTGGAATGTATAACATTTGGACTGATGCCAATCTGAAATATATTTTAATGAGGTATATTCAAATAAAGGTTACAACAGTTCGTAAACGCAAACCTTGTCGATTACGTATTGAAACAGAAATGAAATGGTCGGGTATTTAGTAACAATTTATATAATAACCTTTCCACACGAAAGGTCTTATTTTTAGAGGTTAAATTTCTTTTTGAAGGTTTTATACAAATAGATCTGATTAAAAGCCTATAAGCTCATCCAATATTAAATAAGTATTTAAAATAAAATGAAAAGTGAATGTGAGTCATATGACCCAGTAGATCAGTCCTACAATTAAGAAAAATTGCAAATACTTTTTGCAATATCTAACTGGAACACGAAATGGATTTTTCTTTGAATTTTGTAACATCCCATCAAAAATCCCATAAAAATATATAACTAAATTACTTTTTGTACAAAATAAAATAAAAAACTGAATTTATGAATTTTGAATAAAGTACATAATTATCCAACAGCTGGTATCTTCTCTTGTTACCAATTTAGATGAAATCGGAGCTTCAATAACGGTTGCGTAAAGTTAGTTTACGCCTATTAAAATCTAACAATGAAAAAAAAATTAAAAACGAAATAAATTAACTTTAAATATTTATTTCAGAACATCAAACGTCAGTGGATCAATACTTATAAATGGCAAAGAGAGGAATCTCAGACGGTTTCGTAAATTGTCTTGTTACATCATGCAAGACGATTGTCTCCTACCACATCTCACCGTGAAGGAAGCTATGAACGTCTCGGCAAACTTGAAACTTGGTAAAGATATGACTGTTAACGCGAAGAAAATAGTCATCAACGAAATATTAGAAATGCTGAGTCTCGTAGAAGCTGGTGATACGCGAACGATAAACCTATCAGGAGGGCAGAAGAAACGATTGTCCATAGCTTTAGAGTTGGTGAACAACCCGCCGGTCATGTTTTTCGATGAGCCCACATCTGGGTTGGACAGTTCATCATGTTTTCAATGTATATCTCTGTTAAAATCTCTTGCAAGAGGTGGAAGAACGATCATATGTACCATCCATCAACCGTCCGCGAGGCTCTTCGAAATGTTTGACTTTTTATACACGTTGGCTGAGGGCCAATGTATATATCAAGGTTCAGTGACTAGCTTAGTACCGTTCTTATCATCTATGGGATTACATTGTCCAAGTTACCACAATCCTGCTGACTATGGTGAGCATTTTGCATTTGTATTATTGTTAAGTCGACATTTGATCTATGGGAGAAAAGGGTTTCCTGAACACTTAGGAGATTATGCAATTCGATCCTTAAGCTGATTAGTGGATTAAATTTTCAACGTAAAATAAGTTAAATGACACTTATTATGCCTTTGAAGGTTTTATTGTAAAGAAACAGGGCTATTCTTATTACCTTCATTTTATTATGCTTGAATAATACGAAGTAATTTACACGTTATTAATTATGTTGCAAAAATAAACTAAAAAAAAATTCATTTTTAATTTATTGGTTACATATTTTTACCAAACATTTACATATTGAAATTGATTGATGTTCAAAATGCTATTCGTATGAAATTAATATATCCAGAATTTGGCTGACATTAGTCAAAGCTATTTGGTTAGTAAGCGATGTTTCCTGATGAAGTTTCTTCTCGTGTGTTTAGTGATGGAAGTAGCGACGGGCGAGCACGGCGACTGGGTGCACAAGCTGGTGATGGCTGTGAATAAGGGCAACTGTGGCAGGGGACAGTCCTCGACGTCTTCGTCCTCGTCCTCTGTGCCTCAGAACTGCAATTATAACAATCAAAGCAAGAACAATATTAAGAAGGAAGCACTAGAAATAGTTATTGGTAAGGAATTTACATTTATTATACCAAGCTGTAACATTTAATTAATCGAACGAAAAACTAGGAAATATCTAATAAATAAACTTGATTTTCATGAAATATAAATAAAAAATAAGAATATACAAATATTATTATACTAATCGAATAAGAGTTTCTTTTCGGTTCTTCTCGGTAATATTTACACTTGTAATTTGTATACATATATGGCCAAAATTTTCATTGGATATTAATTTCAATAAATTATTTTTTTAATACTTTCAGATAAACCAACTTGCACTGTGATAGATATGTCGGAACCGACCCTCAACACTGAGAAACAGAATGCTCTACCGAATTCAACGAATTTAGCGCCCGTTACTTGTACTACTTCTCTCCTCGACTCTAGCGAGAGTTTCACAAAGAAGCCACAAAATACTGGCTTCCCAACATCAGGATGGAAGCAATTTTGGATCTTATTGAAAAGGACTTTCCGAAGTATTTTACGTGATCAAATGTTAACGCATTTAAGGCTATGTTCGCATACGGTTGTTGGCTTGTTGATTGGATTCCTGTACTACGATATTGGTCAAGATGCCGCTAAAGTTATGAGCAACGCTGGATGTATATTCTTCACTGTGATGTTCACTATGTTCACGGCTATGATGCCTACAATTCTTACATGTAAGTATGAAATTAAATTTAAAAAAAATGTTATAAATTTGTTTTTCCAAATTATTTAACCTACTTAACTTATAAAGCTACTCCAAAAAAACCTCCTAAACTAATTTATAATTATCAAATAGTTTACGCCATTACCAAACCAAATTAATTCTAAATGAAATGATTATTAATTTTTGATTTATAAAAGTGGTTTAATAATGATCATTTGAGTTTTTTTTCAACAATACAATATTGTTGTTGTAATTGTGAATAAAATGATAACACTTATGCATATAACATGAAAATGTCTTTTTAAGTTTTAATATATCTGTTTTGTTTCAGTCCCAACCGAGATGAGTGTGTTTGTGAGAGAGCATTTAAATTATTGGTACTCATTGAAAGCGTTCTATTTTGCGAAGACAATGGCGGATCTACCGTTTCAGGTACTTTCTATTTACTTTACTATTCCGCCCGGGGCAAAGCTCGCGTGTAAGGAGCTTTCGTAGGTATCTACCACCTTTTGTAGGTGTTAGGTAGATAATGTGATAAGTCAGGGTGTAAGCTATCATTTCAAATTTCAATTAAATCCGTCTATCCGTTTTTGTTTGATTGAGTAACAAACATTCATTAAATAAAAAAAGAGATAATATAGGGCGATAGACCAAAAGATCGCTGCATAAATCTCGGCAAATTAATCTAAGTTTCTGAGGTATCTTGCTTAGCGGTGGAGCTAACCGTCAACAGATTAATTTCCGATTAATTTGTTAACCAGAAGAGGAAATGGCATTGTCCTTCTGTGTCAACATTAACGCGTCATTGCTTACGTTTTCCAATATATTTACCGGTGTCAGACTGGTACCACTCATTAGTCATTCTACCACCAAACAGCAATAGCTGTATTTTCAAGGCTGGTGACGAATTGACGGTGTTTAGAATAGATAATCATTTTTATAATGCCAATGTCTATGACTGGAAGTGTCTTTTTGATGTGGCTTATTTATTCGTCTTGATTTTAATATATATATATGGCATTGCCTTGTCTGACTGATTATCTACTTAGAGCTTAATGCATAGGACAATATATGAGTCAAGATTTAGAAGACACTTTCAATTCGTAATCAATCGCACTAAGAGGGTTTTTCAGCACCCATAGAGCAATAGATAGACATTTTTGGAAAACATTATTTTTGTTTTTATTTTTCTCAAGCGATTTTTAATGAAAAGTGAAAATCGTATGATATTTGTAGACAACTACTAGTAGATTTATACTTAAAGATTATTTATATATTTTTGGATATTTTAAAGAAATGACGAAAAGAATGAGATGTACATGAGGCGGATCGATCGATTAATTATATTTTGAACTCAATTAGAAAAACCTACATTTCTTTCACAGATTGTCTTCAGCGGGGTTTACGTGATAATAGTGTACTTCATGACGGGCCAGCCGATGCAGACGGATCGGGTGTTGATGTTTACGACCATTAATATCCTGACGGCGCTGGTGGCGCAGTCACTGGGGCTGCTCATCGGCGCCGCCATGAAGATAGAGACGGGCGTGTATCTGGGGCCCGTCACCACCATCCCCGTCGTGCTGTTCTCCGGCTTCTTCGTAAACTTCAACGCCATCCCCAGCTATCTGCAGTGGCTGACGTACCTCAGCTACGTGCGCTATGGCTTCGAGGGTGCCATGCTGTCGGTGTACGGCTTCGGCAGAGAGAAGCTCCACTGCTCGGAGGCCTACTGCCACTTCCGGACCCCGAGCCTGTTCCTCAAGGAGATGACGATGGACCACTCAAACTTCTGGGTGGACGTCGGCGCGTTGAGCGCGTTCTTTGTATTCATCCGAGTGATCTCCTATCTAGTTCTAAGGTTCAAATTGAAGATGATGCAGTAGGGTGGCACAAATCGCGCTTATATTTGTCGGTGATATGAATTTTTCCATTTACCACGGTTAGCGACGGCCCGACGTATTCTGTTTGGTTTACCGAAGTTTGGAGATTGTCTCGAAGTATTAGGATCTATTAGCTTCGTCGATTGTTGAAATTTTACGCGCCGGCGCAAATGTCTAGTTGTTAAAGTAGATTTAATATAGTTTTCGAATTATATAGCTTTATAGGACGCGGTTCGACTCAGTCGATTTTAGTGTTTGTACGTAAATTTAGGTTAAGATTTTTCTAGATCGGGCCCATGACTTAATTTTAAGTTACTTAATGATATTACATTGATTTAATTTGTATTTATGACATCACAATGTAGGCTTTTCTACTCGTATCCGTACGCTTGTGATAATTCGATGATGTGTCACTTGCTTATCTGTCAAAATTGCGTTTGGTTGCTGGTGGTCACGTGACGTTGGATATTGATTTTGTGTGATGATATAATATAGGTTAATATAATATATAATAAAAACGATTTCGGTAAAATCGACAACGTCCAGTTGAATTTATTTATTTTTCTATTTTATATATATTTAATAATTAAAAATATTTTATTTTATAAAAAGAATTGTGAATGATGGTTATAATTACTTGATTATTAAAAATGATTGTAAGATTTGCTTATAGAAGTTTCTAGATTTCAATAGATTAGGCTGGGTTAGTTTGAGGGCTGCGATTGCTATTACTATTAAGCATAATACAATTCGTGATGATTGATGATCTCAAAGTGGTGAAGAAGATTATTAAGTATGCCTTCATACTTATTTATCGTTTTATTATATTTTCGGGTGTGATAATTGATTTCGAGTTGTATATTTTTAAGTAATTTTGACAGAAAGCAATGTGTTGGCGGGCGTACATATCTACTCAATTTACATTCTAGTTTTTAATTAGAAATTTTAAAATACCTTTCATTATGCTAAAGTTTTTGGTAATTATTCTCTATGTCAATCTTAATTACCAGTATTTAAAAATAATAATAAACGACTGTGATTTTTATATAAAGATTGTTTTATTTTAACTTTAGTTAATTGTTTAATAATTTCAATATCAATACATCATATTTTATTTATAGAGAACGAATTTTTAGGGCAATATTACGATGTAAATACATAGATTTTAAAACTTACCGAGCTGTTAAATTATATGTATATCGCTGTTTGACGGTAGGAGTTAAGATAAATAAACAATGTTGAACTTGAAATGACGTCAGACGTGAGATCGTTTTTAATATATAACATACCCTATAATAATAATTTTGATTTCGTTAAAGCATGGCACTTTGAATGTTGGAGAAGTGGCTATTAAAACTTTGGAAATAAAATTAAAGTGGACATAAGTGAGCCGAGATGGCCCAGTGGTAAGAACGCGTGAATCTTAACCGATGATCGTGGGTTCAAACCCGGGCAAGCACCACTGAATTTTCATGTGCTTAATTTGTGATATAATCACAAATTTCATTCATCTCGTGCTTTACGGTGAAGGAAAACATCGTGAGGAAACCTGCATGTGTCTAATTTCACTGAAATTCTGCCACGTGTATTCCACCAACCCGCATTGAAGCAGCGTGGTGGAATAAATTCTAAACCTTCTCCTCAAAAAGACGAGACGAAGCCTTTAGCCCAGCAGTGGGACATTCACAGGTTGTTACGGACATAAGTATTGAATGGAATTATAAATAGAAATATATTGATATAGAACTGTTAGTAGTTAGTACATAATGTAGCAGAGCTGTAAAGAATATATAAGGTTATGTATCTAAAATGCATTAATCGAGACTAAGATATTAATACATAAATTTGATCGTGCATTGACGCGCGTTACATGTGATCTTAGCCGTAAAGTATACACGCTATGATTAAAATAATTCCTCTACAATAACATATAAATTTGCCTAGTTAATCATATTGTACACGCGATTGGAAAGACATTCGAAAAGATTGGCAATCACTCTTAATAAAATATATCCTTTGATCGAATTATAGAATTTTTTATGGAATATGAAGGCGAACGAGCATATGCACCACCTGGTGGTAAGTGGTCACCAACGACCTTAAACATTGGCATTGTAAGAAATGTCAACCATCGCTTACATAGCCAATGCGCCACCAACCTTGGGAACTAAGATTTTATGTCCCTTCTGCCTGTAATTTTATAGGTTATAGTACTAATATATAATTGTGACTTTCTAATACGTTGTATATCAACATATTAAATAATCGACTATTATTTTATTCTTAAAATCATTATCATCAAATCAGCCGCCCGCTATCCGCATCCAAGGGCTTCCCGCGACGATGTCGGTCCACCTTGCCCATAGTGAGCGAGCACTTCTCTAATTCGTAAGTCATCACTGGCAACACACACTTTCTTATAAAGTGCACTATAATTATTTTGTGTCATTGTATTTAAAGCCGTCGACCCTTAACCTTATATTGACAATTTTCGCTTCTTTTTCTAGCGGTCTTTATTATTGTTGAATAGCTGCTATTTTTACATTAATATATTAGAAAAATAGTAAAACGTGGCCGAGATAGTAGGGTTAAATAATATGTAACATTTTATTACAATATATTAGTTATCAACGCCACCTTACGAGGAAATTTTGAACTATATCGAAAAAACCCTTATAATTTTGTTATGATTACAGAGCCTTCCATAAAAATTCTTGAATCTATAGTTTAAAAAAAAGAAAATAGATGTCACCTGACCTTTTGCTTTCAGCTGATTAAGGATTACTGTGATGGTTTTATTTTTTTTAAGTAAAAATCTGTTAAATTCCCACAGCTGGGCTATTGTGGAGGTTATTAAATTACGCTGCACTAATGCGGATTGTCGAATACACACGAGGCTGTTTTCATTATATGATAGATATTAATGTTATTTTAATAGATTTCTTGGTTTTACAAAACATGATTTGATCCGACCGGATGTAAGAAATCTATTTAAAACCAATCATAAATTGCTTAGTATCGACAACTAGTGATTGTTTTATAATTCGGCGTTTATGAACGAAACAATTAAGTTAATCGTGCTAATTAGAAAAGCAAAGAAAAAAGCAAAGTAATATAATTTTAGAAACAACAATACAATCCGAAATTTTAAAACCAATTTTATACAACAATTTAAAAGATTATTTTCATAATACTTTACTTTCAGGTTATTTCGGCTGGCGGACAAAAGTCTCCCCCATAGAAAGCCAACCATCCCGATAAAACATTCATTCATAATATAATATTATACCTTAGCGAAATTTAAATAGTGATTCTTATCTGCGACAGATTTGACGTAGGACTTGCCGTCACCCGCAAGTTAGCTGGCTTCGGGCGACAATATATTAGGGGCATTATTGTTTATTTATATATTTTCAACTTTTCCGGATGCTTGCCGTTGCTTGTAGCTTGCTATAGTTCTGTTGTTAATTCATAGCACTTATGTTGATTTACTTAATGTTACCTACAATTTATTTTACTAAAATGAAGTGTATTTATTTTATTAAATAGTTACCTATTTCATAAAATCAATCCTACGAGCAAAAGGGCCATCTGATAGTAAGTGGTCATCATCGCTTATAAACATTGGCACTGTCATTCCTGATCTTGAGCCTGTAATTATATTGGTTCACTCACCCTTCAAATTGGAACACAACAATACTAAGTATTCTGTTTATCGATCGAATATCTGATGAGGTCGTACCTACCCAGAAAGGTCAGTCCTACGGTCAGTAAAAAATATTTACTTTAAATGTATCCTTAGATATGTATTTTTTAAACGACTCGGAAAATATTTTTATTTCAATTACAGGCGTTTGTTTTTAAATATTATGTATCGTGTATGGTTGTTTTGTTTGTGGACTACGAAAAAGCCTTCGATACCATCGAGCTGGGTACCTGGGCTGTTCTGGAATCCATGCAGAGATGCCTAATTGACTGTCGGTATGTCCAGGTGGTGAAGTGTTTGTACGAAGCCGCAACCATGACCGTCCAAGTACAAGATCAGAGCACAAGACCAATCCAATTGCTTCGCGGGGTAAGACAGGAAGATGTAATATCACCGAAACTCTTTACCAATGCATTGGAGGACGTCTTCAAGACGCTCGATTGGAACGGACGCGGCATTAATATAAATGGCCAACACATTACACATCTGCGATTTGCTGACGACATTGTCATCATGGCGGAGACTCTGCAGGATTTGGAAGAGATGCTAAACAGCCTGAGCGATTCTTCAAGACAAGTAGGTCTCGGGATGAACATTGAAAAGACCAAAATTATGGCAAACCGTCATGTATCCCCGAGACCAGTGGTCGTAAATGGCAAGGAGGCTAAAAGAAGAATACGTTTGGGCTGGGCGGCATTCGGGAGGTTACGTCATATTTTTGAATCGTCGATCCCACAGTCGCTTAAGACCAGGGTCTTCAATCAGTGCGTCCTACCTGTAATGACTTACGGTGCCGAAACGTGGACACTTACCGTAGGACTGGTCCACCAATTTAGGGTCGCTCAGCGAGCAATAGAACGCGCGATGCTTGGGATTTCTCTGGCAGATAGAATCCGAAATGAGGACATTCACCAGAGAACTAAAGTCACCGACATCGCGCTTAGAATTAGCTCGCTGAAGTGGAAGTGGGCTGGTCATGTCTCCAGGCGCATTGATGGCCGATGGAGCCGACACGTGTTGGAGTGGAGACCACGCTTAGGCAAACGTAGTGTAGGACGCCCTGTGACAAGATGGGCCGACGATTTAAAAAAGGTGGCAGGTTCGGGATGGATGCGGATTGCCCAAGATCGGGATGGTTGGCGTTCTATGGGGGAGGCTTTCGTCCAGCAGTGGACGGCAAAAGGCTAAAAAAAAAAAAAAAAATGGTTGTTTTGTAGTTTTTAGTAACAGTTTAGTTTTTGGTAACAAGTGGTCTTTTCTATCCCTCTATGGAGAGATTTAAAACCTCATATTTACTTAAAGTGGACTGCACTATTTCACAGGATCTGGATTATAATTTTATTACAACTTTAAAATGCGTGGCTCTTATACAGTTTTTTTTTTCTTTCAGCTTATCGGCATCCTCTACTAGACGAAAGCCATAGAAGGTCAACCATCCCGATCTTGGGCAGCCCGTATCCATCCTGTACCTGCCACCTTTTTCAAATCTTCGGTCCACCTTGCTGCAGGGCATCCTATAATATGTTAGAGTGGTCTCTGTGGTGTGTATTCCACCAACCCGCATTGGAGCAGAGTGGTGGGATAAGCTCAAAACCTTCTCCTCAAAAAGGGAGAGGAGGCTTAGTCCAGCTGTGGGACATTCACAGGCTGTTACTTTTACTTAACATGTAATTTTAAAATTTATTGATTGGCAAAGCTAAATATTTGAAGATTTTCATAACAGAAGCGAACACCTTGCCCAAGGAAGGATGACTTGATTTTGTGGAGGCGAAAACCTGGTGTTAAAAATCTTTTGTAGTTTTCATATTGTTTATACGATGTTTTCAGTGTTTCTATAAATATAATTAATATTGTAAATATAATGTGATTTCGCCGCAACTATACCAATTCTGTTAAAAATACCCTGGAGGAAATATCAAGCTCACAGATTGAAAATTGCCCCAACAGCTATTTTTGATGAACGAGTTTCTATGTCTGCAGCATAACCACGTACTATAAAAATATCTAAAATATACTGATCGAGCAGTGTCAATGTCAGTTAGCTGTCTAACTTTTCTAATTCCGTGTGTTGCAGAGCTAAGCCTGAGGTTGCCGGTAGTAAGGGTAATGAAAATTCCACTAAAGTTTTGAATCTATAGTAATGCTTAAAAAGCCGGTATTATATGTTACACTAATATTTCTAATGTCCAACATTTACCAAATAAATAAATAGTAAATTAAATAAATATTGCAATAAAGGCCGGTTGGCGTGGTAGGTAGACACTTGCCTTTCACGCCAAAGGTTGTGGGTTCGATTCCCACCCAAGACAAACATTTTTGTCCATGAACATGCCTGTCCTGAGTTTTTTTTTTACACTTTATTGCACCCAAACTTAAAACTAAAAATTACAATTTTTAAACAAAAAAAAAAAAAGTTGCATGAGGTGCAACAGGCGGCCTTATCGCTAAGCAGCGATCTCTTCCAGGCAACCTTTGGGCAGAGGATCATAATATTTATAAATGGGAAGGGTACAAGCCAGTTTACCTATATACTACATACATAATACATACATACATATATATATTACACTACTATTATATATAATATAAATATACATATATATATATATATATATATATATATATATATATATATATATACTATAATAAATACATACATAAATAAATACAGAATATATATATAACAAAACAAAAAATTAACAACGACAACGACTGCTTAGTATTAATAATGCGACAAGTAAAAGTCCTTAACCATACTTTTAAAAACGGCCAATGACTGTGCGCGCCTTGTAGCTAAGGATAATGAGTTCCAAAGTCGAGAAGCTTCAACTGTGAAGGACTTAGAATAGTAGGAAGAAGAGTGAGAAGGAATGGAGAGAATTAAATTTTCATTCGAGCGAAGAGCGCGCTTATGAGTCTCCCTTAGGAGAGTGAAACGCTCTTTAAGATAGAAGGGTGTCGCTGGATTAAAAAGAATAGAATAGAGAAGAGATAAAATGTGAGTATTCCTGCGAAGGCGAATAAAAAAAAAGAAAGTGGCTCCCCACTTGAGTTTTTGGCGAAATTCGGAAACATGATCATATTTGTGCAAACCAAATATGAACCGTATACATAGGTTTTGTAATCGCTCAAGTTTGTTTAATTGCTCCTCACTTAAGTTAGTGTAACAAGTGTCAGCATAGTCAAGAAGAAAAAAGAAAATGAGTTTGGGTGTTATTATCAATATAAGTATGTATTTACAGAATAAAAGTAGTATTTGTAATATATCAGTTGTCTGGTTTCCATAGTACAAGCTTTGCTTAGTTTGGGATCAGATGGACGCGTGTGAATATTGTCCCAGGATATTATTATTATTTAAAAGGCCTTCGATACGAAATGCTAACATTAATCAAGTCTACCAATATTTGGAACAATGGTACGGACTTCGCCTGTTACAAAATACAATAATTGATGTATCGTATTTATAGTTAGAGAGAAATATATTTTCTGATCAATTCGACCGTATTTGTTATTATGGGCAGGTTAATTCGAGGCAACATAAATATGAAACCAAATGTCCCAGGGCATATTTATTGCCGAGTAAATATAAGAATGTAATATAAATTCAATATTATTATAAACAATATATAAATATTCAATAATAGTATACAAGCAATAATAATATTCAATATATAATATATTCAATAATAGTATACTTATTATATATATATATATAATAAGTATGTTTATATATATAGTAAGTATATATATACTGGCTTTGTGCAAGCTCGTCTGGGTAAATACCATCCACTTATCAGATATTTTATCGCAAAACATCAATACTTTGTATTCTTGTGTTCCGGTTTGAAGGGTGAATGAGCCAATGTAATTAGATGGACATAACATCTTAGTTCCCAAGGTTGGTGGCGCGTTGGTTATGTAAGCTATGGTTAATATTTCTTACAATGCCAATGTTTATGGGCGTTGGTACTTACCATCAGGTGGTCGTCTGCCTTCCTATTATATATATATACATTTTCAACGCGTTGCCATCCATGGCATCTAAGTTGCTATTATTCTTAATAAGAGTAAAGCGATACATGAACTTCTAAAGTTTATGAATTAATTGGTGAACAACTTAATCTAAATCAGATTTGATGAATCCAGGTACCTTAATCAAGTTGCTGTTGAAAATTAAATAAATATAACTCAAAAGAATATTTCAGTAACCGTTTTTATAAAATACTATTAACAAACCGAAATTCTTTGTAAAAATTCTTACAGAAAAATTCACATTCGAAATTTGAAACGAAAATTTCTAAAATTTAAAAAGAATTAGTCCGAAACGAAGAGCACAGTAACAAAACGACCAAGTTTATTTTCGTGTCTACAATGGCGAATGTGGGCCCCATTATTGAATGTCATTGTGAGAGAAATGAATTGAAATTTCGCTTTCAATTGAAGAAAAATTCAATATTTATATGTTTATATCTGAAATTATATGTATCATTTGTTATAACTGTTATAAAAGTTAAAAGCGTAGTTTTGTAACCATTCGATGTATGAATATAATATATATGTATGTATATAATATATTACAGTAACAGTAATAGTAACAGCCTGTTAATGTCCCACTGCTGGGCTAAGACCTCCTCTCCCTTTTCGAGGAGAAGGTTTAGAGCTTATTCTACCACGCTGCTCCAATGCGGGTTCGTAGAATACACATAATTTCAATGAAATTAGACACATGCGGGTTTCCTAACGATGTTTTTCCTTCACCGTCAAGCACGAGATGAATTATAATTACAAATTAAGTACATGAAAATTCAGTAGTGCTTGCCCGGGTTTGAACCCACGATCATAAGCCGAGATGGCCTAGTGGTTAGAGATATTTATTTTTTATTATCCTATTAATTTATGTATGTGTGATGTAAAATGATCTCCTCGCCTCAAACGATTGAAATTTTTTTTTTTTTATATTCGCCGGGAGGGCAAATGACTCTAAGTAAGTGGTAGTAGAGTCCAAACGCGACGACGGCCAGTACAGACGGGAAAAACGTTCTTCACTAGCCGCCTTCGCCTTGCCGGCCCGCAAGATGCCTCTTCACGTCTCGTTTGAAGGAACCCGGGTTGTAAGAGGAGGGGAACAAGTGAGTTGGTAAGGAATTCCATTTTTTGGAAGTGCGACAAAGAAAGGAGTTGCCAAATTTCTTTGTTCGCGATGGAATTGATGTCACAATTTGGCGGTGACATCGAGAACTAGCTCGCGTGGACTTAAGAAGGAAGGGGGAAGCAGGAATTAGAGAGAATAATTCCTCAGAGCACTCGCCGTGATACAGTCGATAGAAAGTGCTCAGTGCTGCTATCTCACGACGCAATTGTAAAGGTGTTTGTGACCTTTACGTCACCAATAATGCGTACGGCACGTCGCTGCAACCGGTCCAAGGCCTCAAGTAGGTACTTAGCGGAGCCATCCCAAAGGTGCGAGCAATATTCCACGCAAGACCGTACCTGTGTTTTGTACAGCAGGCACAGTTGTTGTGGCGTGAAAAAACGCCGCACCTTGTTCAGAACTCCGAGTTTCCGTGAAGCTGTTTTTATAACAGCCTCGATGTAATCCCTTGGACTAAGGTTGCAGCGAACTTCAATCTCCAGCATGGCGATTTTGCTTTGCATCACCAGCGGAGTACCATAGAGGGAGGGAAGAGGGGAAAATGTTGACTTTTTCGCCGTGAGAGCGCATACCTGTGTTTTCTTGGCATTAAGCTCAACAAGATTATCAGAGCTCCATTTGGCGATGAGCTCTAACTTCCTATCGAGTTCAATGACAAAATCCTTCCGCCTCTCCTCAATTTCCGCTCGCCCAGCCACTGCGTGTCCATGGTATCCATGCACTGTATTATCGTCTACATAGCAATGTATGTTTCCAAGAGAGAGCATATCATTGATATGCAAAAGAAAGAGTGTGGGAGATAGCACAGATCCCTGGGGGACCCCAGCATTCACTACATAGAATTGTGAAGCGCAACCATCAATTAAAACACGAAGGCTACTCTTGTGTAGGAAGCTGGCAATCCAGGTGCATAGCTGAGCAGGCAGACCATATGCCGGTAGCTTGGAGAGAAGACTTCTGTGCCAGACCCTGTCGAAAGCCTTGGAGATATCGAGGCTGACAGCCAACGATTCTCCATGCTTGTCGATAGCTTCACCCCAGAGGTGTGTTACGTACGCTAGAAGATCACCTGTGGACCGTTTTGGTCGAAACCCGTACTGACGATCATTAATTATACAGTGATCTTCTAGGTAATGGATCAGTTGGTTGTTTAAAATCCGTTCCATCACCTTACAAAGTACTGAGGTGATAGCTATTGGCCGATAATTTGCCGGGTCAGAACGATCCCCTTTTTTGGGAACCGCTTGCACATTAGCTCTTCTCCAAGCCTCCGGCACACATCCCGAAGAGAGAGAAAGTTGGAACAGGCGCGTTAACACAGGAGACAGCTCCGCCGCACACTTCTTCAACACAATGGCTGGTATTCCATCAGGACCGCTAGCTTTCCGTATATCAAGTGATTGCAGCTCCGCACGCACATCACGTTGCCTGATTTTGATGTCAGGCATCGTATGGCCACATGAAGGTATTGTAGGTGGCAGCGCACTACAATCATCGATGACGGAATTGTCGGCAAAGAGTTTAGCCAGGAGATCAGCTTGCTCTTGCGGACTGTGAGCTAGCGATCCGTCCGGATTTCTGAGCGGTGGCAGCGAAGGTTGGCAGAAATTGTTTTGCACAGACTTGGTCAGACGCCAGAAGCTACGGGAGCCCCTAGGATGCGAAACAAGGTCATGACCAATCTGTACAATGCGCTGTGCATGTGCTCTCGTGTATGCCTTTCTACAGGACTTGGAATTTTTAATGTAGTTTGCTTTCAGTGAGTCAATGTTAGATGCCCCGCTAATGCAGCCGTTGATCAACTTGCGATATGCCGCCTGCTTAGATGACACAGCATCGGTACATTCACGAGTGAACCAACGGTTACGCGTACCCCTACTGACGAGATCTGAGCTAGGAATGTAGTATTCCATTCCCAACATGATCTCGTCAGCAACAGCAGCGGCACTAGCTGTCGGGTCATTCCCACTGAAGCAACGTTCCTTCCAAGGGACCGACGCATAGTAATCGTGCCAATCTGCCGACTTATAGTGCCAAAAGCGACGTTTGCATACCACTAGTGGCGGCAGCTTGGCCTGTGGCACTCTGGTAGATATAAGGCTGTGATCCGAAGAGCCAAGAGGAGCCTGAACCACAACCTGATATTCCACCGGGTGAGAAGTCAGCAGAAGGTCCAGTAGAGGAGGTGCTTGCCCATCAATGTCTGGGATCCTGGTGGGCTGATCAACCAGTTGGGTCAAGTCATGTGTGAGAGCAAAAGCATGAGCAGTCCTTCCAGCATGGTCAGTTTTGAGGGATTTCAACCATGATTCGTGGTGAGCATTAAAATCCCCCAAAAACACCAATTCCGCGTTAGGAAATTGCTCTTGCGCAGCATCTGCCACCCGACTAAGATGGTCAAATAATCGGCTTTTCTCCAAGTCACCATTGTGGGATCTGTAGAGGCACACGTAGACTCGACTCTGACGGACCAGGTCCACACGTACCACCAACATGGAGAAGGAGTGGTCCTCCAAGCAGCGCAGTCGGTGACAGCAAGCATCCGTCCTGACGAACAAGCATACTCCGGCTTTCACTTTGAAGGATTCTTCAAGCGTGTAGCCGGGATAATTAAGGTAGCTGGTATCGGCAGGACGGAGTATTTGTGTCTCCGTGAGAAACAACATTGCTGGCCGTGCTGTCTCGAGATGGTGGTGGACAGCGTTGAGGTTAGTGTGGAGTCCACGGATGTTAGAGAACTCGACCTCAAACAGCGAGGGTATGGTGGGGGTGTGCACCGCTGTACGACCGTTATTTCTGTTTTGTTGCGCTACCATTTGGGAAAAAAAAATGGAAAAGAGACGTGAAGCGAGCGAGGTATTGCCACGATAGGGATGGGCAAAGTGTGGAGACGTGTTTCCCCAAGTGGTTGCCAAAAGGAAAAATACACTGACCCGCCGGACGGAAAGGCCCCCGAACCCCCCCCGGAAGTGCCCGCCGGGACCCCACCTTCCGGTCACCAACCGGCACGACGGTCCACCCCGAGATTATGCGTGGCCTGGTGGGGTGGCCAGCCTCACGAGCTGGTTAGGCACGCTCGGGCCCCTGTACTATGCCACGGGTGGCCAGCGAAACAGCCGTTTCTTCGGGTCTCCCTGTCCGGCAGGTCAATACAGTTTCCCCCGGCATTGGTTCAACAGCCGTCTCCATTGGACCAACACCCATCGCGGCAATACTCGCTCGGGCTCTGGCTGTACGCTGGCTGACCTCGAAACGCGGCTGCAAGCCACTTCACGAGTTTTTCACCATGCGTACGGTGGTAACAAGCCAGGCGGATGTTTAACATCCTACCACCAGAAGATTAAATTACATTATATGTATAGTCGTTTTATTGAGGAAATTGCTATGACTCTTAAGATCGAACTTAATGAGTGTATATTTTATTTTATTGATATTGAGTAAACGAGTTTTGTAGATATTAAAATCTTTGTCTTTCTGAAATATTAGATGTTATGGTTTGCTAATTGACAGTATAAGGAATATATAAATTTATATAGGATGAGGAGATTTATACAGTCGACTGGTTTGTGCCTGTTCTATATACAAAAGAGACAAATCCGTTTAATAAATGCCAGCGAAAAGAAAAAGTCTAAGGAGATGAAACTTGAAACAAAATCTATTATTAAGTGTAACAAATAGATTAGCCACTTGAAAAATTACAACTTCGAACTTCGTTTTACGGCTGACGCAATAAATCTCTTAAGATTAAGAATTCTTGAATAAAAACGCTTAAAGACTCTTTGAAACTAATTTATTGTTGCAAATCATATCGTTACTTTAAAATGTAAAGGTAATTAATTCACTTAGGGAGGTCGGATATCTTGTTAGTAATGGTCAAGTTGATAATATGCTTAGACGTACTGCCTCGTTGGTCTAATGGCTAGATATAAGGCCGCCGATCCGGTGGTCCTGGATTCAATTCCCAGGTGGGGCCAATAAAAAGTTATTGGGTTTTTCTGTCAGAAATTTCAATAGCAGCCCAGGGTCCGGAAGTTGGAAGTGTGTACACTCCCGTGCCTCGGAAAGCACGTAAAGCTGTTGGTCCTGCGCCTGAACTATTTCCGGTCGTGTCGGATTGCCGTCCCATTGGATTATGAGAGCTAGAGAATAGAGGGTGCACCTGTGTTCGGGCACACATTTGTGCACTGTAATATCCTGCGCAATTGGCTAATCTCTCTTGAGATTGGCTGCCGTGGCCAAAATCGGTCTTGAGGACCTTTTATACTTGGACATAATATAATTTGAGATGGAATAGTCCAACAATGTCAGAGATGTCAATATCTAAATGCAGTTCAAAGAGTGTTTACTGACACGGACTGTGGAATGGAATAGTCCAACAATGTCAGAGATGTCAATATCTAAATGCAGTTCAAAGAGTGTTTACTGACACGGACTGCATTTAGACTTGTTAAATTATGCACTGCTTTCCTCATTCCGTGTAGCTTTCTGAGTAATGTTCATATTGCATGAAATCAAAGGCCTCACTAGTAGATAAGTCAGAAAATGGGTTATTTTGTAATGCATGATCAACACGAGCACCGGTTGCTAAGCGATCCCTTATTATTAATTTCGAATTAATTATTAAGCAGCAACTTCAAAATAGTAATATAATTAAATGATTATAGAAGGTCTTCGACAGTTTGCTAAAGTTAATAACAGATATTTAAGATAATTTTATTTAGATATCGATAGCTCGGGTACGAAATCCAAAGAGTGTGACCTCTTAATGTATATTATTATTTATGTAATATGTTACATAAATAATCTTTGTCTTTCTAAAATATAAGCCATCATGGTTTGCTAATTGACAGTACAAGGGATATATAAATATATACAGGTTGAGGAGATATTATATAGTCAACTGGTTTGTGCCCGTTCTAAATACAAAAGAGACAAATCCGTTTAATAAATTCCAGCGAAAATAAAAAGTCTAAGGTGAAACTTGAAACAAAATCTACTATTAAATATAACAAATAGATTAGCCACTTGAAAAATTACACTATTTATGTAATATTACATTAATAATAATATGATATCGATATTTCGAGATAAAATTTGATCTTGAAATATATATATATCAAAAATAAAAATTCTTACTGATATGCTATTAACGCACAATGTATTCTGTAAGACATACTCGAATGAAAGAAATCTACCAGTGAGTACTTTTGGATGAAATTTTGTGATTAAGCAAGCTGTTGATCATCCTTATAATATTTTTTGGGGGTTATACAAAACGTAGCACACTGAAAATACTCTAAAATATTTGTTTCAACCGTTTCACGAGAAAAGCCGCGACGGATAGTGATTGTCAATATACTCGTGTATAATATGGTAAATCCATATGCGACTATCGACCTGCTGACTATCATTGCAGCAGGCCATTGCGCACCTCAATTTAAATATGTAGTAAAATATTGTGAATAAAAATTTTAATCCTCTTACTTGTAAACGTTCTATAGCGGTTGCAATATTACACACAATGCTGTGTCCTTTTCTTACGAAAATAAAATTCCAAAATCGGAATGAGAGAGTAATCATTAATCCGATATACAACCTCTTCCATCTTATGTCTGAGTGATTTTCATGTTCTGTTAAGGAACATTATTTCTATATACTGTCTGGGTTATTGGTTTAAGTGTTTTTTTAAGTAAGTTACCATCTTTGAGAGTCTCTTATACTTAGAGGATCTCAGAACTCTGCATATGTCAAAATTTGCTTACTATATACCTCGCACTCTTCAAACAATTTCCAAGTCTAAATATGATTATCGTTTTTATTGAAATAAATTTTGTACGGAAAATCTACCAAGTCATATGATTGTCGTCGCAACCAAAGAGGTTTCACTTCAATAATATCATTGTAATGGATGGCGATGACGTGGCGTACGTGTGAGAGAATATACATTTTATCGTCAATTATTATTTGATAGATTATAGTTTCGTTTTAACGGAGGAAGGGCTTTGTGCAGGCCCAACACGAAAGGGGGGAGGATACCACCAACTCATCTGTCATTTAGCACCAAATATATACGCCAATACACAGATGTTACAGTCTGAAGAGAAAGTGAGCCAGTGGGTGATTGCAGACACTAGGAACATAACAGCTGGGCTGAGCTGGGCTAAGAATATAGCATCATAGTTATTGCATGAATTCATTTAAACGGTCGGCATTTCTAAAATTAATGAAAGAAATAAATAAAATCTGCGTATTAAAAATAAATTTCAAACGTAGAGTAAATCAAAATTTTTAAATTCAATGTCTATATACATTTCTCAGTTTTTAAATATGGATTCAAAATGTCACGATATCAAAATTGAACCAAATCCTCATAGTACATGCAATTTTTCTGGGCGCAACATATGCGCATATCTTTGTTAATCGTTATTTTATTTCCAGTAAAAATTCCAATCACACATAATTTTTATTCTCTATAACAATTTCTTAATTATCAAACTCTTATAAAAATACGTATACGAAAGTATTACTTTGCAAATCCTGCTTAATGAATATTTCTACAAACAAATTTTATTACAAAGAATCTGCAAGCGGTCTCAGCATTGTTTTAAAAAAAAATGTCGCTAAGGCCGAAATTTGTATGCGTGTCGTCGGCCCATTTGATAAATACGGATGATAAGTAAATGGTTTTTTTCCTTTAGACGTAACGAGACGGAAACGAGGCGATTTATCAATACTGATTATAGCATTATAATAATATGACGTAATATGTAACTATTATTTTTATCGTGAATGCTACACGTTATTGGTTTCTTGTTCGAATCGGTTTTTAGTTTTTTTGGTCATAAACATATTTATTTAATTTCTATTTTTTGTTAAAGTGTAAAGGATAAATTGATCTATTGTCAAGAAGTCAATTCAAATGTACTTTATATTTAATTCGTTATCTAAATGTACATATACTTATCGTATATACTAGTACATGATGAAAAGAAAAGTGATTCTACTTCACGTGCGTCGTACTTGAAAAGAAAACTTGACTGCCTCGTTGGTCTTTTGGCTATAAGGCCGCAGATCTCGAAGCCTTGGTTCAAAGTACAGGTTGGGCCGATAAAAAGTTTTTCAGTCAAAAAAATTTCAGTAGCAGTCTGGAAGATCGCAGTGCCTTAACTCTAGTACCTCGGAAAGCACGTACAGCCGGAACTCTTGTCGGTCGTGTCGGATTGCCGTCTCATCAGATTATTTTGGAATAGAGAGTGCACCTATGTTTGCGTATACACTTGTACACGGAAATATGTCCTGTGTAGTTGGGAAATCTGGCTGGCTGAAATCGGCCAGGAAGACATCATAGCTTTGGATGCAGATTTTTTTGATTTTATTTCATAATAAATTTATTAACTTTTCAAGTTACAGTAAGTATTCCACTTCAAAAATATATTTGTTTCATTTGGTCGTCGTATTTGCTTATCAGAATTGTGATCTATGAGATGCATAGCAATGCATTGAACACTAGACGTTTTATATTACGTATTCAAATACGAATCGTATTTGAAACGCTCTCGATTGTCTTACGACTCGGGTAAATATGAAATGTTTACTGATATCGCATTTATTATAGCTTTGTAGGTTGAAATACGTTTTATCAAGATTAGAATTATAGTTTTCTTTGAGGCATGTTTTCTTTGATTCAGAAGCTACCTTCTAACTACTATATAAGTAGGTTGAATTTAGTGTTCTCTACTAAGGCTAATAATGAAAAACTATTGTAAATAGTTTGTAAAGTAATTCAATTGTTTTTAATGTTTTTATAGCTGGCAGCGACATCTTTGCGTCGACTATACATCGTGTGTTTTTTTTTTGTATCTATCTGAAATAAACTAAAATATTACGTCCTTTGTTTCTTTATTCTGGCTCACTCAAAGAATGAAGCAAAACAAAACAATGCAAATTGTTGCCGTTTGGTATTAATATTAACTGTTGAACGGATGGTACATGGCTTGACAATTGGCCTACCAACCTTCCTCCAAGATTTTTATGTTTTTGCTTGCGTATTCGCAAGCAATCATGTCAATCGCAAGCGTATTCGCTATGCTTGTGGAGAGTTTTTAGTAAAATACTCGATGTTAACGCATGGGTAGATAAATAATTTTTAATATTCATAATTTTTATTTTTTATATTATATATGGATTTATTATACAAGATAATTTATGTGTTATATATAAATTAATTTGTGGGAAATTGAAGTAAAGATACATTGGATTGAAACATTGTTACAAACTACTATCAGTAGCTATTACGTGAGAGAAATACCATTTAGTAAAAGGCTTTCCAAATAAAAAAGATAACTAACGAATATTTAACATATAAAAAATAATATATAGAGTAATAAGCTCCTCCAAACCGATTTCGGCCACGGCGGCCAATCTCAAGAGAGATTAGCCAACTGCGCAGGACATATTATAGTGCACAAGTGTGTTCGCTAACACAGGTGCACTCTCTATTTTCTAGATCTCATAATCTGATGGGATGGCAATCCGACACGACCGGAATGAGTTCAAGCGCAGGACCAACGGTTTTACGTGGTTTCCGAGGCACGGGAGTAAACTCCTTCCAATATTTAGACTCCGGGCTGCTATTGAGAATTTTTCGACAGAAAAACCTATATATATATAGAACAATATAGAAGAATCAAAGTATGGTGGTAGGGCTTTGTGCAAGCTCGTCTGGGTAGGTACCACCCACTCATCAGATATTCTACCGCAAAACAGCAATACTTGATATTGTTGTGTTCCGGTTTGAAGGGTGAGTGAGCCAGTGTAATTACAGGCACAAGGGACATAAAATCTTAGTTCCCAAGGTTGGTGGCGCATTGGCTATAAGCGATGGTTGACATTTCTTACAATGCCAATGTCTAAGGGCGTTTGGTGACCACTTACCATCAGGTGGCCCATATGCTCGTCCTCCTTCCTATTCTATAAAAAAAAAAAAAAAATCGTTTATCGAACTATCGAACAGTATCGAATATAATAGTATCGAAGTAATTATACAGTACTCAATATAACTGGAAGAGGTGAATTGCCATAGCAATGTCGTTTGTCGATATAAGGAATTCGTAACCAACGAATAGTGAATTTATTGATTGCCCATACAATGACTGGCATGTTGCAAGTGGACGAACAATACACCCGCCCATTGTATAGTTTTAATACGGGTATCGTGATGTGAGCTTGCTTTAACAATAGAAACTTTCAGCTAACATGCAACTTACAAGGTTTTTGTTTTTAATAATAATAAGAATCTTTATTGTAATCGTTTTTTTACATCCATTCATAGACGGCACCCTAAACTAGGAAGACCCGTGTCTTAGGGGCCAGTGCCATTCCACACAGAGGTTACAGTGTACAATAAATAAAGTATATAGTATGTAGTTATATAAGTCAAGTAACAGTTTCACTGAGGGCAACGGCCCGTTTCCTTAGAGATGCTTGGAGCATTTTCCGTCATGCTACTCCAATATTTGTTGAATATACGTGTGGTCGATTTTCATTCGATACATGCAGGTTTCCACGCGATATAATCCTTCACCGCAAAGAGATATAGTATAAAAACAAATTAATAGCATGTATTTTAGTGCTTGCCTGGGTTTGAACCTGCGATCAACGGTTATGAATCGCGTGACCTTTTTGTTTATTATACATATTTAAATCAATAGATTTTAAGCTGGTTTATTATTGTATATGGAGTCAAAAAAATTATAATTGTAAAACGACATTAAGCTATACCTAAGTTTATCTGATTTATAACATTTTAAGTATTCGTTAAAATAAACATTTTAGTCTTTACGTAATTTGATTTTTATAAATTACAAATAGCGACAGCTAAAAGAGGTCTCAATTTAACTTTTGGAAACCTTCAGGAGTTTCCTACATTGTCTGAATTCTAATGAGTGGGTACTGACTCTGACAAGCTGTATCTTGTGAGGGGAAAGTAAAATATTGCGTGTTCTGGAGAATAATTCAGGTAATATTTGTTACAGTGTATCATACCAGATATTCGGGTATACGTTGAAAGGGTCACCAAATTATGAATAATATATTTCTTACAAACATTGCTATTGATAAGTACATTAAGATATAGAGAAATAGTTTAGGTTCGCTAGCGATTTTTACACAGGTCATTCTTAAAATCAGAATACATTAACAGATTTCGAAAAATCATTCAAAAGAAACCCTTACATGCTTATTAAATTTAAAATAAAATTTAAAATAAAATGACTTATTTGGTACAAAAAAAAAGAAAACTAAAAACAACAACGATGCAAAAGCAAAATAGAAAATTAAAGCTTGTGTACACATCTTTACAATATAAATATGAAGTAAATATCTAAGCCATCATATATAACTGTAGTAGGTAGATAAATAAAGATTTAATTTATAAATAGTAAAATATAATTTTACGTTCAAACTGCGGTTTTTATAAGTAGCCAATCAGAGTCCGTGACACGTAGTGTATTATAATAGGCCGCCGAAAGTAAATGTATGGGCAAGCAGTAATCAGCGTAACGTTCTCTGATGTTGACTGTATAAACATTGTAAATGGACCCAATTATAAAAACTTGAACATCGATTTACATATCCGGGTAGTTCATACATACCCGGTTGGAACTTTCTCATATTTTACGTACGAAATTTACGACGAGTTTTGAGTTTTTAGTTCCTCAGATATGAAATTAGGTACACAATTTTGTATATGGTATAATATTTCATTATTGATTTTGAAGACAAAAATATTATAAGTAAATTATACATTTTGTTAGTTCTTTAAGTTATATTTTTTATAAATTGATATAAAGCAACAACAACAGCGTTGAACGCGCCTTTTATTCTATTAAATTCAAATGGCCATAATATGCACTCTTATGTGTGCATATTGTAATTATATAATATTTATCAAATAACACGTTTATGTACAAAAAATATATTGAAAATTGAAATGTTATTAATTTTAAGCGACTTTACCTTTTTATGTTTTTCAGGGGATGATTAGTAAGTTAAGTTATATGTCTTCGTCTTTCGAATGAGAAATCAATAATGATAGAAATGATAAATCTGATATTTTGATATTTGATGGCCGTAATTGTGTAACATATTATTTAAATTCAATTCAATCCTGTAACATAACGATTAAAGGCTTGAATAAATACAGTAACAGTAACAGCCTATGAATTTCCCACTGCTGGGCTAAGGCCTCCACTCCCTTTTAGAGGTTTGGAGCTTATTCCACCACGCTGCTCCAATGTGGGTTGGTGGAATATGAAATGAATGAATAGATGAATAAATAGTATTTTAATTTTGAGAAAAATATTAAAATATGAGACAAATTAGATTTCCGTATTATGTGCTTATAATGGAATGAATCATAGGCAGAAAATAGGCCGATATGAAATTCTAGGAATCTTTTTCAAGAGACATTTTCCTTTACAAGTCGTAGAGCCCGGATTTCAAAGGGTACAGAAAACGCTGTTTTCTCGGTTACAATAGTGAACATGGAGCCAATTATCGGTTATCATTGTGAACGATTTGAAAGGACATTCCATTCAATTGAATACAATCATTTGATATTTCATTTTTGAAATGTATGTAACTATAATTTTAAATCCAATAGACACGTTGACGTGAATGTTTTTGTGTTTATATTATATTCCTATTATAAAATTCCACAAAGAGTTTTAGCTTTGACAATTTGTATGGCTTAATCACTGTATACACACACACTTATATATTTTGACTGCCTTGTTGGTCTAGTGGCTTGATGTATGGTTCAATTCCCAGGTCGGGCCAGTAAAAAGTTATTGGGTTTTTCTGTCAGAAAATTCTCAGTAGCAGCCCGGAGTCTGGAAATTGGAAGTGCGTACACTCCCGTGCCTGAACTCTTTCCGGTCGTGTCAGATTGCCGTCCCATCGGATTATGAGAGTTAAGGAATAGAAAGTTCATCTGTGTTTGCGCTAACACTTGTATTCTATAATATCTCCTGCGTAGTTGGCTGTTGATGAAATCGGTGCGTGGCCGAAATCGGTCTGGAAGACATTATGTTATATTTATAAATACATAATGGCATATACCGTGAAATAGATAAAAAATTAAATTCTCTATTTTAATTATATTTAACCTCTTTTTTAATGGTTAAACAAACTAACGGAATTTGAATGTTCCACTGCTGGCTGGTTTCCACTGATAAGGCCTGCTCTCCTTTTGAGGTGAGGTTATTTAAGGTTTATAATAAGTAAAACAAGAACACTACATCAAACATGATCGCACATGTATTATGTAGTATGTGCTATAGTGTACTTATAATTAAGATTATAAAAATGTACTAAATTATTTAAATTGGATATATAGAATATATATAGAAAAAATAATAAAAAAAATAAATGTGTTTAATATTTTCTCATATAATATACGAATTATACGAATTCAATACAGAAATATCGTACGTTTCAAAATACAGCAAAACACAGAATTCTTTTGTAAGTTGTTGTTTACGTTCAATAAAAGCTCGCCTCAGGACCAAAGCACTATAAACGGGAGTTTGTTAAGCTTGTAAACATATTTTCTTAGGCTTTTTATCTTCGAAGAAAACAACTATCATTTTACTAAACTTTAAAAACGACTGCAAAGAATATCTAAAATAAGAAAAGTGCTCACTAATCCGTTTTTCTTAGGAAATTTTAAGCATTTTTGTTGAGAAATTCCTATCAATTTTAAAATCCTGGAAATAAAAAAGGAAAAATATTTATATATTTCCATTTATGTTTATTATTATTGTTCAAGTCGGACAATTTAACATTGTAAAAATATTATTTGCAATAGTATTATTCTTCTCTTCCACTTGTTATGCTACGTGGAGTACTTAAAGGTAGGACTAGTGGTAGGAAGCACATCTGGGTAGGTACCATTTATCAGATATTCTACCGCCAAACAGCAATATATAGTATAGTAATGAAGTGCGTTCTCTCTACTAAAACAGCACTGCAGTTCTAAATTCCAATGCATGGAAAATGGGCTAAGATAGACTGACGGAAAGAAGAGTGATACGTTATATGGATTGCGAGTGTCTTTTTTTATAGGAACCGTAAAAAACTATGCATAGATTTAATATTTTAAGTTATAAAATAAATTGTTCCTATATTAGAAGTGGCGACGGCTTGATATAGATTTGTTACAGAATACACTACGTTATATAAATATAAAAATAAATATTATAATAATGTCCAGGCCGATTTCGGTCACGGGGGCCATTCTCAAGAGAGATTAGCCAACTGGGCAAGAGATATTGTAGTGCACAAGTGTGTGCGCATACATAGGTGGTCTCTATTCCCTAGCTCTCATAATCCGATAGAACGGCAATCCAACACGACCGGAAAGAGTTCAGGCACAGGACCAACGGCTTTACGTGCTTTCCGTGGCACGGGAGTGTACACACTTCAAACTTCCAGACTCCGGGCTGCTACTGAGAATTATTCTGATAGAAAAACTCGATAACTTTTTATTAGCCCGACTTGGGAATTGAACCCAGGACCTCCGAGTCTGCGGCCTTTTATCTAGCCACTAGATCAACGAGGCCGTAAAATATACATAAACTATATAATACAATAAATACAAAAAATCATATTAATTAATATTGCGAGTTCAAAGGCCGGATAATTTATTTTGCTTTATTCGTGGATAGTTTTTGAACATACTTGCAATATATGTACATTTTAATTTCAAATAATATAAAACGCTTAAACACAAACATTAATAATACAGATGACTGTTTATGTCGTAATGCCTATCGAAGGTCTTTTATCCTCACGGTCTTACAACATGTGACAGAATTTTTCCACCACTTGCAGGTTTTTGCAGCGCACGAGATTAATATTAAGAACACTAATTAACTATATAGAACTCAGTTCTGCTTTCCCTGATTTGAATCTAAGACCTTTGGTCAAGAGACTATATCCACTGGGCTATCTTGGCTTAGTCGGAAGCAACATTTAAATAAGGAGCTGTTTCTTTTTCAAGATAATTCTATACCGTTGTTGTTATTTATCTCTTATTTATCGATATAATTTAAGTATCCAACATTTTTCTAAATCCAAGATGTGAGAGGAAAAAGTGGTACCATTATTTCAAGTGCCTCGATTAAAACATTCTTTTTATAATAAAACAATGTAGATGAATCCGTTTGTAAAGTAGCACTTCGAGAATAGCAAGTTTCATAGCAAACTGTAGCAATAAATCTTGTGAAAGATAAAAACGTTTGAATTTAAATAGCAAAAAAGTGAGTTTTAAAGAATGTAAAATAGTGACGCCCTTTGCACATAGCAACATCATTAATTTTGTCTTTTAACATTAACGAAGTTTAAATATAAGAAAACCCAGAGTATTAATATAGAAGGTAATCAATTAAGCTTATGTAAACGCTTCTCGTTACATCACTACCAAGTTTAGTGGTAATACATTGAATAGTCGTTTAAAGTGGGGTTAGTTATGCACACGTTATTGCTTTTTAAACATGTAGGTTTTTAACGTTGTTCTTTTTTCTCAGCTTCTTTACAAGGAAATAAAATAAAGAAAAACTTATTGCTCGAATATAAACTCAAGACATTTCTCCTCTACGATGTACACACACACACACACACACACATATATATATATATATATATAATATTACAGCGATCAAGTGTGTGCGCTGAAACATGTTCACTCCTATAATCCAATGGGACAATGATAAAATCACATGAAATTAATTTGCTTGTCGAACGTCCCGCTATAAGTTAGAAAAAATCATAAGCTTCGAACAAAGAAGCTTCATCATAATTATTATGAAGAGTAATTATAATTGTATTGTATAGTCTAGAATACAAAATACCATTTTTATCTATTTGACCCTATTACGTATTGTATTATGATAGAAGTGGATTTTATTAAAAAATGTATTTGTATTATTTACTCCGAACGATGTGTGTTTACAAATAAAAATTGCAATACAAAAGCATCAAACAATGCAATGCTTTGAATATCAAATTTTCGAACACACTATTACGTATTCAAATACGATTCGTATTGAAGATTCTCTGCATAGTTTTCAAGAATGCAATGGTTGTGCACTACGATGCATTCTGTGGCATACCTGCATACATTGTTGCTTTGGAATAATTTAATCAAATTTTAATTATTCGGAAGAATGTTATTTTGTTGCCCATATTCATACATATGCAAGTTACGAAGTTTTAAATGTATTGCCGGCCAATATTATATTGTAATGTTGTTGCTTATTGGAAATTGTTCTCATTTCTAGATATACCATAATTTAAATATATATTTATGTCTAATAATATGTCAAACAAATGACTGCCTCGTTAGTCTAGTGGGTAGATATAAGGTCGCTAACCCGGAGGTCCTGGCTTCAATTCCCAGGTCAGGCCAATAAAAGTTATAGCGTTTTCTGTCAGAAAAGTCTCAGTAGCAGCCCGGGGTCTGGAAGTTGGAAGTGTGTACATTCCCGTGCCTCGGAAAGCACATAAAGCCGTTGGTTCTGCGCCTGAACTCTTTCCGGTCGTGTCGGATTGTCGTCTCATCGGATTATGAGAGTTAGGTAATAGAGTGCACCTGTTTTCGCGTACACACTTTTGCACTGTAATATGTCCTGCGCAGTTGCCTAATCTCTCTTGAGATTGGCCGCCGTGGCCGAAATCGGTCTGGAGGACCTTACCTTAATACGTCAAAACATGAAACAACAACAAATTCGCAGAGGCAAATACGAAATTGTTTTTTTTTTAAATATATCATCAATTATTGATCTCTACGCGTACAGCTGCTTTTGGAGCAATAACAATTATAACAAATTTATTTATCTTATTTGTAGGTATTTGTAATTTATTTTTTATGTTTTGTATGTAGTTTTAAATTATTATCATTAGTTATTTTATGTATTTATATATTATTTACACACAACTCTTATGTGTTTGTTTAAATCCTATCATCTATTGTTGTCTGGAAGAGACAGTACTTATGTCATTATCAACTTATTTTTAAGCTAAATTATTTCAATATATTTATTTGAAATCTCGTAAAATAAATAAATATCTTATAACATTTTAAATAACGAAAGTTTATAAATTATTTCATTAAATCATTCGCGAAATATTCAATAGCACTGTCCCATTGTTTCAAAATACACGGACAACGTTTCGCTTTTACTCAACTCTGCCTGATTATTTTGGTTCGAAAACTGTTTTATTTACCTCGTTCCCGACTTAAATTTTAATTAAACTTTTCAAATATTCCATGAAACATTTTAAAATATTTCAACTTTTAAACGATTCCCTGCTTACAATAGGATACTAATTTCTCTCGCTGGATAACGGCGGTAGGAGCCGGCACCAAGCGATCTTAATTTAACTTTACAAAAGTTCAACACTGGATGAATTACAATTAGCTGACCGGTTTATGACAAGCTGTATTTCATCTTAGACGGGTATATTTAATAAGAGTTAAAGGATTGTTATTATTGTTTTTAAATAGTACAGTAGTAAGCTTAGAAAGAGCTTGCTTTATGAGTTTTTGACGGTTCTTCTCGGTTGAGTCTTTATTTCGAACCGGTGGTAGACTTACAGTCAATTTAATCCCGTAACATGACATATAGATATATAAGAATCAACTTCACTGAATATTTTGAATGAATTTTGATAGTTGAAGTAAATGAGTTTTGAAAATTTTAGATTGTTGTCTTGTTGTTTAAAATTTATAATATCTTATTAATTAGTTGAAGTAAATGACAAATAAATACACAATTAATGGAGCCAAGCTTAGCTTGAATATAAGGCGACATGAAAAAATCTGGCCACACTGATAAGAATCTTTCATAAGTCAGAACTTAATAATTTATTGTCACTATTTATTGAAAGTTGGATGTCCTACAATATTTTAAAACTAAAATTTGAATCAAAATTAAGCATCACAATAACACCGTTTGTTTGTTTTTCATTAAATAATAATAGTTTTTTCGAATGTTATTTAATGTAAATCAAATTATAAACTAATTAAAAATCTGCCTACTCATGTTTTACACGAATCTGTACTAAATACTTATTAAAACCTTTAAATTATAATTAATTTTGCGTACGAACATGAAACGTAAATGTTTTATTTTAAACAAATTGAAAGTTACAAATGTGATCTAAACTGTTTGCTGTAATTAAATAAATGTATTTTTTATTTGTAGCTTTTCTAACTACGTAGATTGATTAATGTTTTTTTCATTGTAAATATTGAGACAATTATTTGGTAAATACGAGAATTGATTTATCAACTATTTCGATGGAATGTGTAGTATTGATTACTTTTTTTTTTCTCAAAAAAAGTCGATATTCTTAGTTATTCATTTATTTAAAAGACCACCAACGAAGCAAACATTGAAACCAATGTGATATAGGTATATAACAAATTTTGTGTAACCGTAGATGGCGCCTCAATTTCAAGTAACACCGAATTCGCATTATCATGTTGGCAATAAAATATTTTATTATATAATAAAGAATAAATAAAATTTCAGTAATAACAAAAAAAAAAAACACTTTATATGTTCTGTTTAGTAAATTACAAACTTTTTAACAATTGCAAAAGAATTTAGGAATAGTTTCCTAAATTTAAGTTGGGAATCAGCAAATACAAGTCATCATAAAAAAGGAATAATTTGCATTATTAAGTAATTTTATATAAGTATTACGAAAAACAACTTAGAAATTTATGTTTAAATGGAAATGTGTTAGCCTCTAAACATTTAATACTAGAAAATTAGATAGGTCGGATTCGGTTTTATGTTGCTTTCACAAAACCTTACAACCACAAAAACCTTAAATAAAACATTAACAGCAATAATAATGTTTCTATGGTAATTGTTAATATTAATTTATATAGAAATATTTCGTAATATATATAATTATGTATTATATAATACATAACAAAAACTCATTTAACACGTCGACTGCGGTTAATTAGTTTTCTATTTGGCACACGGAAAATCTTAGTTGTTCACTGGCTAAAATCTAGCGCGTTACCGCTTTTAATTGACTTGAGCCGAACTAGAATTACTCCCATACCTTGATCATATTTAAACTTGGTGGTAGGTATTTGTACAAGCCTGTCTAGGTATCACCTACTTCTCACGTATTATTCCGCAAAACGTCTATACTTAGTATTGTCGTGTGAGTAAGCAGGTATAACTACAGGAACAAAAGACATAGCATCTTATTTCCTAAGATTGGTGGCGCATTGATGATGTAAGGTATGATCAATATTTCTCACAACACCAATGTCTATGAGCGATAGTGATCATTTACCACCAGGTGACCCATTTGCTCATCCACCTACCGATTTTATATAAAAAAATACATATGACTTAATAAAGACTATTTTTATATTATCAGGGATAAAGACAATATATTATTTAAATTATAACAATATTGCATAGCAATAGTTTTCTATGGTTATTTTCGAAATTACAAGACTTTAAAAATCCCAGACATTTTTGTCTGGTACAGCTCTCGCACAGTTAACAAAATAAGGTCTATGGATAAAAAACTAGTAAGTTAATTTAAAGAAAAAACATTATGACAAGGATACTTCATAATCATTAACATTTTTTTTAATGACCCAATGTTTCGTGTGTTTGAAAAAAGCGATGTCACCACATACTCGATTTATGAAGAGTTAGGTTGTTGGAGATCTGAGGAACTTAGTATAATTTCCGAATTAATCAGGCGTTGCTTTAAATTAATAAAAATACACAAGAGAAAGTATGTAGATTCCGACGTAGGTGTAGGTTATTCGAGATGAGATCGAAATTGAGATACGTGGTTAAACTTGCACGAACCAAATATGAACTAGATGCTGATATTATGAAGACTCTCAAGTTTATTAATCTGATCTTCAGACAAATTAAGACAGCTTGCATCATGGTAATCAATCAATCAATGAGGGACAATCTTGTGCTTATTTTAACCATGTAATATCAGCAATTTGAGAAAATGTATGTTTTTATTTATTTATATAATTAAAAAAAAATAGATAAGTAGACTCACAAATGGGCATTGTGGATTGATCACCGATACCTTTATACATTGGTGCTGTAGAAAATATCAACCATTTGTAATGCATACATCGCTAAAACATCAATATTGTGAACTAATTTTTCATGACCCTCGTGTCTGTAGATACACTGACTCACTCACATTTTAAGCCGGAACACAACAATACTATTATTATCAGTATTGCTGTTTAGCGGCAGAATATCTGATAACTTGGTGCTATCTCAGATGGGCTAACATAAACTCTACCAACAAGTAAGTAGGGTAAATAGAAGAATTAAAAAATGTATCGTAATTTTTCAAGATCGAAATCTAGATAGTTTCGTTCAGATGCTTGTTACACGTAAAAGTCAGTTGAAAAGTAGTTCTTAGAAAATCGTCCCGTAAGGGGTTAAATAGAGGATGAAAGTTCGTCAAGTGTTAGTGTTTATTTATTTACGCGAAACTAACTTATCGCCGCGACCAGAAAGTAAAGTTACATTTAAAAAAACTTTAAAATGTAAGTAAAGTCAGATTCTGATATTTTTTTAATAGGAAACCTTAACAGCCAACTGCTAGTTATAAGAATTAATCAAAGTTGATTTATTTAAAAAAAATCTGTATTTTCGCTTCTATTATAAAATTTTGCAGATATTTTTTACTTCGACAATGAATACATTTGAATCGTGAGTTAAAAATCACTGAAAAATAAGACATTTTTTTGTTTATAAAGGCGAATGAAATATATTTTGATTTTGGTTACAACATCAATTAAGACAACCTAACCTTAATTAACGCCTTAACATAATTCATAATTGTGTCTCCTACACCAAACTTTAAATATATCAAAAATTTTTACATAAAGCCTTAATTAATTAACTGGTTGCTTGTTAATATTAACACACTTCATACAATATCCTTTTTTTTAATATCCTGGGACATATTTTATACACGGCCATCTGATCCCAAATTAAGCTTGTACAAAGCTTGTGCTATGGAAACCAGACAACTGATATACTACTTTTCTTTTGTAAATACATACTTATATAGATAATTACACCCAGACTCAAGACAAACAGATATGTTCATGCACACAAATGTCTGTCCTGGGTGGGAATCGAACCCACAACCTTTGGCGTGAAAGGCAAGTATCTGCAAACCACGCCAACCGGCTCGTCGATACAATGATTATTATTTTTAACTAATTAATTATTATTTTACAAAATAAAAACGAATGTGTTTTATTCGTTGAGAATTCTGTAATTGCATTTAATATAGTTGACTAATTATAACAAAGCTCGTTCATAGTCCAAACATATTTTTTAAATAAAAATTAATTGAATTTATAAGCTACATGCTAAATAATAATAATGAGTTTGAACATGCGATTATTGTATGCCAGTGCCACTCTTCGCTAGCTCGATAGCCTGATTATGACTAATCGTGCCACTAAATAATTAAAATAATTTTTTAATACATAAGAAAAATATATATTTTTTCCAATGCAGTCACTGAAAACAAAAACATAAACTCAGTATGAGTTTGCGAATTCACACTGTTGATGAGTAGGCTTTAATAGATTTGATTTCAAATGGATTTTAGGTTTGTTTTATAAGTCGACTTAAAAAGTATTTTATTCTTTACTTTTTTGTGTGAATTTTCATTTTTTATTTTAATCGATCAGTTACATATCAAAGGGGATATAATTAAAAAAAAAAATTCTCCCAAGAGGGGATCTGTCCCTAATGCAATCCCTATGGGCGCCACTTTTGTAGCTCTAATATAGGCACAGAAACTGAACTGGTAGGTAATCAGTTACCTATTGTAAATATTTAGGGATTATTTTTAGGTTTTTAGACACTTAGCTTTACACAATAAATATTGTATAAATGGTAATTATTAAGATGCTTTATCTTTTTCTTTCGAATGTCAAATGGTTAAATAATGTCCTCCTATGAGAGCAGAGAGCGCCAACTGCGCAGGACATATTATAGTCACGATATATAGTATACGAGTGTGTACGCAAATACAAATACACTCTCTATTCACACTCTCATAATCCGATATAACAGCAGCATGACACGATCGACAAGAGTTTAGGTCAAGGCGCAACGGCTTTACGTGCTTCAATGCATGGGATTATACACACTTCCTGTTTCTGGACTATGGGATACAACTGAGAATTTTTCTACAGAAAAACTCAATTATTTATACCCAGATATCATTATAATGCCACTTACGCTAACTATATGCAGCCTAATTTTTGAAGTCGCTTTTTATTTGATTATTTGAACGTACACCTCGACTATTTCTTCTATTATTTTGTTTACATTTATCTTCATAACGCAAGAGCTCATAAAGATAAAGTGTTCTATATATCTATCTATCTAAATTTACAAAGAACTTGTTTTGATGCTACCGTGAAACATATAAATATTTTATCTTAAGTAAAATAAATAGTGTTACGAGTAAACCTATCTCTGTGAGTTAAGTCGGTAAATAAGTTATGTGGATATGGCTTATCATTTAGCTATTCGCTTAAAAGATTCTCTTAAGTTGAAATAAGTAGATAGTGATGGTATTTTATATTGTTTCTTTCAGAAGTATTATTTTTAGATAAAATTATTTTATTAATATTAATAATTACGGAATAAGAACCGTGACCACCCTGTGGTTACAAGGTGTGAATCTTAAACGATAATTCTGAGTTTAAACCCAAGCAAGTTCAATGTTCATGTGCTTAAACTATAATTCATCTCGGTGAAGGAAAATATCGCGACAAAGCCTACATGTGACGGTTAAAAAGATCTCTCGTGTATCCAGTGACTCGCTTTCGAGCAGCGTGCTCCAAACTTTCTCTTCAAAAAGAAGAAGAGGGCTACGTCCTTCCAGCAATAGGCTATTTACAGGTTGTTACTGATATAATATTATTATTGAAAGTTCCATATTTAACTATATATGATCACTAACTTTATACATATATTTTAGACAATTTTACACAAAATAATATTCATAAAACACAAAAAATGTCGAGGGATCGTTAAAACTATCTATAACAGTATTATACTTAACATATATAATTGCTGGTTATTATTTTACAGGTTATTATTAATAATCCGTAATATACGGTTGTGATTTAACTGTTCTAACCACTGGACCATCTCGGTTCCATTTAACTTAGTCGTATTATACTCTATTTAAGGTTTTTCTATTTATCCTTTTAGTCTGGAGCGCAAAACTATACAGACACCGTACCTAATTACGTCTAGCCAGATTTAAAGTGTTACCCACACTATGCAGGGCTTTAACCTCGCCTATAAAATCAATAAACTAATGAAGAATTGGTATAAAATTCAAGTCGAGATAAAAAGAAAATAAATATATTTCGCTTATTAATTTTTTTCTTTGCACACGAACTTTATAGATTTATTCACAGAGGTGAACCAATTTGAAGCCATGAATATGCTACAACTTGAATATAATATATTGGAAGTTTTAATTAATATTAACTAAAACACAATTATATTAAGACGGCACAACAATAGCGCAATTTTAAATACAACTAATGCCATCCATTAGTGAAATAATTTAAACATATAAAATAATATACTGTAACAAGAAATTAATAGTATGCCATCAATAGATTCATTAAAAAGAATTCTGTTCAATGTAAGTGCTATATAAATAGTCCAACTGATTGAGATTAAAGACTTTGACACCGTTTGACTAAACACCATGAAAATTGGCCCGTAATAATATATGTATGTGTGCATATATATCGTTAGAGAAATTTTTAATATACATTTTTTCGTAGCTCGCAATTGTTTGGCTTTAGTGCCAACTTCTCTATCGTTTAAACAATCACCATGATAATAATTAATATACTTTTAAGTGTTTATTTTGCTTTTTTTTTTAATTCATCTCGTATGAGGTTGTGAATTATGTCTCATGGAACAAATCAAATTAAATCAACTTATGTAACAAACACAAAAAGACAAGTCTAACAAACAGTTCTACCGCTGCATGTCGGCGTCGCTGGACCGGAATGTCGGTTATTAGCGAAGAGAAAGGGCAAATAAAATTGGTAGCTGGATTGTTACTTATTTACATATTATAAGTTTCTATACATCAATTCGCTTACTTTTAAATGAAGTTCATTTGACAGCTGCAAACAGTATGTTACTGTATATTTTATATATGATTTATTTGCTTTTTAAGAACACACTTAAAGCCAGTAAAATTTCAGATTCCACCCGCGCGTCCCTTACAAGCCCCTTGGCGCGACATCTCATTTATTTGTATTGTATTTCCTTCAGTATTTATGATTAAGCACAACCCTTGCAATATTTTATTTTGGTTTACATGCAATATTTAATTTTTAATTTTGAACTGTATTTATCCATATGCAAATAAAAGATTAGCAGTTTTGATTTATACCCCCTCTTAAGTGACGTTATTTTATAAAACTAATAAAAAGTATTATTCTGTCATACAAAAGTATCTTATTGATCTCCTGTAAATAACACAATTTTGATATATAGACGGCTAGTTAACGTGTCAAAGCTCTATAAAGACTACGTTGCTGCGTTGTGTGTTGGTATATATGATATATGAGTAAGAAAACATTTCCTTACCACACGCTGTTTTCCGTTCGCCACGTTCGTCCGATCCATCACGAGACCTTAGATGAAAACTCAGCAGGGTTTATTCGGATTTGAACGCCAGATTTCCGGTTAAATCTACGCGTTTTATCGACCGGGCCATCTCGGCATATTTTTATTGAACAAAAAAAATTTTCGTCGAATTCCCAATAGCATTGTACGTATCAGCCACCGCGCGGTATATTCAAAGTTCATTATTAATACACATGTACGGGAGGATGTCACGTCATTGTGCGAGGCGCTCGTGTCAATTGACGTTTAACAAGGTCTATAGATTAAATTTGTTTTAAACAGAGCTATTAATTAATGGTATTTTTGGATATAAGTGCCAATATAATTTTATTTGTAAATATATTTCTTTTACATGTTTGAGCAAGGCACAGATTATATTGCCAACTTTACGTACAAAAAGTGTTAGTGTGAAAATACAATTGGATTTTTTATTGAAGAACTTATTTACAGAGTTTGTATTTAAAACTACAAGTATGTATTTAAAGTAAATGGAAAATTTAGTTTTATCCGTAGTTAGAGTAAGAATATTCAAATCGTAACGATTACCGTTATCGTTCTTGGCGGTTCACGAGTTGGTGGCATTAGTGAAATAAGTGCGGCAAGGCCTTTAAATTTGATTTTATCTATACATATATACTTATAAATAAAATTGAAGTGTCTGTCTGTTATTTCAAAATTACTGCCTCTTCTGAAGTTTATATGGTTATTTGCGATTAACAAAAACCAAAATAAGCAATTTTAAGTTTTTTGTCTGTGGTGTCTGTCTGTTTGTCCAGGCTAATCTTTGAAACCACTAAAAATTACAAATTGAAATAACTGAATTGTTATAAGAAATATATCAAGGTTCCGTTTAATCTTTTTTTCATCAAAATCGTTTGAGTCTATCAAAAGCTTTAAAAACATACGTATTTTTGTTGTTATCTATACACATATAATAACTTATGCTGACTGATTCATCAACGCAGAGACTAAACCCCAGGGGTTAGAAACTTGAAATTTTGGTAGTTGATACATTTTATGATGTAAACACCAACTAAGGAAGGATTTTTGGCAATTCCACTCTTAAAGGGCTAAAATAAGGGATGAACGTTTGTATGGAATCCCGTCATTTTTAAAGTTAGATGCATGAAATTTCATATATAAACTTCTGATTAGATAAAAAATTAAAATTATATTTAATATTATGGGTTCCGAGATAAAATTAAAGCATACGTATTTCGTTACAATTATAAAAAAAAATTAATTAAAATTGTAATTATAAAAAAATATATTTGATCTGCTTGAAACTTAATATTTGTGTTTCTTGATTGAAGTGATAAACATATTTCAGAGTTTTTAGAACTTCCACCTAAACGGGTCAAATTTTTCACATTCGCTAAAATAAACTTCATACACATACATACTTCTCGATGCAAATAACGAAATGCAAAATACACATTGTATTAATATCAATATATCCTAGGGCGATGCAAGAAATAAAACTAATCACTGTAATTATTGATTGTATTGTCTGTCATTATTGATTTGACATTCGAAAGAAGAAGACACATGATTGTTTAGCTAATCACTGTCTATGTTGTTAGGTATACTACTTAAATGGTACTCTCGAAGATGTACCTCAACATGACCCTCAATTCCTACAGTTCTTTTTTTTTATATTCGCCGGGAGGGCAAATGGAAAAAAGGACTCTACTCCACCTGATGGTAAGTGGTAGTAGAGTCCAAACGCGACGACGGCCAGTACAGACGGGAAAAACGTTTTGCACCAGCAGCCTTCGCCTTGCCGGCCCGGCCAGGAACCCGGGTTGTAAGAGGAGGGGAACCCGTGAGCTGGTAAGGAATTCCATTTTTTGGAAGATTTATTTTAGGATGTGCTCGAGGAGAGGTAGTATACATTCCAATATATAAAAAAACCGTCCATGAGAATACTTATGTCATTCGAAATTAAATTATTATTTTTTCTTAAACGAAACAGCGTCGTACTTTAAGTTTTTGCCCAGCATTGGGATCACAGGTTGTTATTTTATGACTGGTTATGATAACTTACAAACAGGAACGCCTGTTTGTAATTTGCATATCTGCTATTCTAAAACAAAAAAATATAACAAGCACACTTAAGAATACAACATTACGAATGTTTAAACATTTATGCATTCTAATAGCTTACCTTTCTAAAGTCGACTTGTAACATTATTTACTCTGCAGCTGAACCATGCCAAGATGGCTGATGTATGCTTCCCCAGCGTGTCTTTAAGCTTGGTGGCTTTTAAAACGGAACAATTTGTCAGATGCTTTTAGCGGTTAAGCCAGTCAGCGTTCTGGGGCTACAGTCAACTTGCTAGAAAGCAAGCGGTAAATATTAAATAGTTTATTAATCATAATAGTAATTAATTATTTTATTCGCTCATTCTAAAAGACATTAAAGCATCAATCCTATTGTCTGATTTAATCTTAAATCTTTCATGATGATTTACAGAAAAATAAAAATAAAACGTAAGTATTTTCTTATTGGTTATAATGCAGAACTTTTATTTGAGAACCTCTTTATCGGAAGGCAAAGTGTGAGGAGTTGTTCGTGCAAATCCTATAAGTTCAAGCCAAGCGCCACTTTACTGAATTATGGCCGCGTTAGCACCAGATTATAACCCCTCTCCTTGTTTTGTTTGATCCTTTTCATAACTTGGGAAACAAAATCCGCCAGCTTATTTAACATTTCGTTTGTAATTCAGAACCCTTTTAACTCTTTTGTCGAAACTTTAGGAATTTGCTTAAAATAATCTACAATTAATTGTTTATTTTAAAACTATATTATGGTAAACTTAAGTTGAGATGGCCCAGTGGTAAGAACGCGTGAATCATAACCGATGAACGTGGGTTCAAACCCGGGCAAGCACCTCTGAATTTTCATGTGCTTAATTTCTGTTTATAATTCATCTCGTGCTTTTCGGTGAAGGAAAACATCGTGAGGAAACCTGCATGTGACTAATTTCATCGAAATTCTGTCACATGTGTATTCCACCAACCCGCATTGGAGCAGCGTGGTGGAATAAGCTCCAAACCTTCTCCTCAAAAAGGGAGAGGAGGCCTTAGCCCAGCAGTGGGACATTTACAGGCTGTTACTATATTACTATTAAGTTGATAGAATAATCTCTGTTGAATAAAGAAGGATTAATATTGATCATTGATTTGCAGTCTATTACTGGCTATACTGGTACTGGCTACACTGGTAAAGATAAACCTGAGAAACACATCAGAATTATAAAGAACTGAACTTTGGTGAGTTTTTTTTTAATAAATAATAATTTACGGTGTTATATCATCTGAAAGAAGTTTCTAGTTTTATAGTAAAATTTGGCCTACAAACGTTTTATAACAAACTGTTTTGAATTTACAATTGATTGCTTTGAATATGATAAGAAAGTTATTTATTCATAGAAACAGTGATAAATATTCCATTGACGATTCCAACTTGAATTAGATTAGGTTAAGAAACAGTCTGAAAATGTCACACTGTCCTTTCAAGGAGAAGATTGGCACCTATTTCCTTCACGTTACTTCAAACGCGTAGGTGAAATTTCTCACGATGTTTTCCTTCACCGCCGAGCTCAAGATATATACTTAAATTTAATCATGATGTATTATGAATAAAACATTGTTGTTTTATAACATTAAATATAAAGAAATATCATTTTACAAGATTAATTAAATGGGCTTGCTTAATTCTAATGAGGAAGGAACTGGAGTAATTACTCTTTGTCACCAATTAAATTAGATTGCTGTGATAATTATTATACAAAAACAGTAGGACATTACAGGCTCATTTTACTACATTTATAAAATTATGAAAATATTAATAAGGAGGAACAGAAATAAAAGAAATATTATACACTTTGATTCAATAGAAATAGAAGGCTTGAATATTGGCTTGGCTTGGAGATTATATTGGATATTACTTAAATAGTTTACTTTTATTGCAATTAAGTAAAATGGATTAATATTTACATAACAAGTTCGGTACATAAAGTGTTTCTAAAAACAAATAAATAGATAAAATAGAAGATTTATATAAATAAAAGAATGGTTATATATCATTCTTTTATTTTATTCACTCATTCGATAAGTGAGGATAAAATTATTTGCAAATAAAGACTATATTTTAACAAATATAAATAATATTATGAACCACAAAATATTTAAATTAAAAAAACAACAACACGCGAGCACTCTGTTGTGATCGAGACGTCATTCGTTGATGACTGATGAGATATGTACTTACATATATGTACTGAGCTGTGTATAACGTTCAAACGTCGATCGGAAGTTTACGCTAACGAATTATGTATAGAATTTAATTAATAATTAGCTTAACGAAGACCCTAATATAATATGAGAAACATAAATATTATAAAATAAATAATAATATATATTTTTTTATAAAATAATTATGCCAACGGCCGTTGACATTGGCATTGTAAAAAATGTTAACCATCGCTTACATCGCCAATGCGCCACCAACCTTGGGAACTAAGATTTTATGTCCCTTGTGCCTATAATTACACTGACTCACTCACCCTTCAAACCGGAACACAACAATATCAAGTACTGCTGTTTTGCGGTAGAATATCTGATGAGTGGGTGGTAACTATCCAGACGAGCTTGCACAAAACTCTACCACCAGTAAAATTACATACAGCGCCTATGTCTATGCGCGGTCGCTATTATCCATAGGCATAAGTCATGATGGTGGTCCATATGCCAGCCTGTATACCAATATAAAATTTAAGAATACTGTAAAATGAAGTTTCTACAACGACCAGAAAGAAGCTGATGACCTTCAGCTATAATGATCCTTTCTATAAAAAAAAAATTATCACCTTGCCTTACATTGCCCATGTGCCACCAATCTTGGGAACGAATATGTTATGATTCTGTGCCTGTAGTTATATTATCTCACTCAACTTCAAACCGGAAATCAAAACAATGCTAAGTATTGGTATTTTTTGGCGGTAGAATATATGACGTGCTTGTACTCGCCAAGCTTGCACAAAGCCCAAGTAAATATAAATGGCAGTTTTATTGCCTCCACATTGAAATGTTGATTCTACCAGGAAGAACCGGAAATTAAATTATTTTCAACCAATTAAATTACATATTAATGAATTAACGAGCTGGATAGCTTTAAAGCAGTTACATATTCTATTTTATTTCCCGAGCGATGTAAACGGTACTAACCGTGTAACATTCGAGACAAGGGATGTCGCCACTAATGCGAATTTGTCTCCTCTACGTAATGCCGCTATCGCTCACGAGCCCACAAATCCTGAATGTTTGAGTATCTGGATCAAAAAGAATCGGAAGTAACGTATTTGTCTTACTTACGGCGAGTTTATCGTATTTTTCAACACGGATTTTTACACTCATTGACATGCAAGTATTATAATGTTGAAATTTTCTGTACATTTTTGTACTCAGCCGTAACGACATCATATAACCATAAATTATTCATCGTTTATTGAAATTATTTTATGGTGTCACAGACTTTTCATTTCATATTTAGAGTTTTGCTATTTTTCGTTTGAGACTCGCAATTGACACCCGACAGAAGATTTTTAAAATTTATTTGCGCAAATATTTAAATTATTTTTTAATTGAAGCGTTGCACAAAAATTTAAAACGACAATTTAATTAAATAAAACTATTATTAATGCATTTATTTATGTTAAGACTTACATTGAAATAAACACCCCTGAAATGACCTACCTTCTAGCTGGGCAAAGAACACATCATTTTTTGAGGAACAGATTTTGAGCTTACCAATATCTATCATGCTGCTTTATTATATAAATGTGACATAATTTATCAGATATAATATGCAGGTTTTACAACGTTTTTCTTTACCGCAAAGCACGAGATAAATTATAAACACTACATAAAAAATGTATTGTAGTTTCTCCGGTTAGAGCAAAAAAACTCGACTCAAAGACAATTTCGAAAGCGATATAAATTAACTAATAGTATTTATATCAAATTTGAACGATTTTTAAGTGACTTTTTAGTGTCAAGTTTTAGATGCAAAGTTTTAGTTCTGCTGTATGTATTGTGGTTGATTTTAATTCACTGTAAAACGATTGATGTGGTGTTTAAGTTCGAAAGTAAATTATCCTGCACAGCCTAAGCTAACCACGAACTGAAATACAACTTGAGTTTCTTTAATTTATAACAGACAAGCTTACTGGAAAATGTATACTGATGAGAAGTATTATTGTAATTGGGGTTCTTTGATGCAGATATATCTACACAGATTAAGAAGTAGACTTTTTTTGTAAAGTCTAATTGAAAAATAATAAACAACTAAACCATACAACTCATCAGAACATGCAGCGCATTTCGGAGGAGGTTTTATTATATAATATAATTATATAAATAGATATGCTTCGCATTTTCACCCGCTTTCAATTTCGACTACCAACGTGACAAACATTTCATGTTCTTGTATATATGTATATCAGATACTGCTAGACTATATGAAAATATTACATATTTTCTTTTTGGACAGAAATAATCCAAAGCGTCAAAGTAATACGTTACTACGATTTTATTTGACATCCCAAGGGACCGTAATACACGTAAAGTTTGCTCAAGGGCGACGGTTCAGATCACGGCAAGCACCTGGGATTTTAAGTCTTATTTGTGTATATGTAGCTTATTTCGTCTAATTCTCTGCGATGAAGCATTTTGAGAAAATAGTATTTCCCTAAGAATGAATTTCATTACATTTTCTGTCTTTTCTACTAATATGATTGAGCTTCGTACCTATTTATATATCATTTAATATGTAATGTGAGATCTTTTATTATCTCAATACTGAGCTAAGGCTTATTTGAGGAGGTTTAGCTTTTTCCACTAAGCTGTTCGAATCCGTATTGTTGGATACACACACAGCAAATTTTCATCTGAAACAACGATGTTTCCTAACGATGTTTCCCTTCATCACTGAGCACATCAATATACGGAGCACATGATTATAAGCGATGTTTTCCTTCACCGTATAGCACGAGATGAATTATAATCACAAATTAAGCAATGAAAATTCAGTAGTGCTTGCCAACCCACACTTTTGAACCCACACTTTTGAACCCACATTTCTCGTTTCAGATTCACATGTCCTTCAAATTGATTGTAATACAAGAATGTAAGCAATGAAAGCATACATCGATACTATTTGCACGATAAATTGTAAAAAGAACTTATCTTCGAGCATACTAAATAAAAGGCTTAATATGCATTTATACAATATTTCTTTCGATCCTATAAAGTGTGAATGGTTGACTAAAATCTATTCAAATCAATCGAATAAACGCATCATGCGATAGAAATATTTTTAAGCTGAGTTTTATTTATATTCGAAAATATTTTAGAGAAGATAATATTAGGTATCGTTTATCAAATCAAAACAAGACAAAAAAAAACAAAGACAAAACACCTTAAGCTATTTATAAGCTACCTCTTTGGTCTAGTGGCTTGTTATATGCAGACCCTAAGGTCAATGGCTTCAATCTCGGTTCGGTTAAAAACAATGTTCTGGTTTTCATCTTTCAAGAAATTGACTAATGTAACCCCGAGTTTCATAATTTGCTGTGGTAGGTGACAATTGACAGATTGGCAGGCAGATCATAAGAGTGAAGGGCTCTTACTGCTCAGTTGGCGAGTCTTCGTTGAGAATAGCCACCGTGGTCGAAATCAACCAATAGTATATAATTTCCGCAGTGCTATTCTGTAAGAACTTACTTCATCTACGTCAATCAACGTTTCACGGATATACTTATCCGTGAAACGTTGACGTTGATTTTACAGAATAACCCTACATACTTTGATTAGTTTATTCGTTATTGATCGATTTTACATGACATATAAAATAAGCGGTATAAAATTGGGGACTTATAAAAATTGTAAAAAAATAAGTACACATTAAAAAAATAAAGATAGTTTCGTTAATAAATTAAATTTATTTTTCTTAGCAACGAAATAAAGAACACGCTACACGCACACACAGGGAACTAGAGAGCGGCAACAGATAAAAGACATAACAGAGCGACATGCTGTTTGCCGTTACGGCATACGAGTCTTACTCTCAAGTCGCGTCAATAGATGGTTTACATCAAAATAGGCTTACAAAAACATTTCTGCCAACTCGCTATTTGTACGTTGAATTGTAATTCTTTTAGATAAACGAATCCTATATTTAGATAATATAAGCAGTAATGTAGATTAAACGTTTATACTTCTAAAAGATTCTGAAATTGATGTTTGCGTAAAAGCAGATGTAAATGAGGATGGACCACAAGCGGCTTTGGATTTATTTCCATGAGATTGTTGTCACTTAAGGCCGAAATTTGTATGCGTGGCGTCGGTCAACTCATGTACAGCGATGAGGATATTTACAATCCCTGTAACGTTTACGCTTTTTATGTTATATTAAAAACGTATTAAAATTGTAGGTATTGCTCAAATGTTAAAAATAATGCTTACAATATATTTAAACTATGTATGCTTACAATATCCTTCAAAACCGGTAAAATACAAATGTAAAAGCAACAAACTTTTTTGTGAGCTAGCGGATCATTGTCATCATCATCCACAGAAAGACTTCACTTACTTTGTCCTAGCATAGACCACTTTATTTACTTTTTTTTATATCTGCCGGGAAGACAAATGACTCTTCTCCGCCTGATATTAAGTAGTAGTAGAGTCTAAATACGGGTACAACTTTATATCCTGCGCTGGTCTCAACCAACTTCGGGTCACGACTTTTGTACCATCTGGCCTGTGCGACGTTTTATAGCTAAAACACTTGTATGGAAATGGCGTAAACTCAAGGCCCTCAAATTAGTTCTTTATAATAAATTCAATAAAATTGTCACATACTTTAGTATACATTGTATTTCGTTCTTAGCTTATCAAATACATCGATTACGGATAGTTCAATATTTCATTAATACTTCGTTTTTATTTGTTAAGTTATTTTAAAAATCGTTTCTATATCGTATCGTCGTATGTAAAAGCGTTCAAAGAAAAATTCTCCGTTGTTAACAGAGACAACAGATCCCTATTACGAGGGCGATTCAAGTTTATACTCGGAGGGAATTTTTAGGAAAAGAAATTATTTTTCAGAATAAAATTCCAGCGGGTCTAATCAAGGTTGTTGTACCTAAATAAACGTTGAACACTTAAAGAGGCGTTCAGATGTAAAAATTTAATCTGTTTACCGTTTTGAGGAACGCTTTGCTTATCAACATTAAATTATGCCCTTATTTAATTATGTTTTTGGTTATGATAAGGCTTCTATTTTTAAAATTATCCATAAGAAATTCTAGTTGTAATTTAAAAATAGTAGCTATCGTGTGACATTTTCAAAAGATATAAACAGCACGTCTTATTGTTTCGACTGGTGACAGGTTGGTTTATTTCGCACAGAGAATCGGAATTGCGATTCAACGAGAAAATTCTGCAAGCGTTTTTGTCAACATTCCACGCAGTCGTGATTTGTATAGTGGCTTTTAGATATATAATAAATATAGTTTAATTCTCTTGTATATAAATAAAAAAAGTTGATAATATATCTTTATTTTCTTAACAAAATGTACTTACTATCTACAATTAAGATTTAATCTATTATATACTTGCATAGATATTGAACCATCTTATTTATTTGCATATTTATATTATTTTACCAATAATAAGAAAACCATTGTTGTTTAATAATGTTAATATCCTAATGTAAATTCCTTTTTCACGTCAAAGAGAAACCTGAAGAAGAAGTTTCGTAAAAATCATGCAGTTTTTTGACCTCAATGTATTGATATTACATTTCATTGTGCTTAAAAGTATATATATGATAATATATTTTAAAATAAATAGAAGTATGTATATAGATTGGCTGTTTTGATTTGTAATCGAGTATGTTCCGCCTTTGGCACGCGAGGATACAATTTATCGCTGAGCTGGCTTCGTCCTGATTGGAAGAAGCAAATTGAAATCGAGTAAACGTCTGACATTTACTTGTACCGAATGCTAAAATGCTGTATACATACATACATACAATAAGGTAGGAGGCTTAAATAGAATATATGCATGTATATGTGTGTATTTATTTATCAACAATAAATGGTGTACATTACTGCATTTTACCGCTTTAATATAAGACAATTTTAAAAGTATTAAAAAAAAAAATTGGTGACCTTTTAAGTAAGATTACTGACAATTAAATGAAGTACTAATAAGCTCTCTATTTTATGTTAATGCGGGATCTAAGATGTGTACTGGCACGCTTAACCTTCAAAACAGGAACACAGGAATACAAATAATGTTTGGTGGTAGAATCAAAAGTGAGTATTGAATTCAGACGTACCAGAACAAAGTCCTACCAGAGGTAAACGTGCAATAAAATGTTCAAATTTTTAACACATCTGTTCACAAATTCGAATGAGCTAGAAAAAAATCTTAGTTTATATTAACTAATTAACTTATAGTTGTTTTTTATTACGTAAACAAGTAATATATTAACCGTAACCGTAACAGCCTGTGAATGTCCCACTGCTGGGCTAAAGGCCTCCTCTCCTCTTTTTGAGGAGAAGGTTTGGAGCTTATTCCACCACGCTGCTCCAATGCGGGTTGGTAGAATTCACATGTGGCAGAATTTTAGTGAAATTAGACACATGCAGGTTTCCTCACGATGTTTTCCTTCACCGTAAAGCACGAGATGAATTATAATCACAAATTAAGCACATGAAAATTCAGTGGTTCTTGCTCACTTATATTATAATTATAATAAAACATATCACATTTGTAATAAATTATTACTATTATATTTAAATATTTACGTTAACACTATAATAATTAATGCAAATGAAATAGTACGATACGATATGTTTTATATATATATGGAAAATATCATAATCAATTAAACAAATAAATTACCCCGTGACGATATTTCGGTAAAATATATTTGTATTATAAAACAATTAATTTCCGTTGAAATATGCAATATGAGAACCGGCTATTGGCTTTTAATTCAATTTCATTTTATATTGTCATTCAGAATAAAATAATAATCAGGTAGACAGAAATTGGAAATTACATTCAAATTTTAGGTTAAATTATACTTTTGAGTATCTATATTTAAGTATGAAAGCGATTTGTTTTAATAAGACAATTAATAAGTAACTATTGATTTTTTAAGATGTGTATTAATTTTAAGTTGTATAATTCAAAGATTTTTCGTCTCTTCGTTCACTTTAAAGGCGCCCAATGTATTTTCATGTGATTTTCAGAAAAGTTTAGCTTCATTTTTCAGCAAGTTTTTGGTATGTATTATTTAAAAAATAGGATGTTTTACGTTTTCCTTCGTGAAAGGTACTAGTAGGACATTGTTATAAAACCTGACTAAAACGTAAGAGATACGTTGGATTATTATGTTAATGCATCGTAGTTCTAGAAAAGTCCGCAAATATATACACGTTTATAGATTGTATTCCATTTCAGTCACGTTGATTACTTTTATGTTACCACTTATATCTACAAAAGAACATTGACACGAACGAGAAAAAGATACTGAACTATTTTATCTCAGTCTAATAGATCACGTACGTGCCTCACCAACAATATGGTTAAGGGAATCATGCACTTGGGAATGCCAAGGAAGGTTGGCGATATGTAGGCAGCCTGTTGGGAAAATCATCCGAGTCCTTTTATGATATATTCTACGCACCGACTTTAGATAAATAAAATAACCGCAATCAAATTAACGAGGACGTATTTATTATTTTCTAACGAATTAAAACCATATTCTCAACCATTATGAATATTGTCAGGAATGTCCAATGTCAGAAGCAAATTCAATGTACTGTCGGAAATTGACCAGATTACTGATATATATATATAAATGAATGAGATAACCATTCCTCATACGGTAATATTTGCAGGTGTATGTTGAGGAATAATTTTTCGAGTGACGCTGATGTGTTCCACGGTATTCGAAATTTAAGAATCGATTATTGGGATCGGATTTCAGACGACGTATTTTTATTCAAGCTCCACGCCAAATTACGATTCTTAAATAAAAAATTAAAGGTCGAAAATGACAGATCGAATCAATTCGAGATCGAGGCCATCGCTTTCTTATATCGACTTATCAAAGGACTGGTGGCCTGACCTAGATGAGTCCTACAGTGAAGACCGCGGATTGCTAAATGCGGTTCTAGACAGGTGTACTGATGATTCGAAGATGTGGGACTTAACGATAGCAAAAAGTGCAGAACTAAAGCTTTGAGCCTCTTTGAAAATGGTTTAAGGCTCAGCAGTGAACTGCGGTTGACTGAATGATAATAATGATGAGATCGAATATTTTCAGAACTGTGAAAACTGCCATTAAATCTTTGATATTGTCGAAAAATGCAAAAATACTGTTTTATTGATGAATTACGTAATAATTTATATAAAAATGTCGTTCAATTCGTATTCGTACTTATGAATAAAGCCAAATCAAGGAACAATGGTTCCAAAAATATAATACAATGCTTTTATTAATTGACAAGCCATACTACAAATAGGTTTTCATTCGTGGGACGGCACGCTTTTACAAAATACGGTTGTCGATAATAATAAAAGCAACTTGAACTTGACTTGAAGAAGTCTTACGCATATGAAAGGAAATTAATTATTATTTATAGTTATAAAAGATACCTTAGAATCTAGGAAGTTTACAAAAATAGGTCCGTGATTGAAGAAAGACGAGATGTTCTACTAAAAATTTGGCAAAACATCGAACTGAAGATTTGGTCTAAGTATTTAGTCTATTAAGTTTTAAGACCATCGAAATTTCCTCTGATTGAGTAATATGATTCTCGTAAAATTTATTATCCAGAAAATAAATTTAAAAATCGTAATAGCCACTTAAGTCACGAAATGGAATTATTTATACCTAGATTAATACGCCCCTACTATATTTAAAAACGCGAAATGAGGTGCCAATCACGAAATGGTAGGATATTAATATAATTTAAAGCCGTAAATGCATTTAAATCAAACCAGTACAAATATACCAGTAGCAAAATCTTGTTCTATCATGAATAACCCGGACATATGTAACGTTTTACAAAAACCAAGAACCTCAAGTTATGTAAAAAGGCATTTTAAACCAATATAAGTCTAAGAGTTCTTGAGTACATAATTAAAAAGTTTAGGGATGAGTAAGCAGGCAAGCTTCAATGTCAGCGACTTTGTTCATTAGTCACTGTATAATGAATCTACAAATATTATAATCAATCATAGTAAGCCCACGCCAAGTACCCGCCCGTCCCCAGTACCCAGCCAGGAACCACTCAGCGCTAAAGTATCTGAACATTCTACGCCACTTTTTAACACAATCTGTCGCCCAATATTCATTGATGTTAACTTTAATTTATAGCCGTGTCACGCTTCGCGAGGCATAAGTTGAATTCTAACTTTTTTACAATTAAAAAATATTTGAAAATATCGTCTATTTCTTTGCATATTTCATTTGACTGACTGGTAACCAAAAACCAGGTCAGGCCATTAATAAGTTTTGGTTGAGGGGTTTTACTATCGAGATATACTTATTTTCCTCTCGGAATGTAGAAAGAAACTTTTTTTTTATATATACATATATTTGCCGGGATAGAAAATGACTCTACTTCACCTGATGGTAAGTGGTAGTAGAGTCCAAACGCGACGACGGCCAGTACAGTCGGGGAAAATGTTCTGCACTAGCCGCCCCCGCCTTGTCCACTCGCAAGATGCCTCTTCACGCCCGTAAAGTAATCTCTTGGACTAAGGTCGCACCGAATGTCAATTAGCTCAAAAAACTACTTTCTCATGCCTCGAAAAGCACGAAAATCCTTTAAATCTGCGCCTTATCTAGTACTGTTGGATTTGTCGTCCCATTGAATTATGGGAGTGAGAGAACAGAGGGTACACTTCCTTTTGCGCTCACATTTGTGTACTATATGTCTCGCGCAGCTCCATTGAATTTTCGCGATGACCGAAATTAGTTTGAGGTAAGCTAACAGGAGCAAATCATTTTTTTATTATATTTCTTTAAAATCCTTTGATCATCATTGATTGATAGACTCATTGAATGATTTGATTATAATTCATCTCGTACTTGATGGTGAAGGAAAACATCGTGAGGAAACATGCATGTGGCTAATCTCACTGAAATTCTGCCACATGTCCATTCCATTAGAGTAGCGTGGTGGAATAAGCTCCAAAAACCTTCTACTCAAAAAGGGAGAGGAGGCTGCTGGGCCTTAGCCCAGCAGTGGGACATTCACGGGTTTTTACTGATTGATTGACAATTATTTAGTACTGCATTCGAAGACATATTTTTGTATAAAATTGCATGTCACTATTTAACGATGTACTTGTAGTTTCCGGTGTTAAAAATATTAAAGGCTTCACATTATCATCAATGCCTCACCCTTTCTGTGTTTTGATACTTAAAAAAATACCAAGTACGTCTTCTCCATTAGCTAAAAGGCAAGAATAAAAATTTATGAATCGTAACTCCCATTTATTTGGACCCAGATATTTTCTAAGAAAATATAGAGAATTATTTGAATGGTAGAAACTAGAGGTTATGTCGTGTGTATTAAATGATATAACAACACTCTTTATATTCGAAATTTGAACTTGATATATTATGTTTGAAAATGTTCTGTTTAATCTGGACACTAATTATGGACCTTATTAAAGTTATTTTTCTTTAATACAATATATTCTACTGCATGGATGAATATGGTCTACTATACTATAATATTTGCTGATCATCTTTTTATATGACAACTTAAAAGTTCATATTTCCATAAAGACATTATTTACTGATAGCTCTTTTGGAGTTTTTATCGCTCAAGAGATCTGCTAAATATTGCTGTTACTAAGTTGAAGAATAAAAATTTCTTGTATATGTATAAAGATACGTTTCATACGTAGCAACGAATAAAAAGAGATAAACTCGAGTTCTATTCTTGTAAATATGGAATAATTTAAAAATAAATGTATCGAAAAACATGCATAGTATATTACGATATACGAAAAAGTTGATATCGAAAAAAAAAATTCCAACAAAGCTGAAATATATTTCCATCGGCTCGTAAAATACCAGCCGATGGACGGAAAAGGTTGGTTGGCAAAGCATAACTAGATAGTCAATTGAGTGAACGCTGTTTTTTTCGAACTTCATGTCCACATAAATCCCCACGTGGTTAGCGAGACAGAAATGTAAAATCTAAACTAAAATATATATCGTTAGAACATACATATTTATTCGCGCAGGCCTCTTGCTAGAGTTACTAGTATAACATGCAAACCCAATAAAACAATCAATGTGAAAGAAAGTATTAAGTTGGATCCTGAACCCGTGGAGTATCTCCCAGAGATGAGACTGAGACGAGTACATGTTACTTCACCATCTTACTAGTGGTAGAGCTTTGTGCAAGCTTGTCTGGGTAGGACCTCTACTCATAAGATATTCTACTGCAAAACAGCAGTACTTGGTATTGTTGTGTTCCGATTTGAAGGGTCAGTGTAATTACAGGCACAAGGGACATAACATTTTAGTTCCCAAGGTTGGTGGCGCATTGATGATGTAAGCGATGGTTAACATTTCTTGCAATGCTAATGTCTATGGGCGTTTGTGACCACTTACCATTAGGTATACCAAATATATACCATATTATCATTTGCTCGTCCGCCTTCCTATTATATAAAAAAAACATGTAAGAACCTTTTCCGAACACTACTTCCACGTTTTGAAAAAAAAAATAGTGTAAATCATCATATTAACTATTAAGTACCGGATTATTTATTACAACATTTTTAAATGAAAATGAAAATAGAATGAAGGCAGTTATCAACTTATTAAGAATAAGTTTTAAAAAAACAAATGACTTCGTTTATAATTTTAAGAAATAAGCTACATTTTTAACGGACCCGCTACCAAGTATTGCAAAGTAATGAGCCATGCGAGTCAAACAGTTTAGTAAGTTTCTGTGAGTATTAGAAGTCTCCGTGGTTCAAGTTAGCAATACTTATAAATACTCGATACGCGTTTATACACTGTTACGAGACTCAGTACGGAGATGTTCAATTCGATACCTCGTTTTGAAACCATAATAAATTACGATTAACTGGATGGATAAATTAGTAATTCTTTTTAAAAAATCATTATTATTGTTCTTTTAAAACAATAACGAAATTCTGTCCTTTTTAAAAATACACTATAATATAACTCACGGGCTCTTAAAATAATTAATACAACGTTTAAACCATTTATGCGGTAATTAACAGTATTGTGATAAATGCAGTGGTAATGATGCAAGCGAGTCAAGCTATACCCATTGTACTTTCGTTTATCTTTTGTATATATAAAAAATGGCAATTGGGCCATGACTGTAAATAAAAACTTTTATAATTAATAGAATAAGCTCAACTGCTATTTTTGTCGATGAAGTTATCTTAAATGCACTTATCATCTATTAGTTCGTTAAGGATAAATCTTGGTACACAAGACAATGACTTTGATGTATGAATACGGCTTTATTTTAGCGTTGGAAAGAAGCCTGGTAAAAAATTCTCATAAAATATGACATATTTCGCATATAAAATGAGATAATTGTCAAAAATCGATTTTCGTTGCCTAAAATATCTTTAGAGCCTTGCTACCAAATATCCGACCGCCATGATGTATTTTAATACAACAAATCTGTGGGACTCGCATCACAATAATGAGTCATGTCAGACGTCCGTTAAAAATGTACTTTTTAAAATTATACACTCATTTATTTTTTGAAAGTCACTTTTAATAAGTGGATAACTACCTACAGAAACAAGAACAGCTTAAAAACAACAAATCTCCGGGAGATGACGGAATTACAACAGAGTTGCTTAAGGCAGGCGGGACTCCGGTCCTGAAAGAGCTAGCAAGCCTCTTTAATTCCGTCATCCAACATGGCAAGACCCCGGAAACGTGGAGCGGGAGTGAGGTGGTACTGTTTTTCAAGAAAGGTGATAAAACCCTCTTGAAAAACTACAGACCAATCTCCCTCCTGAGTCACGTATATAAGCTGTTCTCAAGAGTCGTCACGAACCGTCTCGCTAGACGACTTGACGAGTTCCAGCCCCCAGAGCAAACCGGCTTTCGATCAGGCTACAGCACCGTGGACCACATCCATACTGTTCGGCAGATTGTGCAGAAGACCGAAGAGTACAATCAGCCGCTGTGTATGGCATTTGTGGACTACGAGAAAGCCTTCGACTCCATCGAAACCTGGGCAGTGCTCGACTCATTGCAGAGATGTCATATCGATTGGAGATATATCGAGGTACTGAGATGTCTGTACAACGCCGCTACAATGACTGTCCACATCCAGGACTGTAAGACGAAGGCGATCCAATTGCGCAGAGGGGTGAGACAGGGGGATGTAATATCCCCGAAACTGTTCACCAACGCGTTGGAAGACGTTTTCAAAACGCTGGATTGGACTAGGTATGGAGTCAATGTAAACGGCGAGTACATCTCACACCTTCGATTTGCCGACGATATCGTCATCATAGCAGAGTCGCTGGAACAACTCACCGAAATGCTGCGTAGCCTAGGCGAGTCTTCCCGGTGTGTCGGTCTCGGTATGAACTTGGACAAGACCAAGGTCATGTTCAATAGGCATGTCGTGCCGGGACCGATATACGTCGAGGGGAAACCTCTCGAAGTTGTTAGTGAATATACCTACCTAGGACAGATAATACAAGTCGGTAGGAACAACTTCGAGAAGGAAGCCGATCGAAGAATTCGCTTGGGATGGGCAGCATTTGGCAACCTTCGTCAAGTCCTCAAGTCGTCTATACCGCAATGTTTGAAGACGAAAGTCTTCAACCAATGCGTCTTACCTGCCATGACATACGGTGCCGAAACGTGGACACTAACTGCGGGACTAGTCCACAAATTCAAAGTCGCTCAGCGTGCTACGGAGCGAGCTATGCTCGGAGTATCTTTGAAGGATAAGATCAGAAATGAGATTATCCGGAAAAGAACCGGAGTCACCGACATAGCTTGCAAAATTAGCAGGCTGAAGTGGCAGTGGGCTGGTCACGTATGTCGTAGGACCGATGGCCGTTGGAGCAGACGAGTCCTAGAGTGGAGACCGCGAATCGGCAAGCGCAGCGTAGGGCGCCCTCCAGCCAGGTGGACCGACGACCTTAAGAAGGTGGCGGGCACCAACTGGATGCGGAAGGCGGAGGACAGGGAGCTTTGGCGCACCTTGGGAGAGGCCTATGTTCAGCAGTGGACAACGATTGGCTGTTGATTGAACTACCTACATTCTATTTTCATTTTCATTTAAAAATGTTATAATAAGTAATCCGATTTATACACGATCTACAATTTACACGATTTATACTATTTTTTTAACGTGGAACTAATGTTTGGAAGGTTCTTACATGTACGCATACTCGTAAGACTCAGTCTCATTTCTAGGAATAGTCCAAGGGTTCAGGATCCAACTTAATACTAATAATCATTGGGTTTGCTGATGAATGTTATACTAGTAATTCTGGCAAGAGGCTCGCGTTAATAAATATCTCTGTTCTCTCAATCCAATGAGACCACAAATCCAACATGACTAGACAAGGCGCAGAGTGAAAGAATTTATGTGCTTTTCGAGGCATGAGAGAGTAGTTTTTTCTAGATTCCGGGAAGAAAATGAGTATATCTCGACAGTTAAACCCCATAAATTATTAATGGTCTGACCCGGGCTTTAGTAAGCTAGTCAATAGAATAATGAGGCAGTCAAATGAAATAAGCTATGAAATAGACGATATTGTGAAATATTTTTTAATTAAAAAAAAAGTTAGAATTCATTTTACGCCTCGCGAAGCGTGACACGGCTAGAAATTAATAAAGTTAACATCAACGAATATTGGGCGACAGATTGTGTTAAAAAGGGGCGTAGAATGTTCAGATACATTAACGCTGAGTGGTTACTGGCTGGGTACTGGGGACGGGCGGATACTTGGCGAGGGTTTACTATGATTGATTATAATATTTCTAGATTCATTATACAATGACTAATGAACAAAGTCGCTGATATTGAAGCTAGTCTGTTTACTCATCTCTTAACTTTTTAGTTATGTACTCATGAATTATTTTACTTAAATTAGTTTAAAATGTCTTTTCAGTGTTGATAGAAAAAGATTCTGCCTAAATACTGGCATAATTAAAATACAATTGTGGCTATACATGAAGTTAATATCTGTTCATTTCACGATACCACGCTGCACTGCACTGCACTTGTACTAATAGTTATAAAACAGTCACTGACCCGGAATCAGGACTTGAGTGGCAGTCGACTTGCCGGCCGATATCTTAGGTTTTGCAGTAGTATGTGGCGATCTGACATCAGCGATTCTGTTTTCCAACGTCAGCTAGCGCCGAGAGCAGATATGACAGTAGTGCCAGCGGACAAAATTGGAAAGCCAAACTTCGCTAAGAGAGAAAATAAATACTCCCTGTAATAGTAAAGAGGCAAACGATTCCTATATTTTAATAAATTAGATAAATACTCGTATTTGCCGAGCCACGAGCGGAGCACAGCACGGGAGAAGCCGCGGATGCGCTATATCAACACGATCTTGCAGCCTCTCCGATCCGTGCTGAGGACGGCCATCGCAGTGGTTTCAGTGTGTAAGAATTCCACATAACCCGATTCTACTCCCTTGAGACCCGTACTTTTCTGAAGGTTTCCACGTTAAGAAAAAAAGGAGCTACTAATGTTATGGTATGGTGCTTAGTTTTGACGGTATCGTATCGGCTGTGTCTTTTTACTGGTTTTAGGACTTACCATTTAAATATTTACAAAAGCATCACGTACAAAAATTCTATTCTATTCCACCAACGGACGCTACGGTTCTCTATTAGTACTTTCTTTGGTTACTTTTATTTGAACGAAAAGCTACGTCATCCATTGATATTTGAAGCAATTTGGCGCTTCTGAACCGACGCATTAAGTATTCGCAGCGGCTAGAAGGAAATACTGTAAAATGAGCTCATGCCAAGTGCATGGTAAGAAACGTAATCCGTTAAAAGGTTTCCGCGGAAATGTGTAATGGTTGGAGACAAGTTTCACATTGATTGTCCTACAGTACTACAACTGAAGACAAATTATATAAGCAAGTATTATTATTACAAAATTAGTTGGTTGAATTAATAGCTAAGCTGCTTATTTATTGTACAGTTAATTTTCTATTGCGTGTATCTAAATATATTGTATTATCTCTAAACTAACAATTTTAAATTTCAAAGTGTAATATTTGTAGTGTTCCTTATTTGTTAACAAAACCATATAATTTTATTTTGGAATACCCATATAAGCTTGGCATGTCATGTTAACCTCACTCTTACATAAGTTATGTTCTAAAATACATACACACAGTTACAATACAGTCAGAATAACGATAACAAATCTCTCTGCCCATATGTCGTATTAATTGCACGGTTTAGTTCTATCTCTTATTTTTAGAAACTATGAATTGCTATTGCAACGTTTTTGTATATGTCATCTATTTAATGGTATCAATACCAGCCAGATGCAAACAGCGCAACAAAAGAGATTTTACTGTAACTTTTTACTTATAAAACGTAAATAAAAAATATATAATAACATAAAAAATACGACAAACGTTTCCCTACCTAATATATGTATATTATTTGTTCAGCATTCTCATATAAACTGTTTTCATCGCCACAAATACATTTTGCTCATAAATATGTCAATCGAAAAATATATTTATCACGATTTATAAAAACATAATGTGACAGAGATTAGCATTTATTGGGTGTATCACAAGAAACAGTGTAAATATTTAAGTGTTCATTTGATAAGGATAGATGTTATATTTTTACAATACTACCCTGATGTGAAACATCCCCTTCTTTAACTCCCTGCAATTCAATACTGGACAGCTGTAGAATGTAAACACGAGCTTTTCTTGGTTTCCTACAATTTTCTTCAAAAGTAATTTGTATTTTAAAATGTTTTACGTGAAACAAATTAGCTCGAACATTGCTTTTGTTTCATTCATTATACGTGTTTTATAATGGAATGGAGGTTTTGTTGGTAAAGTTTTATTTAATATCAAATTAACTAAAATAGTAAAACAAGACAAACAATGAAAATATTAATGTGTTAAGAAATAGACTTCTTAAATATTATGTTAAGAAGAAGATTTCTTAAATATGATACGTCTTGATATTTAAAAAAAAAGAATACCATCCGCCATTGTTTATTACAACGATAAGTGGTCATTTTTAAGATTTTTTTATTCTACTCGAACAATTCGAAATTAATGTTTTCATATTCGGTATGTGCAGGCCTCATTTTTTTTTATCGCCGGAAAAAAGGCATTACGCGTTTCCCCCACGGGAATAGTGGGGGGGTATGTGGGGCTCGCCAATGTCCGAGGCGCCGAGTGCGCCCCGAACAACGGAATACCCACTAAAAAACCAGCGGTACCCTTTCCGTCATAACAAGGAGCGCCACGGGATCGCTTGCGCATGCTACCATGACGCTCTGACAGGCGGCCTGCCTATGCAGGCCTCCATTCTCTAGGGGGATTACCAGGATACTAAGAACCCCCCTAGTCCCGGCGACACCTATTGTGGCGGAGGGAGAAGGTGCGCATAGCGCCTTATTCTTCTCCCCGGTCTTCTTTGGCGTAGCAGGTTTGCAGCGGCGTCCTCTTTCTGCTCCCGCTCCGCGGCCTCCTTCTTCGACATCACATTTTCACAGAAGGAGACCATTTCCGACCAGTACTCCTCGCTTCCGAGCATCGCGTTGATGATGCTCGGCAAGGAGATGTCTCCTCCGACAACTGCCGCCAGGGAATGCCTCTGGGGCCCCCACGCGGTACACTCCGTCAGGGTGCGTTGCGCCGTGTCGATTGGCGCACCACACTCAGTGGCAGGAAGGTGACATTTCCTGCTGTGCTATTTTGTGCAGGTACTTACTGAAGCAACCGTGTCCGGTAAGTACCTGCGTCAACCTAAACGAGAGCGTGCCGTTTCTTTTGACCCAGCGACTCAAGTGGGGACGTACCGCCTCCACTATCGCTAGGCCCGCTGTGGCCCAGATCCTCCTCACATCGGGCTATCAGGGCTTGCTGGGCTAGAGCCCTGATCCGCCCGACATCCGCTGACCCTGGACGGTCGCCGCGCTCTCGCGCCTCAGCCCGTAAGTGGTACACCTCTGCGAGCACCTCCGCCTGGAGTTCCCAGGGCGGATCGCCCGCGAGGAGCGTCGCCGCTGTCCAAGACACCGTACGATACCCTCTTATCGCTCTTACCGCTATGACCCTCTGCGGCCTCCGTAGGAGGGCCTGGTTGTGAGCAGTGAGCGCATCGACCCATATCAGTACAGTGCCATCGACCTCACTACGCCGGCATAGAGGCACCGACGTAGCAATCCCGGTCCTCCCACGTTGGATAGGACCCAAGGCGGCAACTGTGTTGACGAGATTCGGGCCGAGTTGCGCGAAGTGCTGCCTAAAGCTCCATCGCCCGTCCAGGATCAGGCCCAGATACTTCATCTGGGCCTGCACCTTGATCATCGTCCCCTGGACGGTGATACTAGCCCCCCGAGGGGGGCCTCTCCGTGGACCGTGGAAGAGGAGAGCCTCCGTTTTGGATATGGAGACTCTTAGGCCCAGCATTTCCATTCGGTCCACAGTCAAAGTTCCAACTTCGGCCAGGCGGGCCGCTTCTACAAAGTCCCGCCCCGTCGCGGTAATGCGGGTATCATCTGCGTAACACAACACTCCCATACCAGGAAGGACGGGTGCCTTCAGAAGCCAATCAAAGCCGAGGTTCCAAAGAATTGGGCCGAGAACCGACCCCTGGAACGCCGCAGCCTACCCGACGCCGGACCAACTTCCCATCGCCTCCTGCCCATACGACCTCCCGATCCTGGAGGTACGCCTCCAACAGTCTCCTCACATAGATTGGCACCCCTTGGTATCGGAGTGCCTCCCTGATCGTCTCGAATGGGAGACTGTTAAAGGCGTTTGCAACGTCTAACGACACCGCCAGGACCACTTGCCCCTGGGCCACTGCTTCCGTGGTCCAAGTCTTCAGGGCGTTCAAGGCGTCGATCGTTGAACGGCCCGCCCTGAACCCGAACTGACCCTCCGAGAGACCTGGACCGGCCTCGTCGAGGTGTTGAACGAGACGAGCTACGAGAATCTTCTCAAACAATTTGCCCGTCTCGTTCAGTAGCACTATCGGCCTGTATGCCGAAGAGGAGCCTGGTGGCCGCCCCTCCTTTGGCAAGAGCACCAACTTTCCTTGCTTCCAAGGCTTCGGAAACTGCCCGCTGCGCAGACATTCGTTGAACAGCTCCTAAAGCCTTGTACCTAGGTATTCCAGGGCATCGCACAGAACACACCCTGGAATACCGTCTGGATCCGGCGCCGTGTTTTTCTCCATTTCTCGTTCCGTGATCAGTGGTGGAGCCACTAGGTCTTCTATCACGGAGTGAGGGGCCATCTGTGGAGGGACAAACTCACCTGGGTGGGAAAACAGTTCCCCGACCAGGCGCAGGACGAGCTCCGGCGGCAGCGTCTCCGTTACGGGGGTGGTTTGGGTGCGGAATTTTCCGCGAACCCCTCGATAAGCTCGCCCCCATGGGTTTCGGTTGAGGCTCACCAGCAGCTCTTCCCTCGCCTTCTCTTTGGCCCGACTTATTGCCAGCTGCAGGTCCTTTTTTAGCTGGCGGTAAGCGGCCAAAAGCTGTCCCTCCAAGTCTACATCGAGGCCGTTGCGTCTTCGACAGCGGACGTAGGCCCACCGCGCCCGATTGCACGTCACCCGAAGCTCGGCTATTTCGGGCGACCACCAGTACACATGCCGGCGCTGGGCTCTGCGACGGGTCCTCGGCATGGTAGCATCGCAGACCTCTTTGAGGGCATGGCTCATGCGGCCCGCAAACTCTTCCACGCTGGCACCCTCCCTCCGTCCCGCGGAACCCCACCGTTGCACAATGGCGGCCTCCTTGACTAGCTCGCGGTCTAACTGGCCAAGAGACCACCTCAGCAAAGTGGTCGGCACCCTCTGGGGTTCCGCCAGCCTACGAGAGGTAGAGATCTCGAATCGGATGTAACGGTGGTCCGTCAGAGTCTCAACCTCTTCCTCTACCCTCCAATCCGACACTCTGCGTGCTACGACAGGAGTGGCGAAGGAGACGTGCACCACGGACCCCCCGTTATGGCGCACGCAGGTGTGAGCCTGCCCCTTGTTCAGTAGGGACAGGCTAGAGAGTAGCGCCCACACTTGGACGGCCCTTCCTCGCATATTCGTGGCGGGGTTGCCCCAGGCGCGTGACTTCGCGTTTAAGTCGCCGAGAACCAGAATAGGTTTCGGCCACTGCCTGGCCACCGCAGCTCTGACCGATCCGAGATATGTCTTGAATTCTGTCGAGCTGCGGTTAGGGGAGAAGTAGGTTCCGACAACATGTGCAGGCCTCATCAACCTACTTACCCGTTATAAAAAAGTATTGCTGTTGTTCAATTTCTGGTTGAAAAGTGAGCCAGAATAATAACAAGCAAAAGGGTAATATTTTAGATCCAATTATGGGTGGCTTATTGATGATATCGGGATTGGTTACTAATTGTCACAGTGTTGGTTTGTATGGGCGTAGAAGACAATTTAGGATCAGATAATTTTGTCGTCTTTTACCTCAAATATAAAGCTTGTTCGTCCCTCTTTCAATATTTAGTGCACTAAGGATATCGATCTTTAAGGATATAAGGATCTTTTTTTTTACAATTTAATCATTTTTTAATATTATAAGTTTTTCTATTTTTCTCGTAATGTGTAAAGCGGTCAATGAGTTTTAATTGAAAATGTTTGAAAACCCTTAAAAGAATTTATCAACCATTGAATAATTTTAATGCAAAACTTAAATATTTCCCAAATCATTTCTAAATACCTTCAATTTAATTGTCTCACTCAATTGAGTTTGGACATGTGCATAGGAAAAATACGTGCATACATTACTATAATGTATGCACGTATTTTTCCTATAATTGTAATTCTATTGTATGTAATTCTATTGCAGGCTGGTGAATAGTAAAATAAACTGTTTGTACGGTATTTAAATGTTCAAGATCAAATATCAAATTAATATGATTTTCTTCTGCGGTGACATTTTTCTAAGTATGCAAATCGCTACTTTGCTCGCCATTTCACTAATGCATAGTTTAAATGCTTTTTTTATGTTTGTTTTAACGAAACATTTATATAGAACTAGCTGCACCGCGCGGTTTAACTCGTTTTCTATAATAACCATTGACCCTTGTGGGTGTAGCCTGGCGTTTATACAGTCTAAGCATTCTAGTTCATTTTTCGCCCAAAGGATCGAAATTGCGATTAAAAGGGGAAGTACTGCTAGCATTTTTGCCACCATTACAAATGGTCATGATTTTTACAGTAGCCTTTTTTAAATTTTTATTTGTAATTATTTTGTTATTAGTGTAATTATTCTTACCTATCTAAGGTTATCTCGCGCTAAAATATTTGTTAAAATTGAACTGATTTGCTTTCAAATATTAATAAATATTATTAATTAGTATTAGTCGTCCGCCCCGATTTCAGGGGTGAAATGAAGACTTTATTTACTTTCCGATGACAGCACCACCTACCCGTTCCAATCAAAACCATCCACTCAAACACATACAAACATTCGTGAAAATCGGTCCAACCACTTCGTTATTCAATAACATAAACACATCAGAAAAATTGTTATATATAGAAAGATAATAAAATTTCCGTCTCTCATTGAAAATACTTTATGAAGTGACATTCATCTATACGAATCGCTCGGTAACGCATACGTGATGGCTTAAACTTGCGCTATAAGTACAGAGATATAGTGTCACGATGAATCACGAAAATCTTTTCATTTCTCCGTACCCTGCATAATAGCTCACTGTCTTGTGTGTGTGATAGTTAACTTTTAAGGCTGTTAAACACACAGCCAGACCACACAGACATGTAATATCGTTCTATCCTTTGTGTACGAGACTGAAAATATTTGTTTCGTATAAAAACGCTCAACATATTATAATACGAATTCAAACTATATTTAATTTAAGAGTATAAAAATTTACATTCAAGGTCATTGACATAATACAAAGCGAAGGATAAATAGATTTTATCGAAACCAAGCTTCCACTTTCGATGTCTTCCGATGGTCCATTATTTTTGGCGGCGGAGAAATTGGCCCGCTAATGTACCCATTGTCTGCGTATCTAGACTGTGCCATTGGGGAATAGGCGGACATTTTGTTTCGCTAGATAAAGGGAGGTTTTCCCGATTGAAACTTATGCGTTTCGATGCTGTGGTTTTTAAATTGTTTTTAAGTTTTTTATTGAAAATAAGATCATCTGGTAACGTTAATTTTAAGGAGTTTTTTAAAGTTATAATGATATAAATAATCAATGTAAATAGAATTATTTCGAACATTAAAATCGTAATATATAAAATTATTTTAGCACGTGATTTCACCCGCGTGTGCGAAGGGGGGTGCAGATGTTAAATATCATATGACCGTTTCTGTACATCCGACAAAGTGTATTTCACATTTCATGATAATTCGTTGAGAATTAAAGACTTGAAATCGTAAAAACAAAAAAAAAAAAACAAATTAATTTTCGCAATTATAATATTATTTCTTATTAATGAATATTTTTATTCATATTCTCTGGATTGGTATACCGATTACTCTATTGATGAAACGTTGTAATGTTATTGCTGCCATGCGTTTGAAGGTTTGTGACAGATTTGCGGCTAGGACCTTTTCACCGAATTGTTAAAATCATATTGTTCGAGCGGATACTTGAACAATAGCAATAACAAAACGCGAAAATGACTTAGAGGACAAGGATTGGTCCTGCAAAAAAAATTTCAATCATAACGACTTGAACTATCAATTGAGAAAAACGCATATCATTAATACGCCTTTTTATTTTAATTCCGAACGTTAACACATTGTGTAACTCTTTTTTTTACACTTATAATGTTTTTGGTTAATAAAGTTCCTCGTTATTATTATTACAAGATATGTTATATATTATATATATATAAATAAAATAAATGAGGAATATAAATTAGTTCAAATTTATGAACTTTGTATAATGCAGGTCGAATTTATATTATCAAGTCTTTTGCAAAAAGCATCTTTGTATGAAGCTAAGGTTGTACGTTAGTTGTCTAACTAGTCAGAAATTTGCCTTTTGCAGATGTAAGGAACTTATTATTAACCAACCCAGTTTTACGTTAGTATTGGGTTAGTTGTGCGTTAAAATAATTTAGGTCATTAGTTATAGGCTAGTTAGTATACATTTGAATATGTCATTTTGTTTGTTAAAGACAGTTTGGCTCACGACCCAGGCTTTTTCTAAGAGGTTTCATTACCGTGTCATTACTTTTGAGCCTTAAAGACCGACTTTTAAGCTGTGTTCTATATAAGGAGTATTTGTGTCGTATCCTTGTGGTTATTTTTTTCATTTCATGTTGAAGACAGCATGGCAAGTCTGAATGTATGAAGGTATATATGTTGCCAATCTGCATACCCGGATATATCTTTAGTGACAGCAGAAACTCAGGAGATTGTATAAATCTTTCGGCTGGTCTTATATGCAGTAGTACTGTATCTTGGAATGGTATTCATTTTTGACACAACACAGATGTTCTTCCCACGAGGATTCATCCATGAACTATGATTTAAAACAATTTCAATTTAAATAGAAGTAGCGGTTAAGGATTCTCGTACACATTCATAAGATTTTTTAAACACCAAACCTTTTAAGCAATAGAAAAAAATAACCGTAATATATTGTTATATTACATATTTTGTATATATCATATATAAAAAATATTAAAATTAATCTTAATTAAGTATAATAGTTAACTATACATGGGTATAGATAATACACGTTAAACTTATACATTTAAATTTAAATTACCAAATGCCCAATGAAGTTTTAATTGAATAAGGAAAGAGAGGGCACAACGAAGACTGTTGATATTTATATCACGAGGTGCCTCGGGCTTTATAGTAAAGCTACATTGAATCTTCTTACATCTGTATCGACGCCGACTAAATCGACTTCAAATTAAGGATTCATTTATGCTTGGGGTTTTCGGAAACATTTTCCTTAAATGTATATACTTCTTGAATAATTAAGATCGACCAACTTTACGTGAGATTTTGCTTTTTAGATACGATAATATATTCACATTTATTTATAATATATAAATAAGATTATTTGAATTTGATATTTAACACGAAAAGGTACGCATGATCTCACTCCGATCGTTTTAGATTACCATCCCAACCGACTACTATAGTGAGGAAATAAACAGTACACCTACGAGTATGTTTGCGCGTATACCTGTTCACTAAACCAATAGTACGCAGATCGTTACTTTTTGAAATTGGCCATCGTAGCAGAAAATCAGTCAAGAGGACAAAAGTTACATATATTTTTATTTTCAAATGAAAAAGTGTACAAGCCTTGTAAACTGACAATGCTAATAAAAAGACTGAAATTTAATTTTCCACAAGACTTCCTATCCGAATAATGCAAAATTGAATTTCATTTTTTATATCAATGTCTTGTATTCTCATTCACATCTCTTATCCTCTTCAGATTCAATTCTTAGAATATAAGAAAAATCTGTTTCAAATTCTTCATATCAAGTATAAAGATTCTTCTACATTTCAGCGCGGCTTTAAAGGCCCAATAGTTTCAAATTAGCCTCAAGCTCACAAGAGTTATGAGGCGTCCATAAATTCCAACTTTTCTTAAAAGAATGGCAACTTTCCCCACCCTTATCAAGCTCAGGGAACCATTTAATTCGCCCGTCAGTTTTATGAAAAATTTATTTTCCACATAGACTTGGTGCGCCGTCAACCGCTCTCATATAACTTACTGTTATAAACGATTCGTATATTTAACAGAATAACTATAATTTATATTTTTCGCAACGTAATACCGTTCACTTTTATCAATTAATTCACTTTTTTATCAAGAAGTATTTCGTATCAAAATGATAAAAATATCTTTGTGGTTTACAATTCTGGAAATGTGTTTTGTCTTCAGGGGGGCTAAAATGACAAGACTGCTGATCTTGGGCAGGTGGCTAGTTCTCGTGCAGAAAAAATAATGCGCAAATATAAGTGCACTCTTTATTCATTCTCTCTTATAGTCGGATGGGTCAGCATTTCCGACCCAACTGAGAAGAATTCAGGCACATAACAAACGGCTTTACATGTTTTCCAAAATACGATAGTTCACACTTCCAATTTCCAGACTCTGAGCTGTTGTGAGAATTTTTCGGCAAAACTCAATAACTTTTTATTGAAAATATACGGCTTGAATCGAGGACCTCGGAATCTGCGGCCTTATAGTCGCTATACCACTAAGGCAGTAGTGAATGGTTAACCGACTTTGATTTTAAGAATTACTGGAATTCATTAAATTTCATTAAATTATCTACATTGCGAACTTAAATAGTATAAACAAGTAAAAGTTAAAAAATAGCCACTGTATAAATCATGAACGCGCGGAATGGTGGCGAGAATGCGAACAGAATTTCTTCCTTGAATCGCAATTCCGATTCTCTTATCGAAAAATTAAACCTCCTGTAACAAATAAAAGCAAATAAAATGCTGTGTAATTTATGTCGAATAAAAGTGTTTTTAAAATAGATAAAAAATAAATAAATAAATGTAAAACAAAAATTATCCTCATAATATCAGCTAGCATCTGCCATTTTGAATTTAGTGACGTCATAATGTATGTGATGTAACATTGCCTAGAAAGTAATTAAGTATCTCAATATTTTACTATAATATTTAGTTATCATCAACCTAAGTTAACATAACTCTATCTGGTCATAACATCTGTGAAATTAATTGTATAAAGCAAGTTATGAAGTTAGAAATTTAAGATAAAATAATAGTATGGCGATTTATTTATATTAATTTATACCACCTCACTCGGTAAAATATAATTATACCTATAAGGTATTTATTTAATATGGGCACGATGGTAAGGCTTTTATGAGTTTTTAATTTACTTATATACCAGCCGCTCCTGTTTGCTTCTATAGAATGTACCTTGCGTTACTCTGCGCTATATAAATTGATTATATGTATGATAAAAGAGCTTGGAGTTAGTTTTCATTTATTTTCACTCAGGATATAAAAATTGCATAACAATACAATAAAGCGGAATAAAAAGAAAAAAAAGGCTTTTTATCATTGGACCACCGACTGATATGTTATGTCCTTTGTCCCTGTACTTGCACTGATTCAAATTTATTATCTTTGGTCATGTGAAATTCGTTTCCAAATGACATATTGCCTGCATGTAGCCCTTATTCAAATCCTGAAGTGAGAACTTCGACCTTTCTCCATGTGTACATAGGTATCTATCTGTATAATCGTCACGTTTCCCTCAATGACATGGGTAACTTGAAACGGAATAAGGTTGGCAGTTACTCTATTTTATGAAGACATCGTCGGGTGTTTATTGAAAAGATAGCGGAGATAAAGAGTATTTTTTATATTTAAAAGGCTTATGTATTATACAGGCTGCTTTACAACTAAAACAGGTTAGTGAAAAACAAAGATTAGAACGGATTGTACAGCGCAACACGCTTATCTCTTACAAATGATTTCTTCTAGACAACCTGCGTGTTGAGATATATTAAAATTGATTTACATATACACCAATAGCTATAAGTACCTGTAATAAGTAATTACATTGGAATCTATGTTTGTGAGACGCAACTACTAATTTGTCATATATCGATGAATTATATCTCATACAAAGCCTTTTTTTCACGCAGTGGAGACCTTCATAAAGGTAGCCGGCTCCCTTTTTATGTGGGATTCTTAGCCACTAAAACCACTGCGATGGCTGTCCTCGGTACGGATCGGAGAGGCTGCGGGGTTGTGTTGATATAACGCATCCGCGGCCCTTCCCGTGCTGTATTTCGTTCGAGTTCTCCATAAGAGGCGAAGGTATTCTCGCCCCCCACACTCCTCGCTAGTACGTATGGCAGCGCAAGGCCATCCCGGCTGCCATTCTCCTCAGGGCGGTCTGAAATAGGCACGTGAGGCCATCACCTCACGCATCGGCCCAGGGTTACGCCCTATCTTTTAAGCTCCGTGCTGCATGTTTCGACGAAAATTTGTCAAATAAGTAACAAACACGCTATGTGGTGGAATAAGATGCAAAACTCCTCAAAAAGGACCTCAGTCCAGCAGCGGGATATTTACAAGCTGTTACTTTATTATTATATAGACTAGTTAATCATGGCTACAGCCATGCAAATCCGGAATGATATGAAAGAAAAAAAAATGTAATTTGGATAAGATTTGCGTAAAATCGTTTTTTAGTGAACGTCCATGTCGTCTACGTCTGAGACAAATTTCAAGTTAATCGGATAGTTTAGAAGATCTCGTGATGAGTGGTATTTCGGTTATGTACATATATTAAAATTACTTAGGGAATATACCACGTGGATCTTAAACAAAGCTCACATGTGGAAACAAAGTCAGTTCGTATGTATCAAGTGCTTATCGTTACTATTGTATAGATTTGAAATAGAACAGCATGTCACGTTACGTCACGTTATAAAATAAAGTGATTAATGTTATTATCTAGAGAACTTCCTGCCAAATATATATATATATATATATATCAAATCGGAGTGGAGCAATTCGGTTAAATCATCAATCCCCTTACAAGAGAGGATTTACCCGGTAGTATATATATATATATAGGGGTATGAACAGGTGGAAAATTGAACTCTCAAATTGATCACGCAACTACATGTTATCTGTAAAATTGCTTGGTTATTAATTAATATTATAACAACTATATTTTTTAATTGCATCATAATGCCTTAATACTTAAATCGTTTTTATAAAAATAAATGTATATTCGTGTATCAAGGAAGATTAATATTCATATTACTCTTGAAAATGTTTATTGTAAAGGTTACCAGTCTACTCTGTCGTAATTTAACAAATAAATTACAAGCGCTTTAAGCGGTAACACAGTTTTTCTGTGAGAGTAAACTAATGGTATTATAACGCTTGAAAAAATATTATTTTCATTTAATTCATTCTATGAATAACTAAACAAGGGCTTAGCAAAGACTTTCTAGTTTTATAAATCTCGTATTCTGAAAGAGTTAATGTGAGCAAAAACCAAAAAAAAGTTGAAGTATAATCGCTATAAGCCACATTCGCATTGAGCGTGTCATGACGTGTAACGTTGCATTAAAATTATGTCACGTCGCTGAAAATGTATGTATTTTTAAATGGCGTACTTATTTCGAATTTAAGCTCATGATGCAAAAATATACAAGCCCTTATAGTAACTTCTCTTTATATACTGAATATTTAATAACCGTATTTGTATATTTTAATTGGAAATATTAATTTCATTTTAATTTAATACAGATTCCAATATATGTATAAATCTAATCTTTTAATTATTTTAATTGCACTTGGAAATAATTGAATATAATAATTAATTTAATTATTGATTTAGTTTAAGCTCAATATAAATATTGGTAAATAAAAATATTTCTGTTTTGGAATTATATTAAATAAGTTGGAAAGGAACAACAAGGAACAAACGTTATTAGTGCTTTAATACTAATTATCAGGATTGATTCATTAAACTTTATAATATAATAAATGAAAAAGTAATATAAAATCATGTCTTTTTTCACACAATGAATTAAATCAACTACAATACTTTATCTAATTAAACTTATTGTACTAATAAAAAGACGATGACTCAGCTTTTTAAGCAACGCTCGTATTTCGTTTCAATTTAATAAGTAAGAAATAAATGTAATTTATTTTGTTAGTAGATCTTGTACGCTTTTAAATTCACGTCAGTATATTTATTTCATTGCTAAGGAAGATTTATTGTTCTCAACATGCATCCGAACGTGTTTTATTCGTAAGAAATTCGTCATTAGTCACACTGCCACGTATCTCGTGAACTTGCAAACAAGATCGCAAGCCACCGTACTAATGGTTTATGCTTAATTGCTTTACATAGTTTCAATAATAATAATACGACGTGTCTAAATAGAAATCGACTTTTAATAGCTTGGTGTTTGTTATGCAGGTTACGAGAAATTAAAATACATTTCTGCATATTATAAATACGAAAGTAATCGTAACAGCCAGAGGTCTATCTGTTGCGCTTTCACGGCTAGAAGAACAAATCAATTTAATGGAATTTGGTATGAAGCGAGCTTGAAGTAAACAGGCTAGTTTTTATAACAAACCCAACTACAAGTGAAAGGGCTTGTGCAAGCTCGCCTTTTTTGACGCTTAAATAATGCATTTACGCGTTTATTCACAAGGTGCTGAAGGCGCTGGAATACCCACTAAAACGAGCCATGCCCGACGGTTGGCCCACCTTTGCAGGCCTCCAAATTATAGGAGGTTCTCACGGTATAGAGATACTATAGGTGATTATTGATATAATATAGGTGATTATATAGGTATAGAGATAATATAGGTGATTTATTGATTGATTTATGAATTATGGTGGGAGGAGAAGATGTGCATAGTAGCGACGCCTTTCCTCCGGTCTTCTTCGTCGAAGCGGTTCAGCGAATGCACTGTTCTCACGCTCGCACATGACATGACATTTTCGCAGAATCTGTTTAACATTTTGCCCGAGTCCCAACCTATTTTATAAAATAAAAAACAAAATAATCATGTTCTTTGTGTAGTGCTGTGTATAAATCACAGTTCTTATAACAGAACTAGATGATTTTTAATGAAATTCGATTTAGTGATAGTTTTAATCTCGGGAATATAGTCATTAATTCTAAATGTACAACAAAAACCATATTTTAATACCATGGTTAGAAAATTTCAGATAGGTTGCGTGATATAATAGAAACATAATATAAAAAATTAATTAATAAATAAAATGTCATATATGGCATATACTTGTTATATATGTATATCATTAATATATTAATTAGATCAACTAAACTCCAGAAAATTTAAGGTCAATAAATATAAGGGAAAACGTTCGAGCGCAACTTTTTCACAAAAGTTTTAAACGGGTACGATCAAATTTAATAAAGTAATTATAAAAGCGCTTATAATATTCGCTTAGTTTAAATAGTCCCTTTGAAGTCAATATTTGCGCGTAGCATTACAGTCACTTAGGCTTTGACGTCGAACTCGTGGTAGATAACCTGAGGTTAATAAGTCACGGAATTTCTGGTGAGGCAATTATGCAAGTTTCAAGGTGATATTTTCCTCGTAAGCACCTGGCGTGCTAAATACTTAATTGGAATACGTATTTTGTTACCTCCCGCGGCGTCGCCCGGGGGGGGGGTGTTTTATACCCTTTGTGCTTTTCTGTCAAAGTGTATGCAAAATTTCGATTAAGTAGTTAAGAAGTGAATTTCGATTGAGTAGCTAGAAGACGAGAAGGCCCAGTAGTTAGAACAGCGACGCTCGTGGGTTCAAACCCGGGCAAGCCCCACTGACTTTTATGTGCTTAATTTGTATTTGTAATTCATCTTGTGCTTGACGGCGAAGGAAAACATCGTGAGGAACCCTCTATGTATCTAATTTCACTGAAATTCAGCCGCATTGGAGCAGCGTGGTGGAATAAGCTCCAAACCTTCTCCTCAAAAAAAAGGAGAGCAGGCCTTAGCCAAGCAGTGGGACATCCACAGGCTGTTACTGACTGTTAAGAAGTGAAAGTAACAAACAAACTCATTTTCGCATTTAATTCATATTAAAATAAATGATAAAATTCATAATCATATAAAAACATTCCTAAAACATTATTAGATTGCAGAAATTAATCACTTGACCAACAGTACTATTCTGTAAGAACATTTCACGAGTATAATTTGTGTTTAATGAATTTTGAATGTTACAACCGATTTATGGTGGATATACTATTCTGATGCTTGTATTTTTGAAATGTTATAATTATTATGGTCAATATCGAATAAAACTTTTTGACATTTCACGACCGTTTTCTGCGCTGAGTTTCGAGTTTGTTTTTACAGAAGCCCAGTTTGGCTGTGGTATCCGAATATTGGAAATTGAAACCGTGCAATTAGATATTATTATAATTAACAATTGCAAAAAATGATTTATATGTTGATATGTGTAGGTTAAAATTAAGAGATTTTATAACACTATTTCACCTTTGCAAACGAAACAGAATGTTGTATGTTACCGTAGCTGTATATAATATAGAAATATATGCGCCATTTTGCTGTGCCCTCAATTTCGGCGCTACAAGCTCTAGTTTAGACTTCGGGTTTTTGTTTTTAGGCAGGAGTACTGCGGCGTTGTCTGAAAACCGATGAATTCCGTCATCCCTCACAATAGCCGGTTGACAAATGAGTACGGATCTCAGGATAGGGGCGCTATCTAGGATTTGCGAAAATTGGATGATATTGTTTTGTCTGATATTATTATAAATTCGATAGTATAAAACGAATATAATGATTTTAAAATGTTTTTTTTTCGTTACTTTTGAGAGCCAGTTTTATAAAGAGTTTTCTATTTTATTTTATTTTATTAGGATCTCCAACAAAGAATACACATCACAAGCTTACATAGCACATTATATTAACTATTCGTCCATGTGTTCCCTCAGTTATAGGAAACCACAGCATCCATCTTATATAACTAACTAATAGTTAATGTTATAAGTAATAAAATTCAAATTAAAGACATTACAAGTTAAAATTGAAACAAACAAATACAACAAAAAACTTCCTATATTAATTAAGATTTTATTCATAAAATTTGAAAAATTAAAACAAATAATACAATAAAATAAATACTTAAAATATAATGAATAGAGATAAGTTTATTTTATATTAACACCTTTGTTATTTTTTTATGTAAAATACTGTTCACGCTTTGTATGAAAAATATCGTATTGAAATATTTGCAGCGTCTCTTTTTCTAAAAATGTTCATATTTACTGTCAATGTTTTAATTTTCAACACATTATGAGTTTAACCTTGACCCATAACTACATAATATACATATTCGTAGTATCTTTGTTTGTAAATAGTGACAATTATAATATTGTCTTATACTCAAGATAGCCTAGTATATAGGAAATGACGACCTTAACGGTAGATTTCGGGTTCAAATCCGGTTTACAACCGCTGAGTTTTAACTATAAAGCGCTTTAAAGTGCTTAATTTGTTCTCATATCATTACACTGACGGTGATTGTGAAGAAAACACATGTCAAATTATTCTACCGTGTGATTATTATTATGCTATTTTCTTAATCGTTTTATTTGTGACATACTTCTCAGTTTTAGTTAATAACTTTTTTAAATATATTTAATTACTTTATACAGAAATTGTTACGGATGTAAGTGGTTAGATTTTAAATTTTTTGCTCACCAATTAATTATTTCCGTATGGAGTGCCATAGCTTTTACATACATAAAAGGAGGCCTATTCCCAACAGTGGGACATTTAAGGACTGTCACATCCGTCTCACCACGTCGTCATTGCTCTATTTTAATATGTATTTTTTTCATTTTGAAGTACATAATACAGTAAATAAAAGGAAAGGAAAACAATTTAAGAAATAATTTGAAAATGCCACATCAAAAGCCTCTCGGATGAAGAATGCTGGGCTAATTAAATAATCATTCAGTTTCATTCATTTCATTCATTCATTATTTATAATTAGCTACGCCTAGCGCTCGTAGGCCCGCAAAGGAGACATTAATCATCTCAATTACAGCCAGCCCTCGATGAATGAAAAGTAAAATAACACCCGACAAAGTTAGGTCGATGGAACTACGAATAATTACGAATTGTGACACGCGTTCCCGTTGCTATTAATGAATATTCGATAGCGAATGTTTTGCTCATCGAACTCTATCCGCCTTTATGTGTATTTTTAACTGTGAAACGTTTTATTTCTTTGCATAAAATATGGCCATATTCATCATACCGATATTAAGAAAGTATACTTGATTTGAAACTTTCATATTATTTAAAATTTTACTTTAAGGATATATATATATATACTATAAATTATATAAAGTATGTTTATATGTTGCTATGCGGTGCGAAGTAGTAAAGAAAATTGTCGTACCAGGCGCTTCTGACGCGATCGCTGCCAAAACTAACAGATACACAAAAACTTTGCATGCCAAATTTGTAGATCTGAAAATGTCTACATAAAAATCAGTGACGACATATGCATATACCTTACCTTATATATATACCTAGATGTGAATATTTTTTGACTTTGTTTAGTATTCAATATCACGTATTTGATATATAATACATTACTGTAACAGTAACAGACTGTGATTGTCCCACTGTTGGACTAAGGCCTCCTCTCCCTTTTTGAGGAGAAGGTTTGGAGCTTGTTCCACCAACCTTCTCCAATGCGGGTTGGTGGAATACACATGTGGCAGATTTTCAGTGAAATTAGACACATGCAGTTTTCCTCACGATGTTTTCATTCACAAGTCGTCAAGCACGAGATGAATTATAATCACCAATATATATATAATACATTAGTAAAAGCAAACATTACTAAATAGTAAATGGAAAATAATATAAAATAAGTAACTAACATGAATAAATTATCATATTTGGATATTTTTACAGTTTTAATACTTAAAAATTTATCGATAAACGACGTATTAGAACCTTATCTGCGTTATATTGTTCACAAATAAACTCTTGATGTAATATGGTAAAATAAATTAATGTATTTACGTTGCTTCATGAAAAATAAATAATATCATGTTTATTGTAAATGATGAGCGAGTCATTCGTTTATGTGTTTGGATAATATACGTCTTTACTATGTGTCTGTTTACAGAACTCTCCACTTTTTGTGAATGTAAATATAACTTGGTTTAAAAACTGAAGAGCACTCATGACTCAAAGCGTGGGTTCATAGATCGAGCTCATTAAATAGATGCCTGAATCTGAGACACACCTAACATACAAAAGCAAATTGGAAACTTTATATTTTCTTAGTTTTTGTAATGATATTTGTCCAACTTGAATAAAGATTGCATAGTGGTTAGTAAATGATTGCGAGTTCAAGCCTGAACTATAGTACTAAATGAAGTATATTAGGTGATAGGGCTTTGTGCAATCCCCTCTGGGTAGGTACCACCCACTCATCTAGATAGATATCTAGATATTTTACTGCTATACAACAATACTCAGTATTGTTGCGTTCCTGCTTAAAAGGTGGGTGAGCCAGTGTCACTACAAAGACCAGGTACATAACATCTTCGTTCCCAAGGTTGGTGGCGCATTGGCGATGTAAGGAATGGTTAATATTTATTACATCGCCAATGTCTATGGGCGTTGGTGCCCATTTGCCATCGAGGACCTGTTAGTCTGTGCGCCTACCTATAATAAAAAAGAGCACTACTAAGTTTTTATGCACATAATTTGTGTTTGTGCTGGCGATGAAGGAAAAGATTGTGATTTGCGTTGTATGAAAATCAGCCACATATACATAATATGTATGGCTTATTATAATAATATAGTCCAGACCGATTTCATCCACGGCGGCCAATCCAATCCAATTATATATTATATAATAACGGTTCTTGTCCAGAGGGTGGATCTACCAGTTATCTGTCCGATAGCTGGTTGGAATCACTACGGGTACGCGACCCCGGACTGCTCTAGCTACTAGTGTCACATTCCTGTATCTTCCGTGATCACAGTATCCTCACCCCTCTCCTTGATACGTTGTTTCCCAAAATTATCCCAGCGTCACGCCAAAGAAGAAGGAAAACTAATATTAAACCCGGAGCGGTGCCTCCGTTTAGGCGTAAGCCAGTCACCTGTGGCCAAACCAGCACCACATGTATTGACTCGTCATTCCTGCGGATCCTGCTGGGGAGGAGGAGAGGGTGACATGGGTACTGGGCAAGCCCGTGTTGCCATAAAGTCGCCTGGCTCAGGCGTAGCAGCATCCACGGAGAGGACACTTCGCTCACCTGTCTTGCAGGTGGAAAACAACACGGAGAGTGGCAGTCACCGGTTATAAGTAAGCACGAATAGGCGTAAGTGCGGACGCCAAGGGCCACTCTTGACAGTAGGAGGATCCATCGTAGATCCATTGATCAGTTACCGCCTGCTTTAAGTCGGGCAGCCCCCGATCAATAAGGTACTGATCCGCCTCAGCGTTAACTTGTTCCGCCTGGGTGAACGGAACACAAGCCTTACAGCTAGACGTTGACGCTGTGACATTAACCACCTGCTCAAAGAAACAAAAATCTCAAAACCCACACCAACGCTGCTTACATGCGCTTTGCGACATGGAATGTCCGAACGATGAGGACAGGCTTCCCGAACACCTACGGAAGCTCCGATTGCGCCCAAAAACTGCGCAAAACCTACAGTATCGACGTGGAGCTTAAAAGGCTCAATATCGATATTGTAGCCTTACAAGAGACCAGAACTGAAGACGAAGGGTCTTTGCGTGAAGCTAACTACACTTTTTACTGGAAGGGCAAGAGTTCCTTGGAAACACGAGAGCGCGGTGTAGGTTTCGCGGTTCGAAACCATCTCATCAACGCCATAGAAACACCTGTAGGCGTTTCCGAGCGGATTATGGTCTTGCGTCTAAACACAAAAAGCGGCTTTGTCACGCTAATTTCCGCTTACGCACCGACGCTTAGTTTAAAACCTGAGACCAAGGATCAATTCTACGGCCAGCTCGATGAGACAGTGCGCAGGGTGAATCCAACTGACAGACTGCATATTTTGGGTGACTTTAATGCCCGCGTCGGTCAGGGTACATCAGCCTGGCCTGAATGCCTCGGTGCACACGGCATAGGCAAGCTTAACGACAACGGACAACGACTGTTGGAGTTTTGCTCAAGGCACCAGCTGTGTGTTACCAACACCTTTTTTAAAGGTAAAATGATGCGGAAAGTCTCGTGGATGCACCCTCGATCTAAACACTGGCACCAATTAGACCTTGCTCTTACAAGAAGGAGGGATCTACGGGAAACGCTCCACACGCGGGCGTTTCACAGTGCCGATTGTGACACCGATCACAGCCTCGTTGCTACTAAAGTCCGACTTGTCCCTAGAAGAGTCCATTCTTCCAAGCCACCCGGTCGAAAAAAGATAAATCTTTTCAAGACTCGTGACATGGAAGTGGTGGAGTCATTTGGGGAACTCGTCCGCGAAGAAGTTGCAACTTGGGATAGTACGGCATCAGCGCGAGTCGAATGGGAAAAAGTCAAGTCTCTTCTCACTGACACTGCAGGCAAGATTTTTGGCTATCAAAATGCAAAATCTTACGACTGGTTTCAAGAAAACGAGGAGCACTTACTTCCCTTGATTGACTCGAAACGCCAAGCCGCTTTAAATTTTCGCCTTAACCCTTGCGATGCGACGCGTAAAGATCTCATGAAGGCAAAAGCCTCACTCCAGCGTAGCACGCGCTTCTTTGTAAATGCGTATTGGACAGAGCTTTGCCAAAGCATCCAAGCGTGCGCAAACGCGGGGGATATTGGCGGGGTGTACGCGGGCATCAAAAGAGCTCTTGGACCTACTCCAAAAAAGACGGCACCTCTCAAGGAAACCGACGGTTCTGTTATAACAGACAGCACCCAGATGGCAAGATGGGTAGAATACTACAAGGGGCTCTACTCGTGCCCAGTGGATATTCAGCCAGAAGCAATGGAGCTTGTCCCGAATCTGGCAACTTGGCACGAGCTAGACGTTGCACCCACAGTAGAGGAACTTTATCTGGCCGTCAAGAAGCTCAAATGCGGAAAGAGCCCCGGAAAAGACGATGTTGTCACCGAAGTCGTCAAGCTTGAGTGCCTCTTGCCCATCCTTCATAACCACCTGGCTAAGTGCTGGGAAGAAAACTACGTCCCTCAGGATATGCGAGATGCTAACATCGTCACTCTTTATAAAGGCAAAGGCGATCGTGGCGACTGCAACTGTTAGCGCGGAATATCTCTTCTTAGCATCGTCGGTAAAGCTTTTGCTAGGGTCATTTTAGGCAAACTACAAAGGCTCGCCGACCGCGTATACCCTGAGGCACAATGTGGTTTTAGGTCCCAACGGTCAACTGTCGACATGATATTTTCACTCAGACAGCTACAAGAAAAGTGTAGGGAGCAACATACCCCCCTAGTCATTGCATTTGTGGACCTAAATAAGGCTTTTGACTCCGTGAGCAGAGAGGGGTTGTACTCGGTTCTTGTCAGAATTGGATGCCCCCCAAAACTCCTAAGGATAGTGCAATCGTTCCACGAAGGTATGGAAGTCACCGTCCTGCACAATGGCAACGCATCCACGCCATTCGACGTACGCTTGGTGTTCGTCAAGGTTGTGCACTGGCCCCCACCTTGTTCGGAATTTTCTTCTCAGTGCTTCTGAAGGTTGCTTTTGGAGATGAATAGCAAGGCGTCCACTTACACACGCGAACCGATGGTAGGCTGTACAACATCTCAATGCTCAAGTCCAAAGGCTACAGGGAGGACCTATTTGTAGATAGTCTCCTCTTCGCTGACGACGCTGCCTTCGTTGCTCATGACCAAGCTTAACTCCAGAGTCTAATGGACAAATTTGCCAGAGCGTGCGACCTCTTTTCAATGTCCATAAACTGCAAGAAGACCATTATTTTAGCACAAGGATGTTTAGAGCAACCAGTCATCTTGCTTAACGCGCTTTACAGGTGGTTAACAAATTTTGCTACCTTGGGTCGCATTTGTCGAGCAATCTCTCACTTGATGCAGAGATCGACTTCCGCATCGGCAAAGCAGCCTCTACGTTCGGGAGGCTCTGTTCAAGGGCTTGGGATAACAGACACCTTACGGTAAAAACGAAAATGCTTGTTTACCAGTCATGTGTCCTAAGCACACTCTTGTATGGAGCAGAAACGTGGACAACGTACGCAAAACAAGAACGCCGACTAAACACATTTCACTTGCGCTGTCTTCGGAACATTCTGGGCATCAAATGGCAGGATCGCGTGACAAATGAGTCTGTTCTAGGCGAGGCACAGCTGCCTAGCATCATGGCCATTCTCAAAAAAAAACGGTTACGGTGGCTGGGACACGTGTATCGAATGGAGCAGACCCGTCTTCCAAGGCAAATACTACTGGGAGAGGTTGTGGATGCAAAGAGGTCTGTTGGGCGGCCTATGCTCCGTTACAAAGATTGCGCTAAGCGTGATATGGTTGCGTTTAACATCCCTAGCAATCGATGGGAGGAACTGGCAGAGGACCGTACCAAGTGGCGACGCCTTATTCACGAAGGTCAATCAAAGCATGACAATGACTGGTTTAAACTACTAAAAGAAAAACGCACTAGGCGTTATGAGCGGGCTTCAAACCCCCGCCCATCTGGGGGCGCATACACTTGTCGGAAGTGCGGTTGGAGGATCCTCTCTCGCATTGGTCTTTTCAGTCATGAACGCAAGTGCCTTCGCGATGCCGCTTAAATCATCTGTCAAAGATGCAGAGGCCTATATATATAATAACGGTCCAAACGTTCTCAGTAGAGGGAGATTTACTGGCTATTTATGAGTTACTTCTTTGTCGAATAATATTTTACTAAAAAAATATTTTAATTCGACCCAAGCCGCATAGATCGCAAGTAAATTGTAAAACTTTCACAGACTGTATTAACATAAATAGGTTGCATCCGATTTCGGAATTGCATTCAGCAGAGTACTTTGAACAAATTCTAAAATCGTCTGTGAGTTCGAAATTTAAGTGTCTCAACGCTTTGTTTAGTGATTTGTATTTTATTTGAGTTTCTCTTTACATTGGATATATTTCGTGCGGAAAAGTACGTAGTGTTGAACTCTTTGCTGGTCACTTGAGACTGCGTCCAATATTTGCTTGTTAAAATTCACAAGTTATATTTAAAAGGTATATTGGAATATCATGGTAAGCTTATGTAATAAACAGAATTAGATTAGACATCATTATATTATTGAAATAGTAATCAAATTGGTGTTATTAATTTTTTTTTATACAGTACAAAATTTATCATTCAATTTCGAAAAAATTATGATGCGATTTCAAGTAATTTCGGTTATGGCCGCCATTTTTTATGCTACGTAGACTAGTGCGACTGCGCAAGACATATTATAGTGTACAAGTGCGCACCCAAATACAGGTAACCTCTTATTATCTTCTCATAATTAGATGGGACGGCATTCCGAGAGAGAGAGAGTCCAGGCGCACGACCGATGGTTTTACATGCATTCCAAGGCAAGGGACTATATAATATATAATATATGCATATTATATATATAAGTCCTGCTAACATCAAAACTTCAGGCTACTACTGGGTATAAAATTTGACATAGAAAATCCATTATAAGCGGAATCTTCAGCCTTATAACCTAGCCATTAGACCAACTTATAACGTTATATTGAAAGTAAAGTCTTGATAATTTTATATAAATTAACAAAACGTAAACTATGTATTAAATTAGCAAAGCTTTTATCGTTTTAAAGAATAACTATTTTTCGAAATCCATTAAGTTCATTCTATTCGAGTGGATTTCTCAGAACCAATTTAATTGGCGCAATCTCTATTAAATTGGCTGTATTTCCTAAAGATAAAACCGAATCTTGAACCAGCATTTTGTTAATTTTGCTGACGGCTTAAAATATTCTTGATAATTAACTATTAAGTCTGCCTTTTGTTATAAACAGAATTGACTAATCTTACTTAAAAAAATACTTATTTTGAATGTGAGTGATCTGATATTTTAAATATGGAACAATAATGGAACTAAATCGATATCTGACCGTCTTTTTGTTACAGGCGTTTGTCTAAGTGACTATTTTATGTTGAGGTTAAAACGTACAGGCTTATTTATTTGTAAGCTAATATAATGTGTAATAAATTTGAAAAAATAATGTGTGTGAATGTTGAAGACATTAGCATTATAACATTAGATATATTTTTTCTAATAAATAGCATGGAATTGTTTATAAAAGAATCGTCCTTTGAAATAAATAGCAATTATTTTATAATAATGAATAAATATATTATTAAATATGTCGGAATATATGATTTTATGTCTTGTTTACATTAATTTAATAAAATAATTTTTAAATTATAATGGAATAGTAGTAGAGAATGTTTTATGTTAATTAAGATTCTTCTTGATTGATTCAAATCTCAAAAATTCGCTTATAGTTTAAACTTTGTTTGTTTAGTGAGTCTGCTTAAAAATATGCAGTATATATGGAGGCACAATAAAAAACATTGATACAAATTGAAGATGCGTCAAAGACAAGGAAAACACGACTGTAGAGATATATAATATTATTAAAAAAAAAAAAAAAATACTGTTTTAAAAAAATTCTAGTTTACTTTCATTATCTTCTATGTTGATACTTTCAAAATATACAAGAATAAAGAATAAATGAATTAAAATAATGATTTCGTAATAATTAATTACTAGAACCCAAATCAGTATGACTAGATAAGGGCATTATTTTAATGTTCAGCGATTTATCTCAACAAAGACCTAAAGCTAACCTAATAAAATGCTCGACGGCTACTCTCTTCATTTACAAAGCGGTAATTTAATTTATCTTAAAAATAATTTATCGGCTGAACATCGAATTGTTCTCAGCATTTGTATTACCCACACTTCGGCAATTACGCTCCAATCGAATGAAACAATTTAACCGCTTAATCGAACGAGCTTATCCAGTAATTATTTGCTACAGCTAAACGTTTAGTTATGTAAGCCGCTTTTTTACAAATCTCAAAGGGGCCACCAGTTATTCGATTGTCTATATACTTAAACGCTGACGTTCGGAAGAAAATATAAAACACTTTCACTTTAAATGCGTTGCAAACTATTATTATATACATACATATTATTCATTTAAGTAAGTTTCTAAAAGCAATTTTGTTTTATAATATATATATTTTTTATAAATATAATAATATCCTGGGACATTATCACACACGGTCATCTGATCCCAAACTAAGCAGAGCTTGTACTATGGAAACCAGACAACTGATATACTACATATACTACTTTTCTTTTGTAAATACATACTTATATAGATAATTACACCCAGACTCAGGACAAACAGACATATTCATGCACATAAATATATGTCCTGGATGGGAATCGAACCCACAATCTTCGATTGAATCGACCATTGAATAAAATATAAAGATACAACCGGATCGGAATGTAGATACCGAGAAGAACCGTCATGAAATTATCATTTGTAAATATCGAATATAGGATTATTATGCATCGCAAATGTTTTTTTTTAGTACATGATCTTAGTAGACCTCTCATTATAGGCACAATAACATAACAATTTGATTATATTATCTTTTACGCCTACAGCTTTATTGTTTTAATATAACAATAGACCAACTGATTTATCAGTTAGTCTATTCCTGTGTCTTCTTAAAAATCACTACATGTTATAAAATAAATATAATATAAAATAGTCTGTCTGCTTGACGCGATAAGCTCAAAAACTACGGAACGGATTTTCATAGGGTTGTAAACCAATGAACGGAGTGACTTATGAGGAAGATGTTGGTGTATATTAAGTCGAATGTTGAAGATGTTAAAAACAATATGCCGATTGGGAGCTTTACTGACATGACGTTATAAATTTTTTATGGAGATCATTGTGTCCGTGCAGAGCCGAGATAGGTTTTTTATAGAATAGGAAGAGGGACGAACACATGGGCTACCTGATGGTAAGTGGTCCTTAGAAATTGTCATTTTAAGAAATGTCAACCATAGCTTATGAGTGGGTGGTACCTACCCAGCTGAGCTTGCACAAAGCCCTACCACCAGTCAGTAGCTAGTATGTATAAATAAGAATAACAAAAGCAAATGATAATAATGGTACCATTTCTTTTGGCTTTTTCCTTCTCTAATTAAAAGTCCTCGCAATGTCTCATTAAGGTTCCGATACATCTGTTTTTTATTTACTGATTTTTCAAGTAAGTGTAACTAAGGTTCTGTATACTTTGAATATATACTTAACTATAATTATAGTATTAAATTACATCCTTTCATGTTTCCATTACTGATATGTTGCAACCGAAACTACGTAAAATACGTTAACGTAAAAATTGGACTTTTAAAAGTTATAAAAACTATTTTTTTAAGATGGTGAGTTTGACGATGTTATTTATGTTAAGTATTTTTTTATGTTGTACTTAGTAGCTAGTAAAGTAACAGCTTGTTAATGTCCCACAGCTGGGCTAGGCCTCCTCTCCCTTTTAAGGAGAAGGCTTGGAGCTTATTCCACCACGCTGCTTCAATGCGGGTTGGTATATACACATGTGGCATAACTTTAATGAAATTAGACACATGCTCACGATGTTTTCCTTCACCGTCAAGCACGAGATGAATTATAAGCACAAATTAAGCACATGAAAATTCAGTGGTGCTTGCCCGGGTTCGAACCCTCGATCATCGGTTAAGATTCATGCGTTCTAACCTTAGTAGCTAATTTTGTAGAAAATATTTATTACTTACTTCTCAGTTAACTTGCTTTTTAGTTGAACTTATGTTCAATTTATTGTTGTAGTCGTTTTTTCCTCAATTAGTTTTTTTTATTTATATCATGAATTTCTTCCCGGACCTTATGTTATTTACCGGTGATAACGATTGTTAATTCATAAGTATTTTTAGTTAAAAGTTTCAACGAAAATATTTTTATTTCATTTGAATTGAGTGTATTAACATACGTGTGGAATAAATCAAAACTTACTTGTTTATTGGAATAGTACGAGTGAGTCAGGTGAAGTTTTAACTAAATCTATGCATTATTATCCCATGAACTAAGCAAACATACAGTTATATAAATATGTCACTTATATAAATAATTTTCTCTCTGTTAATACTATCATATAATATCTAATGGCACGTATCTCGTGTAATAGTGTTATATATTTAGTACATCGCTTTCAACCGGCGCTATAATACAATTTATATACTGATTCTATTTCACGCAGGACTGACCGTTTCGTGTTGTTTCGTCTCTAACAAGCTAACTAACTTCTTGTGTTCAACGGCGGTAATTAAATGACTAGCGAGTACGTGTGACTTTAGGCGCGTGACAGCTGTTCGTTGCTTGTCACTTTTACTGAAATTGTTGTTTTCGTCCACGCCTTCATCACCGCGTGTAAGGTGTAAGATGCTATGTCCTTGTCAACGTGTATGTAAAATTTAATGATGCTTGAGTAGTTAAATAAGCCGAGATGGCCCAGTGGTTAGAACGCGTGAATCTTGTCCGATGATCGTGGGTTCAAACCCGGGCAAGCACCACTGAATGTTCATGTGCTTGTTTTTTTTTTTATAATTCATCTTGTGCTATACGGTGAAGGAAAACATCGTGAAGAAACCTGCATATGTCTAATTTCACTGAAATTCTGCCACAGGTATATTCCAATAACCCGCATTGGAACAGCTTCAAAAACCCTTTAAAAAAGAGCCCTTAGCCCAGCAGTGGGATATTCATAGGTTGTCACTTACCTTTTTAGTAGTTAAGACGTGAAAGCGTAAACAAACAAGTAAGCAAACTCCCGTATTTATAATATTAGTTACGATGAAGTGAGCAATTTATGAAAATAATTTAATAAAAAGTATTAGGAACAACATTACCTAAGGGGTCAGGATGCTACCTATGAGTTATACACCGCTGGTCTGCACGTAAATTATTTGAAGCTAGTTGTTCAAGTATTTTTTGTTGTACGATAATCTAGAACCAAATATCTTATATTTGATCTAAACTGAACATTAAATAAAATAGTCGAGTTGCGCAACTGCCAGCGAAAATCATAACGTTTCCTTTTTGGCTTTCACGTATAAAAAACATTCCAAGATTTCGTTATGTGTTTAATAAAAGTGTATACAATTCAGTACGTTGGCGCAATTCGCGTAATAGCCCGCACATTTCATAAGAGAACATTCGAGTTTCCATTTACTCTCGATGTTGAATACGCGAAAATCCTATTCCGTAATCTATTAAAATTATAATTATGGTAATGCTTTTCGTCAAAGCGGTGGGCTTTCGGCTTACTGTAAGTGAATGTTTAGTATTATTCTGCTGTTGTATATTTACAATATTATTCAAATACAGCCGAGATTATCCAATGGTTGGAATATTGAATCTTAACCGAAGATTGCAGGTTCTAACTCGAGCTAGCAATACATTGTTATGTGCTTATAAGAGAAAAGAATTATAAATAAATATATAAAGATTTATTATCATTAACTTGTTGAGTTACCGTATATTTATAGTATGTTGGGCTGATGTTGTTGTTGTTCCGTTGGTTAAAACATAAACAAATTAATGTTGATCGTTAGATCAAAACTCTGTGTTTGCTTATCAAGAAATTTTAATGTGCTATTTAGGAAAACCTCGTGAGGAAACCCGAATATGTCGTATGCATTTCTAGCACAAGGGTAACTACCAATTATTGCTGGAGCAGCGCAGTGCAAGAAAGTCCAAACCTTAACCTTACTTCATCATCATTATGAGCCAATCGTAATACGCTGCTGGACATAGGTATTTCCCAGTTTCGCCAAAGCTCTCGGTCTCCACCTTCCATACCCAGTCAGATCCCACCACCTTTTTTAAGGCGTGACTTACTTATATTCTGGTATTATTATTTTATGTCAGTCTAATATTAAATAAATGATCCTACAAAAGGCTTGTGAACATCGCGTTATCCAATGCAGTTAAGTCCCCAATTAGCTTGTAGCAAAATTACGTTGTATCCTTTATTGCCTCAATTGAATTCCTGGGTCACTCACATAACGAGATGCGCCCATCATTTTATAAGTAAAAGCACTCAGGCTCATGGTTCTAATGTTTTAAATGAAAATACAATAAACATAAAAATAAAGGCAAAAATTAACTTTCACATGTACGAGACACTTATTTCAGCCTTTAGTACATACTTAGTATTCTTAAGTATGAGTTAAAATGTACCTTCTTATAACTTTCAAAATAGTTACTCCTTTTAGTAAGCAAGTCTATGTAATGTTTTATAAAGTAAAGTCTTCTTTTGTGCTCATATACCCCGAGGTACAAAAAGCGTCTACGTTTTACTAGACGGGTCAATGAACTGTCTCTGTAAAACCAAAAATAAAATTTTCCTGTTTTAAAAGTCAACCTAATTCACATACATCACATACATAGGCTAATTATTATTTTTTAAATTTGTTCCAATTTGGGTTCGAATTTTGAATATGAAACTGCTACTAATTGATTTTTAATATAATTAAGCGTTACAGCTATTCTATCGTTTTGTTCTATATTGCATTACAACGTGCCGGGTGATCTATGTTCTTCATAGAACGGTACGTGTGTACAATATTATTATTTATATAATAGTCCAAGTTTACGACGTAATAAACAATAATCATAATAAATAAAGTTAAGAGAATATATATATAAATTAAATTTATTTATTACTTGCTACAGTAGAAGAACTGAAATGGTTCAGTTAGAACACGTGAATCTTACAAGAAAAGTGTGTGAAAAACTTCCACATGTGTGGAAAGGTCCAAAAAATCGCCTCAAAAAGAAGTAATCTTAGCGCAACAGGGGAACATATATTTTTGTAACCCTTGATATAATATTGAAACGTGAGAATACGATATAATTAAAAACATCGAAAATAATAAGCACATTTTTGTATAAGCCCGAAGATATTTTTGTCTTCTAAAATCTTAACAATTAACGTTTTTTTGTTGTTGAAATGTCAACTCTTGTCAAGCTTAAGAAAGGGAAAACGTTTTTTGTATTTTTATCAAAGAAATTTTAACGATACTTTTTTTAAACGTAAGAAAATAAAGGACTAAATTCACGGTAACGTTAAAAATATTTATAAGATTGAAATTTATAAAATTACTTAAACGTGAAGGTATTATTTTGCAACATAAAAGTATTCGAGACTTAAGGTTATTTTATAACAAAATACTTTAATAAATATTTGCACGTCAAAGTTAAAAATATCTAATGTACTAACAACTATCACATGCAATACCATTTCAGCAAGAAGGTTTTCTATATTCGATCGACAAAAAATTTACCTTCTGTGATGTACGATGTACAATTTCATAAAATTCGTTCGAGAAAATTCTTGTCTTAGATTAATCTCTTATATTTAAATCAAATAACCTTGCATTTTATTGATTCCCTTTGTCAAAACAAATTTTGTTGTAAAATCGTATTTATCTGAACTGATATATTATAATGCGATTGTATAAAAGCATAGAATTAATGCCGATTATGTAGTAGCATAGTTAGAAATTACTGTCACTTATTTAATACTAGTTTCGTCCGCGTTTGAAGAGTTTGGAGGATGATAGGTTCAGAATAGCTCGCTGAGCCATTCTTTCACTGTCATATTGTCACAGTCTTTATCGTGTGATACGCCCATTAAAATGTAGCTTAACTCGTTGTGTTTGCTTTAACTACAAAGCGGCTCCCGACTATATTGAATTGTTTTAAGTGATCTGAAAAGAAGGACGCTTTCAATGAATCCGTTAGAGGACGATTGATGGATATAGTATGTGAGCGATTTCACGATGAAATATATGTCTGTTCATGTAGTTCTAAAAAGCAATGTGTCAAAAAATCCTTTTTAGAGTATGTCTACATTAAAAAGCAAATGTTGTCCTCAACTATTAAATATATAAATATATATTTTTTAAATCAAATAAATTTTGGACTTTATTGTCCAAAGCAGCTCTGAGATGTTTATTCATAAAATTCATTATTTTGTAATAGAATCTCTGTTACTTTAATAAATAAATAAATATTTATATTATTATTATATAGACGCAATGAATCAGCGAACAGAGTTCGCTCACCGCTGGAATACTAAAGGTTATTGCTGATACCTCTTCTAGTCTTTTAAATTAAGTCTCTTTTGGAATAAAAGTTCCATTCACAAATTATGTTTGTATTTGTATAATTGATATTACTTTTACTCATTAGCTCTTTATTTCAATTGAAACGAAACCTCAATATTGAATATTCCGAATGCAGCCTACGAGCAGCAACCGACTGCAATCAATTTGCACCAATCAATCTCCATTAATTCCATCGGTTAAATCTGAACGCAGACAGGCCGGAAATTTCCTTTTAGATCAACAACAACCACGGTCTACTAGATTCAAGCTACCGCCTAGTCTACATAAAATCAAAAAGATCCTTTGAACGGTAAAAGAATGCTAAAATAGATTACTCGTTACATAGAACTATTTATTTTTAATACAATTCAAGTTAATAGTGGTCATTGACTGCTTCGTTGGTCTAATGGCTAGATATAGGCTGCAGATTGATGAATCTCAGTTGCAGTCCGGAGTCTGGAAGTTGTATGTATAGTTGTATATAAGGGTGTATACTCCCAAGCACGTAAAGCCGTTGGTCTTGTGCTTATGGATCCGGTCGTATGGGATTGCCGTACCATTAGATTATGAGAGTGAGAGAATAGTGACTATATTAGTGGATGTGATTTTTTCATAAAAAAATATTTTTGATCAAACAAAACCCTTGAAAATAAATTGTATTTACAAACAATATTTTATTTTTAACTTTAAGCTGGATTTATCCCTACAAAATTAAATAAAAGATTAGCATTGTGCTTTATACTTCATCTTAACAACGTAAGACAAGTGAGGAAAACCCAAAAAGATTATTTTTAGGCGTTTTTGTAAAAAATTAATTATTATATAAAGCAAGTATTTGTAACTAAAATAACTAAATTTTTAAATTACTATATTTCAATTGAGTTATTGATAAATATATAAATACTTCAGCAATTACGCTTATATGTGTTCACGTTTAACAGCATTCTGAAACATGAATCTTTATATTTTCTGGACAATAGTGTTAACGCACTATCTATAAGCAAAAATCCGATAAAATGTACCGTTGTTTTTTCGTGATAAACATACAAATAACATAACAACTGTATTTCATATCCTTTAGTTAGTATCTGGGAAAATAGGGCTAGTTTTTTTTTATAAAAAGAAGCCATCCAAGCGAAAGATAAAATATACCAATAATTCAGTCCGCCGATCTTAATTAGCAATTCTGTCACGGTGCACTGACTTGAATTATTAAGTAAATGCACCGATAGATTCGCTTTGGTCGAGAAATTTTAAACGAACTCTTTTAGTTACGAAGTTCTCTTAGCTAGTCACAATTTATTGTGCAAATGCTATTTATTTTAAAAGTATTTGTTCATTACAAACCATCCGTGTCACTTCATAGTATAAACAAAGAAAGTAAATAGCTAAGTCCCTGTAGATAAAATGTAGAAATTGACAGTGGTAGTAATTTTACATTTAATTTAATCCTGTAACATGGCGATCCTTATAAGATAAGAAAATCACTAATAAGAGCATATTTTTAGACATAAGATCTTATTAGCAAAAAGATACATTTCTGAATTAGTTCATATATGTATCTTTAGTTTTCTTGCACATCTCATCTCTCATATAGTCTATATATTTATTTTTATTTTTCTTGCTCTCGTTTTTAGCTATCCACATTATATATTGGTTTGATTTACCCGTACAATTGATATTCAGTAAATAGATAAATAAATTCAAAACAAGATACATTTTTAAATTAATTATATCTTTCTTATAATTTATGATATAAATACACTACTTAAGTTTTTTAGTTGATACGAAATATTTTTTTTTATAATTTGCTTGAATGTGACCGTTCCACGAAGACCGTTACATTAATAAAATTCGTCATAAAGATTATAAAATTTTAATTATAAAATTTACAACATAAAAATCAGGGGATGGGCCGTTGACAGTATCAGGTCAATTAAGTTAACATTAATAAATAAAAATATTATAAGTGAGTTAGCTGTAGGTGAGTTGGCATGGGCTAAAATTAAGTGACACAATGAGTGAGCAAATAAATAAAAGCAGTACGAAGCAGCACCAGCAGTAACAGCAGCCTCCCGTCCATAAAACAGCAGAGCCTCCAACTGCTCCGAATCAGCAACAATTCCTCGTTTGAGTCCACCGAATAATATTATATTACTTTGTAATTCAATATACAAAGTATATATAAAATTAAAGAAAAATAAACACTCCCTGTGAACAAAACAACTTATTACCTATCTTGCATAAATACTAAGAAGGTCCTAAGAATGCCCTAGACACAGGTACAGAGAAAAAATAAGTTATTAAAACCAAGTAATAACCTAGACAATTGAGGTTAAGGTTAAGAGCTTAATTAGCAATAAAATAATATTAGAAGGCAAGAATTATATTTAAATTAATGAAACAAGGCTTTTAAACAATTCGGATCATATTAGGATCCGACCCAGGATACCTAGTATATTGACAAAGTCTATGTTCAGTTTTTGTTATATATATATATATAATGTAATTTATGCATCAACTCACCTGAGGAGTGTTTAAATATGTAGAAATAAGGCAATATATGACTTATATTGCACGTGGCACGGTTTTGATACAAAGACTGGAATTAAACGAAGAATCGATTAAATACTACTCAAATAACAAAAAATATGCCTTGACTAAACGAATACAATGTATTTTACTTACAGTTTGGTAACCCGAACCATTCAAATAAGTTTTAAAAAGTAGATGACGTAGGTAAACCTCCGTTAGAATATAAAAACCAGTATACGAAATGTACAAACAATATATTCAATGCCAATAATCCACTATATTCAACGAGTATACTTACAAAAATGAATATATTTAATCGTTTAAAACTGACAGGCGTCGGTAAGCGAACGGCGCCTGCTCAACGATCAAAAGGACGACCTAACAACGTAGTGCTGCCATCTCTTAAACAGCAGAGAAAATAAATGTCGAAACAATGAATGCCGATTCGATAACCGTAATTTATTTTATAAACCGGTTTTATTAGGTAAAATAAATACAATATTTTAATGAAAATTAAAATATAGAAAAATAAAATTTTTAGGGTTACAAGTGTTAACAAAATAATAATCCCGAAACGATGGTTTGAAATTGTCAGGTAAATGCAACGATCGATTATACGAATGGTCGAGAGCATTCAAACATTTAAACTTGAAACGCACGTCCAATTAGTCTGTGATTCTGTGATCAGACTATTGCATCGGATTTTCTACGTAATTCCCTTTTATTTTAAAGGGCAAAACATTGATGCAAACGATCTGGAGTTATATTTTACGTTTTTATTTTAAGAACACTTTTTAGTATTTCAAAGTTCTTTTAAATAAAATAGTCTATGTTTATTTTATTATATAGTAACATTATTTCGCTCATGAACGGCTTAGAGCAACTTTAAGCTGTGTAGTATATAATGTATATAATGCTTCCTGCAGGAACTTAAAAACTTATACCATTTTGATTTGAAATATATCCCTGCAAATCAGTATGTCCTTAACAAACAATATTAAGTTGTTGAAATTAAATTGAACAAGAGAAGTTGCTTTGAAATAGAGGAAATCTATTTACTCGTTTCAAGCTTGTCTGAATTTACCGTCGTAAGAGTTTAATTAGGCAGATTGTTAAAAGTTTCAGATAGTAAAGTTTGGAGCGGCTCTTCGTTTACAATTAGATGTATGAGACAATGGATTTCATTGCATTTACAGTTGTAAAATTGCTATCGTTATTTCCTCTTTCAATTCTCAGTATTGAAAAAATTTGAATAAAAATGCGACCAGGCTCTCGTAATAAAATATTAATAATCAGTTTAGTTAAGTGAGGTCACTCAGAATTGGTAACTATTATTGTTAATATTATTAATGTTTATTTATTTCAAAGATATATATTATAAGCATTCGGATTATGCAATACATAAACAGAGAAGCCAAAATGACATTTTAATATTCATAACTAATTTCCTAAGCTAAGTAACTAATTTTAAATTGGCGCTACACAAAAATGCAAGCAATTTAATAACTTAAAGTGTAAAATAATAACAACGTGGTGCATTGATGATTTTTTTCGGAGTCAATATCAGCGAGATCACAATGCGATAACGAACCACAAATTTTTGGAATGCTATTATTTATGCTTTTTTTTTAAATATATAAGCTAGCGCTTGGCTGTTATCACACCTGATGGAAAGTGATGATACAGTCTAAGATGGAGCGCGCTTGCCTAGAAGATGCCTATTCACTCGGACTTGACGGTACCCATATTGTAGGTGGAGGAAAAACGGAGGTCGGGAGGGTATTCCAGATCTTTGCGGTGCGTATCAGAAACGAGGAAGCAAATCGTTTCGTACATGTCTTAGATACATCAACAACGTACGGGTGCAGATCTTTACGATGCCTCGCAGTTCTTTGGTAAAAAGGTGACGGAGGAACCAAATTAAATAGTTCCTGGGCACACTCTCCGAAATATATTCCGTAGAAAACCGACAGACAGGCAACCTTACGACGGTGTTCCAAGGTCTGGAGTTTTGCGACCAGTGTCTGGTCGCCAATGAGCCTTCTAGCACGACGATCTACTGAATCCAAAGCTTCAAGCTGGTACTTAGCAGAGCCGTCCCATAAATGGCTGCAGTACTCCATGCACGATCTGACTTGAGCTTGATATATGGTCAGAAGCTGTTCCGGTGTGAAGTACTGTTTGACCTTATTGAGAATACCAAATTTTTTGCCAGCAATTTTAGCTTTGGATTCAATGCATTGTCCAAAGTTGAGTTTGGATGTTAAGGTAACACCTAGAAGGTCGATACTGTCGGTGATGGCTACAGATACATTTCGGAAAGTCAGAGTCAGGGGGAATTGACTCGTCTTGGCGGTGAACAAACATGCTTGAGTCTTGGTAGTATTAAATTTGACTTGATTATCGTCATCCCAATCTGATACCTCTTCCAATATCAGATTGATACGTTCTACCAAGGCCTCTCTGTGCTCAAGAGTTTCTGTTGCATTCGCTCGAGGACCGGATATGTATCTCTTCGTTACAGTGCTGTCGTCTGCGTACCCAAAGATACCGGGTTTCAGCAGATCGCTTATATGCAGCAGGAAGTGTATGCTTGTTTATGATTGCATTTTTATGTTATTTTGTTTCTTTATTATTTAATTAAGCTTTGTACATTTGTTTCTTTTCGTCGGTTTATATAAAATTTAGCATATCAGCCTCGTCTGCGTTTGTAATATATATTGATATAAAGATACCTTACAATAAATCGGTAACTGCCAGTATTGGTAAATTTTCATAACAAAAAGTTCAATTTCCTCTTTTCAGATATTGCTTCAAAGGAGATGTCTGCGTATTCGGCTCGAAACGGAGGTTTAAATTAGATAACAAATTGGGTATTTGTTTTTGCGGGTCTTCATACTATTCTTTCGACAAAATTTTGTAAGGCAGTTTAATAATAATTTTATTGATAGGATCTTCTGATTAAGTAAAGAGCTGACATGGAAGTGGTAGAATACGTGGTGGTAGAATACGTGAATCCTAACCGGACCTAACTCTCAGTTTGCATATTATGCTTGATTTGCGAGAGAGGAAACTACCGTGACAAAGTCTGCATGTATGTGTTGGTTAATCTGGTACATATGTATTCAACAGGCACAAGGGACATAACACCGTAGTTGGGTTGGTGGCTCATTGGCGATGCTTACATCGATGGCTTACATTTCTTACAATGCTAATGTCTATGGGAGTTGGTGACCATTTACCATATATTTATATTCTTATTCAAGTTAGTTAAGCTAAGTTTACTTAGCAAGTTGTTTTTTTTATATTCTATAAAAAAAACAACTTGCTTTGTAGAGGCGTGATTCTTTTTTTCAAGATAGGATTTCCTAGCCTAGCGGTCGACGTCGACCATATAAACAGGTGGTAAATGTCCCACTATTGAGCTCCTTTTAGGTGTACCCAATGTACATTGATTGCATTTGGTAAAAATAATTCGACACATAAAGTCGATAAAGACTCGATTATTTCCTACAATTAATATTGTTTCTGTAATAATTTACAGAAAGCGATGATAAAAATATTAATGTATCAAAATGTAGAATTTATTAAAATTTTACCATGAATTGTTAATGAAAATACTAAAAAGATACTCATAAAGATAAATTCGTTCAAACAAAACATTTACCCGTCAGCCGTAAACACTAACGCGCTGGCCACGGCCACAATCATTTAAAGTGATTCAGATAAACGTTATTCAACTAGAAAATTAATCTATCTGTAGTCGTTGTACACGGATTAATTGTCAACCTGTAAATAGCCACTAGTTTGACTCTGGTACTCAATCAACATATTAGGGGAAATTCTGCTATTAGAATGGTTTTGCTTTTATGGTCTAGGGGCCGGTTTATAAGGCAGGTCGAGGTACTAATTTCAATTCCTGGAACAGGCAAAAATCAAATTATTCTTCATTCAATTATAAGCATGTTCGTCATGTTATATTATTGAATTAGATGGAAAGCTGCAACTGGTTCGCAATGTAGATTCTACTGGTTTGTCTAACCGGCAAAAAGCTTTCGCTCATATCGGATTTGTTGAAATATCGTTATAGAGAATGTCCTTTTGCTTACATAGATAGACGTGTGCATTACAATAATTTGTCTTGCGCAGTTAGCGGGGCTTGGAAATAAGTATATATAAATTTAAACACAGCTCATGTACGACCCCCAATCGGAATGGTGACATACAGTTTTGCCTCACTTAACAGTAAAGTCAATAAGACGGAATGTTTATATTTTAGAAAATGTGTTATATTTATTATTTAATTTTAATTTTATATATTTTGTTATTTTGTGTGTAATGTTTGTACTCGTATTTAATTATTTATTAATAATAATATATTTATACCCCAATTAAAAAAATATATATCTTTCTGTTACTAAAAATATTACTTATCGTTTTATAATTAACTTAAAACTTTATGTAAACTTTTGTACAAATTTTTTGACATAAATAAATTATGTTTAAATTTATTATGTGGCAGATTTGCTATTTTATTGTATTAAAATTATTAAACTCCTTTTACAGCTTAATCAAATTCTGCAATATTCAGTTCAGTAAGCGCTACTAACTGAAATATTGTTATTTGACTTAGAAAATTTATGCGCAATAAAACACATGCGCGAATTCGAGCGTGTTGGAGAAACTGCTTTCGTTTCTATGATTATTTTACAATATTTAATGTCGTTATTTCTTTCTTCTAGTATAGCAGAAAAAGAGTATAGGTATAAACAGAACTCCTCACGGTAGAATATACATTTCGAAGTGAAAGTATTTGAAAGCCAAACATTTTTTTTTTGATAATCACGTAAAATAACTTCAAATATAAAAACCGTTGAGGATTAAAGAATACAATTCTGCAGCAAAATTTTAATCTCGGTATTTTTGAGAATGCGAGTACTTCAATCAAATCAATCAATCAACAGCCAATCGTTGTCCACTGCTGAACATAGGCCTCTCCCAAGGTGCGCCAAAGCTCCCTGTCCTCCGCCTTCCGCATCCAGTTGGTGCCCGCCACCTTCTTAAGGTCGTCGGTCCACCTGGCTGGAGGGCGCCCTACGCTGCGCTTGCCGATTCGCGGTCTCCACTCTAGGACTCGTCTGCTCCAACGGCCATCGGTCCTACGGCATACGTGACCAGCCCACTGCCACTTCAGCCTGTTAATTTTGCAAGCTATGTCGGTGACTCCGGTTCTTTTCCGGATAATCTCATTTCTGATCTTATACCGTAACAGCCTGTGAATGTCCCACTGCTGGGCTAAAGGCCTCCTCTCCTCTTTTTGAGGAAAAGGTTTGGAGCTTATTCCACCACGCTGCTCCAATGCGGGTTGGTAGAATTCACATGTGGCAGAATTTCAGTGAAATTAGACACATGCAGGTTTCCTCACGATGTTTTCCTTCACCGTAAAGCACGAGATGAATTATAATCACAAAATTAAGCACATGAAAATTCAGAGGTGCTTGCCCGGGTTTGAACCTACGATCATCGGTTAAGATTCACGCGTTATTACCACTGGGCCATCTCGGCTATTAAAAAAAAATACCAAGCCACATATAACTCCAAGGCACAGGAATATACAGGCTGAGAAACAAGGGAACTCTTGTTAAACAAAACCTTGATTGGACCACTTGATTGATTGGACTACACCTTGATTTTCTGATCTTATCCTTCAAAGATACTCCGAGCATAGCTCGCTCCATAGCACGCTGAGCGACTTTGAATTTGTGGACTAGTCCCGCAGTTAGTGTCCACGTTTCGGCACCGTATGTCATGGCAGGTAAGACGCATTGGTTGAAGACTTTCGTCTTCAAACATTGCGGTATAGACGACTTGAGGACTTGACGAAGGTTGCCAAATGCTGCCCATCCCAAGCGAATTCTTCGATCGGCTTCGAATTTCGATCCTCTTCGAATGAGATCCTTTTTCACTAGAAAACCGACACCACCCTGGGAGAGGTTATCACCTTCGCGGAAGTAGAGTAAGTTACCGGACTCTAGAGTTATCGTGTCCTCCCCCTGTCTTCGGACTTCAGATAACCCCAGTATGTGCCAGTTTATATGACTTAACTCTACTTCTAATTCGGCGAGGTGATGGTCCAGCCTCATCGAGCGTCCATTATACGTTGCCATGTTCAGTCGTTTTATACGGTAGCCTGCCGTGAACCGGTGATTCTTAGCACCCCCTGCCCTGCCGATACCGCGACCGCTACCTTGGTCGGGCCTAGCGGGCTTGCCGGTAACTGGGGGCCTTTTTTTGGGCGCATCTGCCATTAAGGGAGGGGTTTGCCCATACTCGCCGCGCTGGGCAGGCGTGTTGGCGAGCGCAGTAGGGGGGTAAGATGTTTATGGGAGGGGGGACGCTGCTGCCCATCCCCCCTTTTCCCCGTCCCTCAGTCGCCTCTTACGACACCCACGGGATGAGATTGGGGGAGTACTATTCTAAGCCGGTACTCCACGGCATACATTAACTAACGCTGTTATTATTAAGCTACGTGGGATGATATAACACAATTCTCTTACTGTTTTTTAATTTATTCCTTCAAAATAACTGAAAGCGAAACAATTACATGTATATACATATGTCCCTAGGTAATGGCAATAATAATGCACGGGGACGCAGTATTTTCAGGACAGGGCGTCGTGTATGAGACAATGCATTTAGGAAATTTGCCTAACTTCACTACACATGGTTCTATACACATCGTGTGCAACAACCAGATAGGATACACCACTGATCCAAGATTCGCAAGAAGCTCCCCTTACTGTTCAGGTCAGGTTATTTGTGCGAGTACTTAGTGTACGGAATCAGATTAGAGCTGCAGGAAGCTGAATTTCGATAGCATCGTATCGTATCTATTTTAGAAATAAATAAAATGAGAAGTGGGTGTTCGTGATTTGAAAATAACTGCCTCTTTTAAAGCTAATATAGCTATTTGCGAGTTAGCAAAACAATCATTTATTTTTATCTGCCTGATTGTCTATGATAATCTTTTTAATGGCTAAAAATTAAAATTTAAAATAACTGAATTATAATGAGACGTAATTTATGGTACCGTTTAGTCTTTATTTCATCAAAATCAGTCGTCTATTAAAAGTTAAAAATAGATTAAAGTTAACGTACACAGCTTATACATTTTAATTTAACACAAACATATGGTATATACTGTTAGTCATCTAATAAATAACTACGTCTAATTGGAAAAACAAGCTTTACTAAAAGTCTGTTGAAAATATCCTTCTAAGACAAATTTACCTATTAATTTACTGGTGGCTTAATGGTACCATCAGATAGCCCATTTGCTCATCCGCCTACCTGTAATATATTAAATTGATTGTGTTATCTATTTGAGATTAATTTATCTCATATCCTTTACCAAAAGTTTGTCTGGAAGAGATCGCTCTTTTAGCGATAAGACCGCCTTTTGTACATTAATGGTTTTCGTTTTTTAATGTTTGTGTTTAAAACTATGTTTCTGTAACTCTTTTGGTTTACAATAAAGCATATATATATTATATATTCTATTCTATTTGAGATTAATAGACTTTGACAACGTTTGACCGACCGGCATGAATGTTGGCATATACATGTATTTTTTTAGGACGTTGAATATTAACTTGTATCGTGGTTCGTCAGTTTTTTATGATGAAAAGACCTTATTTAAAATTTAAATAGTTTTATCTCTTAATTTCATTAAAATATTAGAGCCTAAATTAAGTTATCCTTCGATAGGATTTGTGATATTGGAACACATTATCACTTAAACGGATTATTGGGGTAATATGCCTAATGCAGCCATTAGTCTAATCAAAGAGTATACATATTGTATTCAGCAGGCATTGTAAATAGTCTGGTGATTATAAAATATAGAACTTTCCAAGAGTTATTATGTATTATTATTATATTAATGTTTAACGAAAAATATAAAACGAATAAGGACTATATCTGCACTGACACTGTAGCGTATCGTCTGAAAATTTCAGATTAATTTCATTTTAAAAATCAATATTTTGGCGCGCATCCGGACAAAACAGATTTTTATAATATAAGTTGTACGATGATAGAACATACCAATGTAAAATAAAACACGAACGTATAAAAAACTTAATTTGATGAATGTTATTCAAAAATGTTCTCCATAACTATCTGTTTAAAAAGAAATCAGACTGCAAATAAAATTTGAGCCCCTGAAATATTTCACTTCCTTTTTTTTATTCTTTGCGGTGGTTTTTGTTTAAATATAAATGGAACTGAGGACTATCCTCGGTGCAAATAATTAAGAGTGGTAGGTTTTTACTTTGACTTGCGAGTCAAATTTAAATTCAACTTTATTATATATCTAATCTATTATTTTGAATAAAGAAGTTGAATTTGAATTTTTATGTAAGTAAATATTCAGCTTAAAAATTATTTTATTCAAATTTTAATTTATTTTTCATTTTCAGTTCTGAAGACTTTATACATTTTTATGGTTAGCATAACATGATTCTACAACCAGGATTGGCTCCAGATGAAGAAAGTCCTCAATGGTCACAGCACAGAAACGAAATTTTCTATTAAATTTAAATTTTCGCCAAATTTTTTACTGCATCAGAGAATCGGAGTATAGTCAGTAACTTTACACTACGTTACCCCTTATTGAAAGTACGCAACTAATTTGCAAAATAGTGTCAATTTATAACACAATGAAAATACACAGAAATAAAGTGATTCGTGGTGTGCAAGCCATTCATAAAAGTGAATCCCCAGCCGCACTAATAATGTGCTCCAGTCCGATTTCGCCCACGGTGGCCAATCTCAAGAGAGACTTAGCCAACTACGCAGGAGATAATATAGCGCACAAGTGTGTGCGCAAGGACGGGTGCCTTACTCTCATAATCTCTGTTCCCTTACTCTCATAATCCGACGGGACGGCAATCCGACACGACGAGTTCAGGTGCAGGACCAACGGCTTTACGTGCTTTCCGAGGCACGGGAGTGTACACACTTCCAACTTCGAGACTCCGGGCTGCTACTGAGAATTTTCTGACAGAAAAACCCAAAAACTTTGGCCCGACCTGGGAATTGAACCCAGGACCTCCGGGTCCGCGGCCTTACATCGACTCACTAGACCAACGAGCTAGCCGCACTACCACTGCCGGCAAGGCGGGGGCGACTAGTGCAGAACATTATTCCCGACTGTAATGCCGTCGTCGCGTTTGAACTCTACCATCGCTTACCATCAGGTGGAGTAGAGGCATTTGCCCTCCCGGCGTATATAAAAAAACCACGATAGTGAAGTTCCTTGTGAAAATGTCACATTTGCATTCCAATATGCATTATTAGACGCCATCAAACACTAATATCAAATATTTAATTACTTTTATTATTCTTTATAGTGGTTAATATTTGCAAATCTCGTTGTTATATATATGTAGAAAAAACCTTATTTTCCCATGAAGTATCAACATTCAACAAAGGGGTTTTTATTTTGTAACAGAACAAAATATGGCCAGAGATTTATTCGCCATAAAATACATGTGCGTATTTCGACCAGCCGAGTTTATTGAATAACACAAATTTATATTTATAAAATAATTACAAAGAGATAAGTTATTTGTTTTATTTAGATTATTGCAGTATATATTAATTTGATTGTTATGGAACTTGTCTGCTTTTGTTTTTTTTCACATATTAAGCACAGGAAAATACAGTTGTGATTGCCTGGGTTTGAAACTAATGGTGTAAGTTACATTTTTTAAAGATTAATACTTATAGTTACTATATCTAGTTTTTTTCTAGTTGAAATAAATAGAAAACTAATAAGGCAATGGCCGTTGTGTTAGAGAGACGGGTTTTGACAAACACTCCGTGTCTTACTTTTCGCAAAGGTTGTCCATTGCTGTACAGCGTGGAAATGCGTGTAATGGGCAGCTTTGCGTCGGGTAATGATTGCGATGATGAATGGGGGCGATTTTTTAAAATCTAATTAAAAAAAAGATCATTAATCAAATTATTAAATTTAAATATGTGAAATAAATTATTCTTGATGATAGAAATATAATTAATTATATAACAAAGCAATTAATTCCATTTGTTCATAGTATTAAATAAGCACGGATAGTAATTTTGATTCCGATTGAATTTGTGTTTTAATAGAATCATAAGTTGTTTATTAATAAGGAACGGTTTAGGATACTTTCAAGTTAAATTAATCTTGGAATGAATTCATACTGAGTTACATTATTCTGATTATATTCATAATGACTAATGTAATATAATCCGAAGTTTTCGACAATTGTAAAACTGTTTAAAACAATAAACAGTTTAATTGTTTTATATACACTTTAAGTAGATGGAAATCATCAATCAGTTAATTAATCATTAAAACGAAATTAAAAATATATTATGTATAAATAGCATTTATTTTTCTATAATAATATTTGTTATTAATAATGTCGAATAGCTTAGTAAAAAGAAAATAATTGTAAATAAACAATTGAATACATAAATGAAAGAAGTTGTCATGAAAAAAAGGTGGGATAAGTAAGTGTCATTTTTATATTTTAGAGTTGCTTGTGATCACTTGTACATTCATTAATTACGTTATTTTAAAGTTTTGAATCGTGAAATGAAGGTACCATGATGCGTATTGTTTAGGCCTTCTCTTATTAGCTTAGTCACACAAATGCACAACACTTTATTTTTCACTACTGTACTTTACTTTGAGGACGATAGGTTTTGAATTACAATTATTTATTTCCCAGCACACCTTTCTGACGACTGACACCTTGCAAATGAATGGCTGATTTTCCGACTTTTATTATAAGTTCAATTTCGAGTCAAAATAAAAAATATTATTAATCTAAAAAAATATTTTAATCTAAACGGGAAGAATCAATTGAGATTATAAAATATTTGAAGTACATAGTTTTGTGATTTATTAAAATATTGCATATTTCCGCTTTATTAAAACAATGAACTATCTTAAGTAGGTAACAGTATAGTGACTCAAAGTGTTTATTAGTGTAACAAATTGAAATAGTTAAAACACCTAAAACCTTAATCCACGAATTGTCCGTCTTCAATTATGACGGAATGATTATTTTCTTTTCAAGTGTTTCATTTAAGCTGATATCTTGTGATTAACGATGAAATAAATATATCGAGGAAAACAGTAGGTGTCGATTGAAATTCTACTAGAAGTGCCCAACAACACGCAATAGTGGAATACGCCACTTTTTCTACTTGAAAGGATCATTTGCCAAATAAAGAGACAATCCGCCATAAAAAAAGACTTCAGGCACAGAACCAGCGGTTTTGCTTTTCGAATCACGGAAGTACAAGACTATCTAGGAAATATCCTAAATCAGCTAGATTACTACTGAGAGCTTCTTGATATAAAACCTCATAGCTTTTAACGGTCAAATTCGGGTATAGAACTTCCAACCCTATAAGCTGGTTGTTAAACAAACGAGTAAGTTTCATTAAATAAAAACAGACGACTAAGAAAACAAACTCAATAATATATATATAAATAAATAATGTACCAATTTCTTAATTATACTTTATCGGTGGAAATAGCGAAGTACTAATTAAGAACCATTGAGAAATTCAACTTGCTTCTGTGAAATTAAAAACGTTTTCCGGATCTGAATTCTCTGTCGGAGTAGTAAAGAGAAATGTAAAAAGTAAATACAATCCGAGTCGCTAGAGACAGGTAGACTGCCTGACGCAATAAGGAGAGCCTTCTTTCATTTGTCCTTTTTCAAATGTTTGTTTAATTAGTTAAAATTTCAAACTGCAATGAGAGGCACTACTAATGTGCAAACTGTCTGAAAGGGTTAATAAACTTTCAGACGGAATTGCAACAGCACATTGAAACGAAACTGTAACCCATTCAGTACGATATTCAATTATTCGGTTCGTATATATTTCAAAGTTCTGAGTTGATTATTATATTATTAAAAGATAAGTGTACAAATGTGGATATTTTCTAAAAAAAGGGTTATTTGTAAGCAGTCCACGATTTCCTTCAAAATATTAATAATAATTATTGTGAGCAAAGTTTTTTTTATAAATATATAATGTAAGTATAATATAATGTAAGTATAATAAATGCTTCTATATTCAATTAAGATTACTTTTTGAATTTCATTTGATTCCTGTGGATTTTTTACGGAAGGAATACACGGAAGGTATATGGAACAAATAAGGTATAAATCCACTAGACTGTTTTATTTGTGCTTTTTATGAACTGGTTATAGCCGTGAGGGTTTAATTCAGATACCCATACGTTCTTAATTAGGTATGGTAATGTAAATTTATATATTTTTTGTATTTTAACTTGTACAGTTATGACATTGGCAAATAGAATTAATTAAATTTTGAAACATGTTTTATTTCAACTTGTCTTGTAGTAAAAGTAACAGCCTACATATATCCCCTTGTTGGGTGAATTAACCCTCTCTTCTTGAGGAGAGAGCTCAAAAAGTTTATTTCACAAGTATTCCGACTAAGAGAACCTACATTTCCTTACGATGTTTTCTTTCACAGTCGATGACGAGAAGTATAAACGCATATAAAGACATGAAGGTCTTTTCCCGGGGTATGAACTCACAATGATCGTTAAATATTTATGCTGCGTTAAAGAAAGACAAACCAACAAACAAACATACTTTCGAATTCATAATATTAAATGGGAACAACTAAGCTACCTAAAACTTAATGGATTTTTGCTACCTTAGTGCTTCACCCATATACTAGCACCACTGATAACAGAAATACACATCATTCCTCACCCTCAATAAAACGGTAATCATGTGGTTTAAGAAGTTATGTCCCTCGTGTCGTTATAATACCGACTCGCCCATTCAACTTGAACGGTTTATATTGTTACATAAGTGTAACAATATAAACCGCTTGTTGCCGAGTTTCATATATCGACCGTAAGTAATGTTAAAAGTTATTCGAAAATCTTCCCATTTGACTACAATGCGGTAAATAGATTAATATACCAAAACTCTTAGCTCAAATCTTTAAATTAAATGGCCCTTGCGTAACAAAATCATAGATTTTTTTTAATTGTTTGTGAATTACATCACAACATTCTTTGGGTATGTAAATAGGTATTAAGAGTTAAGTTTCCATTTCTCTTCAAATTTATAAAATTATGTCTTCAACAACACTTTTTAGGCCTCAAAGAAAAGTGATATCAATTTTAGTGTAAATCAGGTTAATAAATTACAACTATTGGAAAGGTATCAGTTTTTTTTTTAATTTTTTTTATAGTATAGATAGGCGGACGAGCATATGGGCCACTTGATGGTAAGTGGTCACCAACGCCAATAGACATTGGCATTGTAAGAAATGTTAACCATCGCTTACTTCGCAAATGCGCCACCAACCTTGGGAACTAAAATGTTATGTCCCTTGTGCCTGTAATTAAACTGGTTCACTCACCATTCGAACCGAAACACAACAATACCGAGTACTGCTGTTTTGCGGTAGAATATCTGAAGAATGGGTGGTACCTACTCAGACGAGCTTGCACAAAGCTGCACCAGTTTTTGATGTTAAGAAAATGTACTAAATCTCTAACTCACAAACTAAAGCTATTATAAGGTTACTTTTATGCTATTTTCGAATTATATTTTATAATTGAAATTTAAGTGTTTGTAAATTAAGGGCAAAGCTTAGTTAGCAAAAGTTTTCATAACGAATCGCATAATTTTCATTTTTATTTAAAATTTGTCTGAGTTCAAATGAAATTGTAAAGTTTAGAATATACATGTACGTACGTTTTATAATTATGACAGCAACGATAACTGTTTTTTACTTTTTTAATGTAACTTTAGTTGGAGATATTCATGTACCCCGAGTCGTTAGAAAAAGAAAAAATGGAAAACATTAATGCAGTACATTGGTATGTTTAAAAAGCAACCGAGGGCTAAATACACACGAGGGAGTCGTACATCTGTTAACTTTTTTATGTGAAAGCGAAATTTGGCCAGATGGACCTCCTTGTGTCGAGTAAAAAGTAGCATGTGTCAGTACATAGATATATTTTGTTAATGATTTTAGGAATTTTCATGCGTTTCAAGAATAGACAATGTGTCAAGAAAAACACCGTTACAAAACGAATGTATATATCGAGCACGATAAGGCCTCAGCTAACCAGCCAAAGCAAAGGGTTGGAGGGGGTTGAATGCAATCTGCCAAATAAAGAAACCAAATGATGAATAAGTTTAAAAGATATCTTTAAAAAACATTTAATGCAAATGCATATTAATTGATAGTAAATTATATATATAACAGAATGTACGATATATGATATATGATAAGCTATGTATATAAGTGAAAGACCACCCATCACAAAATCTAAACTAACTGCCCGTATGACTTGAAATTGGTCACCGTTACTCCTTCCCCGACGTAGACTAAGAACGGATTTTACGAAAATCCTATCCAAAATTTTTGTCGTCGCTCATAGGGGGGTTTTTGCCTTAGTCACCACGCTTGGCAGGCGGGTTGGTGACCGCAGTGGCTGGAAATCTTTCACTAATAGCGCTGCTGCCCGCTATCAGGATTTGCATTTTCTGATTCCAGCATTTGTGTGGTTATAACGCCACGATTTCGGTAGCCAGAGCCTCGTTCGTTGATTAGCAGAATGTACCACGAGCAGGTGAGGTTGACGGTAGAGAGCCTAGGTTGTTATCGGCTCCCCTTAAATCCCAATCCAAAATACATTTTACATCTTATCTACATGTGTGAAGCCAAAACGATTAGCTAGTAGTTTGTATGTGTAGGCTAAGCTATATAAGATAATTTGTATTTAAGAATACATGAGCGCTTCAAAATGTAGTCAAAGTTAACTAGAATGTTTCCACTAAAATTCACTAAATATATAGCTGTTTCTTTTAGTAATAAATGATGGTGATGTCAAATTAAATGGTGCGAGCAAAAATTGTGATAAAGAAACTGAAAGCCGATAATAATTTATTATGACACTAAATATAGTCCTTGATATATATTTTAGCTAACCCATTCGAATGGATTACAATATATATATATATATATATATATATATATATATATATATATATATATTCGTAAATAGAACGTTCGAGCATAAAAACCTTGATAAAAATATCAGTTAAATATTAGATCAATATCTCGCCTGGCTTGGGTGTTAAAACTGTCAAGACCATTAAACAAATGATCTGTGGTGAAAGTTAACTAGAGTACAATTGACCATTTGCGCCATACAAGTGTCAAAAATGACGAGAAAACTATACGTCTCGTATGAAATTCTGTCAAACATGCGTCGTATATAATCTTATATATTAATATCGTTTAATATTAATGTGCAATGCTTGTATACATGTATATATTATATTTTGCATTTAGGTAGGATATATTTGCTTTTTAAGTTTATATTTGTATTTAATTATCTATTAGTCACGTGTTTTTTCTGATAAAATGTTTCATAAAGAATACAATAAAAAGTTAAACGAAGCTCAGTACTCAACCCAGGAACTCACATTAAGGTCGCGTGGTGGAATAAGCCTCCAAACGAATTCGAGTGGAAAAGATACTGTTGCCTAGTGGGACTGTTACGTAACTCTTTACGTTTAGGTATACGTTTACTCCCGAAGTAATCGGAGGGACCAAATGAGAACTATATTTCACTGTTCACGACACTTTAATTAATTTGATCAATCATGTGACATAGACATTACACATATATACTTTTACAAAAAAAATAAGACAGCGTGATTCAGGAATTTCAAAAAATAAATCAACGCCATCTATTGTCAATTAGTAATAAACATGTTTTACTCTTAACAGTATATAATCTTTGGCCTTACTTGAAACTATATAAATAAATTACCTTGAGTTGTTAAAATGATAACAATATTCCTGACATTCAACTATTAAGCAACGGTATGATAACGAAGTATTTATGTTATAACAATATTAATATAGCAAGTGTCATTTATCTTCACAATAATTACAATTCTCACGCGTGTTGTAAAAGCGATGCTCATAAATGGCTTCACGACGATCATTCACATAACATACGCAGCGAAAGTACAGACATGAGCTTTATCTTTTTTTATTATGTTTTTATTTTTTTGTTTCCGCAAAACTATAAGCCCGATCGCTTTTAATGTTATACTCAATTATTATTATTATATGCCTGGTGTTTCCCGCTGCTGGGCAAAGACTTGTCTACTTTCTTCGAACAATATCCATCGTTCTACTATATAAAACCAATCCTTCTGATAGGACTCCAGCTCGTCTCGCCATCTCCAACGAACCAGTCTGCCGCGATATCGTGCAGCGGCTGCTTAGTTAAACACTAATTTCTCTCTTTCTGTCACTATTGATTTGACTCGCTAAATAACGTTTATAAGTAAGGATGATACATTTTAAATATGTAACATTCTGAATTAATAAATTATAAAATGTAAAAAAAATTGAAGTAATATGTTTGAAAAAATGCCCTAGCTTTTTGTATATTATTAAAAAGACTTCACGAGAGTGTCACTTCTGAGTTTTATGACAAAAACCTCGTTTCTATATAATTAGTAACTTAGGTTATAATTTAAAGATTCTTATCTCGAAGGTTCCAAAGATTGAATTCAAAGCGTGACGTCATTAATTTAGACAATCCTTTGTCCTACTTCGTTTTCTACTGTGGAAAACATCACGGCATGAAAAATTTAACATAATTATAATATATAAAAGTATCAGACTCGTTCGAGAAGGCAATAAATTAGCTTTATGTGAGGTTTATGTAAAAACACAGAAATAAACACGTTTTCCGGCTCGGAGAAGACGTCGAATGGAATGAGTGAAATCGGGCCGTATGTTGTTGTCGACGTCTATTTACGGCTTGTTGAATAAATAACAAGGTGTAGGGATTAATATGATAAACATAACATGTGCCTTACATCATTATTTACAACGAAAATCCCTTTATATTCTTTTGTTCTGGTATCATATCTAATTACTGTTTTTTTGGCTTCACAAATGTTTCGAAATTAGGCGGCAGATTTCTTATTAAAAACAACAATGAATGATCGAAATCAGCCAGGATTTCGATCACGGCGACCATTCTTAAGGGAGAATAGCCAACAAGACATTTTATAGTGCACAAGTGTGTGCGCAAATATAGGTGCACTCTCTATTTCCTCTTTGTCATAATTCGATTGGTTGGGCAATCCAAATCGTCCGAAAATGGTTCAGGCGTAGGAAAAACGGCTTCACTAATTTCACACTAGCAACAAACTTCAAACTTCAAACTTCGGGATAATACTGAAACTTATTGCTAGAAAAACCATAAAATTTCATTAATCCGACCTGAGGTTTGAATCCGGCACCTCGGGTTCGGCTGCCTTGTAAGTTAGCTACAAAAAATCGAGGCAGGCAAAACTAACTTTTTTATAATATTAGCATGATAATAGAGATTACCTTAAGTATTAATAAAAGCATTATTGGTGTTAATACTAAGTAAACCATTGAGTTTTTCGTTCTGCTACATCATATTATTCGTCACCATAAGTTTGATGACGTCACGATCGTGGCTCTGTAGCGATCGTTCTCGCATTTGAAATCCGAACTAAATTAAATTAAAGATCATTTCAATCTCCGTAGTTACACTAATCAATGGCAGCTTTACGCCGAATTTACAGATTTGTTCATTCAGAGTTGGACTCTAATATAAGCCATTTAAATTATGTAATATTTAATTTTGTACATTATGGCATGCGTCTATGTTTTTATTTCAACCCCATTTGTGTTTTCTTCCAGACTGTTCAAGATATATAAGAAATTGCCTAATAAATAAGTAGGCATAGTAAGATAAATTTCCTATAAAATGCATAATTTGAAGCACGAAATATTAAAAACAAATCGCTTTTAAAATTCGTTGTTCATTTACGTTACTTTAAATTTATATAATTACTGATTGCATTCTTCATTTTGAATGATATTTGATTTAAATCAGAACATGATATTTCTGAAATTGTTGTCGAGCGAAATGAGCGTATCATGTTTAAATTTTTTTTAGTAGAAAAGCCATGAATACAACGCCTCATTTATTTTTACTAATTGTATTCAACACAATTTTTACTTTGTTAATAAACTTGTAGAACAACACTTGTTTATTGATGGTTAAAAAACTACTATCGGTATAGAAAGAAATAGTTCACACTCGAGAAGAACCAAAAAGCAACTTAGTACGATTAAAGGCTTGCATAATAATATGTCGTAATTTTTCAAATGATTTGTACAATTTGTGTATTTAAAAATCGAACTAATCGAAAAAATTATATAAAAAATAAACCTTATTCGTCAAAAGCCGAAATCTCATACGTCGATTTTCAAAAGACTTAAGTTATTCTTTTCTTCTAAATTTGAACAGACTTCAACTAAGTTCAGGTTAACAAAATTGTTTTAATATAAGATGGCAGGTCTTTAAAGTTTTATTGATTGAATTTATAGTACTTTTACCAGTTATATTAAGTTCAATTTTTCGTATCGAAAATTTAAGTTTAAGAGAGCGAATAGTTACATAACACCGATTTATCTCTTGCAACAAGTTTCTATCGCCAACAAATATTAGATTGTTATAGATGCATTGGAAGTTCCGTAATCGCTCTGCTTATATGGAAACATACAAATATTGTTCGTATGAGTTGTAGTTTATGCCTTCAACAAATGATTGTGGAGAAACAATTTGTCAGCATTAGGCAGGCGGCTAGGCTTAATCACAAATATGAATGACTAGCTATTTTGTTATTTATTATAAAAATCTGTTGTGCCCGTAAAAAAATTTTTATGTAAAATTTATAAATGCATAGATTATACTGGCAAAACTGGTGTACGTTCTTCTACCTGACTATATAACAATTTTCATAAATATTGGTTGAAAGGTATAAAAGATGATGTGCTGTGTCATCAATCGGTGAGTTACAAAAGTAATAATCATTTGAATGGTATATAAACCTTCTCCATGAAAAATATATATTTGCAAACTTTCATGTTCATCAATAAAATAAATTATGATTATATAGAGATATATACCAACATAATTTTTTACGTACAACGTAAAGGTACATGTAGTATATTATATACTCGTACAAGATATACAAATGAATGTGAAACCAAATTCAGGCACATTTTCCTGTTATCGTAAAACTGTCGCGAGTATTTCTGATGCTTCTCTTATTTGAATACGTAATAGCTAAGCGTTTGGTATTCAATGCATTGTATTCCTGAGTACATGCTTTGCCAATTTTGATATGCAAATAGAACGGGAAAGAAGTCGCATGTAATAAAGACAAATAAATAATATTACTATTGACGATTGTTAAAGTATTTATAAATTTATTGCTAGGAAGGTAGACGAGTATATAGGACACCTGATGATAAATCGTCAGCTTTACTCTTAGACATTGGAAATGGCATAAGAAAAGCAAAAACTTAATTTGAAAATGCATCTCCAAATATTGAATTTTTGAGTACCCTTGTGCCTGATAACGAGTTGTCACTTTTGCTCGTAGATACTGAAACTGATCGCACCACGCTGGAAACATTTGTGCCAATTTAGAAGTCGGCACCGTTGTTCCTTCGAACAACCAATGTCTTCACATTGGTACTGGTAGAAAAAAATCGCAAATGCGTCGCCAACTATCGGATTGGAACCAAAGACTTTACGCGCATTGTGCTTGTAACGACACAAACTATTTCGCTGTTCAAATTAGAACATTGTAATACAAAGACCGCGTATGTTCGTGTACCGAATGTAGGTAATGTTAAAAGTTGTTCAGAAGTTATATTGGATATTTTTTTAATGATAATTATATATATAATACAAGAATGTATCTAATTTAATATTTATCATATATGTAATTTAATATAAATAACTTTCTTAGTAAAACTCACATATATATTTTCTGTGTACAAAAATACCTCATCATAGCAATTTTGTTCAATCAACTAAACAACATTTATTGCGAATTTCTAAGAATAATGTGATACATAAAGTTACTTTCAATATGTCAAGTAAATAAATATGTACTTTATACGTTATGTTAATTAAAAGTAAATATTAAGTACAATATATTGAAAGTAATTTGTTTACATATACATTGCGATGAGAAAAGAACACTAATAACAATTTACCTTCCAAAAAGCGAGACATCTGATAGGAATGTCATACAGAATACCAAAATGTCGTGAAATTCTGAGAAAAGTATTCTCAGACATGTACATAATGAAACCAATAAATCGCAGAGGCAGGTAAAGTTCTGATAACTTTTTTCTTAATAGAAGACTTATGCCATAGAATATTCCTCACTCTACTTATGATAGAGTTCGATTTATGTGGCGCTTTATTTCCGTTTTAGTCAAGGTATGTATTGCTAAACGAAACGTAAAAACGTCTCAAAGTTGTTTTGGCTGTAGTATTTTTTTATGATATAGGCAGGCGGACGAGCATCTGGGACATCTGATGGTAAGTGATCACTACCGCCCATAGATATTAGCGATGTAAGAAATACTAAACATTCCTTACATCTCCAATGCGGCACCAACCTTGAGAACTGAGATGTTATGTCCCTTGTGCCAGTAGGTACACTGGCTCATTTTCCCTTCAAACCGGAACGCACAATATTAAGTATTGTTGCTTAGCGGCAGAATATCTGATGAGTATGTGGTACCCACTCATACGGGCATGCACAAAGCCCTACCACCAGGTAAAATATACATGAATCTTAAATTAATATTCTGGCTTTAAACCCAGAAAAGCACCATTGAGTTTTCATACATTTAATTTTTATTTGTAATTCTTCTCCTAATTGGCAACAAAGAAAACATCTTGTATTGGAACGTATATCCAATTTGTATGCGTGGCGTTTACTTTGCCTTTAAATTTTGACTTATCGTCCGTGCTATATTGAATACCTATGTCTGAATTTTGATATGAAAGTTGGGAATGGATTTAGCAGCTTCAAGAATAAGGCTCCAATTTCTACTTTTCAATAGTAATTCCTTTACTGGCCTCTAAACTTTACATTGTTAAAGATTTCAATCATGTAACCCTTTGTCCTTTGCAAGCTTGCGTGAGGACTATCAGAATCGAATCTGCCAGGGTTTGACGAGCCGCCTCTTCAATCGCTAGTCCAAAGACGTTTACAATTGATTCCTAATAGAATACTTGATTGCTTCGAATAGTATTTCTATGATCGTTTTAAATGATTGAGTGTAGTCAAGTCTTAAGCAGCGTCCGTTGGTCGGATTGGGTTTGAAGAACACTATTGTTATGCAAATTTTGGTCTCGAGTTAAGTATTTTTACTATTGAATTGGCTAGACGGTGTTGATTTATGTAATAAGGTCCGCGTCGTTGTCTGTCAATGATTTTTTTTTAAATATTTTATAATAAAACATCTTGGCAGATGAGAAAATGGGCCACCAGATGGGAAGTAGTCAGTCCATAGACATTGATACTATAAGAAATATTAACCATTTCTTACATCACCAATGTACCACCAACTTAGAGAACTAACATGTCCTTGAGTCCGTAGTGGCTTCCTCATCATTTAAACCAGAAGACAATAATACTATGTATTGCTATTTAGTGGAATATCTTATGAGCAGTTAGTACCTACCCAAACGGGCTTGCACAAAGCTACCACCAAGAATATTTGGAATATTTGTTGGATTGCGATTAAAATTTATAGGGTTTTTCTTTTGAAAGGTTTTTCATCATTATCACTTTATTAGCACATTTTGCTTGTTATAGAGCTTTGATCTGGTTTTAAGTAGGATCGTCTAGATAAACACCAAACATAAATACTCCTGTGTACGATTTTCTTGGTCACATATTTTTTACATTTGATACGATTATATTATTTTAAACCACACACATGAAGAAGCAATTAACATTTAAAAGATTGACATATTAAGATGTTGAAATCGAAATTTTACTGCCACACATACATACATAATATATTATTTAGTTGAACCTAAAAGCCGATAACAAACCTGCAAGTTCTCCGGTGTTGTAAGTGTCCATTGTCGGTGATAGTCACTTTCCATCAGGTGGCCTTCTACTCGTTTTCCCTCTTTTAAAAAAAAAACTTTGTAGTTAAGTATTATTATTTTTAATTCATTTTAATTATTTGTGTTTACGTATTATACATGACGTAACCTATAAATGACGTTTAAGGGGTGATTGGTTAAACAATGCTGTGTCTTCTTCTTTCGAATGTTAAATGAATGATGACAGAAAGTGAGAAAACATTATTTCACTAAACAACCGCCAAAAAAAGCTCACAATAAACGTTAATAATAATGTAAAACAGGCAAAATTTAATTTAATTTAACGCTTTAATTGTTAGAATGCCAATGTCGGAAATACATATATTTATTTAACAGGCTCACACAAAGATGTAATTGCTCATTTGCTAGATTAATTTTACATTGTAATTCTTAATTTACTTGAATATTAAATATCTGTAACTATATGCTTACTGCCGAGATGGCCTAGTGGTTAGAACGCGAGAATATCTTAACCGATGATCGTAGGTTCAAACCCGGGCAAGCACCACTGAATTTTCATGTGCTTAATTTGTATTTATAATTCATCTCGTGCTTGACGGTGAAGGAAAACATCGTGAAAAAACCTGTATGTGTCTAATTTCATTGAAATTATGCCACATGTGTATTCTACCAACACGCATTGGAATAGTGTGGTGGAATAAGCTCCAAACCTTTTCCTTAAAAGAGGAGAGGAGGCCTTTAGCCCAGCAGTGGGACATTCACAGGCTGTTACGGTTCCATTATGTAAGTAAATGTTGTATTATAATTTTTGTAGCATTTAACCTCGCCAAAACTGTGCCAATGCGGGGATTAGGGATTTAGAAATAATCTTAGTCTTGTATGCTTACTATAATATCATTATTAATTTATATATATATATATATATATATATATTGCTATTTGGTTGAATACTAACTGTAAATATATATTTACAAAAACGTAGAAACAATTCCTTTAAAGATTTGCTTAAGAGTATTTTAGATTTGCTTGTACTCTATCCGATTGAATTTTGTTTGTTCTTGATAATATATCGAACTGCCTTCAATGGAATGTAACTTGTTTTATATCAGTTGAATTTCGAATTAACTTTTCGAAATAAGAATAAAATCAATTATGACGTCATTAATATTCATTTGCTATAAATTACCAGTTGATTGAGTTGTAATGTATGAAGGGCGATGTTTAAAATTAATGATATCATTTGTAATAATGAAAGGGTACATTATAGACTTAATTTATAATTATGTAAGTTATTGAAGAAATAATTTTACTTCATTTATTCTTAAGAATGATTTCATATATATACAAAAATTAATGTAAGTTATATAAAATATATACATGCATCAGTAACAGTAACAGCCTGTGAATATCCCACTGCTGGGCTAAGGCCGCCTCTCCCTTTTTGAGATTAAAATTTACAAAAAAAAAACTTAGAAGTTGCTTATGTTATAAAATAAACTTTTATTCCAAATTTCAGCTTTTAAGATTCAGTTTCGTTGTCTGTATGTTGGTAGTCCGTCAGCGTAAACGATTTGTTAACGAAATTTAGTTTTTGGAAGGCGCAAAATGCAATAAATTTCCAAACTTAAGTTCTTTGGTCGTAAGTGAGACGAATAGATTCGTTTCTCTCAAACGCTTTACCAATGCCCTGTTCAAATATTCAGAAATCGACTGAACGTTAGACATTACGAGACTTAAATCAGAGGCTGGGGATGTTCACATTTGAATATAGATCTAAAAAAAGACCAAAATCAGAAAACTGTATAGCGTTTGAATGTAAATAATATGTTTAGTAAATTAAAATAAACTAAGTCAACACTGTAATAGGATGTTAATAGCAAAATTTATAATTTTAATGTTGGTAGAGCTTTGTGCAAGCTCGTCTGGGTAGGTACCACCCACTCATCAGATATTCTACCGCAAAACAGCAGGACTTGGTATTGTTGTGTTCCGGTTTGAAGGGTGAGTGAACCCGTGTTATTACAGGCTCAAGGGAAATAACATCTTAGTTCCCAAGATTGGTGGCGCACTGGTGATGTAAGCGATGGCTAACATTTCTTACAATGCTAATGTCTATGGGCATTTGTGACCACTAACCTATCTTTACCTTCCTATTCTATAAAAAAAAAATAACGACAATCATTTTATTGTATTGTTACTGGTTTGCTTATTGATTCATGTATTTAAATGTTTATGTTTGATACAGCAAAATAAAAACAATGTTAGGCTGGTCTACAAGCATTAAATTTTATATACAAGCTTCTGGTTAAGAATAAATAAATAAATATTTGAGCGTCTTTTAAAACCTACCCACTATGAGTGTAATATAGGGGTTGAATGTAATACTAAAGCTTCTGAGCAAAAAAAATATGAATTTCGTCGTTTTTAGAAATTAAACACCAAATGGGAGAAATGGAGTAGAAACATTAGTATAAAAATGTAAAAAAGAATGATCACATAATTTTGAAATTTACAATTTGTGATTTTTGATTGAATTGATAAACGTGTATTTCAAGATATTTTTCAAACCAGAATGCAATTCTGGTTCATGTTTGTTACTTTAAAACTTCCTTACAACAATTTATCCTTTACATATAATTACACGCGAGCGAAACCGCAAGTCACAGCTAGTATTTTTATACATTAGTAATATGTCGCGCATGTTGTGACCTTCAAATGAACTAATAGTAATATTACAATATACATTACTATAATGCCAAGTCACATTTCAAAGTATAAATAAACCTAGCCAAGCCAAAGCCAATGCCAATGCCAAAGCTAAAGCCATGCCACGAAGGTTAGTAATTCGCCAATGAACACTTGTGACGTCACATCCGATTCTCAAGTGAAAAGAATAAAATATCCGATCCGCTAATTTTGGAATGTCATTCGCTATTTTATTCAGAAGTGAGTGTTGCCCATGTCAATCCGAATAACAAGTGTCGTTCGTAGCAACGAAAATAAAAGAAAGGATAAATTGAAAAAATATGTACCAGTAATCAGTAACAGCCTGTGAATGGCTCACTGCTGGGCTAAGGCCTCCTCTCCCTTATTGAGGAGAAGGATTTGGAGCTTACTCCACGCTGCTCCAGTACGGGTTAGTGGAATACACATGTGGCTGAATTTAAGTGAAATTAGACACATGCAGGTTTCCTCGCGATGTTTTACTTTAACGTCAAGCACGAGTTGAATTATAATCAGAAATTAAGCACATAAAAATTCAGTGGTGCTTGCCCGGGGTTGAACCCACGATCATCGGTTAAGATTCACGTGCTCTTACCACTGGGCCATCTCGGCTTACTCAAACGCAAAAATATGTAATATATGTTTTTTTTTAATATTTATTTTTTATTTATTTCAATCAATCAATCAACAGCCAATCGTTGTCCACTGCTGAACATAGGCCTCTCCCAAGGTGCGCCAAAGCTCCCTGTCCTCCGCCTTCCGCATCCAGTTGGTGTCCGCCACCTTCTTAAGGTCGTCGGTCCACCTGGCGCCCTACGCTGCGCTTGCCGATTCGCGGTCTCCACTCTAGGACTCGTCTGCTCCAACGGCCATCGGTCCTACGACATACGTGACCAGCCCACTGCCACTTCAGCCTGCTAATTTTGCAAGCTATGTCGGTGACTCCGGTTCTTTTCCGGATAATCTCATTTCTGATTTTTTTTTTTTTTTTTTTTATAGAATAGGAAGGCGGACGAGCATATGGGCCACCTGATGGTAAGTGGTCACCAACGCTCTTAGACATTAGCATTGTAAGAAATGTCAACCATCGCTTACATATCCAATGCGCCACCAACCTTGGGAACTAAGATTTTATGTCCCTTGTGCCTGTAATTACACTGGCTCACTCACCCTTCAAACCGGAACACAACAATATCAAGTATTGCTGTTTTGCGGTAGAATATCTGATGAGTGGGTGGTACCTACCCAGACGAGCTTGCACAAAGCCCTACCACCAGTAAATCCTTCAAAGATACTCCAAGCATAGCTCGCTCCATAGCACGCTGAGCGACTTTGAATTTGTGGACTAGTCCCGCAGTTGAGCTTGCACAAAGCCCTACCACCCGTACAGTAACTACATTAGTATATATATTATTAGATGTAACGTACTAGTTCTTATGCCTCCCGTTTCAATATACTACTTTTTGTATATAATTTGTGACGTAACAATGCATATTACATTAATTTTATTATTTTATTTAATGTTTCCATTGTTTTGTACCGTGTAACATGATATTTTTTATTATGATGTAATAACTCTCTTTCATAACTGAAAATGTGTTTTAAGGCTTGCTCACTTACTTGATGGTTGTGAAAATAACGCTTAAATTTGTTAAAGTATTGCATACGCTATAAACAAGTGTATAAAAGCGGCTACACCACGAGGCGTAAACACATTAAGTCATAAACCATGTTTTCACTGCGGCATGACAGTACGTACACACGATGAAATTGTTTATTCGTTAAAATAAAAATGGCAGCTTCTCATGTGTATAAAACTCGTACATTCGCGATATTGGTTTCATTTATGTTTGTGTGCTTGGAAAATATTAAAAAATTATAATGTAGGTGTATGTAAAAGGCGTTTTATATACCAATATTTATCGAAGATGTTACGAATTTTTTTTAACTACATAGTAATAAAAGATTTTCAAGCCCATCTCTGCAGTTATACTTGGTGGTAGGGCTTTGTGCAAGTCCGGCTGGGTATGTATAACCCATTCATCGCATATTCTACCAATCTACCAAGGTTGGTGGTGCATTGGCGATTTAAAAATTGGTTAAAAAATGTATGTATTTATTCTGTAGAATTAACAATGTATTATGTTTACAATTTACGTGTTATTGTTATTATGAGTATATTGAAAGTTTTTTTTTTAATTTCTAATTTTACCTTGGTGACAATTTGTGGCACAGGCTATGTATTAAGATATTTTTGTTTTGTTTCGTTCCGTATCTATTTTATAAATAAATAATTTATTCTTATGCTTATATATATATGTATATATATATATAAGCTATATATCTAATATATTATATATATATATATATATATATATATATAATATATTAGATATATATATTAATTAAATTAATTATTAAATATATATATTACATATTTAAAATAAATTTCATTTCATTTAGAAATGATATCATCATTCATCCCATTAACCGCTATTTTAAGAAGTCAATTTCATGGCCATCCTTAATCAATTTTGTTTTGTTACATACTTTGATGATAATTTTTTAATTGCCTTTAGTTCAAGAATTTCAAACAGTTGCAAACGCAGAAATTGGTAATAATACAGTGAAAACGCACCATAAATTGTTACCAAATGTCAACATATTGCTATTAAGGGAAATTATTACATTCTTTTACGAATTTTTCTCAGAAACAATCCCCTACATACACTTCAATTTACACATATAGAAATACATATTTAATATCTTTCAATTTGTTATTAACTATTTTATATCATATTATTTGATAAAACGTCAAAGAAAATGTAAGTTCCACCGATTTATGTTTCGATGTATTTTTTATCTTGAAATATCCTAAAAATATTTTTGATAGAACGACAAGGAAATACGAATCTGACGTACCAATATTTCAGCGGTAAAATCGAATTTATTTTCCATCGGTCTGACTGATGTGGCGTCCTAAAGGGCAACCAGGAGATAAATACAATATATCTGGACTGTCTACAAAATAGGCGTTACGAAATCAGAATGATATTAATTGCTTATTATTATTATTATATTTTTTATAGAATAGGTAGCCGGGCGAGCATATGGGCCACCAAATGGTAAGTGGTTATCGACACTCGTAGACATTGGTATTGTAAGAAATGTTAACCATCGCGTACATCGCCAATGCGCCACCAACGTCTGGAACTGGATTACACTGGCTCACTCACCCTTCAAACCGGAACACAACAATTTCAAGTACTACTGTTTTGCGGTAGAATATATGATGAGTGGCTGGTACCTACCCAGACGAGCTTGCACAAAGCTAGTAAATAATCTGCTAATCGCCCCAACTTTGCTTGAGAAGGCTTAGAGCTTAGTTCATTATGTTGCTCTAATGCAGATTAGTGTAAAAAAATGTACAAGAATTCCATCTTATATGACATTCATTGCGCTTCTTTATGATCTTGATTCATTTAAAATATTTAGTGAAGTTTACATAACTGATCCAAATAAATAAAATTACGAAATGAAAACAGAAGTTTCTATTTACAGATTGTACTAAATCACTTATTTTGATATGGATTAATACTGCGTGTCAAATAAATCAAGATAAATTTACCGTTCATTTTTATAAATATAAAATAACAATCGAATTTATTCTAGGTTTTCCAAGCACTTTCGATTCGTTATATTTCTAAATCAATTCAATGCAAAGTTATGGTTGGTACGAAATGTAGATATTACCTGGAGAAGCTTGAAATAAGCTTTCTTTTTCAGTATTAGATTGTAATAGAAATATGACATGAATGTATAGTTGTGCTTATGGCTACCTGATAAAGTCTCAGATCCCGAAGTCATGATAGATTATTATAGTATTATATTTGTACATTATTATAGCAAGTAAATATTTAAGATACTTGACTATGGCAGAGCACGGGATCTAAGCAGGACAATTTATGTAAAAAGTAAGGTAACAGACTATAAATGACGAGCTGGTTGGCGTGGTTGGTGGATGCTTACCTTTCACGCCGAAGGTTGTGGGTTCGATTCGCACCCAGGACAGATATTTGTGTGCATGAACATGTCTGTTTGTCCTGAGTCTGGGTGTAATTATCTATATTAATATGTATTTACAAAAGAAAAATAGTGTATGTAGTATATCAGTTGTCTGGTTTCCATAGTACAAGCTCTGTGCAAGCTTAATTTGGGATCAGATGGCTGTGTGTGAAAAATATTATTATTATTATTTTCAGGATATTTATATTTCTCAGCTCATGGCTGGTTTTGGCTACATTTACGGGCGATAACCAAGTAAATGCAAAATGTAGTATTAATTGTAGTATTTGTATCATAATATTAATCTTTATGCAATTAAATAGCTTCATAATCATTTTTATAATATAAATATAAAATAAAAATAAAAAAAACGAAATACACATTTATAGCAAAAACACACCGTCTAAAAGATTGTCCTGTGGCATTGTAACATTCTGACTGTACATAGTTTCGTTAATTAGACAAATTATATAACAGAAAAGCTTCATAATAGCGATTGATTATATACATGTAAATTCCTCTTTAAATTATTCGAATCGGTCCTTTTGTTTAGAAATTAGGACTGGTATAGTAATGCAAAAAAGGAAGAAAAATTCCACGGAGTGAACCGCGGATATCGGAAGCGAACAGTACGTATAAACCAGTTTATTTTTTATTTTTAAATAGAATTGGAAGGTGGACGAGCATATGGGCCACCTGATGGTAAGTGGTCACCAAACGCCCTTAGACATTGACATTGTAAGAAATGTCAACCATCGCTTATAGCCAATGCGCCACCAACCTGGGGAACTAAGATTTTATGTCCCTTGTGCCTGTAATTACACTGGCTCACTCACCCTTCAAACCGGAACACAACAATATCAAGTATTGCTGTTTTGCGGTAGAATATCTGATGAGTGGGTGGTACCTACCCAGACGAGCTTGCACAAAGCCCTACCACCAGTTAACAGTTTATATATCGCTTTTATCTATTATTTTCCTACAACTTTTATTATTGTAAACTATAGAGTTGAATAGTACGTTAATTTTATGTTTTTTATTATTTAAAACTTTCACTATATTAAAAATTTAGTATTGTTGTATTCCGGTTTAAAGGGCGAATGGACGAAGGATAATTTAGTTTTCGAGGTTGGTGGTGTATTTCCGATGTAGTGCAAATGTCTAAGGGTCAGTTATCTATTTAAAAAAAAAAACGGGCCACCTTTTTCAAGAGGGATGCGTCATAATGTGGGATAAATGTACGATGAGCCACCACTCACACATAGACGCCATAGACCGTAGAAACTAAGAATACAATAATAAATAAACACATGAAAAAATACGCAGGACGTGTGTTTTAGTCATGTATATTATTATATGCTCCTAGCACTTTACAGAATGGGCGGACATCGATTGGCGAATGTTAATACCTTATTGATTAAAAAATGCACGGGATAAAATCCTTATTATACGTACAAAGTCAGGCGGGCAGTTAGTAGTTAATAATTCCAACAATGATAATGTATATGGGTCGAGTTCATGAGTCACATTCCCCGTCTGCTTTCATAGGATGAATAATAAAAAAATAAATAAGGAAAACGAAATGGTGATTTTTTTATATCCTCTCAACTCGGCTTGATTCACACACATTATGTAAATATATATGATTTCATTAGTCTATACGTGCCTCTGTGCACATTTGCAGGTGGCGCGCGATATGAGACCTCATATTAGGGTCACGATTTTATACAAAATGACGGTAGATGTGAATTCACCGGGTAAGCGTTTTCAGTTTTTCCTCAAAACTTCCAAACTGAATATCCTTAGAGACAGATAACTTTCAAAGTGCTTATGCAGAACTCGGTTAATCTCTTTTCCTGGATCGTGGACTTTTTCTTGCCAAGTAAACGCTTATAATTTAAATATAATGGTGTTAATGCGTTTTTTCTGCAACCCTCAAATTGTAGAAGAAAAACTTAATACCAGTTTTTATTGTTTTTCTGATTATAATATTATATTTTTTTAACAAGCTTTTGTTTCAGTTGCAATATTTGTTCGATTGTTTTATTCTTCTAAGCTGAATTAGAACTGCTTTCTCTTATCATTCCGAAGTTGTCCATGAAGATAGGCTCCGATGAAAATGCATTTTTATAGTTAGCATGACCTCAACGGTCAACAGAATAGACAAGAAATTTTGTACATAGAAGCTTGTTTTTAAAAAAAAATATACCTCTAATTAATAAATACATCAGTAGAAGTAATATATTTTATTATTTTTTAATTTTAATATCTTATGAAACATTTTAAATTTAATTAAAACAAAATATCATATACTGGTAATTCGATGACAATCGTTCAGTTCTCCTTTTCTTATATAAACGCGGGAAATTTTATTTTTTTCAACTTTTTTACCAAACATTATTAATGACTTTCTGAAACCGATTATATTTTTATGAAGTCAAATATAATATAGAAATATCTAATTATTAAATATATTAAGTGATGTACTTAAATAAGTATTTATAAACTTATACTTCTTACCCTTAACAGTATTTTGCCTACTTTATGCCATATATTTAACTATTATTTATTACATGGTACCTTCCCTTCTGTATGGCGTAAAGCTCTCGTGATTCCTATTCCCAAAGTTTAAAATCCTTTGCTTCCTTCTCATTTTAGACCTATTTCTGTTCTTCCATATCTTTCAAAGGTATTAGAGCGTGTTGTTCACTCTCAACTAAACCAATTCCTCACTATTAATAAAATCCTGTGCCCTTTTCAATCTGGGTTTAGATTAGGCCATAGTACAGTTACAGCTCTTGTTAAGGTATGTGACGACATTCGCCAGGGTATTGATAACAAATCCGTGACTGTACTAGCTCTCCTTGACTTTTCAAATGCCTTTAATAACATCGACTATGACATATGGTTGGCAATCCTAAGATGGCTAAACATAGATTCTACTGTCATTGAATGGTTCCGCTCTTATCTGTTTAACCGACAGCAATGTATAATGGCTAATAATAAATATTCATCCTATCTAGATATTCCTTCCGGTGTCCCGCAAGGTGGTGTGCTCTCTCCACTTCTCTTTTCTATATTCATTAATACTCTCTCTTTACTTATTTCCTCCTCTTATCATCTATATGCTGATGATCTACAAATTTACGTTACCGCTCCTTTAGACAGTATCGATGAGGCAGCTGCAACCTTGAATCATGATTTGGCAAAGATATCTGAATGGTGTATATCTTACGGTCTCAAAGTGAAACCGACCAAGTCGCAAGTGGCTATATTTGGCAGTCATAAGCTTCTGACGAGGATTCAAGATAAACATCTACCTCCAATCTTATTTGAGGGCCAAATATTACACATGCAAGAGACTGTTAGAAATCTTGGACTACTTCTTGATGCTTCCTTTTCCTGGGTACCTCAAATTGCTGAAATGAGTCGTAAGATTTTCGCTATCATTGGTTTTTTAAGTCGATGGAAAAACCTATTGCCTATCAAGGCAAAGATCAGCTTAGCTAATACGTTCCTCTTACCAATACTGGACTATGCTGATGTCTGCTACATGGATTTATCTGAAGACCTCCTAAATAAATTAGAACGGCTACAAAATATAGCCATAAGATTTATTTTTGGTCTGCGAAAGTTTGATCATGTCTCTGAGTATCGGTCTCAGTTAAAGTGGCTGCCAATCAGACTACGAAGAAATCTACACGCCTTATCTCTTCTCTACTCTATTATTTATATCGATCACACACCATCTTACCTTAAAGAACGCTTTAAATTTCTTGGTTGCGACAGCGCACACAGCCTGCGTTCTTCGGATGATAATAAACTAGTTACCCCCTGCAGCCGGACACAAACCTACAGTAACTCTTTTGCTGCAAAAACCATCAAACTTTGGAATGCACTACCTACAGATATTCGGCAGTCGAATTCATTGAGTATTTTTAAATACCGCTTGAAAAGCTATTATTTGTCCATTTCCAAGTAAGGTATGTATGTATGTATGTATGAAATAGTATGTGGCTTATAATTTATCTATATATAATTTTAATTTTATACTCTATAATTATATATCTATATTTGTGTGTATGTATGTATTATTATTATTATATGTGGTTAGTGGGATGTAGATATGTGTAGTTTATTTATATGTCCGGGATGGCAAATGACTCTACTCCACCTGATGGTAAGTGGTAGTAGAGTCCAAACGCGACGACGGCCAGTACAGACGGGAAAAACGTTCTGCACTAGCCGCCTTCGCCTTGCCGGCCCGCAAGATGCCTCTTCACGCCTCGTTTGAAGGAACCCGGGTTGTAAGAGGAGGGGAACACGTGAGCTGGTAAGGAATTCCATTTTTTGGAAGTGCGACAAAGAAAAGAGTTGCCAAATTTCTTTGTTCGCTATGGAATTGATGTCACAGTTAGGCGGTGACATCGAGAACCAGTTCGCGTGGACTTAAGAAGGAAGGGGGAAGCAGGAATTAGAGAGAATAATTCCTCAGAGCACTCGCCGTGATACAATCGATAGAAAGCGCTCAGTGCTGCTATCTCACGACGCAATTGTAAAGGTTCAAGGGTGTTTGTGACCTTTACGTCGTCAATAATGCGTATGGCACGTCGCTGCAACCGGTCCAAGGCCTCCAGTAGGTACTTAGCGGAGCCATCCCAAAGGTGCGAGCAATATTCCACGCAAGACCGTACCTGTGTTTTGTACAGCAGGGACAGTTGTTGTGGCGTGAAAAAGCGCCGCACCTTGTTCAGAACTCCGAGTTTCCGTGAAGCTGTTTTTATAACAGCCTCGATGTAATCCCTTGGACTAAGGTCGCAGCGAACGTCAATCCCCAGCATGGCGATTTTGCTTTGCATCACCAGCGGAGTACCACAGAGGGAGGGAAGAGGGGAAAATGTTGACTTTTTTGCCGTGAGAGCGCATACCTGTGTTTTCTTGGCATTAAACTCAACAAGATTATCAGCCCCATTTGGCGATGAGCTCTAAAGTCCTATCGAGTTCAATGACAAGATTCTTCCGCCTCTCCTCAATTTCTGCTCGCCCAGCCACTGCGCTTCCGTGGTATCCACCATGCACTGTACTATCGTCTGCATAGCAATGTATGTTCCCAAGAGAGAGCATATCATTGATATGCAAAAGAAAGAGTGTGGGATACATAGAATTGTGAAGCGCAACCATCTACTAAAACACGAAGGCTACGCTTGTGTAGGAAGCTGGCAATCCAGGTGCATAGCTGAGCAGGCAGACCATATGCCGGTAGCTTGGAGAGAAGACTTCTGTGCCAGACCCTGTCGAAAGCCTAGGAGATATCGAGGCTGACAGCCAACGATTCTCCATGCTTGTCGATAGCTTCACCCCAGAGGTGTGTTACGTACGCTAGAAGATCACCTGTGGACCGTTTTGGTCGAAACCCGTACTGACGATCATTAATTAGACAGTGATCTTCTAGGTAATGGATCAGTTGGTTGTTTAGAATCCGTTCCATCACCTTACAAAGTACTGAGGTGATAGCTATTGGTCGATAATTTGCCGGGTCAGACCGATCCCCTTTTTTGGGAACCGTTTGCACATTAGCTCTTCTCCAAGCCTCCGGCACACATCCCGAAGAGAGAGAAAGTTGGAACAGGCGCGTTAACACAGGAGACAGCTCCGCCGCGCACTTCTTCAGCACAATGGCTGGTATTCCATCAGGACCGCTAGCTTTCCGTATATCAAGTGATTGCAGCTCCGCACGCACATCACATTGCCTGATTTTGATGTCACGCATCGTGTGGCCACATGAAGGTATTGTTGGTGGCTGCGCACTACAATCATCGATCACAGAGTTGTCGGCAAAGAGTTTAGCCAGGAGGTCGGCTTTCTCCTGTGGACTGTGAGCTAGCGATCCGTCCGGATTTCTGAGCGGTGGCAGCGAAGGTTGGCAGAAATTGTTTTGCACAGACTTGCTCAGACGCCAGAAGCTACGGGAGCCCCTAGGATGCGAAATAAGGTCATGACCAATCTGTTCAATGCGCTGTGCATCCGCTCTCGTGTATGCCTTCCTACAGGACTTGGAATTTTTATTGTAGTTTGCTTTCAGTGAGTCAATGTTAGATGCCCCGCTAATGCAGCCGTTGATCCACGCGCGATATGCCACCTGCTTAGATGATACAGCGTCGGCACATTCACGAGTGAACCAACGGTTACGCGTACCCCTATTGATAAGATCTGAGCTAGGAATGTAGTATTCCATTCCTAACATGATCTCATCAGCAACAGCAGCGGCACTAGCTGTCGGGTCATTCCCACTGAAGCAACGTTCCTTCCAAGGGACTGACGCATAGTAATCGCGCCTACCGTCCCAATCTGCCGACTTATAGTGCCAAACGCGACGTTTGCATACCGCTGATGGCGGCAGCTTGGCCTGTGGCACTTTGGTAGATATAAGGCCGTGATCCGAAGAACCAAGTGGACCTTGAACCACAACCTGATATTCCACCGGGTGAGAAGTCAGCAGAAGACCCAGTAGAGAAGGCGCTTGCCCATCAATGTCTGGGATCCTGGTGGGCTGATCAACCAGTTGGGTCAAGTCGTGTGTGAGAGCAAAAGCATGAGCAGTTCTTCCAGCATGGTCAGTTTTGAGGGATTTCAACCATGATTCATTGTGAGCATTAAAATCCCCCAAAAACACCAATTCCGCGTTAGGAAACTGCTCTTGCGCAGCATCTGCCACCCGACTAAGATGGTCAAATAATCGGCTTGTCTCCAAGTCACCAAGTCCAACCAGGTCCACACGTACCACCAACATGGAGAAGGAGGGGTCCTCCAAGCAGCGCAATCGGTGACAACAAACATCCGCTCTGACGAACAAGCATACTCCGGCTTTCGCTTTAAAAGATTCTTCTAGCATGTAGCCGAGATAGTTAAGGTAGCTGGTGTCGGCAGGGCGGAGTATTTGCGTCTCCGTGAGAAACAGCATTGCTGGCCGTGCTGTCTCGAGATGGTGGTGAACAGCGTTGAGGTTAGCGTGGAGTCTTCGGATGTTAGAGAACTCGACCTCAAACAGCGTGGGTATGGTGGGGGTGTGCACCGCTGAACGACCGTTATTTATTACTTGCGCTACCATTTGGAAAAATAAGGAAAAGTGACGTGAAGCGAGCGACGTATTGCCACGATAGGGATGGGCAAAGTATGGAGGCGTGTTTTCCCAAATGGTTGCCAAAAGGGAAAATATACTGATCCGCCGGACGGAAGGGCCCCCAATCCCCCCGGAAGTGGCCGCCGGGACCCCACCTTCCGGTCACCAACCGGCACGACGGTCCACCCCGAGATTATGCGTGGCCTGGTGGGGCAGCCTCGCGAGCTGGTTAGGCACGCTCGAGCCCCTGTACTATGCCACGGGCGGCCAGCGGAACAGCCGTTTTTTCAGGTCTCCCTGTCCGGCAGGTCAATACAGTTTCCCCCGGCATTGGTTCAACAGCCGTCTCCACTAGACCAACACCCATCGCGGCAATACTCGCTCGGGCACTGGCTGTACGCTGGCTGACCTCGAAACGCGGCTGCAAGCCACTTCACCATGCGTACGGTGGTAACAAGCCAGGCGGATGTTAGCATCCTACCACCAGATGAGCAGATGGTCGCTCAGATATCCCTTAGTCGCCTCTTACGACACCCATGGGAAAGAGAGGGGCAGTGAAATGTATTCTTTCTCCATCACTGCACGGATAAAATAAAATTTATAACATATTTAATTAATTTTTTTTTTATTTAATAGGTTGGTGTTTTTTTATTGATTTGATGAACAAATAGATACATTATATGAATTAGATATATTATTTAATGAATTCCGGAACCGAAGGTTCTACAGTTTGCAGAGGCATCTAAAGTTTTATAACGATTATAACAGTTTGCTAACAAGGTTTATATATTATATTGCATAAGCAACTCGTTTTTTTTTTAGTTATTGTTGTATATAGCCACCGTAGACATGTTCAAAAAAGACTAGACTATCAACAACAAATCCGACACGACCAAAATAAGTTAAGACACAGGACCAATGGCTTTACGTGCTTTCCGAGGCACGGGAGCGTAAACACTACTCACATACATCATGTTTTCGACAAAAAATCTAATAATTTTTGATTGGTTTAATCCATGGTTTGAACCCTTGGTCGGCGGCCATATAAGCTATGCACTTGACAGTTAATTAGTCATACATATGTATTTATGTAATAAATATTTATAGTGGAAAAGCAAAGCTATTTGAGAATCTTATATTGACATTTGGGTTTGTCGAAGGAAAATTGTCAGAGAGAGAGTTTTCGTAACGATTTGCTAACAAATTATTCCATAAAATAAAGATGGCTCGTGTATCGGAAATATATTTTATATTCAATGAAATCGGTATTTTACTTCTAAATTGTATTTACTTGATAATTTATTTCGATTCAGATCTGAGATAATGAATGTTTCCCGTTTTCTGGAAAACATTAAAATTAATAGTCATTTTAAGAGGCGAGATGAGGCCTTAAATTATTATTTATGGAATAGCAACGTGCTAAATTTAGATTATTTTTAAAATTTTAAGCTTATAAATAAATATAAGTCCTCAAAGTTATAAAATCTTTATATAGTCTTAGTAGCAGTGTAAGTAGTATTGTTACATTTTACTCTAGGATTTCTATTTATTTACTTGGTGATACTGATTTTACCGCAAAAGTAAATCTAAACAAATAGCCTTTTTTATAGATTAGGTAGGCGGACGAGTATTACACTAACGCCCATAGACATTGGAATTGTAAAAAATGTTAATCATCGCTTACATAGTCAATGCGTCACCAACCTTGGGAATTAAGATGTTATGTCCCTTGTGTAATGCCTGTAATTACACTGGTTCACTCACTCTTTAAACTGGAACACAACAATACCAAGTACTGCTGTTTTGCCTTAGAATATTTGAGGAGTGGGTGGTACCTACCCAGACGAGCTTGCACAAAGCCCTACCACCAGCCATTTGAACATATGATAATTAATTAAAATCCATGTATTCTACCTTCGTGACTTTTCTTATTTAAATAATAAAAATATATCAAGAAAAGAGAACTTGTGCGTCGTCGTCGTGTACGGTCCTTCTGTCTAGAAACGTTGTATTTTTATATTGAAAATGAATATATCAGAGTTGTGTTATCTTTGCATTAATATGCATATAATGTATTACTAACATCAGTAAATATCTCATTGCTGGGTCAAGACTAGAAGCGTTCATGCTGATTGATAGATACACAAGTGGCACGTTGTCACGTGCATGTTTCCTCACGATGTTTTCCTTCACCGCTGCATTATATTACTATAGTATACTCGTAGGTAATATATCAAGTCTCATTAAGAATGGAGTCAATGATATTTTTTTATGATTAAAAATGAATTTTAATTTCGTATTTCACTGAAATCGCTTAAGTATTCATAAAGCCGTTAAGATTACACGCTTTTCATTTCAGGAAGAAATTAGGAGCAGGTCTTATCGTATACGCGTGTTGCGCATCAGTAAACACAAGACAAAATGTTTAATCAATGCGTGTTATGTATGCATATCGAAGATTTAATATTTAAGTATGAATATCAAAAATGCGAAAGTTTGTTTGTTAAGATTGTACGTCCTAACTAATTAACCGATAACCATGAAATTGGCATACACGTTGCCAAGGGTACGTAATATAACATAGGGTACGTTGAGCCTCACACGTGGGCAAAACTAATACAGTAAAAAAACCATATACATATACTGTTATGTATCAGTACTAATCTTAAGAAGTTTCGTTTTGTTTTGTTTAAATATAAAAACTGATTATTGAACAGATACTATCTTTACGCAGTTTATGCTTGCAGGACGTATATAAGATATTTTATTTTTTGAGATAAAGCGAGTTTATTATATTAACGAAGAGAAAATTGTTAGTCCGGGCGTTTTCCAAGCGAATGTTCTGAACTATGATGAGATACATGAAATATTTCTATATAAGGTTTATTAAACTTGAAAGAGAGTTCGACTTTATGTATATAATTTTCTTATAGATAATTATTTTTACGAATAAACAGGAACAAATAAACGATATAATTCGTTAATTTTCTTTTTAGCGTTTTCTATAAATAATAATTATACTTTACACTTAACACACTGTATAATTTCTCTGAAACTAATACAATTGGACAAACGCAACGGCAAAGGATGTAGAATGTAAAGATGTAGGAAGGACTTAGGTAAGATGAGCGGCAGAGAGAAAGCTTACCAAGAAATGTAAAAGATATATAATGTCCTCCAGACCAATTTCGGCCACAGTTTCGAGTGTACACAACAAAACCTGTTACCTATCTGGGGAATGTTGTATAAACTATTTTTAATATATATATATATATTTTTTTTTCAGCCTTTTGCCGTCCACTGCTGGACGAAAGCCTCCCCCATAGAACGCCAACCATCCCGATCTTGGGCAGTCCGCATCCATCGTATTTTTAATATTACCAATTACTAAATGTAAATATTTTTTGAACATTATTTATATTGTTCAACACAATAATATATAGATGAAAATAAAGTTACGGAGTTAGTACTTGGTGACTTTCAGGTAGGTATATAAATTAAATGGTATTTAATTGACATAACTTTATATTTTTAAAGTTGAAAAAGGGTAACTACTGAGTTTGTTGCTGGTTCTTTTCGGAAGAGTCTATTTTTTTAACCAATGGTAGCTTTAAATTTAATATTATTCTGTAAAATAAATATTCAAAAGTGCATTGAAAGCCATGACTTGAATAAACTATACTTAGATTTGATGCTTACTCACCCTTCAACCTGGAACACAACAATACTATGTATTGCGGTTTGGCGTCAGAATATATGATGTGTGGGTGGACGGGCTTGCACAAAGCCCCGTCAGTCAAAGCGTATATAAAAATTAAAAATGTGACCGTCACGCTGTTGTAAAACTTCAAACGCATGAAAACGTCAGTGTTCATTAAAATGGATACGATATCATACCAAAATTTGCGATGAGATTTAAACTAGGGCAATAAGCGCTGAGTACGTCGAGAGCAAAAGTCCTTACTATGGGATTTAAAATATCGCAAGGAAACTAAGCTGCACGTGTAGGACGAATTCTTAGACGTGTGTGTGTTGACCCTTAATCGTAAAGTGATATATGATACTGAATAGTACTGAATGATAGATATTGAATCAAGTTTTCTATCTTTATATATCTATATTTTTATTTTTGCAATGACTAAAGAAAACAAGAGAATAAAATTAAATACTATTGATCAGAAGCCGACGAAAAGTGAGACCGTTTTTGGGAAGGCATTATTAATTTTAAATATTTAATACAGTAATATTGAATTACTTTTTTGCGATTTTACTGAAAGATGAAATAAAAATACAATTATTATGAACTGAAATATTATGCTATAATGTTACCTTTATTAAAAATTTAAAAAATTGTTGTTTCGGCTTCTGTTTTTCTTTTAAAGACACCGCATATTACTTTTTTTCAATATCTTTAATGGGCTGACTTTTCGGCCTGTTACAATTTTATTATAAGTATAGATATAATGTTATTTAATTCCATAATTTATACGAATAAAAATAATACTAGCAACTTAATTTCAAAACAGTTTCCATTACATTTTAAAAACGGCTTCTCGGTATAAAATTGTTAAGCTGGAATCATTTAGATGTCTTCAATGAGGCTTTGCGAAGTTTAGTAGGATGTCTCAGCATCCATTCCAACACTTTGTCTTTTAGCATTTTCTTTTAAACTTTCTCTTAAAATAAGAAATGTAATAATGTCCTCTTTTTATTCGACTAGATGCCGACTGCAGAAGTGTATGTTTTTTTCCTAATGTTAGAGTTGAAGCTGATATAGTATAGTGGTTATTTTAAAGCTAACTAAAGTTTGCGGATTCAAGCCTGGACACGAACTATAGAATTTTTTTGTGCTCAAAATATTTGTATAAGTTTAATTCAGTGATGAAGAAAACCATCGTCAGGATCCTGAATATGTCGCATGAAAATCTATCTCATGTGTATCCACCAGCCCGCAAGGAAGCAGGGTGGTGGAATAAGCTCCAAATTTTCTCCTAAAACGGAGGAAATCTTGGCTCAGCTATGGTATATTTTCGAACTGTAACATTTATCTAAAGACAGGGAGAAAACAGAAATTTATATACTCTGTCTATGTCTAATTGTATATCAAATTACAAAAACTATTCATGCTATTTTTATGTAATTAATTTCTCTATTTTTTCATTGATCTGGGCAGACGAGGTATTTCGTTAAGTAAGCATTAGCTACAAGGACATGAGGAGGATGTGGGTGTATCGTTGCTAATCTACTTATTTAGAATATCCCTCCATTTGAATTAAATTCGTCCGAGAGGTCTCCGACTTGGACAAATGGAATTAGGGCTTAAAATTGCATTTCAGAAGTTGGGATTAAATCGGTAATGAATGCTTCAATGTTATATTGGCCCCTAAATTAAGAGACCTTTTTTTTTCTTTTTTTTTGTATGAAATAATACTTTTTTAAAATAAATAACACAACATTTTCTACAGTAAATATTAAAATATTGTATGTTCAGATGCCAAAAAAGAGAACTGTTAACAGATAATGACATAGAAAAGCATGTGTTACTCGTATATAGATATATATGTAGATATGCATACAATGCTGCGACAATTTTACATACGCCAAGTTATATATTTAAAGTTTTATTAATATGAGTAACTCTTAAGGTTTTAGCGATTTCTCTTTAACAGACAAACAGACGTATTTGATGTAACAAAAAAAATTACGGTTTTCGGATTTTTTTCTATACCTGTGCTACAAGATATTGCTTCTTGCCAAATTTCATCGGAAAGTACCCTATAGAATTTGATTCCCTTTCCGAATGTATGGGAAAAGCGACATAAACGGTTTTATCTTTTAATTGCGTAGACTTAGAGGTTTGATTTATTTACAGTTCTGAGGGACCGCAAACCTCAGTATTTGGTATTAATTTTGATTTTTTTTATTTCTTATTTAATTAAGAAGTGTTAACCATTTCTTACATTGCCAATGCTCCACCAACATTGGGAACGAATATGTTATATCCCTTGTGCCTTTAGTTACACTGGCGCACTCATCTTTCAAACCGGAATGTAACAATACTAAGTTTTGCTGTTGGTGCAGTAGAATCTCTGATGAGTGGGTGGTACCTAACCCGACGGGGTTGCACAAAGTCCTACCAACTAGTAAAAAATCAGATAGTTACCTGTGTATTGTTTTTAAAAAAGTCTTTTTCACTTTTGGTCTGTAAGTTTACTATTGTACGTCAGCACCACGTCAGTCTCTGGTCTCATTGCTAGCTTCATCATCATCTTTCTGCCACTGATTTAGATCTTTCGAAAGAAGAAAACACATTATCGTTTAGCTAACCATCCGCTAAACCACGTTTATAAGTAAGGCCTTTTATTTGTTCATAACGGGTCGGTTGGCGTGGTTGGTAGATACTTGCCTTTCACGCCGAAGGTTGTGGGTTCGATTCCCACCCACGACAGATATTTGTGTGCATGAACACGTCTGTTTGTCCGTTGTCCGAGTCTGGGTGTAATTATCTATATAAGTATGTATTTACAAAATAATAGCAGTATATGTAGTTCCATAGTACAAACTCTGCTTAATTTGGGATCAGATGGCCGTGTGTGAATAATGTACTAGGAAATAATAATAATTTATATTTCGTGTCGGGAAAATATAATTCTACTTTTAATATCTTAATTATTAACAAAAATAATTAGTTGTTAAAATTTTTTATAATAAAAAAAATTGTAATAACATTTATTCTTACTTAATTTTATTGTTTATATCACCATATTATAATGTATTAAAATAATGTGTGTCAATTGCGATGCAAAGGAAATCTAAAAGCCAGGTATATAAACAAATTGCTTGAGAAAATATATTAGACTGGACTTATATCTAATTATATGTATACATAATATACTTATCACTTTATACTGATATATTTAAAATATAAAAATGAATATTGAAGTTTGAGATTACCATGAAAGTTAAAACATTAATGTTTTCCTGGAAAAGGTTTTTATACTATCTACTTTGTTATAACTCATCGCTAGATGGCACTGCAATATATCCGTTTAGGTCCGTTCAACCGAGTAAAATAAGTAAATTTAAAATAAGTAAAGTTAAAAATGAGTAAATTTACATAGGCAGAACAACGTCTGATTTTCAAAGTCATATGTACTTTACAAAACTATAGTTACAATTATTATAATCAGCAATTTTTATATTTTTTCTATGTATTTATAGCGAGAAATCAAGTTGATGAGTAACTTGATGCCAATTAATAATACTTCTCTTTTTATTATTTAAAAATTTAAAAGGGTTTAAGAATACTTTTCACAATTATTATCTGGATAATTATCGTAATAATTCAGACGAGATAATTATATATACAAACAATTATGTACTTTCATGAATATTATGTTTGAAAGTTAATTAAGATAAACAAATATTCGACTATTTATAGTCTTTTGATCTTGAAACTTATCAAATACTTTAATAGCTTTAGATTATTTTTTAATGATGTATTTTATAAATTTATATTCTAAATTAAAAATTTTTAGCTTTACATTTAAATTAACGTTATTTATTTTGATTATATATATTATTAGTATTCGCCCGCGGCTTCGCTCGCGCGATCGGGGAAGGGGGCAGGTTTGATATTTAATTAGTAAGAATATATAATATAAATATGAAAAATTTTGTCTTTGAATTTGTTTGTGAGTGATAATATTACAATTTTGAAATTAGTTTTTAATTTTTTTTTGGTTGGAATCAAATCATCGTTATTCAGAATATTATATTGATGTCCAAAATACATACAGTACAGTATAGCAACAGCCGGTTGATGTCCCACTGCTGAGCTAAGGCCTCCTCTCCCTTTTGAGGAGAAGGTTTGGAGCTTACTCCACCATGCTGCTCCAATGCGGGTTGGTAGAATATACATGTGGCCGTAACAATTTCAATGAAATTAGACACATGCAGGTTTCCTCACGACGTTTTCCTTCACCGTCAAGTACGAGATGAATTAAAAGCACAAATTAAGCACATGAAAATTCAGTGGTGCTTGCCTGGGCTTGAACCCACGATTATCGGTTAAGATTCACGCGTTCTAACCACTAGTCCATCTCGGCTAAAATAATTAAGGAAAAATAAGTGTAAGGTAAAATTCATTCTAAATTAGGTAATTGTATATGAAAATTGAATATTAAAATTTAACACATAAGGTTTTAAGTTCGTAATATAAAAACAAGTACATATAAAAACAAAATTTAAAATTATTTATTCAATACATTGGGCATAAGTTGAACGAACAAAACTATAAAGTTGCGGTTGTTCAAGGTACTTTTCTTAACTTACCGCAAACTTTAAAAGAAAACTTTCTAAAGTATAACTTGAAGTGATTCTTATATAAATATGAAAATAATGATTATCGACATTATAAAATTCATCGTATAAATATTTGCGATAATACCGAGACATGAAAGATGCCATTTCCATGCTTCGAGCGAAGAGTAGATTAAAAACCTGCATCGTATAACAGTGTTTGTTTAGCTATAAAAACATCTAGAGATAAAGATTAATAAAAGAGAAAAATACACGACGCCAACCAAAATTAATAGTAAATTCTGATGATGCAAATATAATGTTCGGATGATATTAATAATAAAAAATGTCTTTTATTATGATTGTCCTCCGTACTGATTTTGCGCACGACATCAATTCTCAAGAGATATTAGTCACCTGTGCAAGAGATATATCCACAAGTATATGCACAAACATAGCTGCACTCTCTATTTCCTAATTCTCATAATCCGATGGGTGGGCAATCCAACATGGCTGAAAAAAGTTCAGGGGTAGGACCAGGCTTTACGTGCTTTCCGAGGCACGTAAAGCCATTAAACTCCGTACACACTTTTAACTTCCAGACTCCGGGACGCTACTGAGAATTTTTCTGACAGAAAACTCAATTTTTTTTATGGCCCAACCTGGAAATTAAACCCAGGACCTCCAGGTCTGCGGCCTTACACCTAACCACTAGAACACCGAGCCAGTCAACAAACACATATTATCTGAATCGTATTCGGGCTCGAGCTTTTTTCAAAATTATTAAATGATGTTAGTTTCTTTAACCTGAACGATTTAAACAAACAAAAATATAAGTATCATATCCACGAATGTAATTTGTAGCAATAACAGCTCACCCGTGTAGAAAGTAATTATCAGCATAGCATACGTGAACACGTTGAAAACCGTCGAACAAGGTCGAGCAGCTAATTGACGCGGGAATTCGCTAACTGGGTACGCAATTACAAACTCGCGTATTTCCATGTAACAATGCAAGTATTTTGCTTAAATGGTGATAGGTAACGAATATACTTTTATTTTATATTCGCATTAATATTGGCATAAAACGTAAATATCGTATGATATATACCCCTATTAGTTGACGTCGCATGTTTTTTACAACATCTCCAACAATCATTGTCATATTTCAGCTAATTTATATAAAACTTTAATAAATTAATATTAATGAACCTAAGCCTTCTTCATGAATCATTCAGTCCAATGATGAAAGCTGTATGAAAATCCATTAAGTTTATGAGCTTATCGCGTTCAGACAAACAGACGCGGTGGGGGTACTTTGTTTAGCGGGAAAGTAGGATAGCGAATTGGTAATAAAATGTGCCATTTTGTAGTGTTTCCTACGTATACCCTGGCAAAGTTAGAAATATAAGCAATTTTTCACCATTAATTCATCACCAACTCTGTAAATCAAAGATACTATGCCTCTGGTGCTTCTTAAGAGCTGAATATATGTCATTGACCTTTCTCGATTGGGTGTAACGATGAATACCTCCGCGCAGATCTCACATAACAACAAATTCTTACTTCGCAGCTTACATTTTTATCTCTATTACTTGTAATTGGAGGAATAAAAAGGAATGGAGGAAATGTCTCGTGTAAATAAACACATCAAACAACATTCAATTTATAGGTGAAGATTAAAACGATGATAAATCTTTATTTAGAACGCTTTCCTTAAAAAGACATAATGCCTGTTACTTATTTACATATGAATTTATAAATATAGAAGAACACTTACTAAATTAAAAACTACCACCAGTTAGTCAAAAAGGGAAAATAAAATACCCTGACGTGAGAATGATCGGTGAAATAAACCCGCATGAGCTTAATATCTATCGATGAATTTAATATACCTTAATTGTACTGTTGGGTGTTTGGAAAGCCTACAAACATTCATTTATTTCATATTCATTCATATTCATATCCGTTGAAATGTTTTATTCTACGGAGTTTACATCAATTCGCAAATTTTGATTCTTCGTACGTTACACTCGATTACATTGTGTCATAGTGAATTCAAAAATGGTCAAAGCTGTGCCAGTTTAAAAATATTTTTTACTTATTAACATCGAAACGTGTGAAATAAACATCAATATTTTTTAAAATTATTTAAATGAAAAAAAGTCGGGATGGCTGAGTGGTGAGAACGCGTGAATCTTAACTGATGATCGTGGGTTCAAACCCGGTCAAGCACCACTGAACAGCAAAACTTGGTATTGTTGTGTTCCGGTTTGAAGGGTGAGTGAGGCAGTGTAATTACAGGCACAAGGGACATAACATCTTAGTTCTCAAGGTTGGTGGCGTGTTGGTGATGTAAGCGATGGTTAACATTTCATACAATGCCAATGTCCATGGGCGTTGGTGACCACTAACCATCAGGTGGCCCGTCCTGCCACGATCGATATGCTCGTCCAACTTCCTATTCTTTAAAAATACGGTGAAGGAAAATATCGCGAGGAAACTTGCATGTGTCTAATTACACTGAAATTCTGCCACATGTGTATTCCACCAATCCGCATTGGAGTAGCGTGGTGGAATTAGCTCCATACCTTCTCCTCAAAAAGGGAGAGGAGGCCTTAGCCCAGCAGTGGGACATTCACAGGCTGTTACTGTAAATGAATATTATTTTAAATATTCGTGTCAGTATTTAATATCTAAAGAACTTGGATTGGTTGCGTTAGTTACATGATCAAAGTTATTTATATTCAAACATATTTTTTTTATTTGGTTTGATTTTTTACAAAAAAAATGAAGCATAACTCAACCTTAATTTATATATTATAAATAAAGTCCTTTGAAAAACATTGTCATATACAGACATATTTTATTCCAGATGCATATTATTTACATCAGCTTTCAAAACATATAACATTATGCTCTAAAAGCACACATAAATTACACCGCTACTTATATCCAGGTCGGATATTTGAATCGTGTTTCAGTTCGAAAACTAAAATAAATCTGTCTAGGCCCCTTTTGCGTGTTCAAGCAATCGAATAAAACATTAAGATATCACAGAGGTCGGAGGGTTAGGGCGCCGTTAATCAAAGAGGGACGGTGCCTGACATCGGGTATCGATCGTTCGGCTTTCCTTTGAGCCTCATTTGCAACATTCGAACATTTACGATGGAAAAAATTAGCTTTACAATTCGTTTTATTTTGTATTTTCTGATCAAGTCTCTTGTATTTTTTCTGGTTGTCAAAGACGAAGAATAATCTTTATTTTCTCCAGCTGTTTCCCTTGACTTTATAGAGAAAAGTTTACATTATTTGTAATTATTTTTTTTTAGGATTTTAATGTAGAAAAAGTACATTAAATAATCTCTAATTTCCTCGTTAAAAATAAAAGAGAGAGGGTTTTTTTATGATATATCTTTCTCACTCTAGTCCCTGAAGCAAGCACCAAGAGGGCACGAGCCGAGTACAGCACGGTGGGATTGGCATATAAAATGATTCCGCGGTCGCTTTGATCCCTGTTGAGAAAGGTCATTGCAGGGGCTTAAGGTGGTAAAAATCACACATAACCGCGGAGTTTTTATATAGGCTTTGATATCTTTGGAAGATTTCCCTTGAGTGAAATAAAGTAGTTAGTTTATATGACAGAGTATCATCATATTCCGGTTATTCAAATCCTGGATTGGGCTAAGTTTTTTTTTAATTTTGATTTACCACTCAATGTTTTCATTTCCAGGTTATGTTTTTTTGGCAGATTAACTCGAACTGTGTAAGTGAAGAAATTACTGTGGCATTGTGCAAGTCCAAGGGTTGTTACAATTAACTCATCAGATATTCTACCGCCAAAAAGTAAAACTTAGTATTATGGTGTTCCGGTATGAAGGGTGAGTGAATCAGTGTATAGACAAAAGGGCTATAAATCCTTAGTTTCCAGGTTGGTTAATGTTTCTTACTTATGAGATGGTCACCACTTAACATCGGGTAGTCCATTTGCCAGTCTACCTTGTATAAATATAGAAAATAGAGAGTTCATATTCTTAGGTTGCGTAGATGGCTCGACTTGCCGATTGCCGTTGTTGATATTTTACTAAGAGGTTTAAATGGCTATGAATATTTAAATACAATTACAGTTTTTATTAGTCGTAAAAAAATAATAAAAGTTATACACCAATCGAATTAATAATTGTCTCTTACTATTATCCGTTAAGAGTATGTTCAAGTCGTACTGAAAACTGAATTGCAATTCGTATTAAAAGTTTTATTCCTTTTTCATAAATGAAATACATAACCTAGTAAACCATAAACAACAGTTAAATAATACTCACTTAATGCCATTTTATCTTTTATATATTTTAGTATGTACTTACATTACATAATGTTTTGAATTTATAAATAATGTTAAATAAATAATTACATCACCCATTTATCAGTTTCTAAAGCTAAAAGTTTAAGTATTATTTTGAATGCAATTTAATATTTTATTTCTTATCATGTAGGGATTAAAGTATGGCTGCTGTGAAATGTTATGCTCTGACCCTCTTATGTAAATCATCTTTGACATTAAAAGTACACTGGTGGAACATTGAAGGCCCCTTTTAGTTGATACAAACCCTTCACCGGCACTTTTAAAAAAAACTGTATTTTAAACATTTACTAAGCTAAAAACGATGATGTTTACATTATACAAAATATTGTGACTGTAATAATTTTGTATATTATATAATATGTAGGATTGCGATGACATAGTCATTAAAAAAAAGTTAATCTAAATCGATGGTTGCGATGGGTTTATGCCTAGGCAAGCAACAGTGAATTTCAATGTGTTTTATTTGTTTTTACAATCCATCTCATGCTTGGTAAAGGAAATGCATCGTGAAGCAACACACATATTTTCGATGAAATCTATCATATTATATGTCCACCCGTATTGCTCTCGCTGTTCAAGATAGAACGAGCTTCTAGACTTGCCTCCAAAAGATGGAGGCCATAGCTTAGGGAGATATTTGTAAGCTGTTACGATTACTGTATATAGTATGTATTGTATTTCATTACAATAGGATTATATCAATGTAATTTCAGGCGCAAACTGCACTCATCATTAAGTACCACGGAATTGCATTGTTATTGTAATACTAGCTGACCCGTGCCCACTTCGTTAGACGATAAACATTTTTACTTGTGATCGATTGGCCGAACATTAATAAAATTGTCTCGAGTATTTGATATTTTAAGTTATCTCTAAAACTATGCAAACGAAAAACAAACTATAAAAAACGAATTTTATATAAATAAAATTTCCTTGGTAATAAAGCAATTTATTTCTAAATAAATTGACGTGTTGTATATGAAAAAAACCGTCCAATAGAAATATCACTCAATAGATTATAACACGGTGGCTATTCCATATTATCTTAACCATTGGTCCAAATTATATGCAGTAAAAGGGTAAGTTATTTTTTTTTAAGTACTTGAGGCGATAATTTTACTTATTTTAATAAGAATTCATAGTTGTTGATAATATGACCAATAAATATGAGCTAACGATTTAAATTATTTTTTTAATGTAAAAAACTATTTTTTGTGACTTAAATATAAAAGTTAGCTATATGCTGTCACTGACTTTTCTGTAGGCATTATCAAGATCTACAACTTACCTCTAGAACTCAATCATATATCTCTCATCGTTAAGGCAGCGTTCGTAATAAACGTTTTTTCTCCGACTAACTTTGCAAATCCTACTACCACGAAAAAGTCTTTTAAATTTACAGGTTAATATATAGCCTATGACACTTAGAAATGATGTGGCTTTCTATTGGTAGAAGAATTTTCAAAATCGGTTAGGTAGAACCAGAGATTACCCCCTACAACCTGACGAACTTTACTCTTTATAATATTATTATAGATAATGTTATAAGTAGGTTGTACTGTTTTACGTTTGTTTACGTTGATGGTAGGACTTTGTAAAACTCTCGTGCAGTTGCAGTCTTTCTACGTATATCAATAAAATATATTTATATAAATAATAAGTCATTACATTCATACCAATTTTATAAATACAAAAGTCAGTTTGCTTGTTTGTTACGAATTCACGGCTTAATTATTATACCGATCTTCATAAAATTTTGCATACACGTTTTAAGGGGTACAGAAAAGTACATAGGTAGATAACACCTCCCCCTTCCCCTCTTACGTGGGTGAAGGCAAGAAGGGCGGAACTAGATAAATATAACTATAACATGGCGAATGGGTATTAAGTATATATTATTAATATATAACATTAAATTTATCGTATTTCCTATATCTATTCTAGAGGCGATATCTTGTAATGAGAAGGCAGATTGCCTAATTGGGTTTATTGTGGAAAAATAAATAGTCGAGATGGCCCAGCGGTAAGAACGCGTGAATCTTAACCGATGATCGTGGGTTCAAACCCGGGCAAGCACCACTGAATTTTCATGTGTTTAATTTGTGATTATAATTCATCTCGTGCTTTACGGTGAAGGAAAACATCGTGAGGAAACCTGCATGTGTCTAATTTCACTGAAATTCTGCCACATGTGTATTCCACCAACCCGCATTGGAGCAGCGTGGTGGAATAAGCTCCAAACCTTCTCCTCAAAATGAGGAGAGGAGGCCTTTAGCCCAGCAGTGGGACATTCACAGGCTGTTTCGGTCGGTCGGTCGATGGAAAAATACAAAAAAGGTATTTTGAACGAATAAAAGAATCGTGTAGCGTGATTACGAAAGAAGGACAATTTCTGATATATTAGCGCATCGCCCGCGGCTTCCCCCCGGTAATAATCGAAAATCCAGTTATCCGGGATAAAAAGGCCAAAATATGAGCGTGAAGAAGTAACAAATAATCATAACTCACACAATCTTGCGTATGTATGACGTTAGTGCGCTTATTATTATGCTAATAATTAAGCAAATGGATATACTGAATTATTGCAATGCCTCCTTATATACTATATTAGGCGAAATATTTGCATCAGCTAGGACAACAATATCTTTGACACGTGAACATGGTATATATGGTATATATAGGTAGGCGCACATAGGTAAGGCGGCAGCAGCTAGGAATAGAAATAAATTACAACCCTTCAAATCAACTATAAATAAGGTTAAAACTAAAATATTTAATGTGATCTTTAAAAAAATCTATAATTCATGCAAGCATTAATAACAATATCCTGGGACATTTTTCACACACGGCCATCTGATCCTATATTAAGCTTGTACAGAATTTGTACTATGGAAACCAGACAACTGATATACTACATATACTATTTATTTTGTAATTACATACTTATATAGATAATTATCATATTATATTATATAGATAAAGCGGAAGGCGGAGGACAGGGAGCTTTGGCGCACCTTGGGAGAGTCCTATGTTCAGCAGTGGACAACGATTGGCTGTTGATTGATTGATTGATTGATTGATACAATATTATCAATACGACTATCAATGTCCTATACACATATATGCTGATTACTGTCGATTGCGTTTGTAAAAAATAATGAAATATTTTATAAAACATAAAACCCTTTTTGGAATATTTACACCCGACTTTTTACACGTGTAATTTAAAAAATTGTTAAGTAAACTTTCTTTGTGTAAGATTATTTTTAAATCTATGTATATAACAAATTATGCAAAAGCATTTTTTTTGGTCTTATTGATCTGATTTGATAGCAATATAGGCCTCCTATATTCAGCAGTGGACAACGATTGGCTGTTGATTGATTGATAGATAATTACACCCAGACTCAGGACAAACAGACATGTTCATTCATACAAATAATTGATCTGGGTGGGAATCGAACCCACAACCTTCGGCTCGAAAGTCAAGCATCCTCCAACCATGCCAACCGGTTCGAACGGCATTAAATGTATCGCGAATACTATTATGGCAGAAGGTCACTCTACTCCGGAATACCTGGACACCATGATCCAGAAATTGACATATTAAGCACACCGCCGTCTTTAGGCTAATGACCGCAACATATATAACAACAAAAATACGTATGTGAACTTCAAGATTTGATAGACTCAACCAATTTTGATGAAACAAAGACTAAAAGGTACGTTGAAATACTTCTAATAACAATTCATTTATTTCAATTTTTAATTGTTTGCCGTTCTAAAGATTACCCCGGACAAACAGACAGACAAACAAAGATAAAAATAAATATTGTTTTGGTTTTGGTAAATCGCAAATAGACATATTAACTTTAAAAGAGCGAGTTATTTTGAAACCACAGAAAGACGCTTCAATTTTATTTATTTATATAGTTTATTATATTGTTACATATTTATATTAAATTTAAATAGAAAACAGTTTTCATAAACATAACGGACTCCTATATTTGTTTATTTCTTTGAGTTTATTAAGTCTTTCAAATGTAATTGTTGACAAATACGCAAATATTTAATTACAATATCTCATTACGAATAAAAAAAATAGAATACAATATTGTACACACACTAGTACACTAGTAGGATCTTTCAAGCATGTTTGCTTGTAATGCATGTTTTCTTTCAATAGTTATTTAAAATATAAATTAAATGTAAGATTGACGATTCAATTAGTAAGATGACATAAGTAATAACGTCTATACTATCCTTACTAATACAAACAAGAAAATAATTTTGTTTGTTACGTCTTAACTACTCAACCAATCATCATGAAAGCTCGTAAAGTATAAATAAGGTTTATTATACCGTACAGGATTATATAAAATATAGAAGAGATATTCGTTGATATTCATACAAGATATAAAACTGAGTTTCTTGCCGGTTCTTCTTGGTAGAATCTACATTCCCAACCTGTGGCAGCTTTTTATTAAAATTAAATTTTAAAATGACGATTCATAAGTGCTCGTGAGAGCTCGAATAAAGTATATTTTGACTTTGGCTTCGGTTAAATTATTCTCCAAATTACTACTCTTACTAACAATATACGTTAATAACGAACGATTTTGCTTTGATCTAGTTCGTTTGATTTGTTTACGGCGGAATAGGGAGGCAGCTTACCTCTCCCCTCCTACCGAATGTTTTATTAGTTCCACAAAAAATGTACTTGCCTCTTGAGGGAGTTTTTACGACGTCACTGCGAGGACTCGCGTTTCAAGTGATTCGTTGCTTGGTTATATGAGTACTCAATGTTGTATTTTGTTTTTCAAGTTTTATTGATGTATATGATATTTAGTAACCATTAGGATATAAATTTAAATAAAATTACTTAAACGTATACGCGAAAGTCCAAGTTAAGGACATAAGTCATAATTAAAATGAAGATCAATGAAGAAGCCAATAAACTGTCAAAAATCTACCACCAGTTTGACAGAATCGCTTAAAGAAAATAAGCGGAATTGTATTTAATGATTGCTGTAAATAACTTCTTGTTATAAATATAAAACAAGGATCCCTTGCCGCGTCTGTCTGAATAAATTAAAAAATAGCGTATTGTCATACGGTTTTCACCAATGGATGGATTGATTTATGAGAACGGCTCAGGCTGAAATATGACGATGACAGTTGAAGATGTCGGTAAAAAAATCATGCCGACGGAGAGCTTTATTGGCGTGTGCCGTGTAATCCAATAGTTATATTGTACGTATAAAAGTTTTATGTACAAACTTATTGTACTCGTACAAAGCCAGGGTAGTCACTAATTAATATACTATTATTTTAAATGACCTGGAAGCGATTAATTGATACTGTATGTTGTGAAGCAAACTATGATAAATCGTTAGCATTTATAATTATCGATATGGTAATTTCACATTACTAATAACATTTTTCATTACATTAAATGTCTCGTCGCTTTAGCGGAAAGCTGATAAGGCTACAAATATCGAGGTCCTGCGTTCAAATCCTGGGTGGGCCACTAAAAAGTTTTTGGGCTTTACTGTCAAGACGATTCGTTTGAAAGTTGGCTGTCTTAACACTACCGTGCAAAAGGACATAAAATCATTAGTCCGACTCATAAACTTTATCTTGTCGTATCGGATTGCCATCCCATGTTGCGTTCCAGTTTTTATGTGTTTGTTTAAGAATGACAACCATGATATTTAGGTCACGAGGACATCACATTTTTTTAATAATGGCACGTAAAGCTAATATATAATAAATATATAATATGTATAGCTAATATATGATAAATAAACTACACTCATTTGAAACATATGTAACAAAACTATTATGACATCAATATAGAACTGTCTATACCAATCGGATGTATGGTTTTTGCTTGTACCCGAGAAAAATAAGAAATCTTTTTATATTTGACGATTTATTTATTATTACGAACATTTTTACGGATTCAATTGTTCGTTTATATAAATAAACATGATATAGCGATTCTACCACTGTTTCTCACTACAGTGAAAAAAGTGAAATTGAAAGCGAAAAAATTAAAATAATTTTAAAAATGGAACATTTCATTTACCGTTATTTGTAGAGACGACATTATTGAGGGTGAGACAACAACGTACTTTGAGGTGTCATAAAATTACTGAGAGGGTGAGAATGGTTTCAAATAATTTAAAATAAAATTGAGGAACATGAAATTTAAGGAAGGAAGTATGTTCTAATAGTAAAATTAATAAAAAAATTATACCAGAGAATTGTGACAGAATCGTCTTTTATTGTTCAGCAGATAGGTGATAATTAGCAACGGCCATTCTTATAAATGTTTAGCGGGTTACAAGTTACACAGCATTGTGTTTTTTCTTCTTTCAAATTTCAAATTAATAATGACAATAAAAACAAAATATATGTGTAATTACACAGTCGCTAAGCAACGCTTATAAGCAAGGCCGTAAATTTTGACGACTGTAGAGGTGATAGGTTAAATACGAACACATACAGTTTGAGATAGTGTTGGCAGTTACAAGGCGTCGAGGATTTCGACCAGCCCCTCGATGTACTTGCCTTACTGTGTAGAATTGAACCACCCAAAAAAAAGTCGCGATGGCCCAGTGGTAAGAACGCCTGAATCTTAACCGATGAACGTAGGTTCAAACCCGGGCAAGCACCTCTGAATTTTCATGTGCTTAATTTCTGTTTATAATACATCTCGTGCTTTTCGGTGAAGGAAAACATCGTGAGGAAACCTGCATGTGTCTAATTTCACCGAAATTCTGCCACATGTGTATTCCACCAACCCGCATTGGAGCAGCGTGGTGGAATAAGCTCCAAACCTTCTCCTCAAAAAGGGAAGAGGAGGCCTTAGCCCAGCAGTGGGACATTTACAGGCTGTTACTTACTTACTTACTAGAGGTGATAACTCATTGCTGGCGCTTGGACTATTTCTTAGTTTCACGATTTTTAGGGTTTTCATTTAATTTGTTTAAGTTGTCAATTGGATTTGTATTTTCTTTATTATTTGATATTGTTATTTATTTTATAATATTCAGGTAGGACTTGGTGCAAGCTCGTCTGGGTGGCTACCACCCATTTTTTACACAGACTACCGCTAAATAGCAATACTTATTATTGTTGTAGGACGGTTCGAATGGTTAGTGAGATAGTGTCATTAAAGGCGTAAGGCATATAACATTAGTTCACAAGGTTAGTGGAGTATTGGCGTTGTAAGTGATGTTTAATATTTCTTATAGAGCCAATATCTGTGAACGGTGGGTTTACATACCATCACGTGACCCATTTGCCCGTAAGTCTATCTATATTATAATAAAAATATAAGATTGGCACAATTTGTGTGCGCTTAATAAGTAAATGAATAACTCAACTCCATCTGAAACAGCAATTTACAATAAAAAGATTTACGTCATACAAGCAAGCGATTCACTAACGCTCATAGGATAAACTGAACTAAAATTTTATACTTGTATTTTTTTTAACTTTTAATTAATTAATTAATTTAAATTGTATTTTTTTAATTTTAATCTTCTCCTCAAAAAGAGGAGAGGAGGCCTTTAGCCCAGCAGTGGGACATTCACAGGCTGTTACGGATACGGATTTTTTTTATAAAATGCTAAATTGTTGTAAGTTTTTAGTTTACATATGACATTCGAGAAAACAATTCAATTCTTAGTAATGTTAATAAATTAATAAAAGTTCAAATGACAACTAAAAACACGTAGCCGTCTCTTGATGTATTAGATTCTCGCTATTAAGGTAAAATAGTTAAACAGTAAGGGGCGCTTAAATTAACAGGCGAAGTACGTGGCTCAGAATTATATCCTCTTACATTGAGCTTTTGTCACACAGGTCTCTTTGAACTAGTTGGAATTATGTGAATAATATTCGAAATGTATGTATGATGTGTTTAAAATAATGGAAGACTTATTATTGTAAGTAACAGCCTGTGATTGTCCCACTGCTGGGCTAAGGCCTCCTCTCCCTTTTTCAGGAGAACGTTTGAAGCTTATTCCACGACGCTGCTCAATTGTGGGTTAGTGGAATACACATGTGGCAGAATTTCAGTGAAATTAGACACATGCAGGTTTCCTCACGATGTTATCCTTCTCCATCAAGCACGTAATGAATTATAACCACAAATTAAGCACATGAAAATTCAGCAGTGTTTGCCCGGGTTTGAACCTACGGTCATCGGTTAAGATTTACGTGTTTTTACCACTGGGCCATCTCATGCTTTCTTATTACTATTATTATTTTTATTAACTGTGTAAAAATTTTTTTTTTATTAAATTTTTATTATGTTAATATGTTATTGTTTATTTATTTGTTTAATAATTAAATTAATTAAAAAACCTAAAACAATTAAACGAAAAAAATTAAATTTACGTTTTAGCACACTGCCATCTATGGGCTAATAGCCACAAAATATATTACAACAAAAATACGTATGTGTACTTTAACTTTTTATACACTCAACCGATTTTTATGTAACAAAGACTAAACGGTACCTTGAAATACTTTTTATAATAATTCATTTATTTCAATATGTATTTTTAGCTGATTAAAAAATTAACCCGGACAAACAGACAAATAGACAGAAAAATATTTGTTTTGGTAACTCGCAAATAGCTATAATACACGTGAATTTGAATGTTCATGTGTTTAGTTTGAATCTCAATGCTCAGTGGTGAATTGCAAAAGTGAGAAAACCGGCGTGTATCGGATGAAACTATATCATAAATGTGTTCGCCAACCAACAAAGGAACAGGTAGTTGGTATAAGCTCCTAACCTTCTCTTCAAAGGAAGACGAAACCTAAGCCTCAAAGTGAAGCGATTATGATAGGATTGTTTATCTATAATTAAATAAATAACGATTTCCTTCGGAAATCCCATTAACGATACCTTTCTTATATCGAAATTTGGGCAGGCACTCTTGCCCAAAATTGATCTAATGACGCACCTGACTTTAATGTATTGTAAGCGTCAATAGCGCAATGGTTTACGGGCCACGTAATGACGTAAAAGTCACCGGTTCGATCCCGACACCTTGTACGCTATAACACGTATGTTGTACGCTAAATTGGATGGGTAATAGGATAGGACTATTTTTGATTACTTCAAAATAACGGGACATTGCTTTTCTTTTTAAAATTAGTAGGTGTTAACTAGATTACAGAATAAGGTTCAACAAATAAATTCTAATAATTTTATTTCAGAACGTTTTGTTTTACTTTGATATGCAGTCTACTATTGTTACTTCTATGTGTTCGTTGAGTTTTTTTTTTAAATTAACTCAAGTTAAGTACGTAAAATTGAGTTGATCGCACCTGGGTTCAAACCCGCAATCATAAATTAAATTCACGATTTCTAATCACTGGGTCATCTAGAAAATTTTCGTAACCATTGTATAACGAATAAAATAAATTGAAAGAAAACTTTCAAAGGATTATATAGAAGGGTGCTTTTTGGCATTGAAAAATACGCGTCATTGTTCTCGAGATAAGCTACACAAAGCCTAATAGAATAGATAAAAAAAAGAAAAAAATTCTCATTGTTCGGTGCTAGGTGGTTTTCAAAAAGAAATGTAAAATGTTAGTTCATACGCAACATATAAACAATATCAAATGATGTTGTTTGTAATACCTCAAACATTTATTCAACAACTATTGCCGCAGTAGTTGTCTGGTACTTGATTTGTCGTGAGTTTGAACTCCGCATTAGTATATTTATTAGTATTAGTATTTTTCTGGGACATTCGGCATCGGCTTGAAATAATTATGAACACAAAACAACATATAAAAATCAAATTGGTAGATCAAGTTTGAACCCGCAATCTTCAGTTATAAATCATGTGTTTTAGTCACTGGGTCATATCAACTCTCTGAAAGTCAATCTTTTTTTCTCAAATGAAATACATTATCTAACTAATTAATTACATACCATTTTATTTGCTCTTTTTCATCTTATTTTTTACATATTGTATATTCTTGAATTGTGTATTGTGTATGTGTTTATTATTTTGTTTAAAATCAAGAAATACACGAGTACATTAAGTTTTATTTCCGTTCGTTGCGTTGCTCCAGATTTTTAATTACATACAAATGCGCCTTTTAAATTTCAACGAGTAAAATAACGTTCTATTTTCAAATAGCTGATAAGTCTCTGTTAGACCTTAGTCCCAGCCTGCGATTATCTTAAATTTCCTTAAGTACAGCTCTTCAGGGAGACAGTTGTGGCAGAGCTTTAAACAAATAAAGGTTTGTTCACCCAATTAATCACTTAAAAGGGTTTACATTAATACATAGATTTATTTTATAATTAGCCCAATACACTAATGGTTCAGTGGCTAGAACACCTGATACTTAATTGAGTTTGCGAACACCTGATACTTAATTCAAACTCGAGCTTTAATCACTACATTTTTATGTTTGTAATTCCAATTGTGCTGTGTGTAGGAAAACATCGTAAGGAACCTCCTTGTGCCGGATTAAATTACCTTGGTAGTAGTGCCTTGTCCAAGTCCACCTGGGTAAGTATCACCCACTCATCAGAATTTCTATCGCCAAACAGCTATGAGTATTGTTGTGTACTACTCCACCTGATGGTAAGTGGTAGTAGAGTCCAAACGCGACGACGGCCAGTACAGACGGGAAAAACGTTCTGCACTATCCGCCTTCGCCTTGCCGGCCCGCAAGATGCCTCTTCACGCCTCGTTTGAAGAGGTTGAACCCGGGTTATAAGAGGAGGGGAACACGTGAGCTGGTAAGGAATTCCATTTTTTGGAAGTGCGACAAAGAAAGGAGTTACCAATGACATCGAGAACCAGTTCGCGTGGACTTAAGAAGGAAGGGGGAAGCAGGAAGGGAAGGAAGGAAGGGCACTTTTTTTATTTAACCTCTATGTTTATATAAATCAGAAAACAGTAGATATACAGATATGTATGTACAGTGAATGGTTTATGACGTATGTTTTACTTCCTCTTGGGAATAGGGGAAGAGTTGACTGTAAAATAATTGTATATCCATGTTTATTTACGTTCAGATCGGCTGGTATTTCTATGTCGTTGAAATTATGAGATATGATCTTTGAAGCCCTTTATAAACTGTTATCGTGTGGAAAATAAATATTAATTCAAACATGGAACCATATTATATTTGTGTATATTTGAGAACAAACATTGCTTCTTAATATATATTTTATGAATATTTACATGTACATCTTTATACTTATGTACTCATTGGTTATGTAACATACATTTCGTTTTGTCAACACGGTGTTTTTTGTGGTGTAGTTAACATTTCAGTAAATTATATATTTATGGAGCTAGAGTAGTGCTTAAAAAGGACTTCACATGCGTATGTGTGTGTTAATGTATCTGTGCTCGTATTATTTTTAAATTTTACCACTTTTTTCATATGTTTTCAAAATCCAAGCCTCAACATGTATTTTCTAATAAGTGATATATATATAGTGATATATATATATATATATATATATATATATATATATATACTTATTAGAAAATTCATGTTAATTTGTACAATAACGTTACAACTGCATATTTCATATCGCATTCCTGGGCATATTTAAAAGGGTTTTGCACAGAAATGGGATGACAACCCTTAAAAAGAAAGCTTGGAGCTGCACCTCGTTGCTCAAATGATAACAGGATGTACCAAAGTAACATTAATTATACCGATTAATTATATTCAAATTAAAATGAAATACTACTACTACGTACGTAGTACAGTGGAAAATCAATTGAAACAATTTAATTTCCAACAATTAATATAAAAACTTAACCTGTATAATTACTACTATGCTAATTATTTATGACACTAGTATCACACACACACACACACACACACACACACACAGACCTAATAACTTTCTCTCCTGCACTTCCAAAGGTATATATTTTTTATAATTAATTATTTATAATAAATATAGTTAAACATATAAACAAACGTTGTTACAATGTTTTAATAATATAATAATTACTTAAAAGGTACTCAAGCACGTTGCATACGAGCCGAGAGAGCAAGCCGCAATGTAATTAATACGATGTGGCTGAAAGCTGCGCGTCAAATGTTCATTTAGTGAGCATGGTACCAGGTGTTTGTAGGTCTCATAGATGGTATGACGTTATACAAAGCGTGTAGGTCGTAGTGCTGTATTAATCTTTAACGTGGCTTCACGTTCTAGTATTGTTAACAGGAATAATTATTAATTCATTTGTTTCATTTTCATTGTATTCATAAATGAGGTTTAATTAAATAGAAACCAAATGTTCTTTATTCAATCTCTTATATGTTTCATTCCTCTTTATTTTATCAATGTTAGGAATTTGTGAAGGTTTGTCTTGATGGTACAGAGCGATGAAATATATAATGCACTTGTGTTTACGCACTTGTGCACAATAATAATATACCCAGCATAGAGGATTAGTATATTAGAGTAGTGGCTGTCAGCGGTCAGGAAGACATCATCATTAAAATGTTCTAAGTTTAAAACTGATGTATAATTACGCTCTTAGGCTGTGATAAATGATGTTTATTGTCAAAAAGCTTATACATTTCATACTCAGCTCCTTTGACAGGTGTAAAAGAGATTTAATTTTGAAATTCGAGAATAAGTCTTATATAATATTTAATTATTATGTAGGCTAGATGCTATGCTATCATATAACTAGTTGTAATTGAACGAGAATTGCTGCATAAAGCTACGCGGAGTTGTGCTCGATTTAATTGTAACAAAATGTTTTTAAAGTAGTCAAAAAATATTGTAAATAAATTATTAAATGTAAAAAATTATGTTAATTGTATAAATACTTACATTGAACATTTCAGTTGATAAACAGATTCCATCCGTGGGAAGATATTCTACCGCAAAACAGCAATACTTGATATTGTTGTGTTCCGGTTTGAAGGGTGAGTGAGCCAGTGTAATTACAGGCACAAGGGACATAAAATCTTAGTTCCCAAGGTTGGTGGCGCATTGGCTATAAGCGATGGTTGACATTTCTTACAATGCCAATGTCTAAGAGCGTTGGTGACCACTTACCATCAGGTGGCCCTTCAAACCGGAACACAACAATATCAAGTATTGCTGTTTTGCGGTAGAATATCTGATGAGTGGGTGGTACCTACCCAGACGAGCTTGCACAAAGCCCTACCATCAGTAATATTCATCAAAGGTGTCCGTTTCTATAATAAAATTCCACATTTATTTTTAACTTGACCTATTCATAAATTTAAATATCATGCCAAAAAACATTCAGAAATACTCAATACAGGATTACACGAGTATGAATGATAAAAAAGTGTGAAGTTAGTATTGATTTCCTATTAAGGTTTTATGAATAAATGAAATTGTATTTGATTGACTCTGTACTCGTTATTAAAAAGGTAGAAAGAATAACTACTAATTTCTCGCTGTTCGTTTCAGAATTTACAATCCGAACGAATAGCTTTGCATTTAATTCAATACTGTAACAGGATAATTCAAAAGTGCCATTATGAGACTACTTGAATAATGTTAAACTCAACGCTACGACCCACCTATCCTGGCCCACCTTCTGTTTAAATAAATAATATTTCGATTTGATTTGATTTAACGAAGGAACAACACCACATGACGATAATATACACTTATACAGCTAATCAATTTTAATAAGAGCGGAGACCCTTTGTACTACTAGTTACTTCAATGTCCCGTGTATTGCATAAAGTTGGTACTTTATATTTATCGCAGATAAATTAAAGTAAAGCTGGTGCTTTACTTTAATTTATCTGCGATAAAGACGAAGTGTAAAAGGCTATTGCAATTTTTGTCTATTTTTTCAGTATTATTGCAACGATATATATATTGAAATTTAAATCAGTGAATCCTCCTTCAAACTGTAACACATCAATATTAAGGTTTGATGCTTAGAGGTAGAATAACTAATGAGTTGGTCTCTGCATAGAGTCCTACCGCCAATAGATTGTCAAAGCGTCGTATATTGTCTGACAAAGTCGCCGCACATTGCGGCTTGGGCCAAAGGCGGTAGAGTATTTTGGACATTTATTTGATGAATGACGCTGACAGGTATCTCATTCGTTGACAGGTTGTAGCATTGCATTGAAATAAATTGAACATTTTTATTTTATTTTATTACAATGTATATTTGAATTTAAATAAATAAATTTATATTTTATTTATTTATTTTTTTACATAACTTCCAACATTGATTTGATCGGGAATAACTCATAACTACATATATAAATTAGCGACGTAAAAACTTGTCAATTCCTTGTATCGTTCAGGCGGAATTTCTATAAATTTACGTAAAATAAATACAGAATATACAGAAACTAATGAAATTCCGATAAGAAAAATACTTTTGAAGTCGGTACTCGTTTCGATACTAATAAAATTAAAATACAATGTTTATAATAAAATTGTCTATTCATTCGTTCCATAAAGTAATCAAAGATTACATTTCGTATTTAACACGAAACCCCCTCCCTTCTCACGCGGGTGAGAGATAAGTTTCCACTGCGAGTGGAATTTTTTTTTTTAATATTTCAGTTATAGAATATGGGCTTTGAATGACATTTTGGTATAATCAATTTTTTTTTGTTAGCTGTACAATGAAATGTGAAAAAAAGTAGCTAAGCACATACTCTTGTGGGAACCACATAATATATTTATGAATACATACACACACACACACACTCATACACATACATACATATACATACATACATTATAATAGTAATAATTAATATTAATAAATAGTATTTATAAATTATGCATGTATCCATATATTTATATATAAATTTAATAATGTAAATATGTTATAAATACTCATTTAATATCATACGATTATAAATTAACGAAGGTACCGACTCTCTGACGCATCGCACCAAGGAGGTCGATTGCACATCCCGTCACTGATCGCGTATCGCTTACGTTAGTTTTTTTTTCTGTCTACCGCCTATTATAAATATTAAATCCTTTGTTTAAATTATTAGCTTGCTTTCTTAAAACTGTTTCAATTTCAAACTCATTTCGTCTACTATTTAGACAGAATTGTTTTGCTTTGTGTATCGTGTTTTCTAAGTTGTCCTCATGCGTTATTAGTGAACATTAGTGCATTATAAGCTGTTGCACTGGAACTGACTTACGATTTACTCCCCGCATTTGCTTACGAACGGTAAGTACTTGGGTAGTTCTAAAGTCTCTAAGCACTAATTCTATGAGTAAATTTAAATTTTAGTTTTTGTTTTTAGACATGAAATCATAAACTAAATTTTAGCTATTACTTGAAAATGATTCTGATAAAATCCTCTTTTAATGGTTCCTTCCTTTATCGGGTAATCTTTTTAATATATATATATGTCAGAGATAATAAATTTAAGCGGGTATACGACGTCACTTATTAGAATAGCAACACCACACAACGTGATGTATGTCATGTAGGTTAGTCGGTTGTCAGACGTCAAGTGTGAAAATTATAAGACGGGTGCCTATTTTATTATGTGGCCGACTGATGGAAATATAAAGTATAAAGGAGTATATCAGTAGCGCGTGTGATCACATTCATCATTTTGTCGAGCGACCCCCTTGTTCTCTTGGTCTCTTGCTCTCAGGACAGCGCTAGCGCCGGACGTGCGAACTGACTGATTTAATAAAATCAACATATTGGACGACAGTGGCGGCCATTAAAAGGTACGTAATTTGATATATATAGGATAGGTAAAATTTTAAATCGAGATAGGATAGACTCCTTAAATACTAATTTCTCTCTTTGACAACAACATTTATAAGTAAAGCCATATTATATATATATAATTATATACATATACAAAATTTTGACTCCGCCTACACAAAAGTTAAAAGATAACGTTCTGTAATCGTTTATTGATATAATAAATATATTAAACAATTACATTATCCGCTCTTTTTATTGTTATTGTGGATATATCCTCTTAATATAAATCAAGTTGTTTATTATACGTGGACGTATTAATAAGCGTTTGCGCAAGGCCCCGTTTGAAACTCACGATGTTAATGAACTAGTTCGTAGGTGCGAGTCGGCAAATAGGAAGAACTTAAACGTATTTTTATAGGATCTAATTTTTAACAACTACTTTAAAACCTTTTTTTTAATGTAAATCATATAATATTCTTATTTTACAGTCTTCATTGATTAAAGTTTGTTTTTGATGAATCATGTTTTCACAATATATAGGCATTTATAAAAAACCCCATCTTTACAGTTTATAATTTACTAAGTGATTAATTGAAAAATGTTAATATCAAGCAGCGTGAAAAAATGCCATTTTGGGTTTGTAGTATTTATGATATAAAACAAAGAGCTTGATGCATAACGTTTACTAAACAGACACAAACAATTGACAAACACGCTTTTTAAAACATATTTTTTTTAAATATTGACCCGGTTACAAACACTATAGGCCCTGAACTAAACAGCCACAAAGTAACGTTTACAAGTAAATCTATTTCAAATTAGACTCTTAAGTTAGATCAATTAATAATTATAGGTACAAGGGACATAACATCTTAGTTCTCAAGGTTAGCGGCGCATTGGCGATGTAAGCCATGGTTAACATTTCTTACAATGCCAATGTTTATGGGCGTTGGTGACCAATTACCATCAGGTGGAACATATGCTCGTTCACCTGCCTATACTACTAAAAAAAAAAAAAAACGTTACAAGTTAAACTGATTACCCGCATTTTAAGGATCCGTATTAAAACGTTTAAGAAAGAATTTCTTTCTAAATAGAATATCAAACTCTTAATCGTTGACCCACATCAAACGACGTGATTGAATCGATTCTAACTTGGACGTTTCGAGGAATCGAGTTCAGAATTAACGAGAGGTATATTTAACTTGAACGATTGAAGATACTTCAAGGCTGAATAAGAAAATATTAAAACGATCGTACAGCTTCTAAGCGTAACTATTTTCAGAGCTAAGGTTTACTTACGTTACATATGGTATTAACCATACACCCATTACATTTATTGTCTGGGAGAGGGGATACCACTGACGAGTCAAAGTATTTGGGTTACTGTGACTAGGTTTGATTGGTCAGAAAGTTTCATTACAGGCACGTATAATATAGCGTTTAATGTACGAATGTTTCGTGGATCATTTGAAGCTTTTGAACTAGGTTATACTTATTAGTCCCAGTATGTATGATGCACAAAAACCTCCAGGTGGTGGTATTATATATATATATGACTTTCTTTCTAGATTAAATAATAAGCTTCAATCAATGTCAATTTTTTTACGTAACATAATATTTAGAAATATCTAAAGTATAACATAAGGTGCTCTTATAATTTTACTAATATTTTAATATTAATAAAATAATTTATATTAAATACGAAGTATTAAATTAGCTCAAAACATCATTCATTCAGTCTTAATTAAAAAGCTTTAAATATCTTTGTCCCTTTTATCTTTTGCAAGTACGTTCTTACTTTATTGTTTTTGAAGTTTTGAATTTTAAGTTTGAAAGTCTTGGAACCTGATTTGAATTCGTTACGAACAATATGATTTATAATATTTTATAATTTATAATGTAACAATAATTATTTATATGCATTTTTAAAATTGTTTTATTTTAGAACTAGCTGTTCGGCCAAGTGGTTTTAGGTTTGACACTATAAGACTACATACATACATACGCACACAGATAAAACTCCCTTGTAAAATAGCCTGCGAATGTCCCACTGCTGGGCAAAAGGCCTCCTCTTCTCTTTTTGAGAAGGTTTGGAGCTTATTCCACCACGCTGCTCCGGCGCGGGTTGGTGGAATACACATTTGGCAGAATTTAGGTGAAATTAGAGACATGCAGGTTTTCTCACGATGTTTTCCTTCACCGTAAAGCACGAGATGAATTATAATCACAAATTAAGCACATGAAAATTCAGTGGTGCTTGCCCGGGTTTGAACCCATGATCATTGATTATTCACGCGTTCTTGCCACTGGGCCATCTAGGCTATGTATGTATTTGTGAGCTAATGACTTAGCTTACAAATAAATACATACAATAAAGTAGCTTATAACTAGTAGACGACTAATACGCTTCCAAAGATATTTTGTCCATTGATCCATTTGTTCAATTATGATAAGTATTAATTAATTCATTATTAAAATATACATATGGAAAATCTAAACACATTAGCGGCATTCATTTAATCGAACACCAAAACTTCTTTATTTTATTTATTTACTAAAAACCAATTAACAAATTTAATTAAATAAATTTTAGAAGGTAACAGATCATCAGATCATAACCCTGTTTTTTTCTCCACGGTAGTCGAGTAAAAAATAAAATTAAAGTGTGCGTACTACAACTAGGTATGAAAGTCATGAAATTAAATGACTAATATTGTCATAAATTAGCTCATCCAAAGTAAAACTATAGGTCTTATGAATATAATTCATTAAAAACCTCCCTTAAAAACTTAAATATAGTTTTGGTACAACTTCTATGATATATTACATTGATTATTATAATGAAGTTAACTTAGAATTAAATTACAATTATAATAAGCCTGTGAAAACGTTTAGATGTTTATGCAAAATTTGTGTATTATTCATCTCATGATGATCTTGAGGAAACTTGGATGTTTTAAATGAAACTTTTCTACGTTTATTTAACAAACCGCACTTGAGCAGCGTGTTGGAGTAAATTACACGTCTACTCTTTAAGCCTTTACCCAGCTTGACCATAGAATTTTATAAGTAAAATATTAAGCCGTTGCTTATATATATTAAATTTATATTTTTTGGCATTATAAATTACTTTATGAAGTAATTTATAATGCCAAAAAATATCTTCCACTCAGACTGTTAATGTCACAAATACCATTAATTGGTTCGCAGATATATCTCAATTTTTATTGCCAACCATTTCGTGTCCACACAGAAATTTTACTTCGATAAAATCACGTTAAAAATTGAACGATTTTACTCATTTACTTGACTATATCGAACATAATTTTGGGAATTTCGTTCCGAAATAATAAATTATTACTTTGTAAATGTAAAATTGGGCAATTGTATTGAAATCACCTTAATATTTAAATTTCTTACAGTATAATAATTAACTTAATATCACTGAATGAAAAGAAAATATATATATTTTAGAACTATTCGCTAATTAATGAACAAGTGTATAAAATTTAAAATAATACGTAATCAACATTAAACTATTTATAAGAATGCATTTAAAGTAAACGCGTATAATAAATAGTTTTGTCTGTCAAATAATGACATACAGCCTTTTTATTTCAGCGATGTACGGAACTTTTACTCTTATAAATGTTGTAAATTCGATCCTGACATGACAAGGCTAGAGCTCAAAATTTATAGTAATTTTTAGTAATTTCATTTATTTTAAACCCAGTGGTTAGAACGCGTGAATCTTATCCGATGATCGTGGGTTCAAACCCGGGCAAGCACCACTGAATTTTCATGTGCTTAATTTGTGATTATAATTCATCTCGTGCTTAACGGTGAAGGAAAACATCGTGAGGAAACCTGCATATGTCTAATTTCATTGAAATTCTGCCACATGTGTATTCTACCAACCCGCATTGGAGCAGCGTGGTGGAATAAGCTCCACAACCTTCTCCTCAAAAGGGAGAGGAGGCCATAGCCCAGCAGTGGGACATTAACAGGCTGTTACTGTACTGAATATATATAAGCGATGTCAGTTTTATTCGTAATCAAACGCCGCCTCGCTGTCTGTGTATAATATCTGTCACGTCACTTGAACATGGTAAAATTTATCTCGAAAATATTTTATGCATCTGGCAGTAGCAATATTCACATAATAGTAGAGTCGTGTAGTTGAGAGCGGCACTTTTCAACGTTATTATATTTAAGGGCGGGATTCACCTTAGCCGTAGTGGCGTATTTACTTTTTATGACGTCTGATCCTTAAGTGAAGATATCTCAGTGAAAGCTATTTTACGAGTAGAAAGCCGTAAACAGAAACTCATTCATGAGCCGCTTTACGTTGGAGAAAACATCGCTATATTTCAGCGATGTAAGCGATAAACTGTTGTTCATACAAAATGTCGTCGAAATGACAACGCTTTAAGCGTAATGTGTTTATTATTAATACGGCTAAAACCATCTGGTATACTATCCTCGGAATTGTTTCTATTTTGTAATTGGGTGTCTATATTAGTATCTCAATGTGGTGTGTAATTTATAATACGATTCATAAATTGGCTGCATTGTATTATGTAAGCGGTTTTGTATTATTAGCTGAGCGTAATTAATTATTGATAAAAGTTTAAACATAGCTTCGTATACTAGTATTAATTTTTCATTTTAATAAAAACGAATCGATTCTCCAGATGAACTCTGCTCCGGTACCTAGGTAAACAAAGATAGCTAAGACTTTTATTAAAAATTTCGTTTTACCTTTAATATTGTACATCCTTATTAAAGCAGATTTTCACTGCCCTCATAAAGTATTCCGATGGTTTGGACGACATTAATAGTCAAATCCTTTTATAAGGTATCAACAATAAACTTTCTCCTCGCCAAATAATTAACTACGAATTATTGACTTTAATAATAATAATTTTAAATTAAATGAATTTTAAGCAGAATTTTAGATATTTGAAGCGGATATGTCTTACAATTATTATGGGATATAATATATATTAATACCTTACTATTTAATATTTTAACTATGTACTATACGTAAATATCGAATATAGTCTCATTTATTTTCATTTCGTCTTAATACTTGGTGATAGAACTTTGTGCAAGTCTTCAAGTGCAAATAGAGCAACATTTACTATCATGTTTTCCGTTAGGTAGGCACTCCCGTTCAGTGTAACTACAGGCGAAAGGGCAATAACATCTTAGTTCCGAAGGCTGGTGCATTGGAGATATTACAAGGTATTAAAAACCATCAGGTGGCCCATTTGCCCATCCGCCTACCTATGATATAAAAAAATACGGAAACGATAAAAAAAAAAAAACGAAATTCGACCAAATACAATAACTTAGATCGAAGTACATACACTAATTACCGTAGACCTCATCACAATATTTGAAATCCTTAATGGAGTCATATGATGCTTAGAGCGTAATCTGCAACTAAGGCCTTTACATTTACGAACATATAATACATATATCAAATACGTATTTAGTTGAAACATTAATTATTTTTAGCAAAAGTCATTATTTTAATTTATTTAAATTGATTTTTCAAAGATACTTTGCTTTCCAGGTTTTATATTGCGCGAATAGACTCTTCTGCAACAAAAATATAGTGTTTATATCAGCTGCAGATAGTGTTTATATTATCTCAGAGAAGAATGCTATAGGATAATATCCTGTAAAAAGTAATTTAAATAAACAAGGAGATCCATATTCATATCAACTTATGAGTTTTCTTTTGGAAGACAAGCACAAGATAGTATTATTTGCTGAAGCCTTATTTGGAAATTTAAAATAAAAATCGTCAGTCAATAATTACAATAATTGATTATGACAATGTTCTCTCATAAATGATAATGGTTTAGTTTCAATAACGTACTGTTTGTTTATCATCAATCATATAAATTCCATTAAAAAATAACGATACACTTAGTTCAATTTAATTGTTACAAAGTAGTAATTCTTCTAACGAAATATAGCATATTAACTTAAAACGACATGCAGACAAAATTGCCATTACACTTTGCAATGCGAATGGGCACTTTTAGAAATATTGCGAGATGTACATGTTGTACGACTCAATTTGAACAGTACGGGCGAATGTTTGATATCTTATTCATTACAACATACAAAAATTCTTAAGTTAAATAAAAAAAATCGAAATAAACAAAAATATCGTATAATTTGAAGCACCAAGTTGCGTGTCATTAATAGATATTTACTGAGGTGATGTGGCTCCCGGGGCTTGTAAATCGAGTTAGCCGCTTAAGCAACTATTAGTATCCGAAAGCGAAGCATCGAAGCTATAACTATAAAATACAACTTTATTATAGGCTGTTAAGGTCGATCCCTCGGTTTTATCTTCTGACCAGGAGTTTTACGGTATTTTTTCTAGTTTAGGATAAAACTATCCGATTTAATAATACACGGAGCTTAAGAGAAGCACGAAGGCGTTTGAGTTTTACAACCTTTTTGATAGATTGTAGCGATATTTTATCCTTCTTATTATTATTTCATGTGAATTAGCGACGTATTTTATATTTTATAACAAAACTTTTAAACAATTATTTTAATTATATTTAAGAAAACTTATAAAAGAGATAAATATATATAAACATTTATAATACTTATTTACTTGTTAATGGAGTCAGTGCTTATATTACATTTAAATAAATAAATAGAATTTTCTTGTCTTGCTTTGCCCGATAATTAGACTGAAAACTTATTTTCAACGTTAATAAGAATACTTAATTTATATTTCCGTATAATTTTGACGTCAGTTTTAATTATTTTTAATCAAAGTCGAGCATATATTATATAATTAGAGTACACCAAAACTCGCTGTTTAAATAAGGTAGCTTTGGTGAGAAAAACAAGCGACTAGCTCTATAATTTTCCACCCTTATAACTCAAATAGAGGTCCTTATTATATATATACTTATACAATTAAAAATAGTTTTGATAATCGTTTCACAATTAGCAATATAGACAAAATTCTTTAAATCCATAAATAGCTTATTTCATAGAAAGGCCGTTGTTGTTTTGAATACGGAGACCGCATGTTCAATCTCAATAAAAATAAGCTTTTTTTTACTTAAGTTGGACGATAAGTATTGCATAATATAGTAGTAGACCGTAGCCTAACGTAAAGTAAAATAAAAGCCTGTCAACGTCCAAACTGTTTGGCAAATGCCTCTTTCTTTTGATAAGTCTTAATAGTAATTTATAATAAGAGCAATTAATCACATGAAATATCAGGGCTGATTTATCTTACTACTGGACCATCTTTGCTCTCATTAGTGTATAATATATTCATTGTTTTATTAATTATTAAAAAAAATCTTATTTAATAATGAGTAAATACCTAACAAACTTGTATAAGTCAAAATATATTACATGAGTAATAATCAAAATATGATCATTTCCCTGAGCAATATGATTTTGATTTAGCATTTGATTATTTTTTATCATTTTCCTCATTCATGAACAGTGTTTCATTTTATTATAGATATACCTAAAACAGCCTCAACGGTTCGACTGTTATTGTATTAGCTATTAACAAATATATTTTTTATATTTTCAACTTTAAATGTATTCAGAACATAATTAAAACAGAATTACCGTAATCATAATTTATCAACTTATAATGATCGGGCAAGAGCGAAAAAAAATCCTTATAAAACACTGAATTTTTTACTACACACCTCATTATTTTTTGTTTTTGTTACCCTATACTAAGATTTCAAAAACCCTCTAGAAAACCCTCAACAAGGACCTTTTTCTCAGCGCGACAGTAATAAGGCACTTTACATTTCCAGCTTCGAAATGTCGGTGAAAAAAAAATCGCACTTGTGAAATCCACGCCGTTAAGCTCTATGCTATAGTTGTGACGTAGATATATATGTGACCCACAAATCGTTATAAACCAATGGCCACTGCCTTTTTTATACATTCAGCCCCGTGTCGGTCTGCGGTTTGTTTGAAAACATACGGCCAGGTATTTTGTAAGTGGACGAACTTTAATCCAAGTATAATATACTTTGTTTCTTTATTTTATGAATGTAAATATTCAAAGTACAAGCCGTAATATTTTTGAACTGATACCGTTTTCAATCAATCATACTTAATCGCAATTACTCAGTCTAACCCAAAATGTTTAATAAGGCATAATTAATTATTTCGACGGTTAATTGTTCATTCTAAGTATGATGACTCATTTTTATTTAATAAATGTAATATTATTAATTTTAGAATAAGATAAGAAATTGAAGACTGATATTTTGGCAAAATTCCAGATACACCTGACCTGATTCGCAATGTTGATTGTGTATTTATTTTTTTAAACAATATGCATCACCATATGCAAGCCTTTCCACCCCAGCCTTTCTAAATAAATAGTATCCTGGATAGAAATAACAATTTTATAAATTTACATGATCATCAAGTGCTTAATCAATGAATTGATTTTTTCAATGGCAGGCCGTTACAGTTTTATTGCATGTATAGATTCGTATGTATTCATACATCCTATCGTAGCAGCGCGTGAAAAACGCGACGTGATTTATGTGCCGACGCGGCTATCTCTAGATAAATTATTGTCTTCACATCGGTGCATACATGCGAAAAAGTGAGAAATGGACCACTATCCATCCGCTTCCTCCCATTCTCTTAGATGGATCGTTCTGAAATATTGTGGTGATTCGAGGCATATTTAACATTATATATAAATATTTATATTTGGTATTTTTTCCGATTAATTCAGGCCCATTCGATATTTAAATATCAAATCGACTTTTCAGTTAAATTGCGTAAGTTGGTCTACTTATTAGGTTATGGTGTCTTTTAGGAATTAAAGCATCGAAATTATTAATAGACACATCAATGTATTCTTCGAAAAATAGTCTTATAAAATTTTAAGCTCACTATTAAAATGTTTATTTAATCTATGAATCTACAAAACAATTGTGCCAGTTTTGTATTCAGCACGTGTTAGAGACAAAAAATTCTGTAATTGCCGTCGTCGTGTTTCTGTAAACGGTAAAGGTCAAAGGAATAGGGTTGTTGGAGATGTTTAATTACAATATATGTACGCTTGATCTGTTAGAAATACCATTACACCAAACAAAAATATGTCTGTCACGTGGACCATAAATCGATAGATATAACTCCAGAATAAATATAGGACTAGTGACCACACTAGTCCTATATTTATTCTGGAGTTATATTCTATACCAATAGACAACCAAGCATTTAAAAAGAAAAAATAAAAAATGTGTTCATTTTAATAACCTTACAGTAACAGTAACAGCCTGTTAATGTCCCACTGCTGGGCTAAGGCCTCCTCTCCCTTTTGAGGAGAAGGTTTGGAGCTTATTCCACCACGCTGCTCCAATGCGGGTTGGTAGATTACACATGTGACAGAATTTCAATGAAATTAGACACATGCAGGTTTCCTCACGATGTTTTCCTTCACCGTTAAGCACGAGATGAATTATAAACACAAATTAAGCACATGAAAATTCAGTGGTGCTTGCCCGGTTTGAACCCACGATCATCGGTTAAGATTCACGCGTTCTTACCACTAGGCCATCGCGGCTTATTTTAATAACCTTAGTAGAGACAAATAGTTGTCATCTGAAATGTTCTTAAAATTGTTGAATCATTTTAATTAAGTGCGGTCAAAATAAAAACAAAATTCGTGCCTTTTTAAAGAATAGCACAACAAGCACTTGGAAATGCTGAAATTGCAAGCTATATTTAAATGCAACCTTAGAATTAATTATTAGACGAGGTATGCAACTATAAATTATGTTTTTTATTATTTTTTATTCGTGTTAAATAAGAAAACATTTTTAATTGTAACTTTTGTATTTATCAATTATGACAATACGAGCACTGATCATTAAAACTAAATAAATTAAGTAAAAGAGCGCGACAGATATGTCTAATCACAGAGCATATGACCATAAATATTTGTCTTTATTAAATAAGGATGCATTACGGAGAGGAGCTCTCATCGAGGTGCGTAGGTAATCTGGCCTACCTGCACTCCTCGCTAGTGCGTACGGCAGCGAGAGGCCATCCCGTCTGCTGCCCTCCTCAGGGCCGTCTGGAAAAGGACACACGACACGTGAAAAAGTGTTTTTTTTTTTATATTCGCCGGGAGGGCAAATGACTCTACTCCACCTGATGGTAAGTGGTAGTAGAGTCCAAACGCGACGACGGCCAGTACAGACGGGAAAAACGTTCTGCACTAGCCGCCTTCGCCTTGCCGGCCCGCAAGATGCCTCTTCACGCCTCGTTTGAAGGAACCCGGGTTGTAAGAGGAGGGGAACACGCGAGCTGGTAAGGAATTCCATTTTTTTGGAAGTGCGACAAAGAAAGGAGTTGCCAAATTTCTTTGTTCGCGATGGAATTGATGTCACAGTTAGGCGGTGACATCGAGAACCAGCTCGCGTGGACTTATGGTTATGTCCTATCCTATCTTTTAAATCCCAGGCATCAGGGCTGTGGGAGTGCCGAGCGGAATTGGCCCTTTCCAATTCCTGCTCTGCCGTCTCCTCCTGAACCGTGATGGTCTCCTCCTGTGGGCTGCGGCTGATCACGCCAATTTCCGTACGCAGCATCGCCGACTTGATTACTCGCACGGAGAGTTCTTATCTGACCTCACAGATCAGGATCTGCCTTTCCATGCTTCACGCGGGGCAAATCTCTAGCGTGTGTGTACATCGTTGTCGCGTTGAGTCCGTCATTACCATATAACATAAAATTAGACTCGCAAATTCTACCTTGAAATATTAGTCTCGTCATAAGTAATATCATCACATAAAGTAGTTTTTTAGTTGTACGGCGTTATATAAGTGTTATTATTTGAGTGAAATATTTAAGCACCGGGATGTTAAAGTTACGTTAAAACAGGCTCCGGTGGTTTTAGCAGGTTCTGAGGTACAATTGTTCTATGATGTTATAATTTATTTCAGAGTAGAATGCTCTGAGTTTTGAGCGTAAGCTTAATTATTTATTTTTGTAAGGCGTATGAAATAAAATTATAAATTAAAATGAAGAAGCGAAGTGAGCACAAAGCGATTATATAAAGTTTTGCTGTAATCGATCTTAAGGATTTCTTTAATGTAGTATTCTTAAAAATATTGCTATATATTTCTCATGATTTTTGAGGTTAAATTAAATCATATGGTATCCAAACTCGAGGGTCTCTTAGGTCTTTAGGCTTTAATGGTGCTACCATTAAAGACTCTACTAAAAAAATCTAATAAATTAATTTTTCTGAAAATTCTACCAACCACAGGAAGAAGCCTAAAAATAGAAATATTAGAGAATAATTTAAAAATGTGTACAAAGCCGGACAACGCTTATGTTACTATCAGACAACACACCTACGTCCTTTTTATACAATATAAAATCGACGCATATCGACTTACAACATTAATAGTACTCTATTCAAGCACGTTATTTGGTTTCAGTCTGTATATTCGACTTGCTACTGGAATATCTTATTATACACTTAAACTCGATTTCCCGTACCCTGTTATTCTCTAAGTGAATTATTGAAGTTGGCGCGGCTCGAAGCAGTATTGTTTATTAGTGAAGCGACGAAGCAATGTCAATGAGAAGGTACTATTTTGTAATTGTGAATCTTAAAAATATTCAGACGAATTTTAGTATTAGTAATTGGTATTGGTAAAACGTTAAGCTTTTTTAAATGAATGTCGTAAATCAAAATTTACTTTTTTCAAAGAGAGACGCCGCCAAAGAAGTGAGCTGAGATAGATGGTTAGAATATATCCATCTTAACCAAAGATGTGGGTTCAAACCTGAATAAGCAACACTGAATTTTCATGTGTTCAATTTGTGTTTTTTATTCTCGTGCACGGCGGTGAAGAAAACATCTTGAGGGAACTTGCATGTTTTGAAAAATCTTTCATATGTGTTTTTGTTAATCCGCATTGGAACAGCGTGGTGTAATAAGCTCCTAATGAAAGGATGGAAAGGAAGTCTTAGCTAAGGAAGCCCTAGCCCAGCATTGGAACATTTACAGGTGGTTGCTTTATTCAAAGACATTCAAGCACTTTTCAATCCTTATTCTGCAAGATTAAAAAAAAGTAAATTTGGCTTGCATTCTTTATTCACCAATTAAATTACATACGAAAGGATGTAATTAATAGCAATTAATTGACGAGCCGGTTGGCGTGGTTGGATACTTGCCTTTCACGCCGAAGGTGGTGGGTTCGATTTCCACCCAGGGCAGACATTTGTGTGCATGAACATGTCTGTTTGTCCCGATTCTGGGTGTAATTATCTATATAAGTATGTATTTAGAAAAGAAAAGTAGCATATATAGTATATCAGTTGTCTGGTTTCCATAGAATAAGCTTTGTACAAGCTTAATTTGGGATCAGATGGCCGTGTAAAAAAAAATGTCCCAGGATATTATTATTATTATTAATTAAATTATTCTCTAATGTTGTTATCTGTATTTCAAATATGATTGGTAAATGGGTCACCTGGTGGTAAGTAGTCACAACTGCTCATAGACGTTGACACTGTAAGAAATATTAACCATCACTTACTTTGCATCAGTTTGCAGACAGAGTAGTTACTAGAGAAATAGCTAACAACAGTAATGTTTAGTTACCATAGTATCCTTTACCGTTATGTTCAACGACTTCCACTGAAAATCTTTTTAAGTTCTGATAGTTTTATGGCAGAACTTGTTCCATTAGTGTTCGTGTATTTTTAAATATAAAAATAAATTCGTTTTTTTAAACTAATTTTACCCGTTCAATTGTGATTTTTATATGACGTTTACAAAATTGTATTAATGTATTATACTTTAAAAATTATGTATATGTGTGTGTAAAGTTAATTAAAATTAATTAAATTCATGTTTTGTCAAAACTTCCTTAATTCTGTTTAACGTTCTCGATCATAATAAAACATGTTTATTATTATATGAAAGCTGAGATGGCCCAGTGGTAAGAACTCGTGGATCTTAACCGATGATCGTGGATGATCTTAACCGATGAACCCGGGCAAGCACCATTAAATTTTCATGTGCTTAATTTGTGATTATAATTCATCTCGTGCTTGACGGTGATGGAAACCTGCATGTGTCCAATTTCACTGAAATTCTGCCTCACGTGTATTCTACCAACTCACACTGGAGCAGCGTGGTGGAATGAGCTCCAAACCTCCTCCTCGAAACAGGGTGTACACGCATCATGCCCAGATCAAAAAAAAAAAATTATCAATAAAGTTAACATTTTATTATTTTATTATTACATTTATAAAGTTATTATTGTATTATAGTTATTGCCAGCACAAAAATTTTATATTATTATAATTAATTACGTATGGCAACAAAAACACAGACTGAGGAGGCCTTTAGTAGGACATTCACAGGCTGTTACGGATTATTATATATACAAGCAGATTTCCTTGAAAATTGACTTTTTTGAGTTGCTCGTGTAAGTATTCTTATGAAATGATATCCTATTCAGTCTTTTACGAGAATTCGTGAGCTACATTGCGTTAAATTTTGTATTAACTTAAATAGATCCTATTTTTACTATAAAATACTAGCTTATGCCTGGAAAACTTTGCAATGCCTCTTTAAATATGTTTGCCAGCTATCTAAGCGACTCGCCCTAAAATATTCTTCATGCTCAAATAAGTACTATGTCAATTGTCCTTTTAATCGTTTGAACGTTATAGAAAAAGCCTTAAAAACCATTGCATGCAAAAAGTATATATGCCAAATTTCACGGTGATTGGTCAAACGGGTTCGAAGTCTACTAATCCCAAACAGATATCCTAACATCCACCGCCCAAGTCCAGTAAAATATCGAAATTTCAATGGAAGTCCAATTTATACAAACACCAAATATTGTTTGTATCCCTTTAAATTTGAATATCCGTGCGAACTCGACTCCCAACTCTAATCCCATAGAACTGGCTTTGCACTCTCTATATAATATAGAGCAGTGACTGCGTATAAGGGATTATCTTGTTTCAACGTGTCTTGTCTAAAATAAATTAATTCTGTTTTATTTTCCATTCTTAAAGATAGATCCAAATCAATACATTATATTGTTTTATTAATAAACTATTGTAAACTGAACTATTATAGTTTTAAACAGTAATACTTAGTATTTTTGCGCTCTAATAGCTGTTAGCACACATTGATTAGAAGTAGTAATGTGCTTGAATATAAATATTAATAAGTAATGGAAATCGGCCACCCTCTTTATAAAATAGGGCCTACGAGTATTTGGGCCACTTTATGGTAAGAGGTCACTATCGTCTATAGGCATTGGCGATGTAAGAAATAGTAACCATTTCTTACATAGCCAATACTACCAATTTTGTTAACTAAGTTGTTATGTATCTTGTGCCTGAAATTACACTGGCTCACTCACCCTTCAAACCGGAACACAACAATACCAAGTACTGCTGTTTTGCGGTAGAATATCTGATGAGTGGGTGGTACCTACCTAGAGGAGCTTGCACAAAGCTCCACCACCAGTTAATTCCACGTGATAGCAATACAAAATATAGTAGTTTTAAAAAAGTCCATTATGACGTAAAAAACAGTTTCAAAGTATTACTGGATATACACATTTTAATAAAGTAAGCTATTAAGTTAATGCAATATAAGACTTTGGAATTATAATGTTAATTTAATAGAAATGAAAATAAACAACTACACTTAACTTAATTAAAATACAAAAAAACAATTTATACTAGTAGCCATTAAATCTACGCTTTTGTTAAAGAAAAAAAAAAGCGAAAAATGTCGATTCCATGGAAGTTGATGTTACTGTAAGTTTTTATGCAACGGCTTATAGGCTATTAATTCGATAAAATACATAATGTGCTTTATTGAAAATCTCGATTCAGGCAGATTTAGCTCCGTGTATCAAATATGCTAATTAAAATAATCACCAATCGACCAATGTTTCTCAGAAGTGTTTAGATTAAAACGAGATATTGAGCTCAATAAAACAAACCGTCACATTAAGTGTAATACCATTATTATATTTCTTATTTAATTTAGCAACTTATATCCTGCACAGGCAAGTCAGTCCCATAAATACTATTATAAACGTTTAAGTTTGTATGTTTGGATGTTTGTTACTTAATCACACAAAAATTATTGACAGATTTGGATTAAATTTAGAAGACAGATAGCTTATAACCTGTCTTACTTAAAACATATCCTTCTATCATCTGTCCCTCTTCTCCCACACAAGGACGAAGCTACGATCAGAAGTTAGTTTTTATATAGAAATTAAATTAAAAATTTAGTGTTGGAATCAAGTTAAAACACACACAAGTGCACAACTACACACACTAACATAAATAGAGTAAAGCGATTTTACGATGACAACTTACACTGAAGATTTAATGTGTGTTTTACGGCACGCGGAATTATGCTCTACTAAAATCGTAAAGAAATACAAAAACAAAATTCAATGAGCCGAAATAAATGACCCACTAAAGCCATACGTACAATCACGTATTCGATAGCTCGCTTTGTATCGTTACGAGTTAATTAGAGGTCGAGAGCAGAATAAAGCTTTCACAGTCCTCCACGACGCATTGGGGGATATAATTGTTGAGATAACGAAAAAGGTTCAGCAAAAACTATCTTAACATAAAATCTAATTTCGTAGTACTCAAGACCCACATCACAGCTGCGTCGTAACAATTCCATGTAATATAAAGGTTTCGTGACAACAGAACTATAAATATTATTATTTCTCATTCGATGAAAGATATTCTATTTAAGTTTGTGTTCGATATACATACAAATGTGTTTAACTGGCTACTTGGTGTAGTGGTTAGATTTCAAGCAGATCTCGAAGTTCTGGATTCAAATCCTATGTCGAGCCAATATACAGCTCAGAAAGTAAGTAAAGTACCAAAAGGTACTGCATTTGTACTATATCTGATATGATAAGTGATCACCGGGCCGTGATCACTTATCAGTACAGACATTGGCGATGTAAAAAATATTAACCACCCCTCACATTGCTAATGCGCAACCAACCTTGAGAAATAAGATGTTATGTAATTTATATACCAAATATACAATGCTGCATTGCTGTTTAGTGGTAGAATATCTGATGAGTGAGTGATAGCTTCCCAGATGGGTTTGCACAAAGCCCTACCACCAAGTAAATCTTAACGTCGTTTTCGAGATTTATTCACAGTTTTCATATATTCGTTTTATATCTTAACTATATGAAGTATTTCACGCCAATGCTATGACCAATATCAATATGAAAGGGGACAATATTCTGAACCATCATTTGTTTATACAAAAAATATGTCGTTACACAACGGCTAAGTGAAGAGGAACAACATTTTTATGCCAAACCTTGAAAGAAGGATTTTGCTTCGTAACGTATGTTCTTGCAAGGCGAATCGTACAAAGTAGTTGAAGTTGTAGAGTAAAATAGAAAGCTTAGCTTTCCATTCTAAATTCTGGAAGACGGCATAGTCGGCAGCAAGGGTGCTTAAATTTCCAGAGGTGCTTGTGACGGGCGCTTTAATACTCTGTATGTGCTACTGTGTTTTATCAAACTGATCCAAACGAGATTCAATTATTTCCACAGTGCTATCCTAGTGCTTAATAAGTTGGTATTTAAATAGTTTTTTAATATTTTTCTAACATTTTCTTTTATTTCTTTTTCTTGTACATAAATAATTGTTTTAAATTTTTGCATTTGATAATGTACAGAGTTGTAAAGGTATCTCTTTATTTATTAACAGCCAAACTTATAAACGTTACTTAGCTTGAATGTTTAGTTGAACACTAAATTTGCTCTCTTTCTATCATTATTGATTTGAAATTTGAAAGAAGAAGACACGGCATTACATAACTAATCACCCGCTAAGCAAGCAGTAATTTTTTGAATGAAATTAAATTTGTCAATGGTGATTTGTAATGTATTTACATATCAATCAATCAATCAACAGCCAATCGTTGTCCACTGCTGAACATAGGCCTCTCCCAAGGTGCGCCAAAGCTCCCTGTCCTCCGCCTTCCGCATCCAGTTGGTGCCCGCCACCTTCTTAAGGTCGTCGGTCCACCTGGCTGGAGGGCGCCCTACGCTGCGCTTGCCGATTCGCGGTCTCCACTCTAGGACTCGCCTGCTCCAACGGCCATCGGTCCTACGACATACGTGACCAGCCCACTGCCACTTCAGCCTGCTAATTTTGCAAGCTATGTCGGTGACTCCGGTTCTTTTCCGGATAATCTCATTTCTGATCTTATCCTTCAAAGATACTCCGAGCATAGCTCGCTCCATAGCACGCTGAGCGACTTTGAATTTGTGGACTAGTCCCGCAGTTAGTGTCCACGTTTCGGCACCGTATGTCATGGCAGGTAAGACGCATTGGTTGAAGACTTTCGTCTTCAAACATTGCGGTATAGACGACTTGAGGACTTGACGAAGGTTGCCAAATGCTGCCCATCCCAAGCGAATTCTTCGATCGGCTTCCTTCTCGAAGTTGTTCCTACCGACTTGTATTATCTGTACTAGGTAGGTATATTCACTAACAACTTCGAGAGGTTTCCCCTCGACGTATATCGGTCCCGGCACGACATGCCTATTGAACATGACCTTGGTCTTTTCCAAGTTCATACCGAGACCGACACACCGGGAAGACTCGCCTAGGCTACGCAGCATTTCGGTGAGTTGTTCCAGCGACTCTGCTATGATGACGATATCGTCGGCAAATCGAAGGTGTGAGATGTACTCGCCGTTTACATTGACTCCATACCTAGTCCAATCCAGCGTTTTGAAAACGTCTTCCAACGCGTTGGTGAACAGTTTCGGGGATATTACATCCCCCTGTCTCACCCCTCTGCGCAGTTGGATCGCCTTCGTCTTACAGTCCTGGATGTGGACAGTCATTGTAGCGGCGTTGTACAGACATCTCAGTACCTCGATATATCTCCAATCGATATGACATCTCTGCAATGAGTCGAGCACTGCCCAGGTTTCGATGGAGTCGAAGGCTTTCTCGTAGTCCACAAATGCCATACACAGCGGCTGATTGTACTCTTCGGTCTTCTGCACAATCTGCCGAACAGTATGGATGTGGTCCACGGTGCTGTAGCCTGATCGAAAGCCGGCTTGCTCTGGGGGCTGGAACTCGTCAATTCGCCTGGCGAGACGGTTCGTGACGACTCTTGAGAACAGCTTATACACGTGACTCAGGAGGGAGATTGGTCTGTAGTTTTTCAAGAGGGTTTTATCACCTTTCTTGAAAAACAGTACCACCTCACTCCCGCTCCACGTTTCCGGGGTCTTGCCATGTTGGATGACGGAATTAAAGAGGCTTGCTAGCTCTTTCAGGACCGGAGTCCCGCCTGCCTTAAGCAACTCTGTTGTGATTCCGTCATCTCCCGGAGCTTTGTTGTTTTTAAGCTGTTCTAGAGCCGCCCTAATCTCTCCTTGGTCAACGACCGGGAGCTCCTCGGAGTAATGGCGCATAAGAGGGGCGCGCTGGTCATCAATACTGATTCCCACGGGTTTATCCGATCTTGAAGAGAACAACTGCCCATAAAACCTCTCTACTTCTCCGATAATCTCAGGCCTAGAGGTAACGACCCCACCATTTTCAGTTTTAAGTTTTGTCAGACGCGGCCTCCCAAACTTGCGAGCGAACACTTTCGATCCCCGATTTTGCTCAATCGCAGCCTTGATGGCACGGGTATTGGAGCGTCGGAGATCGCGTCGCGTCAGCGTTTTTATTGTTCGGTTTAAGGCCTTATCTGACAAAAACGATGGTAGTTCTCGTCGTTTTCTCATGAGCTCGAGTGTCTCAGCAGAGAGTTTTGGTGCGTTGTCTCTTCTCTGTGGCGGAAAACACTTGCGGGATGTGTTTTGCAGTATTTTGACCAGAGTGTCGGTTCTCTCATCAATGCTGCTTATGGTTTCCAACGCGGTGAATTGATTTTGAAGTTCCATTTGGAACTTTTCGGAGCCTTGAGCAGCTTGGAGCATGGTAGGTCGGAGAGTAGACCTCATCATTCTCGATCTTTCGGCTTTTAAGTTGATATTTAGAGTGCCTCGAACCAAGCGGTGATCACTTCCGGTATTAAACCTGTTGATCACTGAAACATCTCTAAATATGTGCCTTTTATTCGAAATGATAAAGTCTATCTCGTTCCTTGTCACGTTATCGGGGCTTCGCCAGGTCCACCTCCTCTGAGGCTTCTTTTGAAAGAAAGAATTCATCAAAAAAAGCCCCTGCGCTTCGAGAAAGTTTACCAGCATTTGCCCCCTGTGATTTCTGCAGCCCAAGCCGTAAGGTCCGACTTTCGATTCACCGCTATCTTGTACTCCCACTTTAGCATTAAAGTCTCCCATAACAACATTGTAGTGGGCCCTCGAGGTGTCGTTGAGGGCCTTTGCGATGTCCTCGTACATCGCTTCGACCACATCATCAGAGTATGTCGAAGTTGGCGCATATACCTGTACAACCTTCAGGGAGTACCTGTCGGAAAGTTTTAGGACAAGGTACGCTACCCGGTTCGACACACTACTGATTTCCACAATGCTGCTAATGAGATCCTTTTTGACTAGAAAACCGACACCACCCTGGGAGAGGTTATCACCTTCGCGGAAGTAGAGTAAGTTACCGGACTCTAGAGTTATCGTGTCCTCCCCCTGTCTTCGGACTTCAGATAACCCCAGTATATGCCAGTTTATATGACTTAACTCTACTTCTAATTCGGCGAGGTGATGGTCCAGCCTCATCGAGCGTCCATTATACGTTGCCATTTTCAGTCGCTTTATACGGTAGCCTGCCGTGAACCGGTGATTCTTAGCACCCCCTGCCCTGCCGATACCGCGACCGCTACCTTGGTCGGGCCTAGCGGGCTTGCCGGTAACTGGGGGCCTTTTTTTGGGCGCATCTGCCATTAAGGGAGGGGTTTGCCCATACTCGCCGCGCTGGGCAGGCGTGTTGGCGAGCGCAGTAGGGGGTAAGATGTTTATGGGAGGGGGGACGCTGCTGCCCATCCCCCCTTTTCCCCGTCCCTCAGTCGCCTCTTACGACACCCACGGGATGAGATTGGGGGAGTACTATTCTAAGCCGGTACTCCACGGTATTTACATATACATATGTAATATAAATGTATGTGTTATAAATTATATAGTATCACGAAACACTAAGCAATGATATCATCGAGATAATTCAAAGCAGAATAGTTACCAAAATTACTATAATAAACCTTGTAACAAAGTTTCAATAATAATTTACGTACTGGGTTGAGGACAACCTACAACTGCCTAGTTGTAATTTATTTCAAGGTTCTTGTTAACTAAAGGTGAGCTTTAAATATTGAAATAAATAATATTACTAATTTAATAGTTTTTTTTTATAGAATAGGAAGGCGGACGAGCATATGGGCCACCTGATGGTAAGTGTTCACCAATGCCCATAGATATTGGCATTGTAAGAGATGTTAACCATCGCTCACATCACCAATGCGCCATCAACCTTGGGAACTAAGATGCTATCTCCCTTGTGCCTGTAATTACACTGGCTCATTCACTCTGCAAACCGGAATACAACAATACCAAGTACCGCTGTTTTGCGGAGAATTTTTGATGAGTGGGTGGTACCTACCCAGACGACCAAAACCTCTACCACCAGTACAACAATAATTAAAAAAAATACTCGTATAATTCATTAAATCATTTCGATTAGGATGTACCTAATTAATAAATTCTTATTTTAATTCCAAAAACATTTTATTTTTAAAGCTTGTAATTATTATTATTCGAGCGTTGACAACAGAATTAAAATAATTTAACGATGTTATATTGTGAAATAAATTAAATTTTGAATCGTAAGTGCAAATGCCTGTTATTTACCATAAAAATGATTAATATTATAATACAAGATTCGAACGCGTGTGATGGGGAGGTGAGGGAAGGGTTAGGTGTTAGGTATGGTATGTACTTTTCTGTACCCCCTGACAAGGTGTATGCGAAATTTCTTGATGATAGTTTTATTTGCGTGAAAAGTAAGAAACAACCTCGATATCGCATTTATATTATTAGGTCCTTACATATGAAATTGGCGTTTTGTACGGGAGGAATATGTACCTTCTCCTCAAAAAGAGGAGAGGAGGCCTTTAGCCCAGCAGTGGGATATTCACAGGCTGTTACGGTACGGTTACGGTACGGGAGGAATATAAAGTCAATTTTTTTTGTAAAATATATTTAATTAATCAAAGTATGCAACGTTGTTATCTATGCTTTTTCGCCATCTCATAGGTAGTTCATTGAACCCCTTTACTAAAAAAACCATGGGGCCGAGAATCAATAAACTCTTTGAAGGCGGTTTAGACTGCCGCATCGGAGTTGAATTTTTTTCCTTGTAAGAACTTCAAATTCCGGAAAAATGGTAATCTGTTGGAAGAAGGTCCGGGGAGTACGGTGGATGTCGCAGATATTCCAATTGTAGTTGTTGTGCAGTGTGTGGTCTTGCGTTGTCGTGAAGCAGCATTGGCCTAGAGCGATTAACCAATTTCGGTTGTTTAGCAGCTAGTTCTTTCTTCATGGTTTGCAGTTGTTGACAATAGATATGCACCGTAATGGTTTGGCCAGATTTTAGAAAGCTGTAGTGAACGACACCGGCGCTAGTCCACCTCTAGATTCACAAAACTCCCAAGTAACTTTTTGGGAGTCAATTGTCGTTTAGCAGGATTTGGCTGGGTCTCCAGGGTTCAGCCATTGCGACGAGCACTTCCGATTATCGTACAGTACCACTTTTCATCACAAGTAATGATTCGATTTAAAATCCCTTCATTACTGTGTCGGTTGAGCAAAGTAACAGAGCATTCAACGCGTGTTTGCAAGTTCGATTCACTCAATTCATGAGGTACCTATCGTTCAAGTTTTTTTTACTTTCCCGATTTGCTGAAGCAATTTTTTGATTTGCTGAAGTGGATTCATACAGTTTTATCACTTACCCCGAAGCCTACAGCTATCTCTGAAGTGCTTTGTGATGGATCCGCTTCCACAATAGCCTTTAATTCTTCATTTTCCACTTTGGTCTCCAGCCATCCACAGGGTTAGTTCTGAAGGTCGAAATTTGCAGAACGAAAACGTTGAAACCAAAAACGTACGGTGCTTTCTTTTGCGATACCAGCGCCTTACACATCATTAATCCTTCGAGCTGTTTCTACAGCACTGATGCCACGGTAGAACTTGTACTCGTAAATATACCGATATTTTATGTTATCCATTGTGCGGTAATAAGCGACGGCAAAGAAAAAATAATGAGGAAAAAACAAATGAATAACTGTTTTCAAAACTCAAATGTACCAGCTTAATGAATTTATAAATTTGAATTTTGGAATTCTTAACCAAAGACGAGATATTTCAGATCAAATTGGTCAGTACGACAAAACGCTAATTTCATATGTAATATTAGTATGTATTAGGATAAATATTTATTTAGTTATTCAAACAAAGCTGTTACCTATTTTTGCAAAACACTCCGGAATTAAACGTAGTTATAAAAAAAACATTCCATGTATCCACTTGCATGTGGTGAATTTTTTATTTTTTAAACTTTTTCTATTTCATAATGGCAATCTGGACAATTGCAATAGGAATTCTGATTAAAAAATTGAAGCCCAAATAATTGGATGTAAAATATGAATGACATAACTATACCAGAAGTAAGAAAAAATATTTACGGATTTAAGTTATCCATAAATGATTCCGTGATTCATTTTTATATACATTACAGTAACAGTAACAGTAACAGCCAGTGAATGTCCCACTGCTGGGCTAAGGCCCCCTCTCCCTTTTTGAGGCTGCCCCAATGCGGGTTGGTGGAATACACATGTGGTAGATTTTCAGTGAAATTCGACTCATGCAGGTTTCCTTACGATGTTTTCCTTCACCGTAAGGCAAAAGATGAATTATAATAACAAATTTAGCACATGAAAATTCAGTGGTGCTTGCCCGGGCTTGAACCCACGATCATCAGTTAAGATTTACGTGTTACCACTTACCACTAGGCCATCTTGGTCAATATACATTTATATATCGTTAATAGGCATGATGACTGATTTTGAAATAACCTTCTATAGTGTAGGTACACGTCTACTATTACTGAAAATAATTTTATTTCGGTAATAAGCTAACTGTTTACGCAAATAATTGCATATTCATTTACCTATTTTGAATTTCCCTCGAAAACACCTGCAGGTGTCATGGCGCCTGAACGTGACGTCACTCCATTAAACGTTCCGTCGTAAACGTTGTATTGTGTCTATACTCAACGAAGAAAATCAGAAACTATTGCGTATTTCCTAAGGTTAAAAATGAATTTCAACAAGTTGTGTGCAGTCCCTCTGTGCAAAAATACTTCAATGTCAACACCATCGTCATCCCCATATGACAATTGAGATTAATATACGAATACAGAAGGTGGCAATGGACAAGGTTTTTATTAGCTTAAAATAATCACCTGAGATTAGGTGTTTCATTTAAATATATAGAGGCAGAGATTCATAAAGATCTATTATATTTTTATAATATATTTAGATTTATAGAAGTATACGTAAATAGGTAAATTCACAAATTCAGTACTAGTGGAGCTAAATGAAATATTGTCTTAAAAATTCTTACTGGTAACATATAAGGGCTCTTCATCTGCGAGTAATACTATATAGCTAACAGAAAAAAACCTATGATAAGTGTTATCATAAAGATAAATAAAAATGTACTTACAAGGAGGTTTTCACATTTCGAAATTCAGATGAACAAAAGTCTTTATTTGATGAAAGAAACTATCCTAACATCGACAAATCAATCCTGGGCAAATTAGAGGAATTTGCCTTAACAAAACCTTGTTCCATCATTGACGGTTCTTGGTTGTTTGTTTTATTTTCTTTACAAAACCCCGAATAACCAACGATTCAACTAATTAAATGATGATTAATTTTGAAACGCGTAAACACAACAACTGTTCGAGAGAAAGGGTTATACCCTAGGTTATGTTATATGTTGTTGTCTCGAACTGTTGACACAAAGGACTGACGACATTCGCTCTGATTGGTGTTTCAAATAAAATGGCTGAATGCAGAATTTTATACTTTTGTTTTATTAAAAATCTTATTAATCTCAATATGTATATTAAAATGGGATTATTTTTTAAAATAGTTTCTTCTGTAAAATCATTTATTTTTTAATTCTTTAATACTGTCATCATGCCTATTCGTAACGTCTTTTTATCACTGTATTGCGTGTACTTAATAATTTTAATTAATAAATATAGTAGATTTTCAGCATTATAGTTTTATATAAATTTTGCTTTGGAATACATAAATTAATATACTCGTTCACAAAATACTTTTCGCTTAATATAAAATATAATAATTGGTTACTATTGTTATGATACTTAAAAACAAAAGAAAAAATAACAAACACAGTGAAATAATCATGTATCTTTTATTGAAGATACATTACTAGTTCTAGAAAGCATAATTTTTCTCTTCATGTATCTTAAAGACCAATGGAAAGAAACAAATGTGAATAATTTTTTAGGAGATCAAAAATAGGTAACCATTATAATTAAAACCAAATAGGTAAATATATTTTTTAATTAGTTGTGACTAAATTAACGCTAACCAAAACAATGTAATATATTTGATCAATATAAGTAATTTGTGCCGGTTCTTACACTATTTTTGTTAATTTCTACAAATAACCATCCATTATTTATCATATTATCTTTTTAAATGCTTATAATTATTTTCATTTACCGATGTATTTTCTCTAAAGCTAAAGCTTCGTTTCACATTTTCGTAAATAATATTTTAACCTTTATAATATTTAATATTTATTACAATATAATTAAATTATTTTGTAAACTATATCATTTTATCTGTATCTCATTAATTTTATAAAACTATTTAAATTTTATTTTGAAATGTTAAAAGTAATTTCTCATTAACTGGCAAAATGAGCAATCTATATATTTAATAACTTTGCAGTGAGCACATTCTTCAAACAGTCTTTTTAACAGTTTACCATTATATGCGAGGAACTTTTGCATATATCACATAATCGTACAAATAATATAACATAAGGAAATAAAAAAATAAAACTATCTCTGCACAAAATGCGATAACGTACTTTAACACATCAACTGCTACAAAATAAAAACCAATACGACTTCTAGAGCAACCTTGAGTTTTATTCAGCTGCCTCGTTGGTCTAGCGTATTAGGCATCTCTGTCGCCCGGGAATCCCCCTAGGAATTGAAGCTCGCGGAGCCGGTCCAACCAACGGTGCGTTACAGTAGTATGCGCAAGCGATCACGTGACGCCCTCTCAAGGGACAGAGACGGGTACCACTGGTTTTTATTGGGTATTGTAGAGAAGACCGCGCCAGTCAGTTTCACATATGGGGGATATGTGTACTTCATGTCAGAGTGACATGTAAATGCGTTTTCCAGGGAAATGATCAAAAATAAAACAAGGTCGCGGATCTCAAGGTTCCGTGCTTAAGATCGGGGATAAATAGTTTTCTGTCTAGAAATCCTCATGAGCAGTTTTGAGCCTGGAAATTGGCAATGTATATACGCAGACGCCTAGACAAACGCCTAAACCTCTTCTTCTCTTATTGGTCATGTTGGATTTGCTGTAATATCGTATTATGATTAAGGGAATAGAAAGTACATTTTTGTTTGCACACACACACGCATAGTGTCACGTATTTGACCTCCATGGTCAAAATCAATCAGTATATTCGATTAAATAAGTCTAATTTTTAAAAGTATCCTTTGATAGTCATAAAATATAAATTACTGTTACAAAAAATAATGTAGATTTAGTTGTATTAAGAACACAAGAGCTTAAAATTATTGAACTTCATTGTTTAATTCTTAGTCTTATCGGTCTGGGAATTCAATCTTACTGTCTCTTCTGGTATGTCAAGTTCGGTTTAGCTCTTAATGCATTATTAATAGGGAACAGAGTCCACGGTAATTGGAATTAAATAACAAACACTAAACGTAGATTCACGCAAATTGGAGTGGATTATTTGTATTCATTGTAAAGATTCGTATAATACTTACAGATGATGTTAAATTAGGTTAATTTTATACTGTGTTTATCTATAGTTACATAAGAATTGTTGGCATATGATTAAGGCAGAAAAAACTTAATCTACATGTTAAAGAGGGTATCGTAAAGTTTGTGTAACAAGGCTTTGAACAGGTCCAAATATATTAAATTAATTATATATTTAAATAACATGAACATATGGTTTTATCTTAATTTTATTATAATAGAGATAGCTGGAGGTTATTTACTTGGTAGAAGGACTTTGTGAAAGTCTAGGTAGGTACATATTCTACCGCCAAACTGCAATCATTGGTATTGTTGTGTTTCGGTTTTAAGTGTGAGTGGACCAGTGTACTACAGGAACGAGTCATAACATCTCAATTCCCAAGATTGGTAGCATATTTGTGTTGTAATGAATTATTAATTCTTAGATAATTCTTAGAGCACAAAAATATATATTTATAGTCTGAATATTTGAAATAGCCCGTGATTGCCTCACCACTCGGGAAAAACTTCCTCTAATGAGAAGGTTTTTAAGAACCACTCTGCTCTGTCGACCATATACATACATACATACATGTTTCCTGAAATTGCATTAATTACACAGCTCGATGATGTTTGTCCGGGTTTGTCCGAACCCTTTAAGCTTTGGTTAAAATTTGTGGTAAAGGTTGAATTGAAGATAAGAAAATGTTTATTTATATAAAGTACTAGCTGCCGGTCTGACTTTGTATATATACATACAAAGTTATTGAGAAAAGAAATAGAAAACTTCTGAACTAAAGTACGTATTATAAGAATATTTTTATACAATTCACTGCAACCATTTTTTGTGTTAAAGAAGGAAAAAAAATCACAATCGTAGATTGGTTTTATTAACACAAAGTAAATCATTTTTATATTATAGGCGAACGAACATATGGGCCACCTGATGATAAGTCGTCACCAACACCCATAGACATTGGCATTTTAAGAAATGTTAACCATTGCTTACATCGCCAATACGCCACCAAGCTTGGGAACTAAGATGTTATATCCCTTGTGCTTGTAATTACACTAGCTTACTCACCCTTCAAACCGAAACACAACAATACTAAATATTACTGTTTGTCCCTTGTGCCTGTAAATACATTAACAACATATTAATTTTAAGCGTTTCATATATATAAATACTGTCTAACCAACACAATTTGAACTAGTTATTTTAAGAATATTATGACATATAATAAACACATAAAAAGCCTAGCGAGTGTTGTAAGATACATCAGCCCTTAGCGCTGTATGGGAGAATAGATCGATTGGCCAATGTTTGTGCGATTAGAAAATAGCACATAGAATCCTTATTTTATCAGCATGAAGTCAATTCGAAACTGAGTGTAATTGTATAATGAAATGGATTAAGTTTTTGGATGATAGATCAACAAATACTTTCCCATGTATGTGGTGTTGGACTATATATATGTCGTGTCATCGCTACATAGCAGCGCTTCTAGAAATACAAATTGAGTTAATCTGTGTTTCATCTCGAAACTTCGATTCTCCGGTTCAATTATTATTTAAACCATGCAGCGGTCTGCAGCTAACGTACATTTATTGAGTTATCGATGGCTAAGCCGTCCCACAGCAATCGATGTAATATATTGATATGGCAATATGTCACTAACATACATTATATCACAATTTATCAATATTATTATCAAAGTTATATGTATAGAAGCAAGTTTAAGCTCTTTACTTAAGTAGTAGTAATGCATATAATATGTATCGAATATAAATCCCAATGAATGGAGTACGTGGATATTAATCAAATATTAACGTTCAAATTCACGAAAGGAAAAAAAAAACATGTAAAAATCATAGTTTTAAATATTTTCATGATATATTATTATTTAAAGGCATAAATTGAATAGTTAAATTAATCTTACAACTTTATTTTAATGAATGATAATACTCTGTGTATTTGCGATGTTTAAACTTTCCGTTTAAAATATAACACACCCACAATGTTTTCAAGCGTCAAACACCTTCAAATGTAAAATTAATTACTATAATATGAAAACTAATATATTGTTTGTTACTAAAACTAGCATGTTTCAATATTATCATATTAACACTACTCGCTTTGTATTATAAATTTTAGTACAAAATCGTACTTATAATATTAATTTATCATATAATTTTAATAAAATTTAGTTATTGTACATTTACTGTCAGTAATAACCTGTGAATGTCCCACTGCTGGGATTAGGCCTCTTCTCCATTTTTGAGAAGAATGTTTGGAGCTTATTCCACCACACTGTTTCAATGCGGGTTGGTGAAATACACATGTGGCAAAATTTCAGTGAAATTCAACACATGATAATTTCCTCACGATGTTATCTTTCACCGTCAAGCACGAGATGAATTATAATAACAAATTAAGCACATGAATATTCAGTGGTAATTGTCAAAGTTTGAACCCACGATCATCGGTTAAGATTCACGCTTTCTAACCACTAGGCCATCTCGGCTTACTGTAATTGACATTATATTTAATTTTTGATGTTATGTAGTCTTTTTTTAATAGGTAAATGATAATATCATAAGGAAGGTCTGCATATCTTGGAAGGAAGTGTACGGTAATTACATGCGCAAAACCTGACCAGCACTGAGCACTTAATACTACTTTTTAATGCTAATGGTGGTTTTTCCCAGCTGTGGGATACTAATGGGCTAATAAATGAATAGTTAATGTTGATGGAAGATTATTGATACAAGCTTTTATTATGTGAGTGAGAGGTTTTTACCCAGGGTATTTTAACTATGATGACAAAATTCAATTGAAAAGCTTACGTTTTGTTTATCTAAAATGTGAAACCGAGATGGTCCATTGGCTGCAACACGGGATTTTTAACCGAAGATTATGAGTTCAAATAGTAGCGTAGGTAATTTTTCCATGGCTATTTTTTTTCTTTCTTTTCATCTCAAGAGAAGAGTCTTTATCCGAGCTGTAGTACTGGCTGGTACTTAACTTTTTATACTTTTACCTTCAAGCACAGATGTAAATATATTATCATTACAAAACAAAGGATTTGGTTTGAACTATATTAACTTATAATTTTAAAGAGTTATTTGTCATGAATATATAGTTCTGATAAACTCTTACGACATATACGACGTAAATATAAATTATCGTCAATATTAATCTAAATTCTTTAATATCCGGTGCAACGAAGCTAGAGACTTGATCGAATCTAATATTTCCTTGCAAATAATATACGTCAAAACAGGCGATCAAACAGCGTGATCTCAGAGATGACTTGAGTGGAATGAAAACGAAAAGGAAAATAAATTCGTCTTTACGAATAAATCTGCATACCTGCTATTGATATTTGTCAAGTAGCGTCTTCGTTGCGAAGTTTTATGTCAGATCAAAGGCTTACGTTGAAATCGAGGGCCTAAGTAAAGACATAAGAACAAATAGAACGTACAGAGTTGATAATATAAACGATGTCTTTATTTTTATTATGTAATTGTTTGTCATAAACGTAATACTTATATAATCTATATAGTAACCTAACCTATTTCAATAAATCAAACGCCAAAGGTTTTTTTTTCAAATTTCAGGGTTAGCGTTGTCAAACAAATAAATAAGGTATTTACCTGTATAATATTAGTTGTGATAGTTTAATAACTTATTTTAAAATATATATATAATCTCTCGTCTGGGCGGTGATTTCTTTTATTCAATTGATGTCATCAAATCATCTATGGTCAATCGGCGAAATCGTGTGATATCAACCTAACCGCTAACCTAAAAATAGCTGCAAATTAATAATTTCATCAAAAGCCTGCTCTTGTTGTTTCTTATTGATTCAAAAAAAAATATGCTTGAAAATAATATCACGCCGATATGATCAAAGGGCTATTTATGCTGAGTGGTTTCCGCCAGAGTAGAAGAGAGCCACCCTATTCTAACCCGTAGGTTTCGTAATAGCCGACTACGGAATTTTTTGTTAAGTGCAAATACAATTAATCAATGTGATTGATAATTGAAGCTCCTCGCCGGTAACGGGATACCACTCCACGAGCAAAAACATTACCAAACAGGAATGACGTCAGCAAGTCGGTTGTAGAAGTGCGAAATCATGATTTATATATTGATGTAAAAATACTACCACAAATAATAGTGATGAATAGCTATTAATATTTTATGACGAATAGAACAATAAAAGTTTTATCAGTGGTAACCCTGCTTGTCTAAGTAGAATACATTTATTATGCCGCTAAATATAAGGCCTAATTTTGCCTTTTTTTTAGATTAGATATGGTTGGTAGTGCAATGGTTGTTGGAGGAATGGCATACACTTTGGGAATGCCTGTGGTTGGAGGGAGTTGCGTATCAGGTGAGCTGCATGCATTGCTGATAAAATTCTATATATATTTACAAAGTTCAATAAGAAACAAAATATAATATAATTTATACGATAGCTGATATTTGTAATTATCTTAACGGACTTAAATCTTCAAGCTAAGTTTTATGTTTTAAGAAGAAAAACAATATCATAAGGAAACTTGTAAGTTATGTCCGCAATAAACCAGAATTTCATTGTATCTTATAAGTATTCATATTATTTCATTGTATCTTGTATTACTTGATATTAATTTACTGGCTATTTGCTCCGACTTCAAACGAGTAAAATTAAAGTTTAAGACGAGATTTTTAAAATAATTTTATTTTTATCCTATGCCTAAACTATTTTAATAGTTCGTGTGTATGAAGTAAAAATATGACAGCCTTCAAATGTTCTACTGCTGGGAAGGAGTTTATTCTGTCAAATTGCTCCAATGTGGGATAGTGAAAATATGTGGCGGTATTTGATCCTGCACATTTCCTCGCGACGTTTTCCTTCACCGCAGAACACGAGAATTGTAAACACAGATTAAGAATATCAAAATTCAGTGCTTTTTTGTGTTCTACTAAGAAAGTTGTCTTGGTTCATAAAATAGTAAAATAAAAATAAAGCGTTTCGTTAACAGAAAAAAATAAAATTAATGTAATGCTTATTTAAATATTTATTATATTAATTTTTTAATATATTTTTCTATGGAAGATTTATACACACCGACATGAATTTGTTTGCAGATTTTAGAAAGATAATAATTAGATATTCTATATAATAATTGTCCAAAAAAGTCTCTTTCTATTGTCAGTTCCCACAATAATCCACGACGGGTTGATTCTTCTCAGATGTGTTTCTTTCCGAATTAATGGCGGATTTTAGACAATTTAGAATAAAGATTTAGATTGAGTATTTTAGTTAGATAAGAATATATATTTTATGCATAGCTTTCATAATTATACCTCTACAGTTCGTAAAAAAGACTATTTTGGAAAATTTGGTAAGCCTTTTGTCTCAAATATAGAATATGAACTAAAAAAATATGAAATATCCACGACAATCGGATTATCAGTCAAACAGAAAACGAAAAAAAAAAATAGTTCCTTTGTTACTCAATCCGGTAAAAAGATTAAATGAAAAAAGAATAACTTATGGTAACTAATATCAATTGAAATGCGCCGCTATTATATAATAAATATAATCATAAAGTATATAATAAATTAGGTAACATTATTATTATAATGGTATTCGATTTGAGCGTTGTTACGTAATAAATATTCATAATGGTTACATTATAACGCAAATATGAGACTATTAATTACTTCGGGACAAGCCCTCGCATATTAGTAAGTTTTGCAGATTATCTGACATCGCCGTTTGATTACGGGAGGAGGTACCCTGGGCTTCGGCTGTAAATGATGTCTGTATATAATTGTCCCAAATATCTTGTAATTTATATCTGTTTTAATATTAGCGAGAGTAACTCTGTCTGTGTGTTATGCGTTCACGACTATACCAATGAATTGATTTTGATGAAATTTGAAATGAACCACAAGGAATACATATCCATAACCTACTTTTTTACATGAACCCCTTTCCATAACACGTTTTCGAAATTTATAAAGCATTTAAAGGCTTATATTAAGAATTAACAACAATGAAATTACCGTATAATAATTATATATGTATTATTATATAATATTTTTAATCAATATCAAATAAATGTCAATAGCAAGATCGATAATTGACAATAAATTACTGTGTGTAATATTAATTTCAGTTGAGATATCGCTGCAGAATTATTAGATCAGTGTGTCATTAATGGCTTTGATTTACCTTTATTGATAGTGGCATACAGGCTTGTTTACATCGCCAGTCAGTTATCGATCTTAAATTGACACATTCTAGGACATTAGACGTATATAGACGTCAAATCACTTAGCCCAGCACAGCATAATAATTGTGTCTAGTGTTCCCGAAAGTGTTAACCGTAACCGTAACAGCCTGTGAATGTCCCACTGCTGGTCTAAAGGCCTCCTCTCCCCTTTTGAGGACAAGGCAACTCGGGCAAGTACCACTGAATTTTTATGTGCTTAATTTGTGATTATAATTTATCTCGTGCTTTACGATGAAGGAAAACATCGAAAGTGTTAATTGCAATTTAATTTATTTTTTACCGTCACATAGCAATATTTAGTATTGTTTTTTTACGGTTTGAAGGGTGAGTGAGCCAGTGTAATTGCAGGTAAAAGGGATATAACATCTGAGTTCTGGAGGTTGGTGGCTCGTCGACGTATTAAACAATCCGTACATCGCCAATGTCTATGGGTGATGGTGACCACTTCCCAACAGGTGGGCCATTTATCCGTACACAACTATTGAGCTCAGATGGCCAAGTAAATAGGACACTTAATTCCTAACCAAAGCAACCAGCAGCACATTACAGAAGCAGTTCAGTTTTGTTTGTGTTTAATTCATCTCGTGTTCAGTGATTAAATCTACGAATATTGGATGAAATTCTGTCACATGTGAATCCACCAATGTATAATGACGCAGCTCTTAATATTCTACTCGAGAGGAAGAAATGCCATCCTAGAGATGGTATATTATAATGTTAATTCATCTAAAGTATGGTAAAATAATATAATAATTTTATGAAGTTAAAGCTTTTATGCCGTGGAGTACCGGCTTAGAATAGTACTCCCCCAATCTCATCCCGTGGGTGTCGTAAGAGGCGACTGAGGGACGGGGAAAAGGGGGGATGGGCAGCAGCGTCCCCCCTCCCATAAACATCTTACCCCCCTACTGCGCTCGCCAACACGCCTGCCCAGCGCGGCGAGTATGGGCAAACCCCTCCCTTAATGGCAGAGGTGCCCAAAAAAAAGGCCCCCAGTTACCGGCAAGCCCGCCAGGCCCGACCAAGGTAGCGGTCGCGGTATCGGCAGGGCAGGGGGTGCTAAGAATCACCGGTTCACGGCAGGCTACCGTATAAAACGACTGCACATGGCAACGTATAATGGACGCTCGATGAGGCTGGACCATCACCTCGCCGAATTAGAAGTAGAGTTAAGTCATATAAACTGGCATATAATGGGGTTATCTGAAGTCCGAAGACAGGGGGAGGACACGATAACTCTAGAGTCCGGTAACTTACTCTACTTCCGCGAAAGTATAGATAACCTCTCCCAGGGTGGTGTCGGTTTTCTAGTCAAAAAGGATCTCATTAGCAGCATTGTGGAAATCAGTAGTGTGTCGAACCGGGTAGCGTACCTTGTCCTAAAACTTTCCGACAGGTACTCCCTGAAGGTCGTACAGGTATATGCGCCAACTTCGACATACTCTGATGATGTGGTCGAAGCGATGTACGAGGACATCGCAAAGGCCCTCAACGACACCTCGACGGCCCACTACAATGTTGTTATGGGAGACTTTAATGCTAAAGTGGGAGTACAAGATAGCGGTGAATCGAAAGTCGGACCTTACGGCTTGGGCTGCAGAAATCACAGGGGGCAAATGCTGGTAAACTTTCTCGAAGCGCAGGGGCTTTTTTTGATGAATTCTTTCTTTCAAAAAAAGCCTCAGAGGAGGTGGACCTGGCGAAGCCCCGATAACGTGACAAGGAACGAGATAGACTTTATCATTTCGAATAAAAGGCACATATTTAGAGATGTTTCAGTGATCAACAAGTTTAATACCGGAAGTGATCACCGCTTGGTTCGAGGCACTCTAAATATCAACTTAAAAGCCGAAAGATCGAGAATGATGAGGTCTACTCTCCGACCTACCATGCTCCAAGCTGCTCAAGGCTCCGAAAAGTTCCAAATGGAACTTCAAAATCAATTCACCGCGTTGGAAACCATAAGCAGCATTGATGAGAGAACCGACACGCTGGTCAAAATACTGCAAAACACATCCCGCACGTGTTTTCCGCCACAGAGAAGAGACAACGCACCAAAACTCTCTGCTGAGATACTCGAGCTCATGAGAAAACGACGAGAACTACCATCGTTTTTGTCAGATAAGGCCTTAAACCGAACAATAAAAACGCTGACGTGACGCGATCTCCGACGCTCCAATACCCGTGCCATCAAGGCTGCGATTGAGCAAAATCGGGGATCGAAAGTGTTCGCTCGCAAGTTTGGGAGGCCGCGTCTGACAAAACTTAAAACTGAAAATGGTGGGGTCGTTACCTCTAGGCATGAGATTGTCGGAGAAGTAGAGAGGTTTTATGGGCAGTTGTTATCTTCAAGATCGGATAAACCCGTGGGAATCAGTATTGATGACCAGCGCGCTCCTCTTATGCGCCATTACTCCGAGGAGCTCCCGGTCGTTGACCAAGGAGAGATTAGGGCGGCTCTAGAACAGCTTAAAAACAACAAAGCTCCGGGTGATGACGGAATCACAACAGAGTTGCTTAAGGTAGGCGGGACTCCGGTCCTGAAAGAGCTAGCAAGCCTCTTTAATTCCGTCATCCAACATGGCAAGACCCCGGAAACGTGGAGCGGGAGTGAGGTGGTACTGTTTTTCAAGAAAGGTGATAAAACCCTCTTGAAAAACTACAGACCAATCTCCCTCCTGAGTCACGTGTATAAGCTGTTCTCAAGAGTCGTCACGAACCGTCTCGCCAGACGACTTGACGAGTTCCAGCCCCCAGAGCAAGCCAGCTATCGATCAGGCTATAGCACCGTGGACCACATCCATACTGTTCGGCAGATTGTGCAGAAGACCGAAGAGTACAATCAGCCGCTGTGTATGGCATTTGTGGACTACGAGAAAGCCTTCGACTCCATCGAAACCTGGGCAGTGCTCGACTCATTGCAGAGATGTCATATCGATTGGAGATATATCGAGGTACTGAGATGTCTGTACAACGCCGCTACAATGACTGTCCACATCCAGGACTGTAAGACGAAGGCGATCCAACTGCGCAGAGGGGTGAGACAGGGGGATGTAATATCCCCGAAACTGTTCACCAACGCGTTGGAAGACGTTTTCAAAACGCTGGATTGGACTAGGTATGGAGTCAATGTAAACGGCGAGTACATCTCACACCTTCGATTTGCCGACGATATCGTCATCATAGCAGAGTCGCTGGAACAACTCACCGAAATGCTGCGTAGCCTAGGCGAGTCTTCCCGGTGTGTCGGTCTCGGTATGAACTTGGACAAGACCAAGGTCATGTTCAATAGGCATGTCGTGCCGGGACCGATATACGTCGAGGGGAAACCTCTCGAAGTTGTTAGTGAATATACCTACCTAGGACAGATAATACAAGTCGGTAGGAACAATTTCGAGAAGGAAGCCGATCGAAGAATTCGCTTGGGATGGGCAGCATTTGGCAACCTTCGTCAAGTCCTCAAGTCCGACCGATGGCCGTTGGAGCAGACGAGTCCTAGAGTGGAGACCGCGAATCGGCAAGCGCAGCGTAGGGCGCCCTCCAGCCAGGTGGACCGACGACCTTAAGAAGGTGGCGGGCACCAACTGGATGCGGAAGGCGGAGGACAGGGAGCTTTGGCGCACCTTGGGAGAGGCCTATGTTCAGCAGTGGACAACGATTGGCTGTTGATTTGATTTGATTTGAAAGCTTTGATCTTCATGATCTAAGAGAAATTCCAATATACAGCTGTATATCATAACGATATTAATATTTCGTCTATAATAATTTCGACGTCTACGCTCAGAAACTCAAAGTATTTGTTTTGAAGCGGAAGCCGCGCCGTCGCCTGTGAAATTAAAATTAAGGGGCGTATTGACAAACAACTTCTACACTAGGGTCGATAAAGATATATCGTATGTATGTAAGTATGTATTTGGATTTGACATAATATAAATTCGAACTATATCTGAATGCCGTTGATCGGTTGAGAATAAAATTTTTGCTTACGCACTCTACAAATTTAAATCTGACAGTCATAAAGACTTGGCGAATTCATTCAGCTAGACTTTACGAAATTATTTTTTCAAATATATTTTTCTTAACCTTATTGCAGAAATAAAAATAAAAAAACGTTAGAGTTACGGAACACCCGTCTGATTTGAACTTTAAAAATAAGTGAATATGGAGTAAAATAAATAATAGATTTTTATTTTTTCTTAATATTATAATTATAAACAGCAACGATATACAGTATACACGCGATACTCACGCCAGATGTGATGAGAGTGGCAGCGGAGTGGCATGACATCATACGAGATCATCATACCATTTGCCGTCACGGCATACTAGTCGGTTTTACCCCGAAGCCAAGATATGTTTCAAATTAAATAACCTATTTATTTTTGATGCGCCATCTTATATTGGAGATTTATAGAAGCAGAAATAGCAGTGGATTAGTGAGCTCTCATAAAAGAAGCTTTATCTAATCAAGCACTGGTCGCACTGATAATTTTTTTTTAATTTTATTTTATTCGGGCATTAAGCTGTACGTTTATCCTTATAACTATGATTATGAAAATTCGCTCATATACCAATTATGTTTATGAGCAGAACAAATATTAAAAGTAAAAATTATAAAATAATTCCTAAATAAAATCAATTGACGCAGTCGCACAACCTCAAAATGTTATACTAGAAATGGTTATAAAATTAGATTTGAATATTTGCAGGTTAAAAAATTACATTTACGTTCTAATATCAATATAAGCCGAGATGACCTAGTGGTTAGAACGCGTGAATCTTAACCGATGATTGTGCTTATAATTCATCTCGTGCTTGACGGTGAAGGGAAACATCGTGAGGAAACCTGCATGTGTTTAATTTCATTGAAATTATGCCAAATGTATATTCTACCCATCCGCATTGGAGCAGCGTGTTAGAATAAGCTCCAAACCATCTCCTCAAAAGGGAGAGGCCTTAGCCCAGCAGTGGGACATTAGCAGGCTGTTACTGTATCGATATATAATGAAATAATGAATTTTTCTTATTAAAGGATAAATAAAAATGTTATGATTGTGATTCTTTTAACACTTAGTAAGAAATAACAACTATAATATTATCTACTTGTCAACTTAGTTATAACTCAGAATTTCTTAAAATTGGGTTCTCACAATTATATTCTTTACATGGAGTTCTAGAAATTGCAACAGTGAAAACAACAGAAAAAAATATATCCGAGTGTGTTGACAGAAAAAGCTCTCAAGGTCGATTAATTGAATTCTGTGACGCGTTCGATATTCATGAAAATATAGAAACATTTCGTGCCTTTTAAAATTTTCTGAAAATGTATTGAAATATATCATTTTCATGTAGTATGTTGCAACGTAGTTATGAAGAAAATGCTGTATAACAAATTACATAAAAAAAAAGATCACACTATAAATATATATAATTTTAAATAGAAAAAGAGAGTTTAATACTACATCAATAAGGTAGATATTGTTAAATTTTAAAATTTCCAATCTTATTTAATGATCACATTAATTGTGTGAACTAGAATTAGAAGCATCTGCTGCGGAGTGGAAATGACGGATGCATCCAGGCTTGCTATTGCAATTAAGAGCGCCGACACGACTCTGCAAACAGCTGAGCTATTCTGTAAGAATAATCTTGGATTTCGCCACAGGACATGGTCATGAAATTATGGTCATATGCGAAATTAACACTAATAATTGTGAGATTCAAGGTATTATATATATAGTTTATCAAAGAAATATTAAAAAAAAATATTTAAAAAACAAAACATGTATAATTGAAACTTAAAGAAATACAAAATAATGAATAACCTGTGTAAATAAAAAGTAACATGAGTTCAAGGTTATGAGTAGCTAGTGTTATATCTATACCTAAAGGCACGAAATATCCAAATAACATAATGGAAAAAGAAACCCACCCCTATTAGAGGGACAAACTATTACAATTACTTGTGTTTCGTATTCTGTAAATTATTCTTGAGATAAATAAGACAGACGCTCGGATACAAGGATCAAATAAAAGCTCCCCGAAGGCAGATCCTTAGAGAGATATAAATTGTATAATATAACGCGGAAGTCCGAGGGTCAAGTTGTGTATTATTTCCCAAACATAGTTTCAAGTTGACGTTTATGACCCATCTTTTTCCTTATAATAAAACAAAGAAAGATATGATTGTACATTTAAGATGACCATCGTAAGGAAACCTGCATATATCTTAATATATTCTACATGCACATCCACCAACCCGTTGTTGATCAATGTGGTTAAATAAGTCTTCTTGTGAGGAGGAAGACTACTACTTTCCAGCAGTGGACTATTTACAGGCTTATATATATATACAATCAATCAATCAATCAACAGCCAATCGTTGTCCACTGCTGAACATAGGCCTCTCCCAAGGTGCGCCAAAGCTCCCTGTCCTCCGCCTTCCGCATCCAGTTGGTGCCCGCCACCTTCTTAAGGTCGTCGGTCCACCTGGCTATATATATACATATACATTTATAATAATTTTAACTTATATATATGTATATATATATATATAAGTTATTTTGTATAGGATTTAAAAATTTCGTATATATTTTTTTCTTACTTATATACTAATATTGATATGATTCAAATACGCGAAATTTTATTAGAATTCAATGCCACAACTTTTAAAATATTATATATATCTGTATAAATATTTAACATATATTAACAATTCTATTTGAATGGAAATAACAATTTATTCTAAGTAGCCGCGCGATACTAATGCTATCTGATTGTATATAAACTCTTTTTGAGATCAGCTTAGTACAAACTAGTTTTTAGAATATTTGCAGACAAGTCTGAAGTATTAAAACTATTATAATAATGTATTAAAATTAATTTGACCGGTGCAAGCTCATCTGGGTAGGTACCACCCACTCATCAGATATTCTACCGCAAAACCAGTATTTGGTATTGTTGTGTTTCGGTTGAAGGGTCAGTAAGACAGTGTAATTACCAGCACAAGGGACAACATCTTAGTTCCCAAGGTTGGTGGTGCATTGGCTAGTTAAACGATGGTTAACATTTCTCACAATGCCAATATCTATGGGCGTTGGTGACCACTTACCACCAGGTGGCCCATATGTCCACCTTCGCCCGTCTTCCTTTTCTATAAAAAATATATATGTACCATCACTGACATTCTTATCTTTATTATTATAAATATATAAAAATAAAATACAACGTCAAGACAATTTTGAAAATGGAATTCGTTTTCGGGATCGTTCTAAGATGTCTAGATCTAATAAAGTCTGAAAGTGTACATGTACAGTATTAACTACACATGAGATGCAACGACTTATTCATTGAATTTCAAAACTTTCATACAATAGTACCTTTACGTTCCTTTAAGTTGAAATCAATATCATATTATAGAATAAGTTTTAAAACTATGACCAAATAATGTTTCGTCGCTTTATGTATTTCGCTTTCATTGGATAGAGATATCCTATAAAATTGTTAAGTAACCTGAAAATGTCCCACTAAATCATTTATTAAGCGATCATGTAAGCTGTAACGGTGTTCGTATTAATTGTTACCTGTAATACTTAAAAAAAAATTCTGTGTCACCCAACAGGTTTTTATCGAAGAATATTTATATGTTTGTCTCAAAATAAAAAATAAAACCCAAATAGTATGACAACATAAAATTCAATCAAAACCAAAGTAGAGGCGCGCTGTATAAGTCACATATTACTTAAACGACTTAAGTTCCGCTGGGACCACTTACAGTTTTTAAATTTCATTCTTCGTAAAGAGGCCGTTGGTCTCAGGCACATGGACTGTTATACACGTGCCTTTCTTTTCCTCTCCGAGCATGCTAAAGTTTGAACGACGTTAACTTCAGTCACCGATTAAAATGAAAAATTCTAAATTCAAATTGGAAAGAAAACGCTACGTTTAGACTTGCCTAGAAATTTAAGTCGAATATTTATTGCTACTATTGGTTATATTGGTTGACTTATATTTGGTAGTTACTTCATTTATTTTTTTCAAGTATAGATTCGTTAATGATGTAAATATTAGAAGTAATAATTAATTGAATTAGTAATTTATAAAAATAAGAAGTTATATCTGTTTTATTTACTAAGGACTATATTTATTTTACTTAATATTAACTGGTTATGCCGAAACCGGTCAAGAGAAATCATCATAAAAAATCTCTTCGTATTTCACTCATGAAATGTTAAAAGCCGTCTTATATTGATTTGCTATATTGATTCGTATATCTTATTGAATGTTATTTAATTATAAATCCTTTCAATAACCATCAATTTCAATGTTTCATATCTGCAATTCAAAGACAGCCACATTTTTTAAGACAATTATTTAATTAAGTAAAATTACACCCAAATATTTGATCAAAAGATATTAATCGTTTGTAAATTGAGGTTGCATAATATAAGAGTTTAATTCGAAGATTATTATTATACATTTAAAATACAATAGTTAATGTATATATATGCATACAATATAAAGTGAAAGCATTTATTAGAAGAAAATAGTGTCGTGTGTTTACATTTGGACCTTTTTTATCTTAAATTTCCATTAACTTCGTGCACTACGTTTGCTTGATACTTCTTTCTTAATTTGTCAAGAACTTTCTTTTTGAGATAAAAGTTTTGTCGTTAAGTGTTCTGCACGCGATATTTTCATTACTCGCGGCTATTTTCCAGTAACGAGATAAAAAGAAAATAATGCGAATGCTTCAAAAACATTGTGTACAACATTGAAAAACTTGAAAATAAATTTCCGAAAATGTAACGTATCTCTTGTAGCAAATAACATTTATTACTTGTTGGTATTAAACATTACCTGTTTTACACTATATGCTGCAGTCATAAAAAAATGGATATGATAAAAGCAATCTTCATAAAAAAAAGAAAAAAACATAAGTAAAATGTTATCGGTCAATCAGTGTTGGTATGTATTAATCTCAAACAGATACACTAACATGTAATTTTAATATATTAAATAATGACGTCACTGAGGTTCTTTATCATGTGATTTTATATAAAACTGTATAAGTTCATTATATAACGTATGAGTAGTAAAAAGACATTTCGTAACGTTACTACCTCTTTATCATACTTTATGACATCAGAAGTCCGTAATAAAACAGCTACGTTTATGATTGCTATATTAAATATAAAAGCCCGTATTTCTGTCACTTAGCAAATGGTTAGAAGTTTTAAGTCATGGTATTTAGTGCTTAGATGCAGGGCTTTGTGTAAGCCTATCTGGGTATCACCAACTTATATATTATTTTTATATTTATATACTCTACTGCCAAATAGCAATATTTAGTGTTATTGTATTCCGACTTGAAAGAGGTTATCAACTTTGATTCTTTTATTACAGTTACAATCGATACTATCTATTGTTTGGCATGCCTCGCATGTATCTCGGCCTCTATATGTTTTTGAAAAAAAAAACCATTCGATACAACTCAAGTGCTACCAGATCGCACATAGCTTCGAATAATGCACATCGATTCGAATAATGCCAACAATAGTGTATAGTTGTATAAAAGTGTAAAAGTGTAACTCATTTATATACTTGAACGCATGTATCACGATCAAAGATAACCCTTATGTATTTTATGTATTGACGGTTCTCAATTTCCCCACTAACCTAACCACTTGGACTTCTCATCATGTCATCATTTATTGTAATTTTTATGTATAAAAATTAAACAAAAAATTGTGCAAGCAATAATGAGAAAATTGTGTTTTTAAGCAAATTCGTGTAGAAATTTAATAGTATTTATTGAATTACATTCAATTACTCGTAGTCTACATAACACACAAAACGAAATGTTAATTTCTTAAACATAAGTACCGGGCATGAAACAATACACAATTGTTGATTTCAATTATGATAAAGGAATAAAATTTTGCATACATTATATTGAAATGAACAAGTTCATTTATTGGTCTGACACAATGTTATATAATAATATCTTGTTATTGCCTTTATTCCAAGACTTCCTCCAGACTGAGGTCAGTTCTTCAGTTACTAAATCTAGGATGTCTTGCGTCGTAATCATTTATTGTTTACTAGCGGCCCGCTCGACCTCGTCCAGTTTGAACAATTATTATATTTACGCTAATAATGACTTATATACTCGTAGTAAGAAAATTGATGCCTTTGGTTACTTTATCGCATTATTTTTAAGGATCTCTAATTGTTTTTGAATTTTACATATTTTTTCTTTTTTTACCAAGCACTACTGTTTTCGTCACGGAGTGTTTGTTTCGTCACGGGGTGGTGGCCTAGAGAAGCAAAAAGGCCAGTGGGCAGACCACCCGCCCGATGGTCAGACGATTTTAGGAAGATGGCGGGTGCTCAATGGATGCGACTAGCACAGGACCGGGATACCTGGCGTGCCTGTGAGGAGGCCTATGTCCAGCAGTGGATTAATGTAGGTTGAATATGATGATGAATACTGTTTTGCGGTAGAATATCTGATGAATGGGTGGTACCTACCCAGACCAGCTTGCACAAAGCTCCACCACCAGTATTTTAAAAATAAAATATATATGTCAAACGCTGATAGTGCAGCTTTCTAGAGATGATAGAAATTTTAAAATCAGTTAAGTAGATTTTGGTTTATCCATTACAAACAAACATACAAATCTTTTCTCTTAATAATATTAGTATAGATTATAAAGCCAGCTCAGTTCTCAAATGGTAAGTCTCATATCTTTCTTCACTTTCAAGTACATCGACTTACCACTTTTATTACTTTGCAGATTTGTATCAAGTAATAGTTTCCGAGACAAAATTTCATACAATAAATTGCGACGTCTTGGTTGGAACTTAGCTCTTTAATGAAATGGAATCGAGTACATATTATTTATATATTGTATTGTCTTTAAGTTAAAATATTGCTCCCTTAAGGTGGAATAAGCATTACGATTAGATTTATTATCTAAGAACAAACTCAAAACTTTTTTTTGGTTATTGGCACTAGTGACCGCTTAATATCAGGTGGCCCCTTTGACCTTCTACCTACCTATGTTATAAATAATATAGCGAATCTCCTTATATAAGTTGATTTTCAATATTTTAATAAGAAGTGAGTTCTACCACTACTGGTGATGATTAATTGACATTTCAAATAATAGTATATTTTTTATTGAATTAAGCTGACATAATGTAGTGATCATTTATCTTTTGGACTTCCTGTCGTTAGTGCACTGACATAAAACAGAAAGTTCTTATAAAAAACATATTTTGAAATATATATTAGTCTTTATATATTTTAGTCTTTACATTCATTATATAAGCACAAACTCAAGGGCCTTACTAGCACCATTGAAAAGATTCGCTTTTCACCTCCTGACCTTAGATTAGCTTGAAGGTTTCAAATTTATTTATTTTCATTGGAATTACATATAATATTAGAAATACATACACTAAATATACTTTACATATTGAAAATTGTAGTTACTTTAATTTGAAGCTATATAAAGTGTATGTAAAAAGAGAAATTGAAATATATATTTAACATATCATTATCAAACACGTATGATTTTGTACGGATTTAATTTCTCCTCCAGTGAAGTACCTTTTTTTAACGCTGGTAAAATGCATTACGCCCTTCCCCCACAGGAACAGTGGAGGGGTGTGAGGAGCTCGTCGGTGTCCAAGGCGCCGTGTGCGCCCCGAACATCGGAATACCCACTAAAACCAGCGGTACCCTTTTCGTCTTAACGAGGAGCGCCACGGGTCTAGTGGCGTAACTTGACCAAAGAAATGAAAGGCAATTCTAAAAATACACTTTTATTCCAAAGTCATGCACACCTACAATTTGTTTTCTAAGAGTAACATTGTGATATTGTGCTATTTATATCGAAAAAACTATCCAGTCTGCCGTTTATAAAATAAAACAAGTTCAGTTAGCAGGGTTGTATGATGTAAAGTCAGCCTCAAAAATATGTTTGCAAAAATAAACATTCATTGTAAATTTGACTGCCATTGTTTTATAATACTGTATGAATTCACGGGAACAAAACCTTGTACACATTGTACGCATTTAAACAATATATCGAAATATTTATCTGTATTAACTTTTAATACAACATCCGATGTTTTGCCTGAAAATTCTGGTACGACATTGTGGATATATTATTTTCTTGGTTTAAATATGTATAGTATATATGTATCACCATTTTTTTAGGACCGTTAGCTTTCAATAAATCTAGAAAGATTGTAAGCCATCGATAGTGTGCTTATAATATCTAGCGATGAATGTGGCGTTATATCGACACGATACCGCAGCCTCTCCGATCCGTGCTGAAGACGGCTCTCACAGTGGTTTTAGTGGCAAACAATCCCACATAACCCGGTAAAGGGTTTCATTGCGCAAAAAGTATAACTTGAACTGCGTGAAGAATACAAATGAAATTGTACCGGATTAAAAAAAGTATGTGCCTTTCGTAATCTTTCGACAGCTTATCTGACTAGATTTGTTGTAAGAAAACTTGTTATTTAGTAACATATACACATATACGTACCCATTACACATACCTTTTGCACACAGTGAGCGTATTTGTGTACGTTGACACAACAAATATAATTAAATTTAAAAATAACCGTAAACAAAAAGAGACACTCGATGTTTTTGAATCAGGGAAATCGGTTTTTTTAATCGTACTACACTGTCATGTAAGCAATCATTTATCATGTAATAAACAGAATAATATTATTAAAAAATATTTTGTTTGTTACATAAAATAATTTTAAATTCACAAAAATTGTAATACGTCAATTTCGTTAAACGGTTTTTGACAAGAAAGTCTTCTATGAAACTATTTTTACAAATTAAAATAATATTACAATACCAATACTAGTTGTAAAAAATAAATTAATTATTACTGTAATTTGTAATAATTTATAACAAATTACAGTACAATAATTCAAACAATATTAAAATTATAAAAGTTTCAAGTTAAATATTTTAATCAAAATTTGAAATGAAATTGGTATGGCATAAGTCCATTTGTTTCGTTGTGAATATCAGCCAATCTGAATTTAATATGCTATGGATTTTATATGATTTACTTCATAGCAAAATAATTGATTATTTGTTAAGTAATACATTACAGTATAAACAGCACTGCATTAACAGTTCATAGTTATAGCCATTGCTCATTGTGCATATAATATAATGCGTGTGGAGTATGCTATGCTTTAAATGTATCCACGTTTGCCTTAATATTGTTTTTGTTTATAATTTATATTGCCAAAAAAAACACAAAAGTGCTGCGCTATTAATATAAAGATATATATTTTAATACAAAAGCATATTTTCTTGAAATGTGTTCTTGCATCTTAATAAGTGAAGTTTGATTTTTATATGATGAAAAAAACATCGATTCGTATATAAAAATAAATCAAAACAATAAATTGGAATCGCGTACGCGGCATAATTTTACGAAGATTTGCAGTGGTGATATTTTTATTTCCATTCAATTGCTTTTTATTCATGTTCAATAATATTATTTATGTTTTAAAATGAACCATTCGTTTTGAGAATATTGTTATTTACTATCATTACACAAAATATTTGTTACTTTTCTGTTACAATCATTTCTTTAAATAACAAAATACTGTAGTGCTTTTCTGTAAGATCTCAGTATATTACTCACCAGTGAAATGTGACAACCGACTTATGGTGATATACTATTTTAATGCGTGTATTCTTATAATGTTAATAATTGTGATGGTCAATATCGCATAGAACTTTTCTGCAACCGATTTTTGCGGTGAGTTTCGAATTTGCTCTTACAAGATAGCACTACTGAACGAATATATTACGTATTGATATTACGTAATAGATGCCCATTTACCAAAATAAATAATATACAACTAACATACATAGATTATAAACGGTGTAATAAGAAACATCGTCGCTATTTGGTAATGAATTTGAAATGGAAATTAAAATCCTTTAAATATCAGTTGACAAACAAAATATCATATAATTTAAAATTTCATTGTATTTAAAACAGTCAATTTTACAAACGAATAAACGATATAGTTAACAGGAATAAGTTTTAATTCATATTATTTATGCTTGTGATCGATGGTAATTATTACAGATACAATACTGTTTATCTCTCAATAAAATAATAGTTACATAACAATATATTATCATTACTCTGAATTATGATCGATATTAGTACATTCTCATTGTGATAGAAGCCACGTATTACATAAATAATAAATTTGATAAGTAATTTTGTACAAATATTTGTTCCTCTGCCTACCCAGATAATGTTTTTAAATTGATCTCACTCAGATTGGGTTATCAGGAAGAAATGGCTAATTAGACAGTTCCGCTCGTTGTACATGACTAGTTTGTGATATACAATATAGTATATAAATAATAATTGTTGAGAGTACTTTAAAACAATAGAAATTACTATATAAATATTTACCATTATTACTTTTTGTTACAATAATTTGTTTGGACAAATACACAGTATAGAAACAGTAATAGAAATATTTATTACCATGAAACAAGTATCACATAGACATGGCTTATAAAAATATTTGTCATAAGTGAGAATCGATTCTGGTACCTATTACAAAAGAAAAGTACTAAATAGTATATTAGTTGTCTGGTTTCCATAGCACAAGCTGTGCTTAGTTTGAGATCAATTGGCCGTTTCTGATTATTATTGTGCAGCAGGCAGTGACCATCGAAATAATATTTCATTAATCATAGACAAACACAAACGAATGAAATATGTTTACCGTAACAGCCTGTGAATGTCCCACTGCTGGCCTAAAGGCTTCATTTCCTCTTTTTGAGGAGTAGGTTTGGAGCTTATTCCACCACTCTGCTCCAATGCGGGTTGGTGGAAATATGTTTAAATTAATTTCTTGTATGCATGAGACATTTAAAACAATGTTACAATTAACATACAACTCGGCTGACTGAACGTGATAGAGATTGTACAACTGTAATTTATTTCTATGCATTACATAAAATAAACACGAAAGAAAACATAATTTCTTACAAAAGATAGACACGTTATTATAATAATTCCCTATAGATCGTACCAACACTTGCTTCGTAAAGTAAATTTCCATGTAACATGAAAGTTTGTTTTTATTTATAAACTGTTAACTTATTCTGTTAACGCACTTATATGTAAGATAATATGTTTAATATTAATAAATATTTCATACAGCACTGAACATATTATGTTTAATACGTAAATAATATAAGCGTCTTTTTTAATCAGACAATGAGAAAAAAAGCCCATTATAATTATATTTCCTTAGTAACCAAGCAGTACAGTTGATGCTATGTATATTTTTTTGCTAACTGTACTGTACGGTATTATTCAATAAAATATAAAAACACAGTTTTTTATATTATTTTTATAATATGCGTAGGTGGACGAGCATATGGGCCACCTGATGGTAAATGGTAGTGGATGGCCACCAACGCCCATAGACATTGGCATTGTAAGAAATGTTAACCATCGCTTACAATGCGTTACCAACCTTGGGAACTAAGATGTTATGTCCCTCGTGTCTGTTATTACACTGGTTCACTCACCCTTCAAACCAAAACACAACAATACTAAGTACTGCTGTTTTGCGGTAGAATATCTGATGAGAGAGTGGTAGCTACCCAGATGAGCTTGCATAAAGAACAACCACCAGTGAATGAATCTGATGTTTAGTAGCTATATAATATACGGAAATTTTTTATGTTGTTTAAATTATCATATTAGTAACGGCCTGTAAATATGAACCTTGCTGCGTGAACCTTTCTTTTCAGAAGGTCTGGTGCTTATTCTGCCATGCTTTTCCAATACGGGTTGGTGTTTAAACAGGTGAAATTTCAGCGGCTCAAATTCACTCATTCTAACCGCTACAACATCCCGTTTCTTTATTTCATACACTGCATTATAATACAAAATATAGATATTTAATTTATATATTGCTTGTTCGTTACTTCCTCTTTTCAACATTAAATAAGTACACGCTGAAACGTTTATGCATCAGAAACGTTGCACTCAATCGTTACATATTGAATATTAAATTCAAATTTCTCATAATTTATACCCTCATCTCACCTAAAGAAGTTTAACTTCAAAAATATTACAGATTTTATAATTTATTTTAAGATTTCACATAAATTGTTTTAAAGGCTAGCATTTTGTGCATACAAGAAAAAAAATCTTTTCAAATTCAGAATTTATAAAACGGATTAGGCTACGAAATTAAGGAGTAAGTATTCTTCTATTACCAGTTGAACCTTACGAAGTATTATTTATTTTAGTATATTTTCTTACACTCATATACACGAATATCAAAAACAATTTCTATGCAAATTAATTTTTAATTTTTACTATTTTTAATCTATGAGAATTCTTCATAGAAATACTTAAGAAATATTTTATTTATGTAAATAAATAAACTCCTTACTCCCTCCATTAGAATACCCTGTCAGAGGTCCAGATACATATGTATATACACAAATAAAATTACATATTAATGAATCAAACTACGTATCAAAGTACGTACGTATACAAATACTTATACTTAATATTGAGTCCAAAACTATTAGAGCAGCAACTGCTTGGAAAAATCAAGGCGAAAAGCAGCTTTTAACGTAATTTGAAATAGTATTTCGTTATATACTTTTCAATTTTATTAAACATAAAGTCCATTTTATGTCAATGTTGTATGTTACTACATAGCAATAATAAATATCAATACAGACAAAATTAGACCCATATAGTTTTTCAAAGAAAATGTGATTACTTAAGTATTTGCTAAGAAGCTTTCTGACCCATTTTACATCGATTCGTGTATGACAACTCCATTGTATAATATCTTGATACACCACAGCTGTAGAAAACTCATTAAAAGAAACAATTAGAAAGTTAAATAACGTGTTGCTTTGTTCATAGGCAATCTTTTCTTACACTGGAGAAAATGATACATTTATCTTAATATTGATTTCGAAGTAAGGTAAATATAATAATGTTTTATTTTAAGTGTGTTTACATAAGAATTCTATAATTAATTGTATCTTAATGAACAAAAGAAATTCCAATTATAATATTTTTACATTAAAAAAATAATTAAAAGTAAAACACAACTTAATTATAAAATGTATATTAATGTTAGTCAGACGAAACGAAATTTTAATTTAATTAAATTAAAACCTTCTCTAAAAAGATTTTACGTAACTAATATCTAAAGTCAATATGAAAACGATTTATTGACATACGTGTAACATAAAAAAAACATTTTATTTAAAAATAGAATGAATCTAGGCTTCCATTACAAAATGAGAATGGAATCTCACGAATTATTTTTGTTGGAACGAAGCAAATGTCAATACAACCGCGTCTATTTAAAGGGGGATACCCTGATAAAGATTTTATATCTCGTTCAAACATTTTGCAACAGAAAATGTCTAGCATTTTATTTTTACTGGAATATATCCAGATCATTTTTATTTTCCGAACACGTTTTATTACGATGCTTGAGTTAAATGTATCCAACAATATCTTGTAAAGACCTAATAATAATTGTATAGCAATTATAAAAAAGACAATTAAAATTGTGCATTTAGATTTGCTGTTTGGAAATAAAAAAATGTAGGCGCATCGAAGCGGAAACTCAATCAAAATTTTAAAAAGATTCATCAAAGATGGAAAATTGTCTGTTGAATTTATAATTTACTAGTTTCAGTGAATACAAAGATTAATATCTTGGGATGCCACTTAATGTCATCATTATAAATGTCTGAAAATCATACATATCTAACCTTTTATTTATATGAGTTTTACAATTTATATAATAATAAAATATTTACTATTTTTCGTTCTTCATAGCGTGAACAGAAACGAAATTATTGTGTTGAACAAATATATATTTTTATCAAAAAGGCCGATATTTTTTATCTTTCCATTGTCAACTTTTTTGCATAACTTTAAAGTATAAAAGACGAAATTAAAAGCTTTCTTCAAATTGCTTTTTACTCGAGATTTCCACGATTATTATATTTTATACGGGAATGTTTGACCATTTTCTTATAAAGTTATAATTTTCATTTCAAATTAAACTTTAACAGCTATAAAGATATACGAAAGCGAATCATTGTTAATTTAATATAAAATGATTACCACCCAACTAAATAATGCTAATATAGGTAAATGTTTTCATTAATTAAAAAAAAAGTCAATGACCTGATTAGCTCATTTTCATAATACAACGCATACTATAAAGGACTTAAAACTTAAAACACTGTACTTACAAAGGGATTTTGCAATTTGTTTCGAGTGGGGATGAGGTGCCTGTTATCTTTTATTTTTAACATCTTTGACTGTATTCAATTATCTTGATCGACAAATTACTATTTTAAATACTCTAATAAAACAATTTTTTTATACACATTTTTAAAATTAAAATATTATAATTTTATATCTTGATTTTTCACAAATTAAGAGTCTTCGAAAAAATGTTAAGACGTTTGTAAATTAAACCTTTAGAGTCTTATATATAAACATTGCCAAGTTGCTGTTTAGGTAAATACTGGAGGCCTTACTTATAAGCATTGCTTTGCGCCTGTTTAGTTAAACTCTGATTTCCTGTTTTCTGTAATTATTGGTTTGGTTTCGAAAGAAGGATACAAGGCTATGTTTACCTAATCACCCGCTGAACAACGTTTATAAGTCAGGCCTATATTACTCGGAATCGACTGTGATAATGTACCCTTTTTTAAGCTTCTAGTTTCATACTGCATACCAACCTAACATAAAATAGAAATAAGTCATTAACATTATTGAGTAAAATTGTATTTTATATTGAGACTAATAAAAATCTTCAAGCACAATTTGTATGTTTATTGGTAAATTTTACTTGGGCGAAGCTGCAATTGGTAAAAGCTGGTAATAGCATAATTGGTTTATAATTCTTGGCTGAGTCGTAACTTGGTAAAAATAATTGTAATATGTAGCTTGAGTGTAGTGTATTTTACGATAATGTGGAAGCAAGAGTAGGAATAATGTCCTCCAATTCAATAAGTTACAAAGTAATACTACCCATTCGTTAAAGGTTACAAGAAAATAAAAGCAATTTGGCGGCTATTTCATGTAAGATGGATGTTATATATTTTATATTCTTCGTTATATATTTGTTGCAAAATGTCTGAACGCATTACAAACTATGTCTTTCCACATGGAAATATCATATTATTCGTAAAATCTAATATATACAATACTATATACAAGTTTTAATATTACTTACATTATGAAATTTTTGTGTCTTATATAATTATTATGTAAAAAATTGAATAATTTAGCTTAGGCTGTTGATGTATGCTGCATTCATTTAAAACATATTTATGACATCATGAAAAGATATACAGTTTGTAGTAATATTAATTTTAATACATACAATATTATATTAATACTAACACAAAATATTTATAAATCGAAATTTGTTTCCTTACGATGGTACGATTAAATAATTACACATTATCAGATTAAGTTTAACATTCAGACTTTTCTAGAAACGACTAGAAGTGTATTAATGATTTTCTAAGTTGTCAAGTGTCGTTAAAGAGTTTAATTGTCATTATAAATAACATAAGTCGTTAAATAAATGAAAACAATTGAAAACAATATAACATAAAAAATGGCGCTGATGTAATTTTTATTAGCACATCGAAATTCTTTTCAAATATAATATTGATACATTTTAGTAGCAATAAATTAAACATTAATTATGTTAGATTACTTAAACATTTAAATAAAAAAAACACAATATCGTATTTAATCTTTGGTATGATATGGTAACAAAATTATAATCACTTTATTATAATATTATACACTGGAATCATTGTGACTAGAATGAATTATTAACATTGCGTTAAATAATAAATAATTACGAAGTTTATTTCCTTTTCAATAGCTTAATTTGATATAACAGAAGACCTAGATTAAGATGGATTTCTTTAAAAGTTTGTTAATGTAATGGAAACATCTTCACTCCATCGGGGACTAATTGGGTCGGAACTGTCTACAGCTTAATATTTAATCGCCTATAAAAATATAATAGAAACGAGTACGTATAAAACATTATGATTTACATAATTTAATTCTAAATTCGAATGATTGTGCACGATACACAGAAGTTCTGTCCGCGTACTTTTAATAAGCTTATATACAATACTATTCCCATATTCAGTCGCTTTATCACTTTATTAGCGTCTAAATTAGCCCTGTTTACGCGTTATCGTTCCGGCGACGTCGTCAGATGTCATTCGCGTCGCCTACATAACCCTCATCGGGGCTCTCGGAACACATATCAGATACACATTTCGCGTTCGATACTTGTGGCAGCGGTTTCAAAACATTCTCCGTTCCTTCGCCCGGAATCCGAGCGTCCGTTGTCTGCGTATCGACACACCTCGTCTCCACCTGATAACACCTTCCTGGACCTTCTGGCATACCCATAGGGACCATCACCGCACAGGTACCTTTTGGGTTCCAACTGGAACATGTCTCCGTGGGTACACAGCACTGAACTGACTCAGTTTTGTACCCCTCAGGTGGCGATGGTACGAACTCTTCATTATAATAAACAGTTCCATTACCGACGAAAGCAATCTGACGATTTCTGGGCACTGGGTAGCCTTCTAACGTGCGTCTTACATTTGTCGCGCTAAATCCTTCGCTGAAATTTGGACAAGTCGGTGGCGTCGCGTTAAATTCGTTATCTTTCGCGAATTTACAGACAAGCTTCTGTCCTTTGGGCCTATTATGTGGCAATGTTTGATAAAAGGGTCCAACGACAGAATAGTTTGACATCATTGTTGGTCGACATGGGTGTTTTGGAAGGCCATAATCGTAAGGGTAGCCTTCGCTATCTAAGAAGCACCCAGGATTGAGGTGAACGTCCGCCGAATGTTGATACATAGCGTTAGGTGGCATGCTCATTGGTGGCATGCTGGTTAAATTTTGTTGATCTTGCCACGTGACTTGTCGCGGTACTGTCGGAGCAGTGAATGCGGTCTCCTCTTCGAAAGTGTCGTTAGTTGTTTGTGCTTTGTATACTGAAAGCGCTGTGTTCTCGTTTTGTGCGTTGTTAGCGACGGTTTCCGCGTCGCTAATTAGGTCAGGATTCCTGTCGACAAAGCCTTTCATGTTATTGCTTTGGTATGCATCGCTCGACTCATAATCTCGGTTGGTCTGTACTGTGTAATGCAAAGCGTGATGCGAATGAGCATTCACTATAACGCTTCCGTTATTTTTTGGCAAGGACCCGTTACTTCTACTAGAAGGCAATATTTGGTTACATAAAGCCACATCTTTTCCACTCTCTTTCTTTTTACGACTCCTAGTATCCGTTTTAAACTTCAATAATACAACCGCTATTATTGCTATCAATAAAACGATTATTAGAAAAATAACAGTTATTATGACAACTAAATGTCGGTGCGGGAACGTAACGACAATAACGACGGGTTCCTCTTTCACAAGAATTTTTATAGTATAATTTGCACGGACTTTTCCAGCCGAATTTTCCGCGATACACGCATACGTACCGTTGTCATCGTTCCCAATATTGAATATGTACAGCTCACTTTTTTTATCTATAACACCGTTTTCCACATAAAATACGTGATGGGGTTCAATAGCGGACGTTGAATAATTTCGAATAAGTTGGCCTTGATAAAACCACTGTATCTTGGCCTCAGGAACGGCCTTGACGATACACTCGAGAGATACATTGTTTCCGATATTCGTCTCTAGATATACTGTTGTAGGAGTCAGTTTTGGTAAACAAGATAAATCGAATTCATTTACGTTTGTAATAGTGCGTTTTTTCAAACGTTCAGGTAATGAACAGATGGGTTCAACGGCATGTGGCATATTGAAATTCGATAGCCAGTTATGTAAATCTCTCAAATTACAATCGCAATTCCAATTATTGTTTTGAAGATCGATACCCCGAAGCGTATCGGGAAATAAATTATCTCCTTGAATATTTGATAATCGGTTACCATTCAACCTCAACCATTCTAAATGTTTCAGTCCAGAGAAAGCCTCCGGTTCGATATTCTCAATTTTACAGTTGCTCAATTCTAATGTATTCAAATAGGAGAGATGCTGGAAGCAGTGCGTCTTTATACCGGTTATAGGATTATTGTTTAACGAAAGTCTCATTAGTGATGGGAAGAAAACGAAATTGCTCGATGGAATGACGGTAATGTAATTATTAGATAGATCCAACTCAACTAGATTTGCAAGGCCCCTGAAGGCGTGGTTATCGATTTTCTGCAGTCGACATCTCTGCAGATAAATTTTCTGTAAGTCTAACAAGCCTAATTTGTGAAATGTCTCTTTTTGTAACACTTGTAAATCATTTCCAGTGAAATCTAATACTTGGGTTTCGGAATCAAGCAAGTTTGGAATCGCTTTTAAGTCCTTGTCCGTACACTCGACGTATCGTTTTCCATTTTTCCACTTGCATATGCATTGGGTCGGGCAAGCGATAGCTGGTAGGATCAGGCAGGTAGTACACAAGGCTATGAGCCTTACGTCTAGACTTCGTTTGACTTTCATATTGCCTTAAGGCATCCGAGTATCAGCAAAGGTGGCGAGCATTATCTGGAACAAAAGAAAATCGACGTTGAATTATTACTATTCTTTTATTATTCGTTCTTTCGCTGTAATATTATTCAGTTCGAGCCGTCTCTTTGTTTCCTAAAATCAATAAATTTATCGAATTGTATCGTAATTTATTAGAGTTTGCGTTGTGAATATTTTTTATAGAATATATATATTATTTGAATACCAGTATATATAGAAGTAAGTATAATATTCGTATTAACTATTCCTGGAAACTGATACATTTGTTGTTGTACACATATTATTAAACTAATACAGCTGCTGTTAAATAAGATTTTGTTTAAGAAGAAACTATATTGATAATATGAATAAAAAAGCGCTATATAAATAACTATTAATATTTGTTAATGTTGTTAAGACATTTGCGAAATGTAAATGTTGTATTCAAATTAACTTCGAACTCGGTATAATTAAACATAAGTAAACACACTCTCACAAAAGTTAAAGATTCCGTTAGAAATTTAAACGGAATTTGAAATTAAAACTCGACATCAGCGAAGGATGGTGTTTATTTTAATTTGGCTCCATGTTTAGCATCTGTTGGTGATGTGTTGGTATTTCGTTGTTTGAAAAGCCGACGTGTACATTAATTTTACGATATCGGTTACATAATATAGCAGAATTTAGTATATATTATAGATTTTATTTTTTATAAAATATTTTTTTTAACGATAAATTTATTTTATATAGCGATGTTTTTATTCTTTACAAACTTTAAAGGTCTATTTTACCTTCTTAGGTTTAGCCTCTTTTAAGATACCCTTACTTAGTGCTCGCTTTTATAAATATTTTAAAGCTTTTGTATAGAATTTTAAATTCTTTTACTGAGAGTTTTGGGTTTCATAGAAAAGCCGCAGTGTTCGTGTATTCGTTAGCTTGGACGTTGAAGATATATCTTTTTTCTCGTAGTTTTTTTTATTTTGGGGACCCTTATATACGTTAACCCTCATATTGCCTACATATCAGATATATGATCATTTTTAAAGTATCCGCCTTACCAGCCTGTAAGATACCTCTTAACGCCTTGTGATTGTGGTTCTAATTCGTCGATTCTATTCTAACACAAATATCTAAATATAAAGAAAATATTTATTTTAAGTAATGAAATATGTCGATTGACTATTGCGATGGTAATTTAGAATTTGAAAGAAATAGAGCCAAGAATTGTGAAAAAAAAAGATCGGTATAGGATAAATAGTGTGTAATACTAAGTAAATAGTATAAGGGACAGCAGAACACGGAGGATTATATTTAAATATATTTGAATTTGTAAGTTTGCGCGTTATAAAAATAAAAACAAAATGCTTTTTAAAAAAAATTGGGTAAATGATGATTGACAATCCTGGTAAATGTATTTAATATATTATATAAAAGTAATATTGGAACTTTTTTTCTATCGTATAAAGTACATCATAGTTTTACTTTGATATTAGTTTAAAATTGCTAGATAGCTCAGCCATAATATACTTAGTCTAGGGTTAAGGTCTAAGTCCTTAAAGTCTCCGGTGTAATGATTAAACTACGGAGCCGCAAGACTTTAAAAGGGTAATTAAGATTTTATCTTGCGATATATCGTGTTACATATACACATACCACCTAAGTCGCCTTTATAAATATTCTTTAAAAGATACATTTTTATAATTATTAATAATTAATAAATTGTTAAATAAAAATGTGACCTTTGTTATGACCAAAATATGTTCAACAACGAAATTTATAGTTATTGAAAGAATTTAAAATTAAAGTAAACCAATAAATAAATATAGACTAAAATAAAAAAAAAAGTTACGTTAGTAAAATAAATATAATTTTCTTATTATAATAATAATGATAAACAGCAACGAAATTTTACTGGTAGAATGGCTTTGTGCAAGCTCGTCTGGATAGGTACCACCCACTCATCAGATATTCTACCGCAAAACAGTAGGGCTTAGTGTTGTTGTGTTCCGGTTTGAAGGGTGAGTCAGTGTAATTACAGGCATAAGGGACAACATCTTAGTTCCCAAGGTTGGTGGCATATTGGTGATGTAAGCGATTGTTAACATTTCTTACAATGGCAATGTGTATGGGCATTGGTGACCACATACCATCAGGTGGCCCATATGCTCGTCCGCCTACCTATACTACAAAAAAAAAAAGAAATACGCGCACACACAAAGGAGTAGTAAGGGCGGCGCAGAGAATACATGACTTAATAAGAGAACGTCATGCCGTTGGCCGTCACGGTATACGTTGGATGTTTGGAACAGAATCTTGATCGTCTAAAAGTGAAAGGTAAACTTTAAATGTCCCACAGCTGGACTAAAGCCTAATCATCATCAGGTTTAATCATCTACTTACACATTATAAAATATAAATTACAATTTTTTTCATTAGCCAAGTAACTCGCACTTGACCAAGTTTGTTAACCCATATCTTACCAAAAGCCGCATACATTATGTATGCAATGCATTATTTATTTCTGTCGGTCGCCCCTTTTCATTCTATCTACGTTCAGTTGTTTCTTATTTCTCGTTTTCTGAGCTATTGTTTACTTCGAAAACTGCTGTATCACAAAAAGTCTACGCCACAAAGGGTACCTTTCAGTTGATTTCGTTGGTTGTATAAACTTGCTATTATTAAATTACTACGAAAATACTGCTGCTATTTATAATCGTACTGAGTAAAGTAAATAATATATTTATAAATTTATCATAATGTATGATGTGTTTTAATAGATATATTAATATAAATAATATTCTTGGCGATAGAGCTTTGTGCAAGCCCGTTTCGGTATGTACCATTCATCAGATATTCCACCGCCAAGCAGTAATATTTAGTAGTGTAGTATTGTTTTCTGGATTGAAAGGTAGGCCAGTGTAACGGTAGGCACAAGGGATATAACATCTTAGTTTTCAAGGTTGGCTCATTGGCGATGTACTGGTTATGGTATGGTATGATGGATTGGTTAATATTACTTAAATTACACACTTATTTTATAAAAAAAATATTCAGATAGACATATTTTAATAGATATATCAATTTACCTCTCTTTTTCATGTCTTAGCAGGCTAAAGGTTTCACAGTTATCTTATAAATCGACTAATGTTATTACGTAATGCTTTCCCATATATATTTTCACATTTAATAAGAATGGAATATAAATCATCATTAATTTTAAAGCCATTACGAACTCAATACGTCCCCAAGATAACGTCTGATTCGAATGATCTTTAGACAATATTTGTCTCGATTTAATACATGTCTGCCTAAATGTATAGACAGTTCTTTTTTTCAACCGAACTCATGTTATTTATGGTTATACTATTTGGCAAAGGATACGGATAAACTCTGACGATGCTCGTTCTGACAAATAATAAAACGACAATCTCGCTTTGTATCTTGTTTTATTCGATAATAAAATATAAAAGATTTAATAACATAGTGTCACGATAATGTTAAGTAAGCAAAAACTGCTTGTGTTATGTTTTTTTTTATATAAAAATCTCGGACGCAATATCTTAATGATATTTTACAGGATTCAATGCGGAATAATACTGCTAATATTATAAAAGTAAAAGTTACTATGTTTTACATGTCTAACTTAATCACGCAAAAATGGATGAAATAATTGAAATAGAGATAAAATATAGATAGATAGATAAGATATAGCTTAGACCCTGACTTTACGTATATAATACCTTAATAATTTCAAACATACTTAGTGTAAATATTTATTATCATAATATAGAAACGTTTAAATATTGAATAGTATTTTACAAAAAATAAGATACGAAACGTGTTGAAGTAAATTAGTTCTTAAGCGCAATTGCTCATAATTTATTTTATAAGAAAGTGAAAATTTTACGCAATCGTTTTACTTGACAATATTTTTTAATTAATTATCTCTCATCGTTGGGTGTTTGCTGGCTTTGGTGAGAGAGATAATTTATAAAGGGATAATATAATTAATAACATAATGCTAATTATATAAAATACTAAAGATATGATTTCGCTTAATTTACAACAACAAACAAATTTGTGTTTTATTAATATTAGCATAAAGACAGTAATAATGTACACATTAAGCTGGATCATGTAACTCGTTTATAATTTATCTTCCTCTATATTATAGAGTACGCAGATATTTTTAACATTTTCAAACTTAATTGTTAAAAAAGCATAGACTTCGTTTTTTTGATGATTTGAGGATATTTTGATATTTAATTATATAACTATCTGTAACTTCTGAGTGCTTTGAGTGTTCTTCTCAATTGAATCTATGTACATAACCAGATGAACCGTTGAGAAGATGAATGTACTTTAGTAAAGAATATTTTAATTTATGTAATTGTATTTATGTATTATTATTGTTATTAGAATTCTACCAACACGCATTGGAGCAGCGTGGTGGAATAAGCTCCAAACTTTCTCCTCAAAAAGAGGAGAGGAGGCCTTTAGCCCAGCAGTGGGACATTCACAGGCTGTTACGGTTACGGTTACGGTATTTATGTATGTATGTATTTTAGTTTTTGTTTTGAAAGATATAACAGAAAATTGTAACTTCAAATCCATTTTATAGACCGCAATAACTAACGAACATGAAACTAAACATACCTGAGTAAATTTTTTTAAAAACGAACTTCTAAAATAATCTGCATAACGAGAAACTGAGATTAAAATTATGTACAGTTGTTTTTTTTTAATTCAGAAAGGCTGACTAAAAAGGCATATATAGGAAATAGTCACATCCTTTCGAATAACTCATAATTATAAGGTGCTCAAACTGGCTTTAAAAAACCTTTCCACTAGTAGTACAGTACAGTAACAGCTTGTAAATGTCCCCCTGCTGGGCTAAGGCCTCCTCTCCCTTCTTGAGTAGAAGGTTTGGAGCTTATTCCACCACGCTGCTCCAATGCGAGTTGGTGGAATACACATGTGGCAGAATTTCGATGAAATTAGACACATGCAGGTTTCCTCACGATGTTTTCTTTCACCGAAAAGCACGAGATGAATTATAAACAGAAAGCTTTAGCTTTCGTTTAGTAAACTAAAATTCCTTATCACTTTATTTGATCATCATTTTCTAGAATTTCATTGTAGAAGAATATACATTGTATAGGGTTGTATCTATTGTTTCACCGAGGAAGTTGAAATAAAAATGTTATATAAAAAACGACGTTCTATTCCCTTAAGTAAAAAGTAAACAAACCATCCTCGACGAGGTACCATTCTTAATTCAGATGTTTGCACTTGAATACCACAATGGAAACTGAGACATCCCCCGGGGCGTCCGACGTTTGAATGTACGATGTAAGCTACAACCATCATGTTTTTATTGAGGAAATATTTACATGTCGTAAGAAAACTAGCAAACCACGAAAACATAACAATTGGACGGAAATATTAGAATAATAAAATATATTTATTAATACATCGATGGCTACGTCGTCAATCGGATCTCAATTTTGAGGTTTTTTCAGTACTACGTTCATAAATATGATAATTCCATCTTTATGAACTTGACTACAGCACCATCTATTAAATGCAATGAAAAAATCGTCGGGACTAAGCCGGTCATGTCATATGTCATCGGACGTCTAAGTATGCCTGTAGCAACAACAGTTGTTTTATATAATAGCTATACTACTAGTTTAAGGATTTACTCCAGGATATATTGAAAATTAATAATATATTAAATAAATATTTTATTAAAGTAATTAAAATAGGTATCGATTCAAGCAATATTTCGACGTGCTGGGCTATTATATTTTAGAGTTCGTCCCACGCATTTATTTAAATAACTTTAAATGACAATGATGAATTGAAAAAAAAATAATAATTTGTTGTACAACTGACCAATAAAGTTTTATATGTTTTCAGGATTAGTATATTATATACGTATGTCAGTTCCTTTATTCCACCATAACTTTTATATGCCTTAACAGATTTTGTATGTATGGGTTATCGTTAGAATTTACATTGTCCCAAGTGACACTGGCTATAAACAGGGCAGGTCATAATTACTTATGTTGATAAGGATAAATATCATGTAACAAATATATTAAACGTGTTCTATATTTATTATTTTTCCTATTTTTTCATCATGAATAAAGTTGTCTGTTTATTTATATCAATAAGCGATATATGCATTCGCTGACTTCTCTGTATAAGTTTTGAAGTTCTACAAATATTCATGCGAACTTTACATATATCTCTAACAGTTTTGGCAGCGTTTGCTTGAAAAGTACCCGAACTGAATGTTTTCTCTACGACTACGTTGACATAATAATTTATATTTCATGTATACTTAAGATCTTAAAGTATAAACAAAATTTCAAAGTTTCTTATCAGAAGCTTTAGTAATTAATTATGTGTTTTTATACAGGTACACGTGACATAGAATTGTTAGACATTGAAAGATAATTGATATTATAACACTGTTGCAAATAAATAATAATAAAAAACTTGTTATTAACTAGTATTAAGGAATAAAATAAAGAGCTCAATGTTTTATTACTCAGACACGAATGAACTGTCAAAAACCAAAATTTGAATTAATTATTTCTAAAAACAACTTATATTGGTGAAATTGATGACGCGATATAAGAAGTTTGGAATGTGCGGTTGCATCGCTGCTTTTATCTGAACAAAAATAAAACAAGCAAACAAAGCTGTTATCTTTATAATATTAATATGACAAAGTATTAATTGGTCTAGTGGTTAGCACGAGAGAATCTTAACCGATGATCGTGAGTTCAAACCTGGACATGCACCTCTGTATTTTTATGTGCTTAATTTGTATTTATATTTATCTCGTGCTTGACGGTGAAAAAAAACATCGCGAGGAAACCTGCATGTTTCTAATTTTACTGAAATTCTGCCATATGTGTATTCCAACAACCCGCACTGGAGCAGCGTGGTGGAATAAGCTCCATACCTTCTCCTCAAAAAGGGAGCAGAGGACTTCAGCCCAGCAGTGGGACATTCACAGGCTGTTACGAATAATGTTTGTTCGTTACTTTCTCTTTTCAATGTTAAATAATTACACGCTGAAACGTTTATGAATCAGAAAAGTTTCACTGAATCGTTACTTATAGAATATTAAATTCAAATTTCTCATCATTTATACCCTCATCTCACCTAAAGAAGTCTTACTTCAAAAATATTACAGATTATATAATTTATTTTAAAATTTCACATATATTGTTTTAAAGGCTAGCATTTTGTGCAATGCGGGTTGCATTGCCTTCTCCGCAAAAAAAGAGAGGAGGTTTTAGCCCAGCTGTGGGACATTTACAGGCTGTTACTGTTTATGACAAAGGTTTTAGAATAATAATACTCTGTTTTATTCTATTCAATCAAAATCAATTTAAGTCTTAACGTTTATTGAATATACACGTATAGACTTTAACATAAACTGTAGTCTTGAATAGTTTGTTAGTTACAGTTTGGCCAACTGAAGAAAATCCATAAAGACGTAGATATTATTGTAAATAGAATATATCTTGTAAAACAAATTATATCAATGAAAAATAATCATTAAATATAAATGAAAATAAGGAATGCAACTTTTAAGAAATTAAATGTTTTATTATGAAATACAAAATATTACCTAATTATTTAGTCGTTCGTAATAGTATGTAAGAGGCAATAGAATGACTGTCTAACTATCAACATACAGCGTAAATTATAAATAATATAGGGACACAAAATGTGAAGAATACCTTAATTTCGTAATTAAGACTACGCATTAAAAATAGTTGTGCGAAAATTTGAATTTAATGTGAACATTTCTAATTCTTGAATCCTTAAGGTCATCCTATTGTAGATCTACAGTAAATTATAGCTAATATACTTTTTAGGGATTATACAAACGTATCACGCTTAAAATGCATGAAATATATTACATTATTTCCGCGAACGGACCGCGTTAGTTAATCATATAAAGGTCCACATATATATAACTAGTAACGTATTATTGCATCAATGTCAATTATTGATGACAAAATGGAGTATGTGCTTAAATCAATTAACTAATTGCTTATTATTAATGGCACCAGAGAAGCGATAAGCCTCTGTAATGGAATGGTCGTGTTCTAATCTGATACGCTGTAAAGATTAACGTCATTGATAAATTATGTAGAGTTCTAGACCCCAAATTAATCTGGTAAACTTTAGAATTATATTACAGATTAATAATAAACAATATGTACTTTAATAAACTATACACTTATTTGTAGATATAATCATATAGTAAAATATATAAGAAAATAATAAAATATTAAGGCGTTTTTGTACTAATATTAACAACAAAAACAATTTTCGAACCGAGTACGAAACTAAGCGAGAACATAGTGATTTAAAAAACAAAAAGTATTCTAGTAGCTAAAAAAGTTCAACTGAAACGAGTGAACCTCAGGAGCCATAGAATAAAATTCAAACATGTGGCGAGGCGGGTGCAAAACAATCGCTGCAAGGTTTTTTAAATTCTTAATAGGCGGGACTACGCTCCATTACCCGTTTCCCGACGTCTCCGTGCGACGAATACTTGATATTTTTTCGTACTAACCGTTGAATTGCGAACAAAAGGAACCATTTTAAGCGAAAAAAAATTATACCTTCGCAATTCGGACGACTCAACTGTGGTGTTCTTTAATGGATTTTTCATGCCTTTTTAAGATATCGATATCTAAATTTACTTTTTCTTAAAGTTGCTGAAGATATTTTATCTTATACAGAAATTTTTAAAAGTATAATAGACATTAATGCTCATCGAGAAGTTGTGTCATCACAGTTACTCAGAAAAGTCAAAGAGAAAACTTGAAATTCTACGCCAGGGCTTTAGATGTTGGCTCATAAATATACAGATGAAAATAAACAAGATATTGTGGCAATGCCACGAGGAAATATGTTTGGCGTGGTTTCACACGTACGAAGAGTTCACGTACGACTGTAAGCGGCAAATGTATTCCGGAATAGTACTCTAACCCATTCTCATCTAAAGGAATATTTATCACAATAGCATAAACGTTATCTTCTTCATTAGTTTGCTTGCATGTTTTCATTTTATGATTTATTTTTAGTTTAATTATTATTTTCATTATTTAGATATAAAACGCTACTGTTTCAATTATTCTAAAAAAAAGCATTACCTTTACGAGACGTTTAATGCAAAAACATTTTTTTTAAGTTTTCATTAAACATCACCTAAGGGTTAATCGTTTCTTCAACAACTTGGGGTAAATAGGTAAAAGGAAAGTTGGAAGATTAAAACACGTTTCTCCCTCTCAGATTTCTGATCACGCAAGGCGCCGCCGTCGGGCCAGCTTAAGTTACTGAGGGTGGAACTGACATCGCATTGGGTATTTTGTGCCAAAAAATTTATCAGTAAAACTTTTTGCTTCAATTTATTTTTTTCTTTATAAATCCCACGTGGCGAAGAGAAAACGATAATTGATTTTGAAGCTATTATCAATATTATTTGTTTTATATATATTATCTTGAACAATAAAAATAAAGACCGAACCGGGTCTTTTAGAAATAACAAACATTTGTATGACCCGAACAATGTTTCAAATGTTTCAAAATTTTTAAAAAAATAAATATATTATTATATGACTTGAATAAAATGCGATTTGTAAGTTCAATAGTGCTAAAGATATGCAATTCTATGCAAGAAATTTCCTCAAAAAAACGCTGCATACAATTTATCGTCGCTTCTGATATTTGGAGCGGATTTTATCGATTCCATTTGCGTTGGGAAAGGTTGAAGATTGCTGGTGATTGGAAATGAAATAACTGGAATGGTTTGGAAGTGTTTCAAAGATTCGGATCTGTTCGATGACAATAAATTTGGGAGAGAAAACATAATTTGGTTTTTATAACATATTTTATCGTTTTTTAGACGTGATTGAGATCTAACTATATTTTAAATATGTGTTTTGCAAAAAGGAAAACCTATTTTTTTTGCGTATTAGCTGGTGGCCGTTGTTAATAATTTCAAAGAACATACCGTTTACATACTATTCAAAATCAATTTGCCTCATATAGACTTATTACAAATATATTATATTTCCTTCCCTTATGGAATTGCAAATTAATAATACAGTATCAGTATGACATTAATTATTTATAATTTCACAATTTTATTCAAATAATATATGGAATTTCATTTTAATGTCATAACGTAGATTTCATATTGCATGCATAAATTGAAAATAACTTATTGTGATAATTAAAAACTCAGTATTGACATCTTATATTTTATGATATCTTTTCATTTTTTATTAACAATAAAATCGTTAATCAAAATACTAACATTTTTAATTATCCATTGATAATATATGAAAATCGTGGTGGAAAGCGGCGGTGACAAATTGAATCAATGGGGTTATTTTCTCTTGTTATTTGCAGGATGATTGAATGTTTAATTAATTTAAAATCTGCAAAACAATAATTGAACTGGAAAAGCTTTAAAAAAATTAAATACATATATTTTTTTAAATGAATCTTTAAGCATTATTTATTTATACTAAATAAATATTGATAATAGAATCAAAGCGTATCACAGTTATAATATCTATATTGAGAATAATAGATTTGATCCAAATCTATTTTTCTGATAATTAATACACTTCAGATATAGTAGCTTCACTGAGCTAATAAAACTTATGAACGCATTCCATAAAGCTAAGCCATGTTCAATTACTAGGTTTGAAAGCAGCTGACAAAGATTAATAGCGTCATTATAAAACTCTCATAGAGCATCGTCAATTTGGTCGTCGGTTACCAGATTCAAGCAATTTTCCATGCATTATACAAACGGGCGTAATATGCACTTTAATGAAATTCCGTTCTTGGCTTAATCCGTTCCAGTTGGAACTTTATTTCTCCCATATCATGTTCCCACTTACATTTTAAACGCTTAATTTAAAAGTCTCCGCAGTTACGAGCCTGCAGACAAGTTTGTCCTCATCTGTAGTCATCGTTTCATTTTCCATTTCAACATTAACTTACTCTTTAATGTGATGTCATAATTCTGAATCATATAATGCATTAATAATTGTATTTTCACGTGATTTAGTAAGCTACAGTTTATTATAATTCAATTGTGAATTTGTTTGAATTTACTGTTACTTTTTCACCGTATATTCATACGCTAAAGTAAATTTTCCCAAAGCAAACTTAATCAGGATTGGTTTAAATTGCTACCTAGTTTCATTGCTTAAATTGCAGGTTGAATTTTCTTTTAAAGCAAAAGCTTATTTGAATTCTTAGCATTGTTTGGTTAGATTTCATTCATCTTATTGTGACTAATTGTGGATCGTCTCTCAGCGTTCGTGTAATCCTCTCTTTTCATTCAAGGATTGCTTCAATCGATTTTATTCTTATGCAAAGAGCAACTTTAGAAACTGTTTATATTCAAATTGATTTATCACTTGATATAAGCACTGGATTAAAATGAAACAAAACAAAGATTTAAATGGAATGCGATATTTTATTAAACTCACATGTAGACACGAGGCAAAGTGACAAAAAGCGGAGCATAATACAAAGAGACGTGAGACGTATTAGGGAAATTATTTATATAAAAGCTTACAAACATCTCTTAAATTTATATAAAATTTAACGAATATTTTTTGTAATAAAATAACATAAATAAATTATTTAAATAAAAATTTAAGTTATTTAAGTAATTTCAGTCAAATTCGTCGTATATATTTAGTTGCTAATGACCAGAAAAAAAGCTCAGAGAGACCAGTGGTAAGAACGCGTGAATTTTGACCGATGATCGTGAGTTCAAACCCGGGTAAGCACCACTGAATTTTCATGTGCTTAATTTGTGATTATATAATTTGTGATTGTATAATTCATCGCGTGCTATACGGTGAAGGAAAACATCGTGAGGACACCTGCATGTGTCTAATTTCACTGAAAGTCTGCCACATGTGTATTCCGCCAAGTAGCGTAGCGGGATAAGCTATCTTTTCCTCCTTCCTTCCTTCCTAAGGTAGAGGAGGAGGCTTTAGCCGTTACTGTTACTGTTACTGAATATAAATCAACACTACTCACAGGCCACCAAATAAATTGTAGCATAATTTAATTATGTTAAAGTACGTATATGGTAAGTGTACTTAGTTTATTGACCGAGCCAGAAAAAAGTTTATAGAATTTTCCCAAGAGACGAGTTCAAAGCTTAGCGCCTAACTTTGGTAAAACAAACCCTATTAAGCCGTACTAAGCTTAAAAGGTAATTTTTTTTTATAAATTATTGTGATATTTTAAAACATGGTGTACTTTTTATAAAAATACTCACTACATGCTTATTACTTAAAATAAATAAAAGAAACAAAAATTACAAAAATCCAATGCGGCTTTGCCAGAATAAAAACAAAAGGAAAAAGGATGAAAATGACAGAAATTAGTTTAAAATATATATATATATATATATATGAAACAAATATATGAAATGTTTCAGGACTATTATAGAAAATTTTCTACGTAGTCACATTGTAATTTTGATAAAGTCCATTCAAATATCCTAGGATTGAAGATGATAATACACAACATTTTTAATTTGACGCCCCGATGGATGACCCGCCAATACATGTCTCCATTCCTAGAAGGATTCCTGAGGTACAGAGAACTCTCCTAGTTCTAGCAACGCTTACTTGAGAAGAAGGTGCGCATAGTGTCACATCGATCATGTTCTAAGGGTTACGTTGAACCCAACTTTCCAACCTATATAAAAGTAGTGGAGTACTAAAATGTTCCCATACATCTTTACTTAAAGATATTTTACCGGAACACGGACATATTTTACAATCTGTAGACAAGTACGCTATATTTAAAGAATAAATGCTTAGAACTACGGTTAATGTCCAAGCCCAAACACTTAAACCAACTTTCAATAACACAAGCAAAATTTAATATGACAAACTAAAAACAATGTCACAAAACTGTTAAATAACATATTAATAGAAAACGTGTTTCATTATAACTCTTTATTTATTTTATTTACACATATTTAATATTATGAAGTTTATTTAATAATATAAAATGTTTTATAAGCTCAGTATTTATAAAACTTTGTCAATTAACTTTCTAATGGTCTCATACAAGCTACCTAATGTGAAGTCCACTGGTATTGTTAAAATAAAAACTAAACCAATTGTAAAGTTTGTTGTTTTTTGCATTTTCGAAACAAAGTTTGTTCTTTGATATTTACATTTTTATTCAAGCCATCTCCAATTTCAATTTCTCCATCACTATTTCCAAATGCTTAGTCTGTATACGTGAATATAACTCAACCACCCCACCCTCGTAAAGAAAACGGAACGAGAAGTGAAATTCAATTAATATCTAAAATTCAAACGCCGTAGCTACCTTCGTTTTGAATATGATTGAATTTATGGTGTTTAGGTAAAACAGGTTAGATGAAAAATTAAATTGCATCCGCATAAAATAATAATAATGAAAAAGCACTCACTATTACTATAAAAATATTTATTCAAGAAAATTTAATAAATGACACTAAGACCAATTATTCTCTTATCAATAACTAGGAACTTAAATCAGTTGTATTTTAGTGTTGAGTTCATTCGTGAGGTAGCTGTAAAAATATACAGCATGTAAATGTCCCACTGCAGAGTTAAAGTCACGCGATAAAACTGATAAAAATCTAAAACCTAACTACTATCGGAAGCAAATTAAAGAGTTCTATCCAAACCGTGGTAAGAAATCTTTAATGTCAGTTTATGTAAAAACCTAAACCTATAAGTGTGTGTCCAAAGAAACGATTAACGAATGTGTATGTAAACTTTAAATTTTGTTTTGCGAGTGATTAGTTAAACAAAGCTTTGTTTATCATATACTGACAGAAAAAGCGAAATCAGTGTTTAACTAAACAGCTGCTAAGTAACTTTGATAAGTAAGATCGAAGGTTGTTATGACTTTATAGAGACTTAACTTATGTCACTAAAATAAAAAAAAAATATTTTGAAAAAGTCCCTATAATAATCCATATTTACCTTTGTAAAATTTACTCGCTCTAAATACAAGAAATAACGGACAAAAAAAAATTATGTTGGTTTTGTTAAGTTACAATATATCAATGCGCCACCAACTTTAAACTAAGTTGTGATGTCCCGTGTGCCTATTGTTTCAGTGGCTTCCTCACCCTTCAAAACGGAACAAAACAAAACTAAGTATTGCTGTTTGGTGGCAGAATATATGATAGGTGGGTGGTACCTACCCAGACGTGTTTGCACAAAGCTCTAAAAGCTCTATCATCAAGTAATTATTTCAAATTGCGAACAGATACTTAAATTTTATTTATTAGTGTAGATTTATTTTGTTAGCTGAATACTATTTCGTTATTCTCGTTATATATGTTTGACGTTTCACAATCAATTTGCTTGTACTGTGTAATTTATCTACTATTATAGCGTTTACATAAAGTGAAAACGATTTCGAAACTACGGCTGAGTTAGCTGAAACTAATTTTACGTGTAAAATACTCAAGTTCAATTTCAAATTGCAATTTTGGCAACAATCATTATATATAACCCCAATGTAGCTATTAAAACTGTTAACGGTTTTGTAATTTCGCTTAAGAGGCAAATATTATTGGGTGAATTTTAATTCTACTGCATAGTAAATGATTGATCTAATTTGAATATGTATTAATTTAGCGAGTTCATTATGATTCACGAAAGTGAATAACCTAATATATATTTTAATATTCTGCTGATTATGATGATTCCTGATGTTGAACAAACTAAATAATATACACCGATGCCCTTTGTGTAGGCTGGTCTGGTTGAGAATCCATTTAGCAATTATTTTTCCAGTAAAGATCAATACATGGTATTGATCTTTACTGGAAGAATAATCGCGTGAGTGAACGAGCCACTAAATTTATGGACACAATTTTTTTTATCTCAGACTACATTGTAGGCGACGCAATTACGGTGTAAGTTAAGTAAGCTAGTAGCCCGAGCCTATTTTCTATGAATTTGTGAGTCAGTTAGTATAATTAATGGCACAAGAAACGTAATACCTAAGACCATATGGTTGGTACGCAATGAGAGTTAGGTAAGTGGTACTTCTTACAGTGCCAGTCTATGGATAAACGAACACTTATCATTACGTCATTCATTTGCTCATCTGCTTACCTAAAATAAATTTAAAGAAACATTTGATGAACGCGATATACTCGACGAGCTATTGTTAGCGGTCTGTAAATAAGCAACTGAAAAATTATTCTCGCAGACGCAATAATTGCGGACCTAATGAATGAATTGGATTTGTCAACGCCTTTCTTCTCCTTTGTTGAGCTTAACGCCTTTGAAATTTTATTTCTTTATCAGCATAATTTGCTTCTTGTTAAAATAAATTTAATTATATTTTGCCTTTTCACAGCGTCGTTTTCTATTTGTTTTCTTATTTTGTTATTTCTTTTTAGTAGGAAGTTATCAACATTTAAAATTAATTATATTGAAATAGTTATTATATGTAAGATATTTTTGTTGAATTGAATTATTTAATAGCAATTTTATATTTTTTTATTCCAACCTTCAAACTATTTTAGTAGATAATGTTAATTTGTACACGATTGATGATAAAAAATCCACAGATTTTATTCCTTTATTGGAATATGCATAGACAATCAATGCATAATTTAAATTAGTATTAGGTGCTTTTTATCGATATTTATAACCTTTTCAACACATTGTGTAAAAATAATATTCGTTTCAATCGAGGCGATAAAAATAAAAATTGATTTTATCGAAAATCTCTTTAACCCTTTTCCAGCCCTTCGCACATCCTATGGAATATAATAAAGTCTTTACGCTTATGGTAATGATATGCAAATGTTGGTATTCCATTCGATTTAATTTCTGTCAAGGGTGTCAAGGTTAGTGAGGTTTAATCGAATTAAACTGAAGATAATTTTAAGGTATTTGAAACTGATTTTAACTACTGGGTTTGGTCTATTGCTAGTTTATATTGTTGCAGATATCAAAATCCCAGAATTGAATTCTAGTAAAGAAACAGGACATGTTTACAAGAGTCAAAATATCTGATAAATTTGGAATCTCAAAATATTTTGTTTTCTAGTATTGTTAGAACAAAAGCTCTTAGAAAGAATGAATGATTGAATTGAAATTAATTTCTCAACACAAAGGAAAAATTTACAGGTAAGAAAAATCAATATAAAACCGTTTTACAAAGTACACATTCCTTTGTGAGAAAATGGTATAATTGTTTTACTGATTAAACAGCTCACGAGTGGGAGCTGATGCAGTTATATTATTTAATATTGACTAAATTAAAATGTATGAATTTTATTCATCATATAATATGATAAGAAAATAATTGTAATTAGAAATATAAAACTGAAACTAAACTTAAGTTTTACAGGCATGCTGAGTGTTAAATGACAATTGTAAAATAATAAATATGATAATGTGCCTCTAAATATAATGACTGCCTCGTTGGTTTAGTAGCTTGATGTAAGGCCGCAGACCCGGAGGTCCTGGTTTCATTTTGCAGGTCGGGCCAGTAAAATGTCATTGGGTTTTTCCGTCAGAAGCTACTCAGTAGCAGCTCGGAGTCTGTAAGTTGCAAGTGTGTACACTCTCGTTCCTCGGAAAGCACGTAATGCCGTTGGCCCTGCGCCTGAACTCTTTCCGGTCGTGTCGGATTGCCTTCCCATCGGATTATGAGAGTAAGGGACCTGTGTTTGTGCACACACTTGTGCACTATAATATCTCCTGCGTAGTTGGTTAATCTCTCTTGAGATTGGCCGCCGTGACCGAAATTGGTCTGAAGAACATTATTATTAATATAATATGTCATTATTATTAATATAATATTTATAATATTGTTCACGACCAGAAACATCAGCAGCAAGACAAACTGTTTTACGTGTTTATCGAGGTACTACTAGAGAGGATTAAGTGACAACTTTTTAACTAGGATTCAATTCTGGGATTTTGGGATCTGCCTAAATGACCTGACCTTATTTGCAGGGTCTGATTTTCAAGGCCCTGAGACACACATTCAGATTACTGATATCAGGTTTCCCATGTGCGTGGATATCTTGATTTTCAGGGGTCCCACGGCATATTAGCAGAAAAGTAAAAAAAAAGATTTATTTAAGTATATCATTTTACAGGATTAATTAAAAGTAACGCCGTTAGTTAATTATTCAATAGAATTTTTTAAGCTGGGAAACTTTCAAACTAGAATTTGAAAATCGCTAACTTTGGAAACTCTTTAATGACCCTTGTGCTTATAATTGCACTAGTTATCATAAAAAATCAGTTGCGCTGAACTGGATTTGCACTCGTCATCTTCAATTAAGATCCAAGACTCTTTTGTTAACCATTATATTATTTAATCACTTAATACATCTTTCTTTTAAAAAGAACTTGCGTAAATTTCCTTTATTGGATATCATATTAATTTTTACCAGCGCTTAGTAGTAAACATCATAAAATATATTCAGCAAACGTCGAAAACTCAGCTGCAAAGACACACTTGGGATTCGTTTTAATATCATACCTATAACGATATATATGTATATTAATTTATTTCACTAACAGGTTGCACAAACTGCCTTCATGACACATGAGCATAATGTCAGATTACAATAATGGTGTAACTTTACATGGTATTGGCTTAGTTCCAAAAGCGACATCCCTAAGATTTCCGTTGGGTGTAATCGCTTTCATTTAAAATAAAATAAATCGCTTTAATTAAAATAAATAAATATTTTTACAAAGATTCTTATATCAATTATATTAACGATATCAAGGGAATTATTTGTATTTTTGCTAAAGCAAGTTATTTTATTTTATGAATTAAAATTTTAGAAACATTAATAAACAGGTGTCTTGGTGGTCATGTTTAATAAAAATGTCGATGAAATAGATCTGTCACTAGTAGGATATTGTAATTGTAATTCTAAACATAAGTTTAGAATGTGTCAGTTTGGGAATAAAATGATTATGGCGAATTATTACCTGCCAGTACCGGCAATATCAACATACATTACAGATATGTACCATCATAGCATCTATCAGTCCAACAACGCACTTGTAAGTCATTTGGTATTGCAGATATAAATGGGCGGTGGTATTCAATCAGAGTAGCGTCGTGATGGTCAGTCTCTCTTTAATAAAATATATGATATATCAAATATATAATTATTGTTGAATATCTATATATATATGAAATAAATATAGATATATATGAAATAAACAAAGAAACAGGTATATAAGAAATAACTATTTGCGCTCCTTCTTGCTACAGCATTTATCGCCGTAATTTTCGACTATGCTGCAGTTTCTCTAACATTTGAAAGGTTTATGTGTCAACGCATGAGACTTCCAGCTTTGGGAAGCCTCCTTACCCAGCTTTCCCAGGGAACTAGTGTCAACTGGGCTCTTTTAAATTTGATATAACAAGAACATATTGGGTACGCCTTCTTAAATTCCTAAGAATTTACCTATATCCTATATATACCTAGGCGTATATATATAAAGAAAATTCCTAATATATATATATAATAATTTACGTATCCGAAATTACCAGTATTATAATGATTGTTGATAATATCTATAGAAATTTTCGTCGTTAGCTCTTTCAAAATTTAAATTTAACGCAAAATGCTAATTTATCAAAATTTCGTCTACGGTCTACATATATACAGCATTATATCAATGATATCTGTCAGCATAGCTAGAGACGCTGTGTGACGTCACCCCATGATGGATGGTGTAATGCATACGGAGCAAGAAATGAATGATTGATGTGAATGCCACTATTATGGGATGTATAGGGTTTTTGTGTGTACACTATCATATTCGCTTAGTGTTAGTTTGCTTTCGGACTATAAACTTAAGCGTGGTTAATGATTCTTTCGTCCTATTAATAGTATTTTCAAAACAACGAAATTAAATATCATTCCTTTAATCGAAATACTATTAATTATAACGATTATAATAATTTTGTTTGTTTTCATTTTTAGGTAAGCTTAAATTTAGTTCTTCTAAGCTTCATGTAATTTAACTTTTTATAGATAGCATAATATTTTGTGCGTGCTATTGTAATAAAATAATGACACGTTAAGACTAATTAATATTTTTATTGAAGTACTATCTAAGCAATAACGGGCAATGTGATTTATTTATTCGCTTCGTGTGTATATTTTGTTTTTGCTTTTTTAATATCGAACTACAGACTGATTGCTTTATCGTATCAGTTTTTTTTTCATTGAGAGTGAATTGTATTTGTTTCTTTATGGGAATTAAAATTTCTTGAAAGTATAATGATAATAATTCATTTATTTTGTACAAGCAAGTATTACACACTAGTCATGTTTTTGTTAAATAAATTCTAATAAAGATATTTATTTATATGAATAATAATTAGTAACCCTTTGTACGATTCAATTGATGATTTTATTTCAAATATTATTGCAATATAATACAGTGATGAGTTATAATCTCACAAATACCCAAAGTGTCGCATTTTTAATATATGTAAGAACAACATACAACAATTCTAAATTCTGATAATATGACATATTTTGTAATCCTCGAGGCGTCGAAGCAGCGAGGACATCTTACGCACGCAGATGGCATACCCATCCTGCTGGCCTTTGAAGCGTGTACATATCCGTCGGATGTACGCAGGTAATGACCGATCCCGGTTGCTATGGTGAATACTTGTGTAAGATTAGACCTTGAAGCGATGAAAACGTGCCATCACTGACGCGGACGAAAAATAAGGGGCAATCGTAACTTACTATACAAAGTATTATCTCAATCAGATTAACGACGTGAACGCATTCTATGCGTTCAGCATAGAATGCGTACAAAAATGATATTTTTGATATGTATATATATTTATATATTGTTATTTGTTGAATAAATATTAGTATGTGGTGGATATACATGTGACATATTTTCATCCGATATATGATGATTTCCTCACGATGTTTTCCTTCAACGCCGAGGATGAGATGAGTTATAAATATAAATTAAGGACATGAAAATTTACTGTTGCTGGTACCTGGTGATCGAATCCGCAATCTTCGTTTAAGATTCACGTGTTCAAACACTGGGTCAGCTGGCCTCTTAGTGTATTTTACAAACTGCGATTTCGTTGGTTAAAAAGTTTATCAACCTCGTTAAATTATTTGCGTTAATCGTACATTAAAATTCTTTTTTTAATGTTACTATAATAAAATAATGAAGTTGTTTTAAATATTTGTAAAACTTTTAAGTAACTCATACTTATTCTCAGCAATGCGTCTAATTTGAATTCGGAAACGTGAAACTATAGTTCGACCGAGTTCTTGGTGCCAAGCGTCGTTGTTTGAACTGTAGCCAGTTTTATTATTAAAATATCCTCGAATTTCGAATAAGGATCCCATTGTATATAATACAAGCTTGACGTCACGACTTTACTCTAGATTCAAGATATTTTATCAACTAGATATAGATAAATATAATATATTAAATGCATTACAAATTTATAAAAAAAATACGCCGTCTAAAAGATTGTCCTGTGGCATTGTACCCACGACGCTGACACTATTGCCTCTCTGCACCGCTAGACTCAACCTTTGGGCTAATTATATGTATATAAATATTAATCTAGAGTATTCATTATTCAATTTTTATCTTTCAATTGCAATGGTTATATAATTTGTTTTATGATAACTTAAAACAACAGCCCATAAATGTCATATTGCTGGGCTAAGAGTCATTTCTGGGCTTGAAATCATCAGTTAAGATACTAAACATTAGGCCACCGCGGCTAAACATAAATAAATTCAATTTTTAAATGACTTAAAAAAATCGATGTGTATACTTTTTAAAGTGTACATTCCAATTATAAATTTTAAGCGTTTCTGTTAATTTACATATAACAATTCATTCCGCCACTCGCAAGGTATTAACTCCTTATTATTCAACTAGCTTCCGCCCGTGGCTACGCTCACGTGCAAGAGAAACAGGTCAGGAGCTAGCTACTATTTTTTGTTGTTGAAAAGTTTCTCAACATTATCTTCCTATGGCTGCTGTTTCTTAAATAATGGAAAATATCGAAGAAATAGCTTCGACAAACTATTAATTTTATATACGAAAATATTGGTAAAAAGTGAATATGGCGATCATTTTGTGTTGAAAATACGAACTTAGCAGACCTATATTAACGAGGAAAACTTGGCGCTTTGCCGCGGCAATGTGAGAAAGAAGGATAGTGTATTACTTCAGTCATCCTAAAATAGCACTGAAAAATAATAGCTTTATTTTCAATAAGATTACTGTCAAACAGACAGTAAAGTAAGGTTGACAGCAGCTTTAAGCAATAGAAATACAATAAAGGGTACAATTATTATATAAAATGTTCATTCTTTTTTTATATATCTTGTTTATATTTAAGGCTCGTCCGTCTTCCTATATTAATAGGAAGGCGGACGAGCATATGGGCCACCTGATGGTAAGTGGTCACCAAACGCCCATAGACATTGGCATTGTATGAAATGTTCACCATCGCTTACATAACTAATGTGCCACCAACCTTGGGAACTAGGATGTTATATCCCTTGTGCCTGTAATTACACTGGTTCAATCACCCTTCAAACCGAAACACAACAATACCAAGTACTGCTGTTTTGCTGTAGAATATCTGATGAGTGGGTGGTACCTACCCAGACGAGCTTGCACAAAGCTCTACCACCGACAAATGTTATAGATGATAGGTAGTCTGCTGTTAAATATATTTATAAATTTTTAAATCGATTTAAAATTCATTAAAAGAATCCTATCGTCGAAGAAAACCTATTAGCGGTAAAGAGATACAGGATAAGGCTAATTTTCCGGTCTTATAAATTGCGTAGGGAATCGAAAATCCTCATTAAGAAACATCGCCTCAGAAATATGAGCACAATTGGATTGAAAGTCGAGGAGCGTATTAAATCCAAATTAAAAGAATTATATTCGTAGCAAACCACAATTGGACATAGAATCTGGTAGATTATTTAAATTAAAAACAAGATTAGTCTTTATTCATTTATATTTTTCATTAAAAAAACAAATTAGTTTATATTTACTCATTTTTAATTGAACTGTAACAAAACAATCTAAGACTCTGCGCCCACTCTGATGCCATCAACATGACATGGAAATATAACATGGAAGCACATACTGATGACAACTTTGCCGTATATAGGCACATCAAAGAATACCGTCGTGAAATCTGCTTGTGCACAGCTTCCTTTCACGATAGACGACGACTTTTTAAAATAGAAGAAGTGTAGCTTGCGTTGCGCCCCATCTAGCTTTTTGACGTATATCGAGGCATAACAAATTTTATTTATTTTTTTTTATTTTTTTTTTATGTTGCCAACAAATGTTGCCGATGCGGCATACGTAAGCCTACCGCTTCTTTTTTTACTTTTATTGTAAAACTTCATTTATATTTCTATTCACCGTGTAACAATCCCTTGCTGTGTGCATCAGTGGGCGAAGATATTATATTTTGCAATATCAGAGAGTGATATGCGATTGACTGTAATAATTATGACATTTAAATAATCAGCGTTTCAAAAATTCACGTTTGTGGTACGAAATAAGATCTTACGAGATAGCACCGCTGCTCTCTTCGGAAAGAGTGTACAAGAATTTCATATACATTCTTAGTTTGGCGACTGTAGCAAATTCGTGCAGCTGAATATTGAAATACGAGGTTCATATAACCTTTCAATATATAATATTTTCGACGTTTTCATTCTGTCGCCTGCATTGAGTTATACGTCATTTTTGACAAAGAATATATAAATATATTTAAATAATTGAAGATTTTATATAAACCTACTCTTCTTATATACTCTACTAGTAAAGCCTGGTAGACTTTATCCTGTTTTTATAAATTGGTAGTCATGGAGCTGTACAGCTATCTAGCGAGGAGTTACAAAAAGTGAATAATAAGATAATCTTCTGTATAAATAATATATATTTATTCGTACCAACTCTCTTAATAATCAGTCAAACGGTGTCAAAGTCTTATTTCAAACAGATAAACTAGCATATTTTTATATATATAACATTTACAGCTTTTGCAATTTAGCAAAGTTTCAAGAAACAACTTCATTATTTCAAGGTAAAATCTTTAGATATTAAGTAAATAATAAAATAATAAAAAAAAACATATTACGTAAATAGTTGATCATATATAAGCTGTTAAAGCTAAATCAAAATAAGGAGTTGCTATTAGGGGACAAGATAGAACTGTCTCACTATCTTGTAGCCATCTGTTTCATTCTACTTAATTTACGTCTAAGCTCGTACTAAGCTCGGGTCTGCGGACTGACTTGAAAGCCAAGACGCATACTTATCTTGTGCCATTTTTACTCCGAAGATCTTTTACCATCCGCTGGACATTTACTGGACAATTAAATAGAATTATTACACTTTTTCGGTTGGTGATTTGAAATATTTCTGATAATATTTATCCTTTAGATAATATTATTATACGAGGTAAAAAATTGTTCAAATTAAAAACTTTAGTCTACGTGCGTATGTAATTAAACGGAACATACTGAAATATATTGTAATTGATTAAGTGTGGGTGTCTGATGACAAATATTGTCCATCAATATACTTAATTATAATATAATTTTTACTCTGCATTATGTTTGTGCATGTTGAGTATTGTTTGGTCTCTTCAATTATATTATCAGCTATGTACCAATCAACTCGTTCGCCTTTCGAATTATTTTTCCTATATTCCGGAGTGATTTCCAAATGTGAAAATCATGACACTAATGTATTCGGTATAATGAATATCATATTATACTATTTAGCCTTTATGTATATTATCAATAAATGATTTAATATTATTTAAACTGGTCAGAAATAAGGCATCGTTGTGAGTGTAAAGCTATTTATTGAACGATATATGTATATAATCTTCAAAGTAAAATCATCCTACCACTGTCACTTAAAACACTTTTTATTAAATAAAATTTATACTTGATATTTTACCAAACTTAATTAAAGCAAACGTCCGTTCTCCATCACGGAAATATGTAAAATGTATCAGTTGGTTGTTTGTAAAACGTTAACTTTAAACAATGACACTTGTCATGTTACCAAAATGATACTTAATTACAGGATGTACTTTTATTTAAGATTACATCCAACCTCCGGTAGGTTGGATACCGGCAATCAATTAGCTATATATCTCGAATCATTGCACTTTTTGTCTAAGTATTTATTAGATTTTGTTTGACATATGGAACAAAATGCGTATTATGTACTTTTTAATTATATTAAATTATTAAAGTATATAAATATATTTACATTAAATCGATTACTATAATGACATATCTTTCTTATATAGAAACTTATCTGCGCTAGTGCTCCAAATACCGTAATGTGCTTATGTATTTGTGCCAGAGCTAACAATTAGTTTTTGTTCCATTGAATTATAGGCTTTACTTAATCTCAAGTCGTAATTGTACTGTAATTATACTTAATAGTACATTAAGGAATATTGTTGTTGAAATTAGGTAAACTGGATTGGATGTTTAATGATGCGTATTTTCTTATAGTAAAATAAAAGCTTATAATGTTATTATTGACCAATATGGTTTAGACTTTATTCTCTTTAGATTATGGATTACTTTGTCCTACACTGAATAAAAACTAACGATCTTTCTTATAAACGTTGTTTAGCGTCTAGATGTTGAATTTGTCTCTTTCTGCCATCATTGACTTGACATTCGAAAGAAGAAGATATAGCATTGAATAGCATATAATATTAAAGACAAAGGACGTGATAATAAAAAACGGGCAATAAAATATAAGCAAAATGTCATATTTACGAGAAATTGTTACACGTAAATTTGATTTAAAAACACAAATCGCTAAACAAAAATTTACATAAAAAAAACCAGTTAAGTACGAGTCGGTCTAGCGCACTAAGGGTTTCAAATGGTATAACCAAAAAGGGGTACAAATTTGTAGGTAAGTTATAAGTTGTTCATCACGGGAATCGAGCCGAAATTGATGGAGAAATGTAACTTTGCCTTTGGAAAACTGATGTCCCAGGCGACATACATACAAAATAATATTACGGTTTTCGGTTTTATTTTTAAATTTTTCTATTAACTTGTTTTACATGACATGACATTGCTATTGTACCCTATAGATTTTTATTCCCTCCCGAGTTTCAAAATATTCGGCATAAACAGGACGTATCTTTTGATTGCTTTGATTTAGAAGTTTGTTTTTTTTTTACTGCTCTAAGGGATTGCAGACCCTGAGTGTTTGATATTCATTTCAACTTGATGACTTGACAGACAGACGACGAAATGATCCTATAGGGGTTCCGATTTATCCTTTTGAGTTACGGAACCCAAAAAAAGTTTAATAAAAACGAATTAAAAATTCACTTTACAGGGACAGATACAAATGAAAACAGTTTTCCAATAATTGAAAAAGAAACAATGAAGTGTAACATTCGTAAATCCATTCATCACAGAATGCAATATAAGCATTCACTGCGGTAATGTACGCTGATCAAACAATGTCATTTTCAGGCTTTCGATTCGCTTCAATCGATAAAGGATCGTACGCTCTGATGCACTATTTTTACTGGCCCGGAACAAGGGATGTTTTATTATTTATATATGTATCGATAATTTGTGATAAATTTAGATAGATATAAATAAAAACTCTATTGTACTCTATAGTAAAAATAACAAATATGACAGAATACAGATAACAAAATGACTGTAAAATTAGTCTTAAAGAGAACGTTAGTGAGACAAATAATTATGCTTAATTGAGCGTAGTATTAATTAACTTATTTAAATTTGTCTTTCTATGTGATATTTAATATACATCATATAATAAAAGGCGCTAATTTTTAAAAATACAATACGGGTTTTCTTGCGCTTATCACAGGTAGATTGCCTCGTTGGTCTAGTGGCTAGATCTGCGGCCCTACCGCAGAGCCGGAGGTCGGAGGCTTAATTCCCGGGTCGGGCCAAAAAATTATGTTTTTCTGCCAAAATCAAAAAATCTCAGGTGCAGCCCGGAGACTGTAAATTGGAAGTGTTTACACTTCCGTGCCTCGGAAAGCACGCAAAGCCGTTGATCATGCGCCTAAACTCTTTCTGGTCGTGTCGGATTGCCATCCCATCGGATTATGAGAGGTAGGAAATAGGGAGTGCACTTGTGCTAGCACACACTCTTATGCACTAAAATATCTCCTACGCAGTTGGCTAATCTCTCTTGAGATTGGCCGCCGTAACCGAAATCGGTCTGGAGGACATTTTAAGCTTAGCTAGCAACATTGAGCCTTTGTTTCTTTGAAATCAGATGATAGTGAAAATAAGAAAATAAATTTAAGCTGAGATTTTTTTTTTTTATTTTTTTTTTTTTATATTACAAAAATGTCTGTACACATAATTATTTTGTTATTGATATGAGAATCAAATATCATTTGCAAACCATAAGAGTGTGTAGTAGAGTACAAAGAATAGACCACATGGTATTTGATCGTACGAGTAGATAATGTATCGTTACATGATTTGTCCAAATGTTGTGATGGATAGTGGTATTTGTCGAATAACGTTTGTATTGTTGAACACAATACGGAAATTGTACATGGGATTCTAAATAACAGTAATTTAGAACAATATCAAAATCATTTCATATTATGATATTACGAGATAATTATATTATAATAATAATTAAGGAAAATTATCACATGTTTATTAATAATTTGATATTGTGTACTTTAAATGTAGTGTTACGAATAGAATTAAAATTCTATAATTGAAAATAAATTTCAAATTCAGGGTATGTAAGATTTTTTTAAGTGAATAGTACGACTGCGTTAAATTTTTCGCATTCGAGCATAGTGACGTATCGAATTAAGAAACAATCTGAGACCAATTAATAATTAATTATTAATTACCAGTCCAATGAAATTATATTCGTCTAATATAATTATTTGTAAAAATAAACATTAATTTATATATGTTATTTAGATCAATTAATTTTTAAGAAAATGAAATTATTAATAAAAATATATTCTTGTATTGATATAATATATGTATTTATAACATTAATCGGAAACGAAATAATGATGTTAAATTGTTTTTTGATTATATTGACATGTTCTTACATAGCAATAAAGTAAAAAAATTGACAATCAATAAATTTAGCATTTGCTTAAAATTGGCATTAAAAATTAATTCATCATCATCATCATCAACCCTTCGTCATCCACTGTTGGACATAGACCTCTCCAATGGCACGCCACTTAGCTGATCAAAAATTAATTTTTTAACTTTAAATTGGCTGTGGGGCTTAAATTTCAATCAATAAAAGTTACCAGATTTTTCTGTCCAACTATCTCAATATTGTCAGAAGATTAAAAACTTAACAGAGTAACTTCCGTGCTTGAATGAGCACGTAAATCTATGCTTGATCTCTTTTCTGTAATGTTTCATTGTCATCCCATAGGACTATAAATGTAAATAGAGAGCAACTTTGTTTGCGTTTTATATAAACTTACTATAATGTAACACTCTATACATTTGCATAGTTGTCTATATTGAGGATTGACATTGTTGCTGCTTTTGTTTTTTTTAAATACCTAAATTATCATAAGTTTTTAATTTGAAGTTAGAATAATACGTACTTAATGTAAAATGGAAAATAAAAAAATCATTTGCTTATTAAATAATTCTTGCTACCGTAACAGCCTGTGAATGTCACACTGCTGGGCTAAAGGCCTCCTCTCCTCTTTTTGAGGAGAAGGTTTGGAGCTTATTCCACCACGCTGCTCCAATGCGGGTTGGTAGAATTCACATGTGGCAGAATTTCAGTGAAATTAGACACATGCAGATTTCCTCACGATGTTTTCCTTCACCGTAAAGCACGAGATGAATTATAATCACAAATTAAGCACATGAAAATTCAGTGGTGCTTGCCCGGGTTTGAACCCACGATCATCGGTTAAGATTCACGCGTTCTTACCACTGGGCCATCTCGTTAACTAATTCTTGCTAATTTAGCTTGAAATTGCAAGCAGTTTTGAATTTACAACACATATGATTATTTTTTTCATACTCATAAAAAATTTCTTCAAAGGCTCTACGTATAAAGCTCATATGGCTTAGGACGGTCAGAGCGTATTCTATTTACAAATTATATTTTAAAACCACCCTTAATTATTAAACGAATTATATTCATTTTAAGAAGCAACAAATTTGACCTTGGTGACATCACAAATTTTCTCTTTTTTTATAGAACATGTAGGCGGACGAGCATATGGGCCACCTGATGGTAAGTTGTCATCAACGCCCATAGACATTAGCATTGTAAAAAATGTTAACCTTCGCTTACATCGCCAATGCACCACCAACCTTGGGAACTAAGATGTTATGTCCCTTGTGCCTGTAATTACACTGGTTCACTCACGCTTCAAACCGAAACACAACAATATCAAGTACTGCTGTTTTGCGGTAGAATATTTGATGAGTGGGTGGTACCTATCCAGACGAGCTTGCACAAAGCACTATCACCAGTAAACACTCTTGACTCTTTACTCTGTTGGTTTTTACAATCTAATACTGTAATATTACAATAGTTTGAGATTTAATACTTGGATTGCAATAAGTAAATTATTATTCTTTTAGTAAATAACATTCAATACGAGGTTTTAATAATAAATGGACATTAAGTATATTGTCGTACCCTTGATATATTAATGCTAAAAAAAATTTAATTAAATATTTTACTCTTTAAAATGTAAACAGAATAACGACGACCAAAGGCTGTCAAGGAAATTACTCGACCGTGATAAAAATGGCCGGATAATTTAAAAGCTATATCCGGAGATACATTTGACAACGGAATTTTACAGGGAATAATAGCTACAAATGAAAATTAACCGTCGGTGTACGTACTATGTGTTATTTTGGAATGAACATTTCGAGGATATATTTTGATAATGCATTGCGGTTGGAGGATCGGTCCGACAGGTCGAAATCAATGGCAAAATGAAAAACATAAGTTACATCGCTTGACATTTGACACTTGGAGTATTTTGCGTTTCATTTGAAATTGTATTGGCTTCGGTTATTTATTGAAATCAAACGTTGTCTGACTGTATTTCAATATATTGACTAGGAGTCTCTTTAGCTTGGTTATTATTACTTTTTTGTCATTCTAAATTTAATCGCTTTTATTAAATGGTTTTGTTCATGCATAATGTAGATATTATGATCAATTTTATGTTTTTTTTTTTTGTATTGGTTTGCTTATAATTTAAAACCGGACGCAATCATATTTAACAAGCGATTTTATCGTAAAGAAAGTGATCAAACACTGGTGAACACTGGTGGTAGGGCTTTGTAGAAGCCCATCTGGGTAGGTACCACCCACTCATCAGATATTCTACCGCAAAACAGCAATACTTGATATTGTTGTGTTCCGGTTTGAAGGGGGAGTGAGCCAGTGTAATTACAGGCACAAGGGACATAAAATCTTAGTTCCCAAGGTTGGTGGCGCATTGGCTATAAGCGATAGTTGACATTTCTTACAATGCCAATGTCTAAGGGCGTTTGGTGACCACTTACCATCAGGTGGTCCATATGCTCATCCACCTTCTTATTCTATAAAAAAAAAAAGATCTTTTCTAGATAACCTTCATATCATATTAATCAAAACGGTGATAGTGTGTAAACATGTTGGTAAATAAGGACATAAATACCTGACGGATTCATGCAAATCGAATGCGGCCATTCCTAACGGTTATTACCTTACCGTACAGTATATATTATAGTTTACAAGTATGTGCTCAAACGCAGGTTTGGTCTTTATCCCCTCAATCTCATTGTGCAACGGGAATCCGACATGACCGGTTTTCAGGTCCAGGCTTAACGCGCTTTCGGATGTTCGGGAGTATAACCATTGCTTCGAAACTTGGGACAGCTACTTAGATTTTTTCGACATTAAGCCCGGTTTTCTTTTTTCTCTACAAATTAATAGATATACAATACATGCGGAAACGTAAGTATGATATTAGTAGAACGCGTTATACAAATTTGTTTAATGTCTCAAGCAGTTACAATATTTATAGCAATAATTCTGTAGACAGTAGGCTGCTAAAACTGTATAAACCCTGCTTTGAGGAAGCACAACACTTCAAAACTAACCTATTAAACACACAAACACACACATATTAAAAATAAACATACACACACACACAAATACACATGACAGTTAATTTAAGTTATTTAATTATTATTGTTCTATATATAGTTCGTTTCACTACCAATGTCCGCTTTTCTTTTATCTTTTCTGACCTATAAGACCTTAAGAAAATTTCAAGCATAGTTTGCAAATACGCCCTGATGTATGATTTGTAAAAAAAAATATTGTATGATTAATTTATCACAAACAATCAAGTCTTTGTATCGAAAAAATAATGGCGTATTTATATGTCCGAAATGGTGTGAAATTATTCTTCCTAACATACCACAGTACAGTAACAGTACAGTAACAGCCTGTTAATGTCCCATTGCTGGGCTAAGGCCTCCTGTCCCTTTTGAAGAGAAGGTTTGGAGCTTATTCCACTCCGCTGCTCCAATGCGGGTTGGTAGAATACACACGTGACAGAATTTCAATGAAATTAGACACATGCAGGTTTCCTCACGATGTTTTTCTTCACCGTCAAGCACGAAATAAATTTAAACATAAATTTAGTACATGAAAATTGAGTGGTGCTTGTAGCCACACTGCCAGATTGAGCCCACGATCATTGGTTAAGATTCACGCGTTCTAACCACTAGGCCATCATACCACAACATTGATTAATTAACAATCACGTATTTAATGACGTTCTTGTGTTTTGTGATAATTTAATAAAGTCAAGTATTTGTACGGACAGAATTACTGCAATCAATGCTTAATGAAACATAATATAATATGCTGAATTATTTATTATCTAAATTGGAATAACTAAAGCTTCGTATACACGCTTATACAGCGGTTCCGACGCTGGACGGTAGATTTATACTTTACTAGCGTAAAGCGCTACAACATCCGTGTAAAAGAAACCCGTATGTAAATTTTCGTACTGCTTTAATTAGCTAGCCTTACTAGCTTGGGCTGTATGTTCTTATGATAATCAGTCAGTAATTATTTTGTATATATAGAAGATTAATAAAAAACAAGCAAGCACGGGATGTGCCTAGGCTATGTACAATATCGTTACCGTGTCATCATTCTTCCATTTCAAAATTATGACAACTACGCAACTGTTAACAATATCGTTATTCGCATTCGTATATAATCTTTATACGTGTACCCGTTATTAATGAGCTCTGGCATTTATTTGCTGCAATCGGTAGTGACTGTAAATTGTTATATAATGTATGATATTGATTGTTAATTTATTTGTATTTTGTCAGTATATTTGCGAACAATGCGGTGCCATTTGAATAGAATAAAGCTAAATCATTTGAATTCGTTTGCTGATAACAGGAAGTTTTGCTACTAACATAGGCATTAAGAGGGGGTATAGGCGTGCCCCTAAGTGGGTATTGTTACTTACTCTTGGACCAGTAGTTTTCTATTAAAATAAGTTTAAATATTCTTTAATGCAAACTCGTTTCATTCGATATGGTGGCATCGGTGTGAATTTTCAAGTGTTAATTTTCCCGCCTTTTTCGTTTTTGTATTTTAAAATTGCTATAAGGAGGAAAATTTGAAATCAAATTTATTTAAAGCTAGAGAGTAAATAAAAATAAATTGTTAAATATATAATCTGGAAAGCTACGTTTCCGTATGACGATATTCGTAAGAAAATGACCAACTTGCTTATAAAAACTATAATATACGTTTATCCAATTGGTTCACGTTAAACAATATAGTTTTGGAACGTGTTACAATTGAAAAAAATATCTGCCTTCTATCTTTATCGACTAAAAAGTTGGTGCTTGTATGCGATATTCTCTAAAATTAATAAAATATAGGGACCTTTAAACGGTAAATGTTTTCGAATAATAAGTTTTGCGGCTGAGAAAACTATCGCCTCTTTTACTCAGACGGAAGAGGTGGACTGATTTGGAGTACCCGGTCTTTTATATAAAGAAGCTCGAAAAAGGTGAAATAAAAAAAATATTATTCACTTTTTCTTCTTATAATAAAATATACAGATATAATTAGACTAGTTTCCGCCTGCGGCTCTGCCTGCGTGTGAGAGGGGGGAGGGTTAAGTGTTGGGTAGAAGTCGCTTATGTCCGTCATTGGGGTTAAAGCTTGAAGCGTACGTGCGTTTGATCAAAATACTGATTTTGGCAATGGCTTAGCCGTGAAAGCATAACAACAGATAGAAGGATGGGCGCACAAACAGAGTTACTGTTATTAAAATTCTTATCGCTGAATAAAATATGCCGTTTTACATAGAAAAAAAATTATTAGTTTATAAATTGGTGCATAAAAACTTCCACTTAAAGTTTGTTAAGTGCAGTCGAGTTGGATTGAAAGAAAACTAAGAAACTAGCATAAATAAGCGTTTTTCTATTACGGGGATTTCTGAAGTCATCATTGATTCAACGCGCTCGAATTTAAAAAAGAATGACAAGAATTATATGCACCTGATTTCTCATAAAAAAATTTTTAAAAGTTTTAATTAAAAAAATGGTTCAGTGAAAACTTAAATCCAAGGGTCGAATGCCCTGTGTATTTAGAACGCAATAATAAAAAGCGGCAATTCGGAATCTTGAAACTTAGAGACGGCGCAAAAAAAAAATTGTTATTTGCTTTACTTCGCCCGGGGGACTCATTTTGTTGCCTTTTGTTTAAGAGATGAATTATTTTATAGACAAAATTTATTTTTTATTTAGTAAGATAACACAAACATAATTGGCGTACACAGAAAAAGTACAACAGTATAATATTTCATTTAAGTCTATAATTTTCATGTAAATTTTAGTATTTTTTTTACTGGCAAAGAAATACTAACGCCCATAGATGTTTATAACTTAACGACCTTAGTATTAAAATGATGATAAAAACTTAAAATAAAAAGAGATGCTTTTTTACATTAATACAATGCATTATTGAAAACTAACATATAATTGTTTTGAAAACTGCTATACAGGAAGGACCACTATAAAACTTCGTTGACAACTGCGTTTACTTGTTGGTAGGGCTTGGTGTAAGCTTGCCTGGGAAGGTGCCACCCAATTGTCAGATATTCTATTGTCAATAAGCCATACTTAGTATTCTTGTGTTCAGGTTTCAAGGGTGAACGATCAAGCGTAAAATTTCAGTTCCTAAGGTTGGTGGCACTTTGGTGATTGCCAATGTCTATGGACAGCGGTGACTTACCATCAAGTGGCCCATTTGACTGCCCGACTACTTATTTATAAAAAAAAAAGATTTATTGATTCGAATTACAGAAGAGTCATATAATATTGTTGATTGAAAAAAATAACTGTTACACAAAAATAAATTAAAATATTTCGGTGATGTTCTGTTTAATGAGAGGAACTTTGATTATATGCACACATTAATACTTCTACTAATAATACTGTTTTGTCTTTATTGTGTTTGATGTCACAATTTATTCAAAGAATTGAAGAAATAAAATTTAAAACAAATAATTAATTTATTTCACAATCCGACCGACTTGCTTGGATCCACATATTCCACTGCATGTCTGCATCGATGGGGATATTCGATTTCGAGCTGAATGGCGATGATGATCTATTGTGTTTATTCATGAGTTTACAACCCGACAAGTATACATTATGAAACAATTTTTTCAATTATAATAATTCTATTATCCTTTTAATGTATTATATTCTTCGTATGCAGCGGCAGCAATTATGGCATATATTTCTACCGATTCTAATGAAACAATAATGTGAAAATGAGTTAAGCCTGCTGTGTTTATCTCTTTATTATTTATGGGGTTAGCAATGTTTGCCTATCAAGCAAAATAAAGATAGCCCAGTGGATAGAATATGTGACTCATAAACGAAAATTACGGCTTCCAATCTGGGCACGAAGTTTTCATGCACCTAATTTGGTTTGAAATAATTTACGTCGTGTAACGTTTTAAACTACCAAACTCACTTATTCTCGAGCACCATAGTGGAACAAGCTCCAAATCATCCCCTTAAAGATTAAGGAGTTTGAAAGTGGAAAATTTACGGACTGAATTGCTTACTAGAGGTTGCCTACACCATATTCAGCACCATTATGGATTACTGGACCAAACTAACCTTAATATGAATCCTCAAATATTATTGCTTTAACTTAAATTTAATTTACCGATGATTTAAAATTTAGGTGGTCATTCATCGGATTTTCGGTGTATTAATAATAATGATTTTCACAAAGACCGTAAAATTCCATTCGCATTACAAATCCTGTGGAGATGGAAAATGAAATATTCTTAGTAAATTCTCCTAAGCGCGAGGACAATCAATCATTCGAGAAGCTTTTATTACGTATTTACACTTCCAGGCAATGACATTGAAAGATTTGTATTTTTTTCACAAACCATGTATATCTTTATAAGAGATAAAGACATTACTCAGGAAAATATCTTACAGTTTGTATAATGACCGATAAATTGTATATATATAAGATATGTTGTCTATAGATATGTACCTAAATATTTTTTTTATTTTTTCACAAGATTAATTCTGTGTATTATTCTTGTGAAAAATATTTTTTTCGCAAGTACTAATATATTTTTATTGATGAATCCATCATCGAGTGCGTAAGTAACAGCCTTTAAATTTTTCACTGCTGGCCTAAGGCCCCCTCTCCCTTTTAGAGGAGAAGGTTTGGAGCTTATTCCACAACGCTGCTCCAGTGCGGGTTGGTGGAATACATATGTGGCAGAATTTCGATGAAATTAGACGCAAGCAGGTTTCCTCACGATGTTTTCCTTCACCGAAAAGTACGAGATGAATTGTAAACATACATTAAGCACATGAAAATTCAGAGGTACTTGCCCGAGTTTGAATCCACGTTCATCGGTTAAGATTCCCGCGTTCTTACCACTGGGCCATCTCGACTTATAGTGCGTAAGCAACTCATCTACCTTTAGTGTGAACTAATATTCATTTTGAAAACATTCCCAACTAAAAGTGACGTCAGCCAAGCTGCATCATCGTAATATTTTACTGAATAAAATTATTATAGAAGGAAAAAAGGTAAAGTCATTAATTTATAATATAGGTGAAAAATCTAGTAAAATAATGTTAATAAACATTCGTAGTTAAATTAAAGTTCAAGCATTCTAACCATTGGATTACCTCTCGCTCTGTAGGAATTACTCTATAAATACATCTATATCTAGAAAAATATGAATAAATATTTTCATCACCATAGTTAATTCTATAACTAGGTCTCTCGTACCGATGAAATATCTAATATTAAGCACTACCTGTCTTCGATGGTGACCCGAGCAATTGTCAATAAAACATACCCTAGCTTGGAACTATCTTCCAAGACCCGTCTACTTTATCAGCAGTCTGCAGAGGTTTGTTACACGAGAAAGTCGTAAAACGTATAAAATCCACCCGTATCAGGTGACCGTCATAAAAGGAAATAGCAAAAATGCTCTCTGTCTCCGAATCTTTTTTTCATCTCGGCACTCTGGGACAATCAATCATTCTCACGACATTTATTATGTATTTACGTTGCTCTAGGTATGTTATTGTTGGGAAATTTGTATGAATTTCCCTTACAAATGGCCGTAACACGAGTGTCAAGTAGAAGATATCAAGTACCTTTACTACGCGTAGATAGTCCGCGAAATAGTGAACAAATATTGAATTCAGTTTTTATAATTAACAATAAAAAATACAAAATAATTTAAATTAATGTAAAGTTTTTAAATGGAAACCGCAACTTTTGCGGTGCGTTTGTTGATTACTTGCATAATTTAAACTGAGTCGTGGAATTCCATACATATTCAGTTCAGTTATATCACGTTAAATTAAATGATTTTGGTTTTTAATTTTGTATTATAATTATTTCTTGTATTTATTTATATTCGGAATGGAATTGTGGTTTCATAATATACTCACTTTTCATCAAGATCAGTTTGAAGTCTATTTCCGTTAAAAGTTCATCATTAACATTCCTATGTATCCTCCCAGCTAAGCGTAAAGCTTTTGTTAGAAGTGGGAACGACTTTATTTTAAGTTATTTAGTTGTTCTGCTTAAGAAAACATTTTTTAGTGTTTGAGTAACTGATGCTGATTTAAAACAAGAAATAATGAGATAAATATATGTATATCTATATAAATAAAACAAAAGTGTGTCTGTGATTGAAAATAAAACTGCCTCTTTTTAAGTTTTAAGGCGTTATGTACGTAAAAGTTTTCATGTCACAAACTGACTGACGCTGACGAAGCCGTACGTAGCCGCCTAGTTTCTTTTCGGATATACAAAAAATTTAAAATGACAATAATAAGCAAGTCTGAACACAGTAGTAGTAACAGCCTGTTAATATCCCACTGCTGGGCTAACGCCTCCTCTCCCTTTTGAGGAGAAGGTTTGGAGATTATTTTACCACGCTGCTCCAATGCATATTGGTATGATGAGGCTATGATGAGACTTAGAGAGTTAGATTAGTGCGTGTATAGGGGCTTGGCTCTCTATAAAATCTGACAACTTTTTTACATTGCAAGCAATATGAACTAGTCTTGGCGTTACTTTCCCTGAAAATGATTTTATTATCTTTAAATCTGTTTCCTTTTTTCGAGATAAAAGGAAGTTAAATTTTACTGTTTGCTCACCTGGTATGGCACAAACCTTAACTGTGTCAATGCTCGAGCGCTCTCTTCAGGTCTCATCAACAATCGACAGCAAATATCTTTGGCTGCCATCGATGTTCACTCTTCTTGCGAATACACATGTGGCAGAATTTCAATGAAATGAGATACATGCTGGTTTCCTCACGATGTTTTTCTTCACCGTTAAGCACGAGATGAACTTTAAACACAAATTAAGCACATGAAAATTCAGTGGTGCTTGCCCGGGCTTGGACCCACGGTCATCACTTAGGATTCACGCGTTCTAGCCACTAGGCCATCTCGGCTCTCACAGTCTAAACAGATATATTGTATATAAATGTTTACACGCAAAACTGTGAAGGATTGATGATTGCTTTCCCTCAACTGATAATTGATCTCAACTTCAGAAGAAACTAAAGCAATACTCTAGGTTCGTGTCCATTGCGAATACTAAAATCCGATATCAGAAGCTTAGTTTCGATTTTCGAATACCGAACCATAATTAGTTTACAACTGTCAAAGCGTTTGATATGGCTTCAAACTTGTAATCATACACAACAATTCACTAAAACTAAGGCTCAAAAGCTAAATAAGTTACCAGCGACTGTGATTCCTATGTTTATTTTAATAACATAATCATGAAATCTCAAACGAATCAAAGAGTAAATATTAAACTTGATCGATTACTAATTTCGAAAGTAAGCGCTAAGCACCGCCATTCTTTATTTTTGTTTGCACAAGACCGAGTACTTTTTAATTGTTTCTTCCTTCATCTATTGAAAATTAGCTTTTATATAAAACAATGTTTTTTCTCATTATTTTTATTTCAATTATAGCTGATCACCATATGATGATTACCAACTTTTTTTTTTTATATTCGCCGGGAGGGCAAATGACTCTACTCCACCTGATGGTAAGTGGTAGTAGAGTCCAAACGCGACGACGGCCAGTACAGACAGGAAAAACGTTCTGCACTAGCCGCCTTCGCCTTGCCGGCCCGCAAGATGCCTCTTCACGCCTCGTTTGAAGGAACCCGGGTTGTAAGAGGAGGGGAACACGTGAGCTGGTAAGGAATTCCATTTTTTATAAATAATATAAAATGTTTTTAATATCTTGATAAATAAATAAAATGTTTTTTGTCTATTAAAGTTTCTTAATTAGTTAAAGAATTAGTAGTAACAGCTTGTAAATATCGTACTGCGAGGGTAAGGCCACCGGTTCTTTTGTGGACAAAGCTTGGAGCTTTTCCCACCACGCTCTCCAATGCGGGTTGGTGGACGCACTTGTGTTAGCCCATTTTAAGCACATTCAAATTATATTGTACTGCTTGTTTGAATCCGCAATCAAGTTAAAGTGGTTAAGATTTAACCACTAGGCCATCTAGACTCCAAGAATCACATGAAACGAAGAACGAATAAAAATCGTTACTTATGTACGTAGACAAAATTGTCCTACGAGTTAATTTTACCTCCAAACACTCGAAGAGTTCGACGTTAGTATGAATTCCCAGAGGAACTAGATAACGACATTCTTGCCTAACTTCCACAATTTGATAAATTATTCGTGTGTAGAGAAACTGAACTTGGTAAGTGTATTAGAAGATTATACCAGAACAACGAACATTACAAACGGTATGGGTTTTTATTAAAATATTCATTTATTTTGGGACCTACATAGACTTACACAAAGCTTTGCTAAATGTAACATCCTATGTACTGGATGTTTACAAGGGATTATTTAGAATTTGTTCCAGGAGAAAACGGGAGAGCCACGACAGGCAAATTATATAAAAAACTATCCGTATTGTTTTATGTATATGAAATTTACAAAACATATTTATTTTATTTGTTTATTCAAACACTATAGACCACAAATATTAATTGCATCATACACAAGGTAGGCCTAATGTCATCTATGGATTCGCAGTCATCATTTTTCTTAAGATTAGTCATCATTTAATTGAAGAGTAAAACGTGTTCTTTACATACTTCCTACCTAATCCAATAAAATAAATAATTGATCAATGCTGGAACAATCGCGCTCTTAATATTTTAATTCGATGCTAAATTAGGATCGATACTGTAGCAAATTAATCTAATCTTACTCGCATGTTTCAATGTATGGACGTATATGATAGTTAATGCAGTTAACCAGCGTCTGAAATGGATTATAGACTAAGTGACTAATCTCCATCAACTATGAGATGTGGCCAATATATCTGTGCCCACTGCGAACAGTCGGAAATCGAATTCATGACCAGATGGTTGTATTTGCTTTGTCAACATTGACTGTTCTACTTGAGAAGCTTTATTGTGATTGATTTATTAACAAGCGTAGTATGTGAGTTTGCTCGTGTATTCAATATATTATGCATACACTAGCTACTCGTTCGGGCTTTGCACGGGTAGGGTAATTAAATCATGCAGAGCCGTGCACTATATCCAATCGTGCCAAAATTATTCGCCAAGCTCCATTATATTTTTTTAAAAGGACTTTTGTGTTCGATTTATGTTTAAAGACTTTTTTTCACATTTGCATATTTTGAACATAAATTATGAAATTAACGTTAAAAAAAGAAGATTAATTCATTATAGATCCCAAGGTTGCGAATTTATAGCACCAATGACTATGTTTGTTGTTTTGTGACTTTACCATCAGATATCTAAAAATATACTAAAGGAAAATAAATAGTCTTTCAAAACGTCAATAATTTGATATGTAAATGAAATTTAACAACAAACAAATATCATAGTTTCACAACAAATATATCACAAATATAATTGAACCCGTCTTCGAGCAATTATATAATGTCAACATCTTGCAATTAATTTATATGTTAATGTTAATAATACATATATTTGTTTGAAAAGACACTAGTTTTAGATTGAGGTCGCAACACCCCAAAACCGAACTCTAAATCCACGTAGAATCAAAATTATTACGTCCTTTTTATATTTCTACTTGTATATTCAGAAACTTTCATGAGTACAGTGGTCCGTGAATAGTCTATTTCGAGCTCTATATCTATAGATATTCAGGTAAACGAATTTCCCATCGCTCCTAATCTATTGGGAAGTCCTTTGACCTAATGTTAGCTTAGGATCACATCTATTTCCATTCGTAAGCAGTTGCTCGTTTTATAAAAAAAGCTAGGTCGTCGTATGTATCAAATAAAAGATAGTTTTCAGCATGAGGTACTTTAATACATTTGTGTTGATATAACACAATATATTGTTTGGTAAAACACTTTAAATACATGATCTATGAGTCCGATTTGTAAAAATCTAAGATTTTGCGTTAAATAGCCCATTTTTTAAGAAGATTACAGACAATGTAACATCAGGACCCTTATTTTTTTCCATTAGGACCCAAGGTAACAATAGTTTAACAAATAAAAACGCACGGAGCAGCTAGTCAATTATAATTAAGCAATATATTTTGATTGTATCGTCATGTCCAAAAATAATAAATACATAATAGCCTGTACATTTAAAGGCTGTTTGTGAAATATTAACGCGAAATTTACAAAGCTGGATAAAGATCTCTCAATTTAAAGAGATAATTGAAGCGAATTCTACTAACGATTCCTTACCGCCTTGAACAAGGGATGAATTATAATTCAGATGGCCCTGAGGATAACGGCACTCGGGATGGGCACCAACTGCCGAACGCACTAGCGAAGATTGCGGGGAGAGCGAGATCACTTTCGTTCCACGAGTTCCGCCCACACAACAAGATCCCGCAGCCGCTCCAACCCGTACCGAAGAAGGTCATCGCAGTGGTTTTAGTGGGTAAGAATCCCACATAATCCGGTGCTCCCCACTCGGGTACCTTTCTAAAGATTTCTAATACGTCAAAATTTTTTCTAATAAACACAACTTAAGCACGTCAAATAGCAGTTATAGCAGCGATCTTTGGTTAAGAATGTCTTATAATTGACGTATAGGTTTTAACATACGATACATTTTATACTACTGAGTTTAGGTATAGTTATAGTTAAAATATGTTCTAAGAGAAGGTGAAAAGGCCGTGAGTTGTATTAACTCTCCAATAGATAATCAAAGTGTCTTGTTTTAAAGTATATAATTATTGTTCACCTGCTTAATTAGATTAGGAAACTAGTATTATACAGGTGGGAGGGTTTTGGCTAAGCTTGTCCGATAAAGGACCACCCACTCCTCAGTTATTCTAGTTTGAATGGTGAGTGAGTCAGTATTAACACGTTCAAAGTACATATAACCTACAAATATTCTAGTTTATATGTCGGCACATTGGAGGTATAACCGTTCAGGAGGCGTTGAGTGACATACACGCGTACATAAGAATTATATATGAAAACATTACAATATATATATATATATATATACATACATTACAATATATATGTATAATAAATAAATGAACCGTGTACCCTAAGCGTGTCAAGTATTTCTCGCTGAATAACGATAGTGAAACCTAACATAACAGTAGTGCCATTCTGTAAGAACATACTCAAAAACCACAGAACGCGACCGTGAAATGTCAAAAATGATATTCGACACAGAGTTCAATTATTACAATATTTAAAAGATATTCGTAACAAAATAGAATAGCGTACATAGATTTTGAACGTTCCACGAGTTAGCCACGAAGCTTAAGGAATAGCACTTTAACTATTAATAATAATATAAGGAGAAGTTACTATTATTTAATAGTAATATCCTCGTTGTGCCTATGATAAAGTGAATGTAATTATATGATAAAGTAATGAATAATATGATAAAGTCCATTTAACTTTTTCAGTTACATCTTCCAAGGAAGCAATTATATACACATGTAGGTTAGGCATATTATCGCTTCTACGAAGTGTTTGTCCTCACGTTATGACATGAATTTATAATTAAAGGAGGGTTCAAGCCCCTTGGGTTCAATCTAGTTGTTCTAATCTAGAATACTTCATCCAATTAATCATGAAACAAGTAAAGCAGTTAACAATCTTTATAAAAGAAGGTGTATTACGGTTTAAGTCACTTTTAACGTCTGAAAGAACAAAGTTAAAGCTTTTAGAATAATTGGACTTGAAATGTATAATCATTTGTTTTTTTTTTCATTAAAATACTCGTACACCATTATATAAAATTCACTTTATAGTAAAAGTTGTTTGGTTAAGCTAAGAAATTTAAAAATGTAGCGTGGAGTTAGGAAATAGGAGGTGCTACGAGTACACAACCATGTCCCATATATCACGTGACATATGGGACATAGTTGTGGTGTTGTTGTGGTGGTTGACATGACATTGTATTCAAGTCTACCGATGAATCCTAGAGCAGATTTTCTCCGATCTTTCTAGTGATAAGTAATGCTGTACAAGCCTGTCTGGGTAGGTACCACCCACTCTTAATAAATTTCACTGCCAGACACAACAAATCAAAAGATATATCTGTGTTCAAAATAGATAACTAACCAAAACGAATCGTAGACATCGAATTGATCATAGAACACGATCGTTAAATGTCAGTAAGTGATAAACAACATTAAAATAGCGTACACTGTAAGTTAGTTTTCAATATTTTACCATCGTGTTGAGCATCGAATTTCAAATTTCTTACTGAATATCTTTGTAGTATAGACTTGTTGAAACTAGTCGAAGTTATATTGAAATATTTGAATTACCCTCGTGAAATACGTTTACGTATTATGAATATAAATTACAGTCAACGTACTTATTTATGTTTAATCAGTGTTCGAAATATTTTATTTACATATGCATATCAACCGCATATTTTTATTAATTATGTAACATTGTAAATCAACTCGTGTGAAAGGTGGCTGGACGTGTGTAATATTATAATTATTTTCGAGCGGACAATGACGCTCTTTATTTTTGTAAAACAGAATGTTTATTTAATAATAATAATAATAATATCCTAGGAAATTTTTCACACACGGCCATCTGAATCCAAATTAAGCTTGTACAGAGCTTGTACTATAGAAACCAGTTTATTGATATACTACATATACTATTTTTATTTTGTAAATACATACTTATATAGATTATTACACCCAGATTCAGGACAAACAGACATGTTCATGCACACAAATATCGGTCCTGGGTGGGATTCGAATCCCCAACCTTCGGCGTGAAAGGCCGAATCCACCAATAACGTCAACCGGCTCGTCGATATTTATATATTAAGCGAAGAAAACTAATTTCAAGATAATATTTATTTTATTTTGATGTCATGGTTTTGATCGTTTATTTAAAATTTGTGTTTTGAAACCAGGACATCAGCAGTTACGGCCTTAAAAATCACTCGAGTTACTACCCAAATTTAATACACAAACTATAACATAAACAGTATTAAAAAAAACTTTAAATGCGTTTATGCAAGCCTTATGAAATTTGTAACATCATACAGACATGCTAGTTTACGTGTAAATAAAACAGATTTTATATTTATCCGAAGTTTGGACGGGTTGTTAGTTATATATGTAACAAGCAGTACTCGCGCCTAAATTATCATGAATTTTATATTTAGAGGTAAAGTACGCTAGCGTTTCTCTTAACTTTATTATATTAAATGCAATTCAATTTAATACAGTGATCTGTCATACGAAAAGCGTATTAAGCTCAGAACAAACAAACAATTTATTACGTGAAATATGTTTTTGATTTTAATAAAATCCTAGGGTAATAATAATATCCTGGGACATTTTTCACACACGGCCATCTAATCCCAAATTAAGCTTGTACAAAGCTTGTGCTATGGGAACCAGACAACTGATATACTACATATACTACTTTTCTTTTATAAATACATAATTATATAGAAAATTACACCCAGACTCAGGACAAACAGACATGTTCATGCACACAAATGTCTGTCCTGGGTGGGAATCAAACCCACAACCTTCGGCGTGAAAAGGCAAGTATCTACCAACCACGCCAACCGGCCCGTCAATCAAACACAATTTTTTGTCATTATTTAAATTGAATCAATTTAGATAATCAATCAATTATATTATTAGAATAGCTTTTACACAAATATCTTCAAACTTAGTTAATAAATTATAAATTTTACAACTTTTTTTTTTTTAATATAGAATAATAATAATATATCCGACCTTTTTTAATTATCCAAAGTGTTGAGTTTATGCTAGTAATGTAGTTCAACTAATGTTCCGTGCCAGGCCAGAATCAAGACCGTCTGACCGGCGCCACCGAAGATCTTTTATACTCCTTACAGAACGTTACATAGGAGAAATTCTATGATGTGCTCAGTAGCGTGATCGATGCACGTGATCTCTCATAATACCTCTTTTTTAACACACATTCACATTGTTACCCTATGATGAATAAAATAATTAAAAATGTAAGTACCAAATAAAAAAAAATGTTTTACTAACCCGAATTGGACCATATAAAATCTTCGGATATACGACAAAAAGTGAATACTGGTATTTGAGACATTTTCATCTATGCCTACCAATGTTTATACATATTTTAAACTTATAGGTATGTACTAAGCCATTAAGTTGAAATTATAACTAATCTTCGTATAGAGAAAATGATTTGACTACATCTTTATTGTATTATTATCACTTCGTTAAATACTATTAGCCCCATTTATTGTTGCTTAGTTACTGATAAGTTAGAAACAAAAAGATAGAAATCAGTGTTTAACTAAACAGTGACTTAGCAACGTTAACTTATAATTGTTGGTAAGTCACAGGCCGGAATCTCTCCCTTTCAGTCATTATTGATTTGGCATTCGAAAGAAGAAGATACAGCATTGTTTAATTAATCACCCGCTTACCAACGTTTATATGTAAGCCCGATTGTATAGATTCATAGATTATAATACCATTCAATACAAGTAGTATATGTAGTATATAAGTTGTCTGGATTCCATTGTACAAGCTCTGCTTAGTAAGGAATCAGATGGGCGTGTGTAATTACAGGCACAAGGGACATAACATCTTAGTTCCAAAGGTTGGTGGCGCATTGGTGATGTAAGGAATGGTTAACAATTTATACAATGACAATGTCTATGGGCGTTGGTGACTACTTACAGTCAGGTATGGATATGCTCGTCCACCTTTTTATTCTATAAAAAAAATAACATAATCCAAGGATATTATTATAATTGCTAGTTTTATTTAAAAAATATTGTTGAGGTTTTGCAGATGTTTTTTTAAGATATATCTAATTGTAAGTGTAGATGAACTTCTTTGTGTTAAATCAGTACAGTACAGTTACAGCCTGTTAATGTTCCACTAAGGGTTAAGGCCTCCTATCCCTTACGAGGAGAAGGTTTAGAGCTTATTCCACCACGCTGCTCCAATGCGGGTCGGTAGAATACACATGTGGCAGAATTTCAATGAAATTAGTCAATTGCAGTTTTCTTCACGATGTTTTCCTTCACTGTCAATTACGATATGAATTATAAACACAAATTAAGCACATGAAAATTCAGTGGTGCTTGCCCGGGTTTGAACCCACGATCATCCGTTAAGATTTATGCGTTCTGACCACTAGGCCATATCGGCTTTCTGTAAAATGTCTTTCTGTTAAATGCAATGTGCTTTAAAGCTTAAGCTTATATTATTCGAGTATGATATCAATAGAGTTCATGGAGTTCAATATTGAATATTTTTTATCAAGGTTGCGCGTGTTAAGTCGTTCGTGTATTGGTTACATATTGATGACCATTTTATTACTCTTTAAAACCCGAATGTTAAAAGCAGCACAAATTTTTAATTTCAATTCAAATAAAATACATACGTTTACTTTATTGTATACGATTTATTTTATTTTAATTACATATACATAATGTATTTAAATTCTTACGGCCTTATTTATAAACGTGGCTTTGCGGGTGTTTCGTTAGACACTTATTTATCTCCTTCTGTCATTATTGATTTGAGAGAAGAAGCATTGTTTAAATAAACAACGTTTATAAGCATGGCCGTTAATTTATGCTTGAAATTTAGATTTTTTAATAAAGACTTTTTTTAATTTGTTAAGGACCGAAATCTCTTACGAGAGATATATAGTGATATAAATTATTTAAAAACAATTCCAGTTATTGAGATCAATACTTTTATTTTATTCGTGTATTGTGTATTATATATTTATTTCAATTCGTTTGTTCACCTCGCTGCGTTATTCAATTACATGTGCTCTATCCAAAGGTTGTCTGGAATAGATGGTTATCTTAGCGATTATACTGCCCTTGTACATTAAATCGTTATTTCTATCTATATTTTTTTTTTGTATAAAATTAGTCGTTTATTGTATGAGAATTGAAGTGTTTATATATCAAGTAAAATAAACATCCACAATACATAAATAAATTAATTAAATAGATTTAACGTAAGATAGTGATGATATTTGATAATGGTGATATTTTTTTATCCAAACGTCAAGACCACTTTCATTGAATTATAATCAAAGCACTGGATTATTTTTCACGAAATTACTATTGTGATAGTAATAAAAACTAATAAATAGTCAACAACACATGTACTGTGAAATATTACAGTATTTTCTTGTCACACTTGGATGGCGAAATGTCGTGATAGAGTGCTATCATAGTTAGTAACAATTGCGATTCATACAAGTTTATTTTTATTAACGTCGTCTAGAGACCAATCAAAAGCTTCTACGTATATTTTCATGTATTTTAATTAAATTGATATTTTTTTAAATCGATTATGAACTTGTAATATTCCAGCGATGTAAAGTAAATACCTATTTGTAGATTTATTGGGGAGGTGCTTAGCAAAGCACACGAGTACAGAGGTATGGGTTTTGGATGAGTTGTAATATTTGTGTGAGCTAGCTATGTCTGATCGAAGTTGTCCTAGTTTTCCATACAGGCAAAGCTGAGGGCTTAAATATTTTGACTTAACTTTATTCAATATTCCTATTAAATAGTACCTTATATTTATATTTTTGTAACAATTATTGTATACGTTTGTATAATGTGACGAACAAAGTTTAAGTCGATGCATATGAAAATGCATGCAATAGATAGTTTGTGAGGCTTGAGATCTCGTATCCCGTAGATCAGATATATTAATCAATCAATCAATCAACAACCAATCATTGTCCACTGTTGAACATAGGCCTTTCCCAAGGTGCGCCAAAGCTCCTCCGCCTCCTCCGCCGTCCTCCGCCTTCCGCATCCAGTTGGTGCCCGCCACCTTTTTAAGGTCATCGGTCCACCTGGCTGGAGGGCGCCCTACGCTGCGCTTGCCGATTCGCGGTCTCCACTCTAGGACTCGTCTACTCCAACGGCCATCGGTCCTACGAAATACATGACCAGCCCACTGCCACTTCAGCCTGCTAATTTTGCAAGCTATGTCGGTGACTCCGGTTCTTTTCCGGATAGTCTCATTTCTGATCTTATCCTACAAAGATACTCCGAGCATAGCTCGCTCCATAGCACGCTGAGCGACTTTGAATTTGTGGACTAGTCCCGCAGTTAGTGTCCACGTTTCGGCACCGTATGTCATGGCAGGTAAAACGCATTGGTTGAAGACTTTCGTCTTCAAACATTGCGGTATAGACGACTTGAGGACTTGACGATGGTTGCCAAATGCTGCCCATCCCAAACGAATTCTTCGATCAGCGGATCAGATATAGGGCAAATAAAATTTAGAGAGTTTATCTGAGTTTTTGAATATTAGGCGAGATGATCGTTAGTAGTAACCATATGGATATTAATCAAAATATATACTAAGACAAAATTTGTGTTAATTAAAAATATATTCAGTGAATAAAATAATATAAGAATATTTGCTGAACCAATTTAGCGATTATTTAGACATTTTTGAAAATTTGAAAATAATATTACAGCTGTAGGCTCGTTACGAGGGACAGGGATCTTATTCCTGAAAGTCATTCTAGTAATTTAATCGGGAAGCGAAAGTGGGTTTCTGTGACGTCATTATTTATTATATGTGGCTTATATTGGCAGTAACGATTTCATATTCCTTATCGTAAGATAAAATACCACGAAGTAGCACTATTATTTATTCTACTGTTGACTTGACATATTATTTGTAATTATACATAAATAAGTAATTATTTATCGGTAACATTTAGTCCATACACTATGGGGCTAATTGCTTTTTGCCTGTACTACGTACAAATTGCATAATTTCAATTGTTTTGTGATATATAAAGCCGATGACCCAGTGGTAGGAAAACGTGAATATTAACCGAAGATTGCGGGTTCAAACCTAGTCAAGTGCTTAAGATGTGTTTATAATCAACTCGTGCTTGGCAGTCGAAACCTGCCTATGTGGGAAAAAAGTCTACCACGAAAGTTCACCAACCCACGATTATACGAAAAAAATGTGTTAACCCGTTTGTTAAATACTTGGCAACATTACATTTTATAAAAAAATGCTATACTTTGTTCTACTAATTAAACGACAAATAAAACAATTGTTATTTAAACTATATTTTATAAAATGATAATTGGTCTTGTAATTATTATGTCAAGTGAATTATTTATAGAACAAGAAGGTTTATAACGATAAATATGTTCTATCTAGTTCTTAATTTTTTTGTGAAAAGAAATCGGTCACTGATTTTACGATTTCAATATAATAATAATAATATCCTAGGACATTATCAGCCGCGATGGACCAGTGGTAAGAACGCATGAATCGTAACCGATGATCGTGGGTTCAAGCCCGGGCAAGCACCACTGAATTTTAATGTGCTTAATTTGTAATTATAATTCATCTCATGCTTTACGGTGAAGGAAAATATCGTGAGGAAACCTGCATGTGTCTAATTTGAAACACTACTGAAACACACTGAAATTCTACCACATGTGTATTCCACCAACCCGCATTGAAGCAGCGTGATGGAATAAGCTCCAAAACCTTCTCCTCAAAAAAGGTAGAGGAGGACTTAGTCCAGCATTCACAGGCTGTTACGAGGACATTATTACACACGGCCATCTGATCCCACTGTTACGAGGACATTATTACACACGGCCATCTGATCCCAAACTAAGCAGCTTGTACTGTGGAAACCAGACAACTGATATATTACATATACTATTTATCTTTTGTAAATACATACTTATATAGATAATTATACCCAGACTCAGGACAAACAAATATGTTCATGCACACAAATGTCTGTTCTGGGTGGAAATCGAACCCACAACCTTCGGCGTGAAAGGCAAGTATCTACCAAACCCGCCAACCAGCCTGTCAATATATAAAACAAAGATATTGCGTTTCCTTGCAATACAGTGTATTCCGTATCACAAACAATTTGAAAGGTACATACTACATAGATAAATAATTTACTTTACTGGTGGTAGAGCTTTGTGCATGCTCGTCTGGGTAGGTACCACCCACTTATCAGATTTGATACGGAAACCAGCAGTACTTGTTATTGTTGTGTTCCGGTTTGAAGGGTGAGTGAGCCAGACAGGCATAAGGGACATAAAATCTTAGTTCCCAAGGTTGGTGGCGCAATGGCTATGTAAGCGATGGTTGACATTTCTTACAATGCCAATGTCTAAGGGCGTTTGGTGACCATTTACCATCAGGTGGCCCATATGCTCGTCCGCCTTCCTATTCTTTAAAAATAAAATCAACAATGAAGGATCGATATAATTGAAAACAAATATTTACAAAAAAATATATCATCACTTGACTTCGTTCAACATTAAAAAACTTTTAGATCATAGGGCTTCTAACATATTGAAATAAAATACGCAGAGGCTGAGGTACATATATTATACGTATAAACCAGCGAGTCTATTATTATATTATTATCAGGCAGCGTGTTCTCCGTGTATGAATTTAATTCCAAAATAATATACCTGATTTTGATTCGATTAAATAATATTGCTATTATTGTATAAGCTTAGTATAAAATAATCTTTTTTCTTTTATTTATGATTATTTACAAAAGTTTTACACCTGTGTACACGTATTTCGCATGAGAAAAAAATCCTAAATATAAATAAAGTAAGTAAAATAAATTTTGTAATCGAGCGAATTTACTCTTCAAATAAAATGAGACATTTTTATTTTCTAAGTAACAAACACTTAGAACTAAAGACACTAAAGAAAATGGAATTTAATTTATTTACTACACGATTAAAAAATACAGCTGAATTAAATAACCCACTGCAGGTCAGTGACTTGCTATGATCTAGCGTCTTAACGAGACATTCAGATGTTATTGACATAGAGTTGGCAAATATCTATATATAAACAAAATACCACTAATCACGAGATATCCTAAACTATCCGCCCGATTGACTTTAAACTTGTCACAGTTGGAGTAAGTCCCCGACGTAGACGCTCATTAGGAAGGAATTATATACATACATACGCATATATATACGCAAACCAAACAAAATACATATTTCTTCATATCAACCACGCCGTGACGATGATATGTATGTATATATAATATATATAATGAAATAAAGTTCTATATTGGATGTGTTTAGGATGTTTCAGTGTTTTTGTTCGTCGATAACTACAAATATATAAATTTTCAATGGTACTTTTGAATTAACAAAATAATTTTTTTGTTATAAAAGATAAATGAATCAGGCATTCGTCAAAATCATTCAAAGATGTATATTAGATAGCTTTTAAGAGATTTAATTTTTTTAACTATAATGACTTCGACAGATAAGTCAAATAGTCAGTATCTTGATAGGCCTAACATTTAAATGAAAATAAAATTAAAAGAAAAGTAAAAGCCTGTAAATGTCCCACTGCTGGGCTAAGGCCTGCTCTCCTTTTTTGAGGATTGGACCTTATTCCACCACGCTGCACCAATACAGTTGAGTTGATGGAGTACACTTGTGGCAGAATTTTAGTGAAATAAGACATATGCAGGTTTCCTCACGATGTTTTCCTTCGCCGTCAAACACGAAATGAGTTATAAACATAAATTAAGCAAATAAAAATTCAGTGGTGCTAGCCCGGATTTGAACCCACGATCATTGATTAAGATTCATGCGTTCTAACCACAAGGTTATCTCGGTATTAGAAAAAAATTGTTAAGTATAATTATGCTGTTGGAATGTCGGAAGTCGCTTAAAATTTTTTCTGTCGATACTACGAGTCACGAATGCAAAACTGGATCGTTTTTAAATGTTTTTTATTTATATAAAACTTTGGCGCGAATATTTGAGGTTTTTTTTTTTTATTTTATAAAATCACGTATGATATTATTGTTAAAATATAATATACCTATTATGTGAGACAATCGACGTGTTAAAAATAATTTATCTTCAAATTTGATGTTTAAGAAAGAAGGGTAAGAAATTTTTACATTTAGTAAAAATATTTGAGTACATTATAGTTTTTATCGCCAAACAACCATACTAGTTTTGTTGTGTTCCGATGGGAAGGATGAGTGAGCCATTGCTTCTACAGACACAAGAAACTTAACATCTTAGATTCCAAGATTAATGGCGCAACGGCGATGTAGGTAAGCAATAGTTAATATTTCTCAATATGTCTATGTTTGTAGGCCATGGGTGCCACTTACACTCAGGTGGTGGGTTTACCCATTTATTTACCTGTCAACCTTTTTTTCGCTGGAGAAACGCATTTACGCGTTTCCCCCACATGAAGTTAGGGGATAGTCGTGGGGCTACAAAGCCAGCCGTACCCACTCTGGGAGGCACTACGGGATCGCTTACGCATGCTAACGTGAGTTTACCTAAATTAAAAAAAAAATAACACTTTTAACTAAAGCGATATATAAAAACAATAAAACCGGGTTTAAAAACATTTTTACTGTACTATCTGATTTCCATAAGTTTTCTGAAATTGAAATTCATGATTTAAATAAAGTCTGAATATGGGTTTCAAACATAATAAAGGTTAAAGGTTAAAGGGTCTCAATAGAAGAACAAAGTTAGCAAAAACCCGCTTTTTTTCCATTACCGTTTGACATTTCTATAAGCTTTTATTATAGTCCATTAAAAGCTGAAAATTCATTTTAGAATTGTATTTCGTATGTACTAGTTTGAATTTATTAATAGTTATATTTTGTAATAATTATTATAATTGTGTAATAATTAAAGGCTGATAATATATTTCAAAAGTAATTACTAAATATAATATAATTCAAAATTAAGAAAACCACAATTTAATTTTTCTCTGCTAATGAAATTATTATGAAAAAATCATACTTTTAATATTTAATTAAAACAATCTTTAACCTTAGTTTGAATTTGAAATATTATTAAATTGATTTGTATATTCGAATTAAAGAGGACAAATACGTCATAATTTTTTTGTGATCATTGGTTAGTCGTTGAAATATTAACGTTGTTTTTAGGAATTTCATCGAAACTAATTAATTTCCGTAAGAATCACGCGGTGGGACTACGTTTTACAGACATAACCTCGTTTCCATTTTGTCAGTAAAGAGGTTAATGCACGGCTAAGAAGATCTGATTTTGCGGTATGCGTTGGTTATTGGAAATTCGCCAACACCAAAGCATGTCCTTACGTATGGCTTTGTAAAGTATAACAGCATCGTTGTATACCTATTATATACTAGATAATACATTGCATACATTTGCCATAAAACTCTTGGTTTTTTAATTCATTTTTCGACAACAATTCATTACGTTGATTATTATATGAGATTTTTGCGAATTCATGCGAAAGTGAGTTTGTTTGTTACGCTGTTACATCTGAACTACTCAATCGATCATTATTAAATTAATCATAAACATTGTAAACTGAACAGAAAAGAACAAAGGGTCTCTTAAATATACCCCCTCCCTTTACACGTAGGTAAAGCCGTACGTGGATACTAGTTCAAATTTTACCAACTATGTTATTGTGTTTGAATTTGGAGATATAAATCTGAATAAATATTCGATTTCATTAATTAATTAGTACGATTAACTGGTGATAGCGCTCAATATAGACCCGGATCCACAATCAACATGCACAAGTAATTAAGTTAACTAGTTTATAGGACTAGTCAGCCAGTGTATTTGTTCAAGAAACGTAATTCAGTGATACGCAAAACAACGCTAGTATTTCTGTACCATTCTCGATTGGAAATTATTTTCTTTTTAAAACTAACAGTTTGATCGCTTAATGGATATTTTTTATAACGTAAAAAAAGTATTTCATCTATTGGAGCGGTAGCCTGCATTAGCGATAAGGTAATTATTTGGTTATCATCGGTTGGTTGGCTGGTACCAATGTGGTTCTCATATTAGCTATCAAAATTCAGGCTCATATATCTACATAACTAAAAAAAAACAAAATTTTCGGAATGTCAATGCATGATTACAAGAATTCAATGTTATTGAGTATTCTTACCGCCAATTACAATTACATTGTATGGTAATTAGAAGTGTTGTTGAGTTTAAAATGAAATTTATACATCATATATGAAAATAAACGATCACCAACTCCACCTTTTTATCATTTATAATTGTTTATATCGAGTACATAATATGCGTTAATTATTAATTTTATTTAAACTTATAATAAGATTTCAACCTATTATTATATAAATAACGATTTACCCAAAATCTTTTTCTTACTATAAACCTCGACTTTAGTTTTTAAATTCGTTTGAATATAACACACAAAGTACTGATTGTACATATAAATAAAAGCGCCGAAACTTAAATGATAATTGATAGTAGTAAAACTCTGACACAGTTTAATTTAGAGTAAAGAAAATCTATTACAAATGCTAAATTCTAATAATAATTCAAATAAATTATACGTAAATTGCCTTCGCAGATCCATTTCGCCCCAGTTAGATAATCAATTTGCCTTTGTAAAAACAACACGTTTGTATACGGACAAACGTTTGATTTACATTCTCAATCAGAGTACGATGTGAAATACTAATTATCTCTTCATTATTATTTTATGAAGCGATTGATTTAATTTGCAATGTGCCAGGTCGTTCTCTAATTAACTTCGATTTTGTACAGGTTTCGTAGAGTTATTGTTATTGTATACTTCGATTACATTGAATTCGACAAAATAATGTTTCCTGAATAAGTAATTCGATAGTGATTGGTCATCACCACCATATACAAGAAACAATTTGTTTTGCTAACAGATGTGTCCTTATCAAAAATGTTTCGTAAGTGAAGCTACTATTGGCTTGCTACTTACTTATCCGAAGGGTACTTATAATATGGAGATGATGGAGAGAAGAGATGACAAATTTTAACATTTATATAAAACAAAAAACCAAAGCGCTATCAAAGATACTAGGTGTTTATGTTATAATTACTACCTGAAATCCGTTGTTAGAGATATGAACAGTTTCTTATACCGTTAATTTTTTTTTATATAGAATAGGTAGGTGGACAGGCATATGGGCTATATACCTGATGGTAAGTGTTTACCAACGCCCATAGACATCGGCATTGTAAGAAATGTTAAGAATTAAGATGTTATGTCCCTTGTGCCTGTAATTATACTGGTTCACCCTTCAAATTAGAACACAACCATTATACTAAGTACTGCTGTTTTGCGGTAAAATATCTGATGTGTGTACCTAGCCAGACGAGCTTGCCAAAGCCCCACCAGTGAAATTTAATGCACCTTCCTTATAATATATTCTTTGTGTCTTGTAATCACAATCATTTCAATTGACGTAATTATTTATTTCTTTGGGAATACTAAATTGTAAATCAACACATAATATAATAATCTGTTTGTGAGCTCATACCGTAGAGCCGTAATTACTAAAATTTTGTGTTTATATTATAATTTTAAATAAAGGTGTTAACCACACTTTCTCTTGATACAAAATAGGGAAGGTGACACCTGTATAATCAAACATCATAAATCAATAAAATTCTTGACGCTTTCGTAGGGAAAACACACTTAACGTCATAGTTTCTGCTGGTGAATACGTCGACCGTGGCAAGTGAAATCCCCCAATCAAACGAGCTACCAAACCAAGTGCTACGAACAGAAACACTATACAAAGTAACGATCACGTCTAGCCGAAGTGCGATCTCGTAGGAGTAATTTGGAGATAGCACAACGTTTAAAACGAAATCTAGTACTTTTCTCTTAGCCAATGGCACTGCTCAGATATTTACTTTTTTTTTTTTTTTATAGAATAGGAAGGCGGACGAGCATATGGGCCACCTGATGGTAAGTGGTCACCAACGCTCTTAGACATTAGCATTGTAAGAAATGTCAACCATCGCTTACATATCAAATGCGCCACCAACCTTGGGAACTAAGATTTTATGTCCCTTGTGCCTGTAATTACACTGGCTCACTCACCCTTCAAACCGGAACACAACAATACCAAGTATTGCTGTTTTGCGGTAGAATATCTGATGAGTGGGTGGTACCTACCCAGACGAGCTTGCACAAAGCCCTACCACCAGTAGAGAGTACTTGGGCAACTCAACCTTTAGTAATAGTTGTGCCAACAGTAATTCCATAGTGAGTAAAGAAAAAAGTAGTCTCTTTAACTAGTTATCATTATTCCATTGTACAAGTATTAGATAAATTTATTATTGTATTGGTATGGTTTTTTTTCTTGCGTAAAACTGTGACGAAGTCGCCTAATTTTTTTTTTGTTAATTTGAGTCGATTTTGCTATAAAGTTTTCATTTATAATCCGCTATTGTTGTGTTGCGTGACCGTCAAATACCAAAATTCTTGCTGCTTCTATGAATTTCGTGACGGGAAAACTCAATAAAATTCTGTTGTTGGATTTTAACAAAACAAAAATTATATATTTATATAACAATCCATTTTTTTCCTACATACAAAAATATCCAATTAAATTGTCAAGGAATCTAATTATAAAGATATAACATAAAATTACATTATTAATTTTTATTATTTTAGTCAAAGATAAATTAATTAAATTTATTATAAATATTGCATTTAGAGGTGACAGAAGTATCGGTTATTTTTTTGTCTAGATAATCGGAATTGCGATTCAAAGGGAAAATACTGCTAACAACAACAAACAACAACAATTAAATTACATAGTCATGATTTGTACAGTAGCGATGTTGTTTTTTTTTATATATTTAAGGTCTTAATATGAAGTATAGACGTTTTTTTCATTAGAATATTTGAAATACAATTGTCCTCGCTCAGGGACTTCGTCGAAAGAGAGATTTGATTAGCCGCGTCCATTTTGATTATTCTCATTACATTCAAAGAAGATATATTTAGATTCATATCAAAGTGAAACAAACGTAAAATCAACGAACAGATTGATATAATTGTTTCGAATGAATGACTGTTCATCCTTTTAATAATTAAATTGAAGCCATTGAGTTAAATAATTTCATTGTCATTCATATATAAAGTTGTCTAGCGAGTCTGTGAAAATAATATGATTGCGTTTAAGTGCGACACACTCGCCAAAAATCAATATCATATTCATTTATCTTAGTTAGTAGTAACAGCCTGTGAATGTCCCACTGCTGGGCTAAGGCCTCCTCTCTCTTTTGAGGAGAAGGTATGGAGCTTATACCACCACGCTGCTCTAATGCGGGTTGGTGGAATACACATGTGACAGAATTTTAGTAAAATTAGACACATGCAGGTTTTCTCACGATATTTTCCTTCACATAAATTAAGCGCATGAAAACTGGTGCTTGCCCGGGTTTGAACCCACGATCATCGGTTAAGATTCACGCGTTCTTACCACCGGGTCATTTCCGGCTATTTTATTATACTAAAGTGGCATTTTGAATTCACGGGTTGAAAGATTGGTAAATAATATTAAAGATTACGATTTCAAGAGAGAAACATACATATAATCAAATATAAAAAAAAACTTAAAACAACAAGACAAATTATATTGTAAGCTTAGATGTCTTTCAACTTTTACATTTTATATCTTACAGTTTAAGCTTTGTGTTTATAGTCAGTTAGGAGGTTGTCTTTATATACATAAGTAACAAAAGTTTGAAGTATATATAAAAGATAATACATTGTTGCTTTGTGTAAAACCTTTTCAGTTGATTAATTTTCTTTGACAAAGTTTATGGACGTGTCTAACATGATTGTTGTTATTGTTATACACCCGTCTATTTTATCGTTACAATCTAATACGGTAATCTATAGTATGGGCTCGAATAGAAAGGACATTTGTCGACTATTACAATGTCTTCAAAAACACATGTCTGAAGAACCTACTTACTGTATTTTAGATCAAACGTTAAAATAAGCATATATGCATTAAAAGTCTTGTCTTTGTTAATAAACAACAATATGATATTTGAAACAAAACATCTGTGCAGAAGCAGAAATCCTTCTTGTGATCATCACCTATGCCATTGTGAAAGTCGTAAATTTATTCCAACATTCTTTTTTTTTAAATTTAAATCGGGTTTCATGGCAAATCGACCACTTTTTAATAAGTAGTCCACTGCCCATAGACATTGGCTGTAGCAAATAATACCTTAATAGTCAATGTGCCTCTCAACGTTTGGAAAAAAAGATTTTAGGTCCCTTATATCCTTATGTATTAACAATCACCTTCTCTTCAAACCAGTAGATAACAATGATTGCTATTTGGTGGTAGAATATGTAATAAGTGAAATAATAAGATTTTTTAATTCTGTCATTATTATATCAATTCGACAAAATTATCGCACAAACAACAATGTCTTACAAATAGCTATTTACATTTCCTATAACTCACAAAAGATTACTTTGCAAGACATTTGGTAATACTTTTATGGACCTTTCGGACAAACTATATGATTTTCTCGTATAGCGGACGTTATAAATGACGATAATTATTTCAAAATTAACTAACAAGAAAGGGGTTTGGTAGGATATAATTATAGGATATATATATATATATATATATATATATATATATATATATATATATATATATATATATATATATATGTATATGTATAAAATAATAGATATATATATGATATAATTATAGGATATTGATAATATGGTTTGCTTACGCCTACTTTTGATACTGCTGGTAAGAAGTCTACTGAACGCAAAATAAAATAATATATTTCATTTTTGCTTTATCTTTCTTAGTGATGATTTTTTTTTGTGATTTAATGATAGACATGAGTTTATATTGACGATCGGTAATCTAATAAAAGTAATATGAAAGAATATTTATCTTGTTTTATTTTAATAAATAGGATTTAACACATACGTCTCTTCAAATTTTAACTGCACTTCAATTTTTTTATCACAAATCAAATGCTATATTTAGTTTGTAATAAAGCAATATATATATTTTTAGCGACATGCTTAGATTTCGTATAAAGAAAAATATATATTTATATATAGTTTATTAAGGATTTACAAAATATAATAATTGTTAAAACAGTGCTGTGAAAACAGCGCTTTAACAAAAATAAGATCAGGCCAAAGCAGACGAAAGGAAATGTTTAAACATATTAGTTGGGGATTGTCTACATAAATTCCGACCTTCGTTTCGAAGGCTAGCGATATCATAAGGCTTACCCTAAGTACGAAAGGGTGGTTATGTGAGAATTTTTTCGTCGCTAAATCCCCCCTCCATTTCCAACACATCCCTGTTTTACGAGCGTCGTTACTCCGATTTCACTTGCTAATCTTTCTGGCCTGAATCTTATTTAGTTGTGACAAAATTTCGTTTCGTCGACTTTCCTTTTTTGTCTTTTCAGATAATTTTATAACAATTCATCACGTATGCAATTTTTTTACATGCAAAAAGGTATAGACAGCGTGATTTATTATAATTGGATACAATTCGAAAATTAATATCATAAATCTAAATAAAAAAAATTATATTGTATTCCCAAAATAAAATAAAAATACAGAAATACAATATTCATGAGTAATCTTTATATTCTGTACATGTCTATCATTTATATTTTTTTAAAAATAGTGTCAAACATATTGATACAATTGTTTCCTTAATGCAATGGAATAATTGAGTATTTTAGATAAAGAAATTTATTTTATAGAAGACGGCCATCTTCTATACAGATCGAAAATACTCAATTATTGTCTCAAGTAGTGTCTTTCTAAGTGGTTTTAGTACATAAGAATCCTACAAATAACCCAGTTTTTACCACTCAACGGATCTTTGTGAAGGTTGACACCGCGTGAAAAAAAATCATAGCATTGAATTGATAATCCTTGATTGATTGAGAAGCCGAGATGGCCTAGTGGTAAGAACGCGTGAATCTTAACCGATGATCGTGGGTTCAAACCCGGGCAAGCACCACTGAATTTTCATGTGCTTAATTTGTGTTTATAATTCATCTCGTGCTTAACGGTGAAGGAAAACATCGTGAGGAAACCTGCATGTGTCTAATTTCATTGAAATTCTGTCACATGTGTATTCTACCAACCCGCATTGGAGCAGCGTGGTGGAATAAGCTCCAAACCTTCTCCTCAAAAGGGAGAGGAGGCCTTAGCCCAGCAGTGGGACATTAACAGGCTGTTACTGTACTGTTACTGATAATCCTTAGATTTACAATTGAAATTCTTATACTAGGCAATATAGCAATTTTCATAAGTAGATTTCAATGTTAATTTGTAATAAATACTTTTGTAATACGTCGAATTAAAACCGTACGATTATCCCAAAACCAATTTGGAATTTCAAACGATCATTAAAAGATCGGCCGAATATCATCAAGCCAAGCAATCGAAAATTCCACGAAAACGAATAACACCCCTTTAAGGTAGACAAGTGGCACACAACATTCCAAGGCAATGAAGGAGTCACCTTAAAATTTAGATTATGAAGCTGCCTGGTAATGAAAATATACAGGTAAATTTAAATAAATAAATTCAAATGATAGAGAATATACAACAAAACCTTGGCGGCACGTTTTTGGAAATAAAGAATATCGGAAATAAAAAAATACCCCCAAACAATAAACAATTATCACAATTAAAGTAAGGTGGTATAATTACTTTAAAGTATAACTTTAAACAATAGGTAGCCGCTAACTTATTAATTTAACTTAAACTTCTAAACGATTTATACAGATTTTCAATTGAATTATCAATGTTTAATAGACCATAAATCACTCAAAGACTACTTTGATAGAAATTAAATCGCCTTGAAATCAGGTAAAGGATTCCCAAGAACCGTTGAGTGGATTATAGCAAATGGATGAATCTCAAGGCGTTCAGAGTTAACTTTGAGTGGGTTCAACATCATCTTTAAAGAGCTCAAGATTGAGATTTAATAAATTATAATATTTTCAAATTAGACGGTCCAGTGGCTAGCGGAGCTAACTAGAGAATGCGAGTTCAAGAGTTTCTTCCCCAGGGAGAAGCATTTGTGTATATAATAATTCATCTCGTGCTCGGTGCTGTAGGCAAACCTGCATGTGTGCGGGCGACTCCGACACTTCTCGTCAAAAATAAAGCTTTTTTGTGAGAGTACGTACTACCAACATACTCACCAGTAGTATTAAAATGCTTTCAATTGTTGTTTCTTAGTTTAGTAGTTAAAAACACAATAACAATATTTATAGCATTTAGTTAGTGAGTTGCCAGTACCTCTCGCTATACTTATCATAATGAACAGTGTCGACCAATCTTTACCGTAATATTAATAAAAATTAATCTTAACATTATGAAGATGAGATTGACGAGATGAGATACAAATTAAGTGATATTTAGTTTTGATTAGATAGTGTTTAATTTTTTTTTAATTTCATGACATTGTACAGTTTTGGTGATAGTTCTTTAAATTGTACGTAGCTTTTGCTGTAATTTTACCATAACTTAATTTTTTTTATAATCATTAATATATTTTTAAAATACATAAATAAGGTATCACTGCTGGGTAAATAAAAATTCACCAAAAATTATATAAAAATGTAAGCTCATTCCACATACGTAAAAAACCAAAATATTTTCATAAAGAATATATAAATGAAACTCGGAATAATTTATGTAAATAAATAAGTTCTAATATCATCAATAAATAATTGAAGATTTTCCAAAGTACATCATAAAAGTTATCCCTTGCAACGCATTTATTTATCTCAGTATTACAAATTAAATAGAATATACATACATAATTTTATTATTAGATACAAAAATATAATAACTTTTGATGTCCTTCATAAAGCTTATAAGTGAAATTCATCCTTCGTTATTAATTAAAATTTATCAACGATAAAGAAAAAAATACAACGACGAAAAATAATTTAATAAAGAAATAGTCACTCGAATATAAATCGTCATTATTTAAAAGCCATTGTTACGATTGCTACGTAATTAATTTCATTTTCATCTCAACCATATTGTGTCTCTTCAGTACACGTTCTGCTCCACAGATTAAAAATCTCTCTTTTTTTAATTATGCCATCATAACTAGATCGCGTTGCATTCAACCGTGATGCGTAAATTTAATGATGTAGGTGCATTTTGTTCACATAGCCGTTAAATACGTAGAAATGTCAATATTATGAGAGCGTTTTGTAATTTTCATGTGATTTGAAATTCAACTAATGTTTATTACCTTTATCAAATGAATTTTAAATACTTCTAAAATAAGCCAAACTAGGTTGGCTGTTTAAAATAAAAATAAAAAATCCTTCCTTTAATACTCAAATGTATTTAAAAAACAATTTTTCGAATGAATTCTATTTTCAATAATAATATTAAGCATTTCACAGTAAGTGTCCAAATTTTTCTGTTATTACAAAGACTTGGCACCTGTCACTCTGTATTTAGAAACAATATAATTAGTTATTGAATCGACGTTTCAGAACGAGATCTATTGACAAATTAATTATATTTTAAAGTAATTTTGCTAGACGTAAACCTAGAAATAGAGATTTATATTATAAAATAGATATTTTGTTTAAAAAAGTTCCTGGTAAGTTATTTAAAAAACTTTTTTAAAATATTTTATGAACTATGGACGAGCCGGTTGGCGTAGTTGGTTGATGCTTGCCTTTCAAGCCGAATATTGTAGGTTCGATTCCCACCCAGGACAGATATTTATGTGCATGAATATGTCTGTTTGTTCCGAGTCTGAGTGTAATTATCTATGAAAGTATGTATTTACAAAAGAAAAATAGTATATGTAGTATATCAGTTGTCTGGTTTTAAGCTTAATTTGGGATCAGATTGCCATGAGTGAAAAATGACCCAGGATATTATTATTATATTTTAAAAAAATAATGTGAAAATCGTATATTGTGAAAATTGTATTTGTTACAATGATTTTAAAACTTTAACTTTCTGTTTGTCAGTCTGGTTATACCCGTAGCCTCAAAGTAGGTAATTTTTTTACAAAACATTAAAAATGCTATATAAACATTTATGTAGATGTATTTAAAACTATTCTAAGCTAAAAATCTTATTTTCATTTTTAATCTGTAGACGAAGCTGTCGGCGTTATTATTAAAAGGATCATTATACTGAATCGAAATTGGGACGCCGCCAAGTACTAGACCGAATAGTAGTTGCGAGATATGAGAATGTTCGTTGTATGACTCTGATTTTGAATTGCAAATTAAAACCAAAACTTGTACAAATCTATAATAGAGCTGTACGTACAGTTGTACATCCTTTAATACCCATAAACGTAAATAAATAATAACAGGATAAAGAGTGTATGTTTAAAATTATATTTAAATTAAAAATAAATATATCTATAATATAGTTACTCTTATAAGGATATTATTGAACGACGTAAGTAATATTAGATAAAACTTTATTTAATTAAGTATAAAATATAATAGATTATATTTTTTTATTTTTGTAAACTATGGATATATATCGAATCAAGAAATCTTTAATCAAATTCACTAAAGCAAGACTAAATAGCTATCGTTATAATTTACATTCGTCAATATATAATATACCGTAAACAGTCTGTGAATGTCCCACTGCTGGGCTAAAGGCCTCCTCTCCCTTTTTTGAGGAGAAGGTTTGGAGCTTTATTCGATCACGCTGCTCCAGTGCGGGTTGGTGGAATACACATGTGGCAGAATATTAGTGAAATTAGACACATGCAGGTTTTCATACGATGTTATCCTTCACCGTAAGGCACGAGTGGTATCGATTTCGGGTCAGTTACAGTAGAAGTAATAGCCTGCTAATGTCCCACTGCTGGGATAAGACCTCTTCTCCCTTTTTGAGGAGAAGGTAAGCACGCTGCTCCAATGCGGGTTGGTGGAATACACATGTGGAATTATATATTAGCAGTATTATTAATTTGGAAATAAATTAGATATAAGCAGGTTTCCTTAAGATGTTTTTTCTTCACTGTATACAAATTAAGCACATGAAAATTCAGTGGTGCTTGTCCGGGTTCGAACCCACGATCATCGGTTAAGATTCACGCGTTCTTACCACTGGGCCATCTCGGCTTACAATTCAATATAATATGATTATATTGAATTGTATTTCACAACTTACAACTAATCACAAACGCAATTTGAACTCGAGATCAGCACGAGATTCCTTCAAAGGGTCTTTGTGGAACTTACTTATATACTCGTGCGAACGCTCGGGCGTACCTCTTGACAAACGATATATATACCTATGTACATCAAAGTACATTCCACTCAGCCTACATTTTTATCGACCAAGAGGGTAATAAGCCTACAGTATTAGTCTTGTGGTAAATTTTAGTATACTTCACTTCACGAAATCAGTCGTAAATTTTCTAATGCTGGGCAAAGGCTTCATTTTCTGTTATTGGCTTGTTAAAGCCCTACCACGAGGTAAAAATCTTAGGGTTGTCGGTTTGGCAGAATTTCGTCAGATAAATGATTTTTTTTTTAATATTTTTTTTTATATGACAACCCTATACTTTGTATTTTTTCTAATTATCATACTGAGATTGTGAGAATTAGTGTTACTTTTTGAACACTGCATGCATGGGTCTTATATATTTATATACATATAAGACCCATGCTTACTTCGACCTGATGGTTTTTATAAGCAAGTGCTTATAAAAATCATTTCGTTGTCATGTTACCTAATCCACATAGAAAAAAATCTTGTCTTAATATATATATATATATATATAATATATATATATATATATACTTATTTAATATATACTTATTTATTTAATTAAGGAACAAAAATAGCCAATTTATCTAACTACATATGCTGCGGAACTGATTCTTTTTTAGGGCGATAAATGAGGATTCTACTGAAATTTTGATAACGCTATTTTTTATAAAATGTACCCTTGTGGAACTCCCATTCTTTTTACGTTTGAACCACCAATCAGATCTAAAGTTTTAATTTTAATAGTAATATTATACATGATACTAAAGTGTTTCATGCTATACAGAATCAAAAGCGTTAGATAAATCATAGAATACAAACAAACAAAGAATAATGAGAAGTAGATTATACGATAAAAAGGAATAGATTGAAATATGTTTACATTTATAAAAAAAAAATAATTAAAAAATATTACAGTTCAACCTAACTTAATTTATTGTTTATTACATTACTCATTATTACATAAATCATTTGCAACACGGTATTAATCCTTAAATAAACCACAAAGGAAAAAACGTTTTCATTTTCATATTCTTATATAATTCATTTTCAGCTTAATCCAATGTTAAGGAAATAATATTTAAAGTTCAAATATTGCTTTAATTAAATTATTTTTTGGGTTCACTTATATTAAACGTAATGTTTTATATTTAGACAAGCGTGTTATGCGTAGCATGGAATCACTCATTATTTTATTTTTTAATTTTCTATATTATTATTTATGTTACCATGACAGAGCCCTTATTCTAAAGCCAGAATACGACATTAAGACCAAACAGTGATTTTCATAAGATAATTTACTTTACTTTATACTTCATTGTATACCACACCACAAAGAGAAAAATACAAAACATGTTTACTGCCTAAATAAATGTACAATTATGGCGACCTTATCGTTACATAGCGATCTCTTCCAGGCAACCGACGGTGTAAGTAATTTCAGATAGGATATGAGGTAGGTGGTGGTATGAATAAAATAATATTAATATATAATTAAAACAAAACAAATAAACAAATGTAAATACATACTATATACATAATATAATACATAATATAATAATATATAATTTAATATTTATATTATTATTACTGTTGTCTTGTAGACCATAGACGGATTATCCTTTGTTATATATTTCTATATGTATATAGTTTGGTAGTTTTATGTGCCTGCAGGCTTTCATTAACAGACAAAATCAAAATTTGTGGATTGCATTTTTTAAATTATTTTATGTATGTCTTGTATATATAATATATGGTAATTTAATATTTGTCTTGTACTGATGACGCTAGATTTTCAGACAAACATGATGGTTTGAAATAAACAAGAACGTTATTTGCTTGCAATACGTTTAATTATAGATGCGTGCGATGCGTGATAACAAAATTCATTTTGGGTGCGCCAGTGTAATTACATGCACAAAGGACATAACATCTTAGTTCCCAAGGTTGGTGGCGCATTGGTGATGTAAGCGATGGTTAACATTTCTTACAATGACAATGTCGTTCGCTCGTCGCTCGTTCTCTTTTCTATTCTATAAAAAATAGTAATAGATGTATATTTACTACAAATATACTATACGAGACATTGATGTTACATAAAATCCACACAAATTTCATTCCTTAGTTTCACCGTTCGGGGGACAGAATTTCCTAAAATCTTTTCTTAGCGGACGCTTACGTCATAAAATGAACCTACTCTCTTAATTACATACTGCTGGATTAATTAATTTCGGCTTGGCATTGATAAACCGGTCAACATAATATAACGTATAAGCAGTTTTCATATTAAAAATTACTAATATACTTTCGATACCTGTCGATATGTTCTTTTACATTGACATTATCTGTAGAACTTGAAAACAATCGTGAATTATTAGAAAGTGATAAGTGATATTGACCATAATAATTAAAATATTTCAAAAATACACGCATTAGAATAGCAATAAAATAAGTCGGTATATGATGTTTTCTTAATGTGATAAATATTTTTGTACATGTTATAACTGTTTGTCTTCCTAAGATTAAATAAAAAATTAATTATTTATCAAGACTTATGTAAAAAGATGTTGTAAATTAAAGTATGAATAGATCTTCATTGTACATTTTCGTTGATATTAAATAAACGCCAAGGGATATTCAAAAATTGTACTTCAATTTGTTTACAAAATAAATGTCCTTCAATATTGTAACGTCAAACAAAAGCTCTATTAACTGTGCCAGACACCGCTCAGCTTAGTTTGGCGAGTACAAATTTGCTAAGGAAATATTGTTACACTAAATATAATATAATCTCTACCATATCATTTTTATATATAAATATTATATAATTTCCATTGGATTTAGATCCAACTATAGACTAGTTTTTTTTTTTAATGAAATAGCTACATGGACTTCCAAGGGTCACCTTGTGGAAAGTGGTCACCATCGTCTATAAGCATTGGAACTGTAAGAAATATTAATAAAATAACTAATCTTTACATCGCCAATATGCGACCAACCTTGGTAACTAATATGATATGTCTCTTGTCTCAGAAATTTCATTGGCCCATACTTCAAACCGAAACACGAAAATACTATGTGTTGCTATGGCGGTGGAATATTAAATAAATGGGTTGCATCTACGCAGACGGGTATGCACAAAGCCCTACCACAAATTAAGATATACGTTGATATTTATCTTTCACCAATCTTGTCTGTAAAGCGCCATTTTTCTTAGGGAAGTAGATCCACCTTTTTCAATTGTATCACCAATTTCAAACTAGTATGTATCTAGTCAGTATCAAAGCCTTAATAGTCCAGTAATTAAAGCAAGTTAATCTCGAACGATAGTTGCGGGTTCCACCTCAGTTAAGCACTACTCAATTTTCATGTGCTTAATTTGTGTTAATAATTCGTCTTGTGCTGGCAGGGAATGAAAATTTATTTTACCATTGTCTTACTGAACTAATCAGTATGTAAAATTGTATCACATCACAAACCTGAAGAGTTTAAATACTTGAATGCACTAATCGCAGGATAGTACAAAAGTCACAAGCATATATAATATATACCTATTATTAGCACACTTCTATTCTTATAATAATAATAATATAATAATAATAATATCCTGGGACATTTTTCACACACGGCCATCTGATCCCAAATTAAGCTTGTACAAAGCTTGTGCTATGGAAACCAGACAACTGATATACTACATATACTACTTTTCTTTTGTAAATACATACTTATATAGATAATTACACCCAGACTCAGGACAAACAGACATGTTCATGCACACAAATGTCTGTCCTGGGTGGGAATCGAACCCACAACCTTCGGCGTGAAAGGCAAGTGTTCTACCAACCACGCCAACCGGCTCGTCAATTAAGTAAACTTATATTAAGTAAACTTTTACGCTATAAAACGCTACACCCCTAAGGAGTATAGCAATAAGCAAAAACATCACAGTATGGAAAACTGTACAGTAGTACGCGCAGTGAAAATATCTGCGTACAGTAAATTTTCTAAAAAATACTTTAGAATATACCTACCAAATATGTAAGAACGGACGTAATGTTTTTTTTTTTAATTTTTAGTATATAGCCATCAAAGTGAAGACACGGTCTTTCGAATCTGTTTATTTTTGTGATTAGTAATTTTGGCTTAACACAAGCTCCTAATGATATTTATTAATTACTACTTGGCTATTGTATATATATTATATATATCACATTTTAAATTTTCAGGCCTAAAATTATGCTCCACGAGACAGAAAATAATCGATTTAATAGAAAAACAAAATCAAAATATACTTTAACCAAGTAAATTTTTATTCAATGTAAAGCAACACTGATGGAAAACCAGCAAGAAACTCATTTATGTCAATCAAATATTATGCCATAAGGTTAATATAATAGATTCTGCCATAATAATACTTACGTAATTATAATTAATGATTGTATCCGCCTTTCTAAAAATTATATCAGCGCTGTCAATTGTGTCCAATTTCTGATCTACGCGCCTACGAGATGTGTGTAGTACTTTGTAGTGCTAAGTTCTACAACATTTTAACTTGAGTATTTTAAATATTATCGGAAATACTTTATTGAATTTGTGGAATAATATTTTTATTCTATAAAAGTTTTTTTTTTCATTTTTACTATTTACCTGTACTAATTAAAAGCAATAAAATGTTTAATTATTTATTTGCAAAATCATCGATTTTATTAGTATAAACATCTTGTAAAATTTTTATGATAAGGATTAACTTTAGTAGGTATTTAATTGTAATATTAACATTAAATTGTTAATATATAGTTTTTAAAATGTCAATAAGTTACTGTACAATTTCAAATTAAATAAAAAATTCAATCACAGAATTTTACGATTATTTGATTTAGGGCAAACATTTAAGTTTTTATATAAAGGTTACAAAAGCAAGCACGACCTCAGTATGCTCAATCCACTCTCATAAACTTCTTATTCGGATACAAAGGAAGTACGCGTAGCGTAATTATTTTGTGTTACGAGTACCTTTCAATTCGACACGATTAAAAGTATCTTCGTCATATGTATCTCAAAATATATATTTATATAAGTATAAAGTGAAAATTTTATTAATAATAGTTGTTATATATTACGTTTAGTTAGAAATGCTTACGGCCTTAATTATAAGCACTGCTGTTTTGTTAGTAAAACACTGATTTATATCTATATTAGACTGATATATATATATATATCAATAATGACAGAAAGAGTTTTGTCATTATTGATTTAACATTCGAAAGAAGACACAGCATTTTTTAACTTACGCGTTCAACAACATTTATAGGAGGCTTTAATAAATAATTAAAAAATGTACCTTATACCCTTATATTTGACAATTTAATCGGCTTTTGTGTATTTCAAAAATAAATGCGTGCAAATGTTCAGACATGATCGTTTGAGAAAAATTCAAACGAATTTATTACTATGAATTTTATTATATTATAGTACAGATAATTAATGATTGAATGAATGAAATGAATGCATTCAAAGAATAAAAGATAGAAGTATTACAATTGATATTAACCCATACTTGTTTATTTATATATGTTATATGTTAAATTTGTAACGAAAACTAACATAGCTGAAAATATGTATTTCTTACTATATAGAAGTATTTATCAAACTGAACAAGAATTGATTGCCTCCGATTCGGTTGTATCATTTCTTTTTTTTATCTATACCGTCTCTGTCATAGCTAACGAATAACTTTTGAGGCAAACAATCATAAATAATAAATAAAATAAACGTTATTTTACAAAATAAATTATATTCAAATTTACTACGGTAAGAAATTCAGTAATTACTCATATTCATCAATCGAAATAATTGTAATAATTATAATGAAATTAACATTTCCCCTATGAAATTCCGAACGCTAATATTACACACAACAATTATATGCTAATATGTATAAAGCATTTAATAATAGTTTTGAAAAAACAGTAACTTTTACTTATTTCCCTTTTGAGATAATTGTATTTATATTTCATTAATTAATGGGAAGTAAAATAAAGTGTTTAATAAATGAGAGCATTTAATGAATATATGAATATACAAGATTAATCGTTTTTTTTTTCATTAAACGTTTGATATTCTAACTCAAATTTATTAACTTATATACTAATGTGTGTGATCTGTGAACATGAAAGGGTTTAAAAGTCTTTATTGAAAATTCTCCCGGAAATCTGCGCTGAAACCATACATGATAAAAGAAAATAATAATAATAACGATGTAATAATATTATAATATTTATTACAAGTCTGCTTGTCAAGACTTGTTTTGATAAATGACCGTAATCGTTACACAGGATGTGGGACTACAGCAGATAATAACGTCTGTCGCATCATCCGATAAAACAAATCGTAATCTTCATTTATTATCTGTGTTAAAGTTTACACATTTATCATTTTTTTTATTATACCGTAATTTTATTAGCGTAATAGAATTTATACGCTATATAGATTTATAGCTATATTTATGCCTGTAATTATTTATTAGTTGTTACAAACCTGTTATTGAATGACAACAATTATAATGACGCGAATTTAATAATTTAATAACATTTATATTTTATAAACTTACGTGCAATTCATAGTCGAAATTCCACCAGTTCACGTGCGTAAACATCAACACACACACACACAATCACTCTATAGATTCACAAACACTGATCATTTATAGAACATACTTTCGCAATCATTTGCACGAGTCGAGTCTCAGCGTGTCAGCGTGGTCACCGTGGCGAGGGTGGCGTCGGACTGAGCGCGGGGGTGCGGCGGGGCAGGGGAGAGGCGCCGCGCAGGCGGGTAGCGGCACGGAACTTTATTTTTCTCCCGGATTGCCCACTTATCTTTGCTGATGCAGACTGCAAAGCAAAAGCGCAATTAGAACGTCGCCTGAGCGGGAGTTTGATTCGAATTATGTTACTCTCGATGAAACGTTTCGATGCGGTATTGATCGTGGTTGAACCAATACATTGGATGTATGATGTACAGTGGTAAAAGATTTCAAATAAATAAACATTTATATATATAAGGAATTACATTTGAAATTGGCGTTTCATATGGGTGAATATAAAGTTAATTTATTTTTGTAAAATATATTTAATTAATCAAAGTATGCACCGTTATTCTATACACTTTTGCCATCTCATAGGTAGTTCATTGATCCCTTTACATAAAAAACCATGGGGGCGAGAGTCAATAAACTCTTTAAAGGCGGTTTGGACCGCCGCATCGGAGTTGAATTTTTTTACTTGTAAGAAGTTGGCCAAATTCCGGAAAAAAATGGTAATCTGTTGGAGCAAGGTCCGGGGAGTACGGTTAATGTCGCAGACATTCCAATTGTAGCTCATATAACTTAGTGGTTGTTTGTTGTGCAGTGTGTGGTCTTGCGTTGTCGTTGATCAATCTCAGTTGTTTAGCAGCTAGTTCTTCCTTCATGGTTTGCAGTTGATGACTATAGATATCTGCCGTAATCGTTTGGCCAGATTTTAGAAAGCTGTAGTGAACGACACCGGCGCTAGTTCACCAAACACTCACAAGTAACTTTTTCTGAGTCAATTTTCGTTTAGGACAGGATTTGGCTGGGTCTCCAGGGTTCAGCCATTGCGACGAGCCCTTCCGATTATCGTTTAGTATCCAATTTTCATCACAAGTAATGATTCGATTTAAAAAAAACCTTCATTATTATGTCAGTTGAGCAAAGTAACACAGCAGTCGACGCGTGTTTGCTAGTTCGATTCTCTCAATTCATGAGGTACCCATCGTTCAAGTTTTTTTACTTTCCCGATTTGCTTCAAGTGGATTAATACAGTTTTATCACTTACCCAGAAGCCTGCAGCTATCTCTAAAGTGCTTTGTGATGGATCCGCTTCCACAAAAGCCTTTAATTCTTCATTTTCCACTTTGGTCTTCCGCCGTCCACGGGGTTGGTTCTGAAGGTCGAAAATGTTGAAACCAAAAATGTACCGTGCTTTCTTTTGCGACACCAGCGCCGTACACATCATTAATCCTTCTAGCTGTTTTTGCAGCACTGTTGCCACGGTAGAACTCGTACTCATAAATATACCGATATGTCATGTTTTCCATTGTGCGGTAATAAGCGACGCCAAAGAAAAAAATAATGAGGAAAAAACAAATGAATGACTGTTTTCAATACTCAAATGTACCAGCTAAATGAATTTATAAATTTGAATTTGGAATTCTTAACCAAAGAGGAGGTATTTCAGATCAAAATGGTCAGTACGACAAAACGCTAATTTCATATGTAAGGACCTACTATGTTAACTAAAAATAATATATAACCGCTTGCTTTTCAACAAACTGAATATAGGATTATTCGCCATGATGTTTAAAAAAAAAGTACTTAAAGTAGAATTTCATTATACTATAGATACGTGGATGGTCAAATGGACCAACTGGTGGTAAGTGGTAACCACCGCCCATAAATATTGGCGCCGTAAGAAATATTAACCTTTGTTTACCTGGATTCGAACCCACGATTGCCGGTTAATATTGACGTATACTATCCCTTCTCGGCTATTAATTTTTTTTGAACTGGAACTGAAACTTTTGAGGCCGAAAACAACAATATTACTATTTTTTAGTCTCTTTGATGTGATACATGTATTGACGCGCCAAAGGTACGAGCGATGCGTATGCCGTGACGAAAAACGGCATGACACTCACATGGAAATGCCATCACACCCCCTGTCTGCTTCCTCTTTACTTGACCTTCGTAAGTAATTTACTAACTAAATTATGTTTTATTTTATTTAAATCATCAATTTTAATATCTTACAACCACCGGTGACATATGAAAGTCACTTTTTATATTTATATTTAATTGAAACATACTTGGATAACATTTGAAGATCACGAGAATTCTATTTACTTGAGTGCTTCTGACTTATTAACAACTTATACTTATTATTCATCTCGTGCACTTTAAAAACATCTTTAAATTCAGGATTATTCATACCAAGAATTTGTGATTAAATGTGTCTATGGAAAATTACTGAAAAACTTTTTGAAGTGTATGTATTATGTACGCATATTATTTTGACTAATTTTATAACATTACGGATACAGCTTCATATTTTCCTCTTAAAGTTTTTTTTCTCTACCAATACTATATTTACTGAATACACTAATTATTTTTCTGTATAAACGAACTATGCAAAAATTCACATAATATAAACATTCTCTTTAAGTTTAAGTCGAATATATAATTTACGGTGTAAATACAAAAGGAATAAAAAAAATAATACAACAAACACGCACGCAAATCCAACTTAGCACCACTTCAGGTAGCTCATTTGCAAGTTCTCCTACCTATGTGTGGACCGGGACAGCGCTCAGCATACGCTGGAGCCCCGCGTGGAATGTGGAGAGGGAGATCCTGGTCCGCGAAGTCAGACAAGACCTGCCCCTGCGAGCAATCGTGGCGGCGATGCTCCGCAGGGAATAAACGTAGCCTCCTTCTGTGAGACCGTCATGATCCAGGTCCAGAAGGAGATCGTGGAGCGGGAACGGGAAAGAGCCGATTCTGCTCGGCGGAGACGACGTCGGCGTCGTCTCGGCTCTCCCACAGACCCTACGTCAGGGGCTTAAAAGTTAGGGCGTAACCCTGGGGCCGTGGATACGTGAGGTGGGGGCCTCGCGTGTCTTATTTCAGACGGGCCTGAGGAGGACGGCAGCCGAGATGGCCTCGTGCTGCCGTACGCACTAGTGAGGAGTGCAGGGGGCCGGAATTGCCTTTGCACCTGAGCCACGAGCGGAGCAAAGCACGAGAGACGCCGCGGATGCGTTATATCAACACGATCCCGCAGCCTCTCCGATCCGTGCTGAGGATGGGCCATCGCAGTGATTTTAGTGGGTAAGAATCCCCACATAACCCGGTTCCACCCCCATAGGACCCGGGTACCTTTCTGAAGGTTTCCACTGCGAGAAAAAAAAAGTGGCTAGATGAAAGGCCGCAGACTCGGAGGTCCTGGGTTCAATTCCCAGTTCGGGCCAGTAAAACTTATTGGGTTTTTCCGTCAGAAAATTCTCAGTAGCAGCCCGGAAGTTGGATGGGTGTACACTCCTGTACCTTAGAAAAAATGTAAAGCCGTTGGTCCTGCGCCTGAACACTTTCCGGTGGTGTTGGATTGGCGTTCCAACGGATTATGGGAATGGATAGTGCACCTGTGTTTGTGCACACCCTTGTGCACTATATTATGTCCTGCGCAGTTGGCTAATGTCTCTCGAGATTGGCCGCCGAGGCCGAAATCGACCCAGATGACAATATTATTATTTAATAAAAAAACCTTAACGTGAGAACCATACGCGATCTCTTAAACCACTCGCGCCTTTAATTAACCAAAAAGTGAATTAGAGAGCGTATTAATTGTGGGCACCATTATCTCACTCTGAGTTAATGGTGCCGATTGCAGGTAAAAACATTCTGATAACAATATCCCGATATATAACAAAATAATTAATTAACATTAGCTCTTGTTGCAAGTAAGTTACACTTAATACTTATGTGAGATCTAGGGCGGGTCTAGTTGGGTATTGTTTCTCAAGAACCAATCCCGAGGAATCTAATTGCGAAACTTCGTAATTCCTATCACCGGGACTTGTACGTACCGATCAAAGTAAAGGCGCTAAGAAAGCCTTTTAAAAGTTTCCTGTAATCTGCTTAGATAGTGGGTTTGTTCGGGAAACTGGATAAAAAAATTTATAATATCGACTAGCTTTTACTGTCTAAATTCAATCGCTAAAACTATTAATGTTTTTTTTTTCTTATAAATAGCTTCTGCTATTGAAACTAGAAACTTTCGAATACGGTATCGTACTTTTCGCTATGCCGTACTAAATAGTTACAAACGGAAAATCCGATTAAACTTGTAGTCGCAGTTTCAAGTGGTTTTAAAATAAAATACATCAATTTGTAAGCCGTGCCGTTATCAAGCCGTATGCCGTGGAGTACCGGCGTAGAATAGTACTCCCCCAATCTCATCCCGTGGGTGTCGTAAGAGGCGACTGAGGGACGGGGAAAAGGGGGGATGGGCAGCAGCGTCCCCCCCCATAAACATCTTACCCCCCTACTGCGCTCGCCAACACGCCTGCCCAGCGCGGCGAGTATGGGCAAACCCCTTCCTTAATGGCAGATGCGCCCAAAAAAAGGCCCCCAGTTACCGGCAAGCCCGCTAGGCCCGACCAAGGTAGCGGTCGCGGTATCGGCAGGGCAGAGGGTGCTAAGAATCACCGGTTCCCTGCAGGCTACGTATAAAACGACTGCACATGGCAACGTATAATGGACGCTCGATGAGGCTGGACCATCACCTCGCCGAATTAGAAGTAGAGTTAAGTCATATAAACTGGCATATACTGGGGTTATCTGAAATCCGAAGACAGGGGGAGGACACGATAACTCTAGAGTCCGGTAACTTACTCTACTTCCGCGAAGGTGATAACCTCTCCCAGGGTGGTGTCGGTTTTCTAGTCAAAAAGGATCTCATTAGCAGCATTGTGGAAATCAGTAGTGTGTCGAACCGGGTAGCGTACCTTGTCCTAAAACTTTCCGACAGGTACTCCCTGAAGGTCGTACAGGTATATGCGCCAACTTCGACATACTCTGATGATGTGGTGGAAGCGATGTACGAGGACATCGCAAAGGCCCTCAACGACACCTCGAAGGCCCACTACAATGTTGTTATGGGAGACTTCAATGCTAAAGTGGGAGTACAAGATAGCGGTGAATCAAAAGTCGGACCTTACAGTTTGGGCTGCAGAAATCACAGGGGGCAAATGCTGGTAAACTTTCTCGAAGCGCAGGGGCTTTTTTTGATGAATTCTTTCTTTCAAAGGAAGCCTCAGAGGAGGTGGACCTGGCGAAGCCAGACCGAGATAGACTATCATTTCGAATAAAAGGCACATATTTAGAGATGTTTCAGTGATCAACAGGTTTAATACCGGAAGTGATCACCGCTTGGTTCGAAGCACTCTAAATATCAACTTAAAAGCCGAAAGATCGAGAATGATGAGGTCTACTCTCCGACCTACCATGCTCCAAGCTGCTCAAGGCTCCGAAAAGTTCCAAATGGAACTTCAAAATCAATTCACCGCGTTGGAAACCATAAGCAGCATTGATGAGAGAACCGACACGCTGGTCAAAATACTGCAAAACACATCCCGCAAGTGTTTTCCGCCACAGAGAAGTGACAACGCACCAAAACTCTCTGCTGAGACACTCGAGCTCATGAGAAAACGACGAGAACTACCATCGTTTTTGTCAGATAAGGCCTTAAATCGAATAATAAAAACGCTGACGCGACGCGATCTCCAACGCTCCAATACCCGTGCCATCAAGGCTGCGATTGAGCAAAATCGGGGATCGAAAGTGTTCGCTCGCAAGTTTGGGAGGCCGCGTCTGACAAAACTTAAAACTGAAAATGGTGGGGTCGTTACCTCTAGGCCTGAGATTATCGGAGAAGTAGAGAGGTTTTATGGGCAGTTGTTCTCTTTAAGATCGGATAAACCCGTGGGAATCAGTATTGATGACCAGCGCGCCTCTCTTATGCGCCATTACTCCGAGGAGCTCCCGGTCATTGACCAAGGAGAGATTAGGGAGACCAATCTCCCTCCTGAGTCACGTGTATAAGCTGTTCTCAAGAGTCGTCACGAACCGTCTCGCCAGACGACTTGACGAGTTCCAGCCCCCAGAGCAAGCCGGCTTTCGATCAGGCTACAGCACCGTGGACCACATCCATACTGTTCGGCAGATTGTGCAGAAGACCGAAGAGTACAATCAGCCGCTGTGTATGGCATTTGTGGACTACGAGAAAGCCTTCGACTCCATCGAAACCTGGGCAGTGCTCGACTCATTGCAGAGATGTCATATCGATTGGAGATATATCGAGGTACTGAGATGTCTGTACAACGTCGCTACAATGACTGTCCACATCCAGGACTGTAAGACGAAGGCGATCCAACTGCGCAGAGGGGTGAGACAGGGGGATGTAATATCCCCGAAACTGTTCACTAACGCGTTGGAAGACGTTTTCAAGACGCTGGATTGGACTAGGTATGGAGTCAATGTAAACGGCGAGTACATCTCACACCTTCGATTTGCCGACGATATCGTCATCATAGCAGAGTCGCTGGAACAACTCACCGAAATGCTGCGTAGCCTAGGCGAGTCTTCCCGGTGTGTCGGTCTCGGTATAAACTTGGACAAGACCAAGGTCATGTTCAATAGGCATGTCGTGCCGGGACCGATATACATCGAGGGGAAACCTCTCGAAGTTGTTAGTGAATATACCTACCTAGGACAGAAAATACAAGTCGGTAGGAACAACTTCGAGACGGAAGCCGATCGAAGAATTCGCTTGGGATGGGCAGCATTTGGCAACCTTCGTCAAGTCCTCAAGTCGTCTATACCGCAATGTTTGAAGACGAAAGTCTTCAACCAATGCGTCTTACCTGCCATGACATACGGTGCCGAAACGTGGACACTAACTGCGGGACTAGTCCACAAATTCAAAGTCGCTCAGCGTGCTATGGAGTGAGCTATGCTCGGAGTATCTTTGAAGGATAAGATCAGAAATGAGATTATCCGGAAAAGAACCGGAGTTACCGACATAGCTTGCAAAATTAGCAGGCTGAAGTGGCAGTGGGCTGGTCACGTACGTCGTAGGACCGATGGCCGTTGGAGCAGACGAGTCCTATAGTGGAGACCGCGAATCGGCAAGTGCAGCGTAGGGCGCCCTCCAGCCAGGTGGACCGACGACCTTAAGAAGGTGGCGGGCACCAACTGGATGCGGAAGGCGGAGGACAGGGAGCTTTGGCGCACCTTGGGAAAGGCCTATGTTCAGCAGTGGACAACGATTGGCTGTTGATTGAATTTGTAAGTGTTAATAAAATTATTACAATAAAATATTTTCAAGGTTACTTTTTAATTATAGTTTGATTCGAATTTAGTTTATATTCATTATTTATGGATAAAATGCGTATTAAGTATGAATATATATACTTGGTGGTAGGACTCTGGTGTGCAAGATCACCTGGGTAAGTACCACCGACTCATCAGACATTCTACCAACAAACAGCAATAATAAGTATTGTTGCGTCCCGGTATGAAGAGTGAGTGAGCCAGTGTATCTACACAAGGGACATAATATCTTAGTTCCCAAGGTTGGTGGCGCATTAGCGATGTAAAGAATGGTTAATATTTCTTATAGCATCAGTGTGGCATGAACACTCAGCATCAGTTGGTCCATTTGCCCGTTCTCTACCTCTATTTTATAAAAAAAATATATTTATGCCATTACATATGCCATTAAGAAAAGTTATAAATGCAATAAAGCATAATGCTACGACCCACGGAGACGAGCAGAAACGTTGTACATTATTGAAACCATACGAAGCACTTACTATATACATATATACAGATCAAAATTAATAAGAACATTACACATTATGATCGCTCTGAATGATATCAAGAATATAACCAGCGTCTCCCCATTGAACCAAAAATTTTAATGAAAAATAAACCATCTCTCATGTCTCAGTGGAGACATTTCGTCTTCACTATAACATTATTAAAATATCTTTAAAAATTACTCACTATTTTATCAACTAGTTTAACAATTAAACAATTTTATTTAAATTAACCTTTTATTTTGAGTTTTAGACATAAATTGTTTTTTTACAAGTCACAGGTCTTACTTTATATAGTACAAAACAATGTTTACTCGTAATTCTACGTGTATAAATGAGACAATTCTTTTAATATCACCTACATGTCAAATTGTAAATGTGTAATACAAAAGAAAATGAATGAACGTAATGATATAGAAACATTAATTATACCAACGACGTCTAAAGTCCCCTCATAGGGAGCTCGAGACCTACAAAATGCAATTTTTATTGACACATTCACACACACATTCGCAGTAACCACTAGCGTTGTGGAGGTCATTATATTTAGAACGGTGGGACGTTGGGCGACCATAATTTGTTCATTTTATTAGATAATAGAAAATACCAGGTGTTGAAAACTTTGAAGTAAGTAAACGGAGCTTAATTGCGTTGTTTTAGGTCATTTTTTTAATTAGGTTACAAGAAAAAAGGTTCTTCATTTTTTGTGACAGTAACGTTAATTTCCATCAATTTTTCATAGAATTTACTTTTTACACTGTTGACGTTGTTACATCAATTTTTTTTAACTTTTTTCGTTGGTTTTATTCTTTCTTCGGTATAAGCAAATATTATTTTGTATATTAAACAATGTTACTTGGAAACAATTACACTCGTAATGTCAAGATTAACAAATAAATATTTTTGTTTTTGGTCATGTACAAAGTAATTTAAAAAAAATTGCCCACATGTGAATCCATCAACCTGCAAAAGGTGTAAGCTCCGAACCTTCTCCGCAAATGAAAAGGAAGCTTTAACACAATGAATGAAACATTTACTGTTTATTTTATTACTTTTTATCTCCGCATCCCTTTATAATTGATCATTTCATACCAATCTATCTTATTTTAAATTTCCGCATTAAAATATTCAATTCCTATTCACGTTAAATTTATTTTATTTATATCTAGACTTAATTATATTGTTAATAAATAATCCCATATGTCTCTAATAGTTTAAAAATTTAACGAACTAATCTTTAATGTGTTCATATGAATAACATAACATGTTAATAATCATTTTATTATTTTAATTTCGAAAGAATAACTCACACTGGGTAGATTTTTCAATAATTTAATTACAAATGATTATATTATAGTTCGATTATATTTTTGTGTATAAAAAAATAAAAATTATGGTATCCCTACTCACCCATGATTAAAACGTCCGAAGCGAAGCTCCGTCAGATTAGGGTAGCTAAAGGGGGGCCGGTCCCTGGCGAGCAATGCTTCCCGCGTTCACTAAGAAAGTTTTGTTTAATCGGTGTCTAGACTTGGCCATATAGTCAAAGTCCATACAATATTAATAGATTTTTTATAGTATAAGTAGGCGGACGAGCAAGTGGGTCACCTGATGGTAAGTGATCACCAACGCCCATAGACATTGGCATTGTAAGAAATGTTAACCATTGCTTACATCGCCAATGCGCCACCAACCTTGAGAACTGAGATGTTGTGTTTCTTGTGCCTGAAACTACACTAGTTCACTCACCCTTGAAACCGGAACACAACAATAACAAGTACTGTACTGTTATTTTGCGGTAGAATATATGATGAGTGGGTGGTACCCACCCAGACGAGTTTGCACAAAGCCCTACCACCAGTAAATATAATAATATCGATTTATTTATTTTACAAAGTACGAAGTACAAGCCACTCCTTAGATCTTCAATGCAAGAACTCATGCACCCCTGTAAAGATTGCTTCTCTCGCTATTTAAATTGGATCATCCTAACAAAGGACTTTGTTGATGAGCCAGACGGGCCTGAACACCATACAGGGCCAGAGAGGAAATATTCGTGTAATAATAATGTATTTTGCAGCTAAGCGATGCAGGCTTCTGCTTTAAAATATATTTTTCATATATTTTAAGCTAGCTGTTGATAGTTATGCCCGCGTGGAATTCAGGTTGTATAGTAGCAGAGCGTTAGGCTAAAAGGAATGCGTTATATTGATACCAGTTAAACTACACCGATTTAGATATTGTTTTTTTTTAAATGTCAGTAATTTAAAACACTTCAACCTTTATAGTTTAAATAAATTAAAAAGAACAATTTTCGTCTTTAATTTACGTATCATATTAACCATAGATATTGGCTCTGTTAGTATTAAATATTAACTCTCCCATTCAATGTTCAACGCACCACCACCTTGCTACTAAGATGTTATGTTGTGTCTGAATTTACGCTAGCTCATGCTAACTTTCAAACCAGAACACGACAGTACTAAGTATTCCTGTTTGGCAGTAGAATAGTCGTATGTGTAAGTGTGTGCGCCAACACAATTGCACTCTCTATTACCTAACTCTCACAATCCGAAGGACCACGAAAGAACAGCAATTCGACACGATCGGAAAGATTTCAGGTACAGAACAAATGGCTTTATATGCTTTCTGAGGCACGAGAGTGTACACACATCCATTTTCCAGACTCCGAATAAATTCTTATTCGGAGTACTACTACTAGCTACTGAGAATTTTCTACAGAAAGACCTAATAACTTCTTACTAGCCCGATCTGGGATTTGAACCCAGGACCTCGGCGTCTACGGCCTTATATCTAGTCACTAGACCAATAAGGCTGTCAGCTAATAGTATATAGTTACTATGTTAAATTCCTCGTACTTTTTCTTAAATAGAATTCTCTTAATTAAAATTCTAGAGGAAAATGGTTCCGTTAGAGGAAAATATTTCAATTAATAGTACATTTTTAGAGCAGTCCAGTACCAGTAACCAGTAACAGCCTTTTAATGTCCCACTGCTGGGCTAAGGCCTCCTCTCCCTCTTTTTTTTTTTGGGGAGAAGGTTTGGAGCTTATTCCACCACGCTGCTCCAATGCGGGTTGGTGCAGTCGCCGGTGCTAATTGTGTATTGTAATAATTTATTTATCATTATCGATCACTGGAAATAAATCTTAAGATCAATAACTTCTCTTCAGGGAAGATAGCTAAAGTAATAAAGAAATTACGGAAGGCAATTAAAATTGTACATAAAACTTGCACATAAAACTATCAAACTCAATCAAAACAAAAAAAGATACTCAAAACGCATGGACACAATGTAAAAAAAAACTATAAATTATTGATGGGGCAGTTGGCGTAGTTGATAGATACTTGCCTTTCACGACGAAGGTTGTGGGTTCGATTTCCACCCAGGACAGACATTTGTGTGCATGAACATATCTGTTTGTCCTGAGTCTCGGTGTAATTATCTATATAAGTATGTATTTACAAAAGAAAAGTAGTATATGTAGTATATCATTTGACTGGTTTCCATAGTTAAAGCTCTGCTTAGTTTGCGATCAGATGGCCATGTGCGAATAATGTCCCAGGATGTTATTTATATTTATATTTTATTATTTTTGCTATACAATACAAATCCAGACGAGTTAGTTCATTCCAATTCCATAGTTTATTCCAACTTTTTGTACGTCCGACGTAAGAACTGTTAACTATACTTGAGTTACATTCTTTGTTCTTGTAATTAAGCTGGATGATTCGTTCATTAAATCGAAATACAGAAATATATGATATTAGAATATTTTTATTTAACCAATGAGTTATATCATAAGCTTTCGCCAAGAGACAGATTTATTTAACCCGTACTTTGTTAATACATAGTACAACAAATGCATCAATTTTTATGTGAATATTTCAATATCTCGTAATATTTCTAAAACGAATAAACGAGGTTCAAATTGAAAATTTAAAAGGCAATGTTTATCTAGATATAACTAACGTAAATATTATTTGTTTAGATACGAACTAATACTTTGTGATGTTAAAATTGAATAGAATTTGATGTGGTATGGTGTCGCTAACTTTTCTGTAGATATTTTGAAGGCCTACAAATCAGTCACATATAACTTTTGAGTATATAATACACTATGGCATTTTTGAGTATATAAATATTGAGCTATATCTCAAAATTTATACAATTTATAGTACATTCGACACAAGACAAACATAAAAAAATTATCACCTCTTATATTTTGTTAGACGTTCTACTGAGTTATATTACCATGGTGACGAGATCGCTGAATCGTCATGTCATATAATATACGTGTGGTAATAATGTACATCACGATAATAATAATTAAATGTAAATTTTTGTATTATATATTATAAGGCATAGATATGCTCATACTCAAATTTAAATAGTATTAACTTCATCAGATCAAAGACACGTTCGGGTATGTATCAAGGCCTCTCCTGCAATATTTTACAATACGTCGTAGAATGAAAGGTGATTGATACTCAACTTCAAAGGGGCTATAATACTTCAACGTATGTCTGATTTGACATTAATAGTATAATTTATTATAGGTACCTAATTCAAAGTTTAAAAATAATAATTAATATCAAGGTCTAAATATATTCAGATTTAGATCAAAATTAAAAGTAATTATTCTACAAATGATGACATTGTGGAATAGTAGCAATTTGTCTCCGTTGAAATAAAGCAAATCTCCCTGTTGTGAGTTAAATGCATAAATAAGAGATGCGCTTGTAGATATACTTTAAATTATGCTAAATAAGTTCTAGCATTAATGAATAAACTACCTGTTAGTAAACCGATGATGATGACGATTGACTTTTTATGAAAACAATTTAACCACAAATACGGAAATTAGAAAATTATTATTAATTAGAGCCTTAGAGAGATTAAAAGTTCAAACTGAAGCAATCACTGAATTTTTATGAGTAATGTAATGTAATGGTTCCCAATCAACATGGCTTGTGCGTATGCCTGATCTTCTTAGTCAGAAATTCTTTAATTGCACTTACGCGAGGTGCTACCGCGCTTTCACGAACTTCTACTCTGAGCATTCGCAACATACTCTACGCAAGATTTGAAAATACTAGTTCTACTACAACTACTACTTCAAGAAATAAAACTGATTATGAGTAGTAGTACTGATTATTATTCTTTATAATTGAATTATTACCATCTCTACGTATTATAAATGTTATTGTCTCATTTTGGTACGTCCTTAAGATTACATTAAATTTATTTTATAAAAGTAAAATAACTAACTTGAACGCATCTTACGATGAAAATGTATTGTAATGTTACGCCTCGTTTGGGCGGAATAAGATATAGTATGTAAACAGGACCACTCGTAAACGTAACTCAAAAACGTCTACAAAGCACCGTCACAATTCTCATGGACGTATAAAAGGCCTTTAGCGACCAATTTACTGAATAAATAAATTGAATTGGATTCCTTTCGAACTCGAGTGGAGCCCGCGTGTGCCGCGTCTGCGACGAATTCTAAATCTATACAAATTGATGCGATATTTCAACTTAGCTTCGAACATTGGAGAAATATTTGGGTGCACGTACGTCTTGATACATACATATTTTAGACGATTTAGAATGCTAAATTGATGATATAAAAGACGTAACATAGACGTTATCTTGTAGGTTTGTTTGATTTGGAGTGATTTCTTTGCTAGCGTTAAAATAAGCATTTAATATATTATTGTTATTACGCGTGTGTATAATTAATAGGCTTCTACCTCATGATGTATTTTTATTTAAAAATGTAATAAATCACAGCCTATCTATTTTTCGATTAACATAAATGCATCGCCCAATTATGGGATCTTAGATGTCCCTTATGCCCCGTTATTACACAGACCATTACACAGCCATATAAAATATTGCTTTTGATGGTGGTATCCGCTGACCAGGAATGCACTGCCATCCATCCATGAAAAAAATTGAATTTACAAATAAAAAGTAGTACTTAAAATATTTATAGCTATCTATAGGTCGATGTCGGAAATCAATAAAGGACGTTTTCGTAAGCTCAGGTTATTTAAGCATACTGTCGGTCAACTTCAGCTACCAACTTTCATGTTGTTTTACTAAAATAGTCTGGAGTTAGTCGGTCGAACTTTACAATAACTAACCAAATTTTACCCTTTCAAATCCTAAATTTGCGCTTAGAATAGAAAAGTTATAGGGCGATTACATTGTAACATATTGTTTTCATTGAAAGCTAAGTTTAATTTAAAAAAATGGTACGATTACCAAGGCTGTCATGATAATTGATATTTAAATATTAAATATTAAGCTGACGTCATCTCACGCTCGATATCTGACGTTGACGTCATCTGACGTTCTATCCGTGCAGTGACGGAGAAAGAATACATTTCACTGCCCCTCTCTTTCCCATGGGTGTCGTAAGAGGCGACTAAGGGATATCTGAGCGACCATCTGCTCATCTGGTGGTAGGATGCTAACATCCGCCTGGCTTGTTACCACCGTACGCATGGTGAAAAACTCGTGAAGTGGCTTGCAGCCGCGTTTCGAGGTCAGCCAGCGTACAGCCAGAGCCCGAGCGAGTATTGCCGCGATGGGTGTTGGTCCAATTGGAGACGGCTGTTGAACCAATGCCGGGGGAAACTGTATTGACTTGCCGGACAGGGAGACCCGAAGAAACGGCTGTTCCGCTGGCCGCCCGTGGCATAGTACAGGGGCCCGAGCGTGCCTAACCAGCTCGTGAGGCTGCCCCACCAGGCCACGCATAATCTCGGGGTGGACCGTCGTGCCGGTTGGTGACCGGTAGGTGGGGTCCCGGCGGCCACTTCCGGGGGGGTTCGGGGGCCCTTCCGTCCGGCGGATCAGTGTATTTTTCCTTTTGGCAACCACTTGGGGAAACACGCCTCCACACTTTGCCCATCCCTATCGTGGCAATACATCGCTCGCTTCACGTCTCTTTTCCATTTAATTTCTCCCAAATGGCGCAACAAAAAAGAAATAACGGTCGTACAGCGGTGCTCACCCCCACCATATCCTCGCTGTTTGAGGTCGAGTTCTCTAACATCCGAGGACTCCACACTAACCTCAACGCTGTCCACCACCATCTCGAGACAGCACGGCCAGCAATGTTGTTTCTCACGGAGACACAAATACTCCGTCCTGCCGATACCAGCTACCTTAATTATCCCGGCTACACGCTTGAAGAATCCTTCAAAGCGAAAGCCGGAGTATGCTTGTTCGTCAGGACGGATGTTTGCTGTCACCGACTGCGCTGCTTCGAGGACCCCTCCTTCTCCATGTTGGTGGTACGTGTGGACCTGGTTCGTCAGAGCCGAGTCTACGTGTGCCTCTACAGATCCCACAATGGTGACTTGGAGACAAGCCGACTATTTGACCATCTTAGTCGGGTGGCAGATGCTGCGCAAGAGCAATTTCCTAACGCGGAATTGGTGTTTTTGGGGGACTTTAATGCTCACCACGAATCCTGGTTGAAATCCCTCAAAACTGACCATGCTGGAAGGACTGCTCATGCTTTTGCTCTCACACATGACTTGACCCAACTGGTTGATCAACCCACCAGGATCCCAGACATTGATGGGCAAGCACCTTCTCTACTGGACCTTCTGCTGACTTCTCACCCGGTGGAATATCAGGTTGTGGTTCAGGCTCCTCTTGGCTCTTCGGATCACAGCCTTATTTCTACCAGAGTGCCACAGGCCAAGCTGCCGCCACTAGCGGTATGCAAACGTCGCGTTTGGCACTATAAGTCGGCGGATTGGGACGGTATGCGCGATTACTATGCGTCGGTCCCTTGGAAGGAACGTTGCTTCAGTGGGAATGACCCGATAGCTAGTGCCGCTGCTGTTGCTGGCGAGATCATGCTGGGAATGGAATACATGTAGTATTCCATGCTAGGAATGTTCCTAGCTCAGATCTCGTCAGTAGGAGTACGCGTAACCGTTGGTTCACTCGTGAATGTGCTGATGCTGTATCATCTAAGCAGGCGGCATATCGCAAGTGGATCAACGGCTGCATTAGCGGGGCATCTAACATTGACTCACTGAAAGCAAACTATAATAAAAATTCCAAGTCCTGTAGAAAGGCATACACGAGAGAGGATGCACAGCGCATTGTACAGATTGGTCATGACCTTGTTTCGCATCCTAGGGGCTCCCGTAGCTTCTGGCGTCTGACCAAGTCTGTGCAAAACAATTTCTGCCAACCTTCGCTGCCACCGCTCAGAAATCCGGACGGATCGCTAGCTCACAGTCCGCAAGAGCAAGCTGATCTCCTGGCTAAACTCTTTGCCGACAATTCCGTTATCGATGATTGTAGTGCACTGCCACCTACAATACCTGCATGTGGCCATACGATGCCTGATATTAAAATCAGGCAACGTGATGTGCGTGCGGAGCTGCAATCACTTGATGTACGGAAAGCTAGCGGTCCCGATGGAATACCAGCCATAGTGCTGAAGAAGTGCGCAGCGGAGCTGTCTCCTGTGTTAACGCGCCTGTTCCAACTTTCTCTCTCTTCGGGAAGTGTGCCGGAGGCTTGGAGAAGAGCTAATGTGCAAGCGGTTCCCAAAAAAGGGGATCGGTCTGACCCGGCAAATTATCGGCCAATAGCTATCACCTCAGTACTTTGTAAGGTGATGGAACGGATTTTAAACAACCAACTGATTCATTACCTAGAAGATCACTCTTTAATTAATGATCGTCAATACGGGTTTCGACCAAAACGGTCCACAGGTGATCTTCTAGCGTACGTAACGCACCTCTGGGGTGAAGCTATCGACAAGCATGGAGAATCGTTGGTTGTCAGCCTCGATATCTCCAAGGCTTTCGACAGGGTCTGGCACAGAAGTCTTCTCTCCAAGCTGCCGGCATATGGTCTGCCTGCTCAGCTATGCACCTGGATTGCCAGCTTCCTACACAAGCGTAGCCTTCGTGTTTTAGTTGATGGTTGCGCTTCACAATTCTATGTAGTGAATGCTGGGGTCCCCCAGGGATCTGTGCTATCTCCCACACTCTTTCTTTTGCATATCAATGATATGCTCTCTCTTGGGAACATACATTGCTATGCAGACGATAGTACAGTGCATGGTGGATACCACGGACGCGCAGTGGCTGGGCGAGCGGAAATTGAGGAGAGATAGGACGTTCGAGCTCATCGCCAAATGGGGCTCTGATAATCTTGTTGAGTTTAATGCCAAGAAAACACAGGTATGCGCTCTCACGGTATCCCCTCTTCCCTCCCTCTGTGGTACTCCGCTGGTGATGCAAAGCAAAATCGCCATGCTGGGGATTGACGTTCGCTGCGACCTTAGTCCAAGGGATTACATCGAGGCTGTTATAAAAACAGCTTCACGGAAACTCGGAGTTCTGAACAAGGTGCGGCGCTTTTTCACGCCACAACAACTGTGCCTGCTGTACAAAACACAGGTACGGTCTTGCGTGGAATATTGCTCGCACCTTTGGGATGGCTCCGCTAAGTACCTACTTGAGGCCTTGGACCGGTTGCAGCGACGTGCCGTACGCATTATTGGCGACGTAAAGGTCACAAACACCCTTGAACCTTTACAATTGCGTCGTGAGATAGCAGCACTGAGCGCTTTCTATCGACTGTATCACGGCGAGTGCTCTGAGGAATTATTCTCTCTAATTCCTGCTTCCCCCTTCCTTCTTAAGTCCACGCGAGCTGGTTCTCGATGTCACCGCCTAACTGTGACATCAATTCCATCGCGAACAAAGAAATTTGGCAACTCCTTTCTTTGTCGCACTTCCAAAAAATGGAATTCCTTACCAGCTCACGTATTCCCCTCCTCTTACAACCCGGGTTCCTTCAAACGAGGCGTGAAGAGGCATTTTGCGGGCCGGCAAGGCGAAGGCGGCTAGTGCAGAACGTTTTTCCCGTCTGTAGGCGTCGTCGCGTTTGGACTCTACTACCACTTACCATCAGGTGGAGTAGAGTCATTTGCCCTCCCGGCGAATATAAAAAAAAAAAAAAAGTCGTCTGACGTCGCTTGACGCTCACTTAGCCTCTACCTTGTATCGAGTGCTAAAATAATTACACGTCAATAACTTTATTATTTGAGGTATAGGTGACCTTTTTGTAAGTCAGATCTTTTTGTTGTGACCTGACATGTGTCAGGTAATAATTAATGCTTCTTACAGTCCAGTCCAGTCTCAGTTCAGTCAAAATATCTAACTCTTCATTAAGCTGTATATCTTACTTTACGTTTCTAAATAACCGCTTTGATTGGATTCCTGCCCCATTTCGGCCACGGCAAACATTCTTAAGGGAGACTAGCCTAACTAAGCAGAACATATTATAGTGTACAAGTACTCTAGAGAGAGCACTTGTGTTTTCCCATATACTTTCTACACTTTTATATTCTCAGTGGTAAAGCTTTGTGCAAACTAGTTTACGTACTCGTGTGTATTCTACCGCCTAACAAATATACGTAGTATTTGACCAGACGGTTGTCGTGGTTGCTAGATACTTGCCTTTCACGCCGAAGGTTGTGAGTTCGATTCTCACCCAGGACAGACATTTGTGTACATAAACATGTTTGTTTTTCCTGAGTCTGGATGTAATTACGAATATAAGTATGTATTTACAAAAGAAAAGTAGTATATAAGTTGTCTGGTTTACATAGTACAAGCTCTGCTTATTTTGGGATCAGATAATCGTGTGTGAATAATGTGTAGGATATTATTATTATCGTCTCAGTATATTATGTGTTGAATGGTGAGTGAGCCAATGAAACTATAGGCAATCTAGTGCATTAGCGATGTAAAGGGTGATTAATATTTCTTACAATGATAGTATATATAGGCGGTGGTGATGATTTACCATCAGGTGGCCCGCTTGTCAGCCTACCTAATGTAATAAAAAACCTGAGGAGAGCTAGAGAAAGTTCACGTGCAGAACAACTACTTTACGTGACTTGTTGAGCTCCAAGCTTTCAGAAGTAGGATTTGCAGCTTTATATGCCAGCCACTAGACCAGTGAAGCAGTCAATAAAGGCTTTTTGTGATTTCACAAAAAATCGGCTTACCTTCATTGCCAACATTTATTTAAAAAAGCCTACTGCCCCACTGTTTACGTATATGTATATATGTATGTATGTGAGTTTCCTTTTCCACCACAACTTTTAAATATCTGAACATCGTGTTCGTTTTTTGACGGGGCAGTCGAGATTTTTTAATTTAAGACATGTCATAATTAGTTATCACATCTCTATTTAAGAACACGATGTGCGCAAACTAGTGAGACATATCAACTAAATATTTACTAATAATTCACTAAAATTTAAAACTTTTTATTAAAAAACAATTGAATTTTATTAAAAAATCTAGATAATATTCTAACAAATTTAATATGCGACATCTGCCGTAACGCTACAAAATATATAATTTAGCGAAGGAAGCTGTAAAATTTATGCATCGTACTTATTATATTACATAACATATGTTACGAATAACGCGAATGCAAAGCAGCTATTTATTTTGAAATAAATATTATGTCACGGCTTAAATTAAAGTAAAATATTTAATATATGTAAATCAATGAAAACAAGTAAACCACATAAAGTAGTTTTAATAAACGCGACTTTGGTTCAGTTGTTTTCATGCGCTTATTTTGTGTTTATAATTCATCTCGTGTTCAATGGTGATGGAAAACACCTTTGAGGATACCTGCATGTGTCTATTCCACACTGGATCAGCGTTGGAATAAGGAGCTTATTCCTTAAGCCTTTTCCTCAAGAGGGGAGGAGGACATTAACAAGCTGATACTTTTTAAATTCCCAGTGATAATTACACCAACTAAACAAACATTAACACATTTTTTTATAACTAAGAACTAGACGCATTACCTATTACGCATTATGCAAAATTAAAGGAATTAAATATTATATTTAAATATGAAGACATATTTAGGTTAAATTTAGATAAACGTTACCATTAATTATAAAAAAATAATTAATTTTACTGAAATTACAAAAAAAGACACGACAAGAGAAAGAAGAATTAAAAGGTCCAAATAGTTTATATAATATTGGGTACAAAGATGAGCTGTGCTCATTTTGGATTTCTCATAGAAGAGATACTGGTGAATTACTTTCAAAAGCAGTTTCGCGATCAGGCTTTACTAATGGGATGAACAGCTTTCAAGGAACTCAGATAGAAACATTTAATTATAATCAGAACACTCGAAAATAATTCTCATATACTTTTATATTAATTATTTTATAAAAATACAACATAAAAGTAAGCATTTGTAGTAGCTTACAACTTATTTATATATACAATCACTTAATAAGATATTTTAACATATAGCATTGTAAGAAATGTTAACCATCGCCTACACCGCCAATGCCCCACCATGGAAACTAAGTTGCTTTGTCCCTCGTGCCTGTAATTGCACAGGCTCACTCACCCAACACAACAATACCAAGTGTTGCTTGGTAGAATGTTTTGCGGTAGAATATCTGATGAGTGGGTGATACCTACCCAGACGAGCTTGTTCAAAGCTTTACCAGTAATTTGTTCGATTTAATTAGTCTAGCTCAAAGAAACAAAACATTAATTAAAAGTCGTAGAGTGAAAACGACTTCGTCCCTTTTACTTTAATTAACAAATCGAAACCAAGGGATAATTTCTGGTAAGAATATACTTTAATTAGACATTAAAAGTTGACTGTTTGAAAATACATTTTATTTTCGCTGTAATCGGCTATTACTCTAACCGACGATTTGCTTGTTACACCGAGTGGATTATATCAAGACTACATATTTTATAATGTTGATATATATAAATAACTAATCATCCCGACTTCGCACGGGTAGATAAGAAGAAAAATGTATTTTGGATAGGTTTTGCGTAAAATTCGTTCTTAGTGAGCGTCTACGACAAAGAAGAAATGACTGTCAAATTTCAAGTCAATCGAGCGCATAGTTCAGATTACGTGATGCATGGTATTTTACTTATATGTATAGATATATGCCTAACAAATTTATTTTATTTATTTAACATTAAAATTCATGTCTTGTATATGCGTCAGCTGTTTGAGATACATCTGTGATTATTAAATATGATACCGTTTGATAATCATGGAAGTTTGGACTTGCATGTTTTTTTCTTGGGCAAAATTTTTATGATGTCTATTTTATTACCACTCGCCGCGTTGGCGATGGCGTTCAAAAATAGCCACGATCATCTGTATATAAAATGTATACATATTTATATACAGGCGGGACAAAGTCTGCCAAGTTAGGTATAATAATAATGTTTGTTCGTATGCGATATTATATCATTCATCCGAATAAGTTAAAACTTTCTGCATTTACATAATGATACTTTTATAAAGAATTTTGACACACTATAACCTAGTAAATTGTGCTGGATAATTTCTCAGATAAAAACAATAAACATTGGGCATAGGGAAGTATTTTTTTAAACTATCTCGAGCTTATTATATACGGCATATATTTAGGTAGTTCTTGGTTTGAGGTTATTATGAAATGCGGTCACGACTACGGTCCAAGTCATATCAAATATTTGTCTCACCCATATTATCTATAGATCAGATTTCTAAATATATTCCCAAGCTAAATAAGGAAACCATTCTCCTCAATATTCGAGGACACATGGGTAATGTGTTTTTTTTTTCTGACTCTCTAGTTACTTTATCTAGAGCATAGATCCCAAGGTCCTGAGTTCAAGCTCTGAGTCGGGCAAACAAAAAATAATTGGGGTTTTTGGTAAAAACTTTCTATTAGGAGACCAGTCTGATAATTTTCAGTTTTTACATTCCTGTATAAAATTTTGTTGTATTTACTGTTTTGTTGTTTCATTGTGGTCTTACCGGATTTGTCATCCTATTAGATTACGAGAGTGAGAGTAATATCTCCCTTGTCTAATCTCTCTTGAGATTGGCCGCCGTGGCTGAAATAGGTTTGGAGGACCTTACTTTAAATTATAATATGCCCTGCGCAGTTATCAAGTCTTTCTTAATGAATGGCCGCCGTAGCAGACAACGATTAGGTCGACATGATATACTTTTATTACAAATATGCTATTATTATTACATAAAAAATCTCTTGGATATTTTCTATTTTCTAATTTTTATAAAGACATATAATTAATTTAAATTGTAACAATTTTAAAAAAGGAAGAATAGTCAGTCAAATAAAAATCATTATTCTAATACACCGTGGTGCAAGAAAAGGAACTCAATTTCAAATTAAATTGAGAGCAGCAATTTTTATTCTTGCAGCGGAGAGGTAATCGGCTATTAGTTTAGCTGGCTATTCAATCGATACAGTGATCAAATTAGCTTCTCTTAGCTTTCTTTTTACAAAAGACACCTTTGCCTATTAATAAAGTCATCGGTAAAAGTACGAAATATATATACGCCGTCAGAATGAAACCAACAAGGGGAACTCATATAGTTAGTCTTTTAAGCCTCTTACACACAGACTCTACGGTTCATCAAACTAGAATAAGCATAATCTGGTAATTAAATAAAAAATTAGGTCGTTGTTAAGGATGTTTTGTTGTCAATTTTAAAATCGAAAATACGAACACTAACTTCTATAGTGCTATAAAATGTACGTTTCTGTAAATTATTAATTTCACTGCAAAGCCTCAGCCTATTTTAACTAATCAAATCACTCGCCTTTTTAGTGAAAATAGTATCAGTAAAGATTGACCCAGTACTCTACAAATCGTGAAAACTAAAGACTAATATAAATTGAGTTCGATACGAGCAGATAAACTTTTAGGTCATCTGATATTGCCACTGATTTGGATATTGATTTTACTAAGAAATATAAAAGTAAGAAGTACCGAAAATATACAAATATATAATAACAGCATCTAATATTCGTCTAAAGATCAAAGTCGAGAAACTGTTCTAAGTATAGACTTATATTACAATATTCTGATTCCAATCACGAACTCCAATCAATTTACTATATAGTATTTTATCACGAAACTTTAGTAAAATAAATAACCGATATTGATATAGTTTTCAAGTGAATCGATATCGAGTCCTCTTCAGTAATAACGGAAGAAATATGGCTGTAACTTGTAAACCTAGTTCCGAGTTATTCGAGTACTTTCTTTCGGTCTGGCATCGCTATTAACTTATCACAATTAATTGGAGTCTTAACTCGAATATACTCGTACGCGGGACGATATCTTTTATATATAATTTGTTTAATATTCATAGTATATGTATGTACTTTGATTTTGAAATATTCTTGCATTAAAAGCAGTATCAGCCTATGAATGTCCCATTGCTGGGCTAAGGCCTCCTCTCCCTTTTTTGAGCAGAAGGTTTTAGAGCTTATTCCACCACTCTGCTCCAATGCGGGTTGGTGGAATACAAATGTGGCAAATTTTCAGTGAAATTAGACACATGCTGGCTTCCTCACAATATTTTCCTTCACTGTCAAGCACGAGATGAATTATAATCACAAATTAAGCACATAAAAATTTAGTGGTGCTTGCCCTGGTTTGAACCCACACTAGGCTTTCATTCATGGGCATTAAAATACAATCAAAAATAGCGAGAATTTTTTTTTTTCAATATTGATATTTATAAGGGATCGTATTTAATTAAACAGTAAGTAATTAGCACTACGTAAATGGCCCATTGTTACAAACGGCCTCTCTTGTTAAGAAGATGGATTTGCTTTTTAATTCACTTCACTATTTCTCTTTGTAACTATTCAATCTTTTAAATAAACCAGAAAGTTTACTTCGAGTACAAGATGAATTTAAACAGCAAATTTTGATCTTAATAAAGTTAGTGGTCTGAACGAAAGATTCAAATTCATTTTACAAAATCTATAATAGCACTATGCATTTATAGTATAAGTAATTTGTAACAATTGATGGCCCTGTGGTTGTGGACCACTGAATTTTCATGTGCTTAATTTGTGATTATAATTCATCTCGTGCTTTACGGTGAAGGGAAACATCGTGAGGAAACCTGCATGTGTCTAATTTCACTGAAATTCTGCCACATGTGAATTCTACCAACCCGCATTGGAGCAGCGTGGTGGAATAAGCTCCAAACCTTCTCCTCAAAAAAGAGGAGAGGAGGCCTTTAGCCCAGCAGTGGGACATTCACAGGCTGTTACGGTTACGGTACGGTACGGTTCCAACACATATTACTCCATTAATAGTGGTAGGCCTGAGGGTATTAATTAATTTCATCGTATTACGACTCACTCTTAATATTTAGTTGAGTTCTATTTTTACTGTATTTTTATGGCTCACTGGAACTACCTAGCTTCGGTGTTGATTCTGATAAATGGGAAAAATTTATCTCGTGCGTTTTTTTGAGGCAAAATTTGAAGAAGAATAACGAGTTTTGACTGAAACAGCTCTTTTAAGCTCGTAATTATTACAAAGAAAATAAATTACACTCGAAAAGTCAACGTCATTTATCTTTATATTATTTATAATAAATTTGAACATATATTAAAACATGTTTTGAATAGCCACTTAAGTATCATGCGTGTGAGAATACTCTTCTGATATCAGTTCTGCTATTTTACTGATATTATCTGTATAATTTAACTTTTTATGCAACTATCAGTCACAACTTTCGATAGCACACACAGATACACATATTTTCATGCAAGTTTATTTTGCGTAGGTATAATCTTACTAAAATCAATTTTATTACTGAAGCAATAATAATAACGTCGTAATCCTCTTGCGAGTTCTAAATTTTTCCTAAGAGGAACTTATTGCAAAAATTATACGGATACAGTCAAAATCCATCACTAATCACTTTTTTTTTTCCACTGATTTTGGCTCAATATCTTACTCTTCTTTAATGATTTTTCACTTAACGCAAATTCCATGTCATTGTCAATCAGAATAAACTTTTACCGATATAATTTCATCAATCACTTTTAAGTTTAATTGATTGGTTTGAGTGATCTATTTTAGCATGTAATAGATGCCATGGCGTTTTAAATATTTGACAAAAGAGTGAGGATCAAACTTAGACTATTTAAAAATAAACTATTCAAAGTTTAATTCCATGAAGATTATTTATGGCAAAAATATGTTTTTAAATATAAACGTGACAAACTTTTGTCATATTCATGGCTTAGTCGATATTCGTTCGATTATCAGATGACAAGCAACAGGGTGGTTGGTGGTGGTATAGGTATTTTAGGCTTTATTCAGGATGAAGTCCGTCTAACACATAGACTGCTATTTCAGCTAAAGGGTTTCCCTAGAAAAATGGTCGGATTTGTGGATTTTACTATGTAAGTAACGCGTGAAATATATTGATGAAATTTTAGTTATAGTACGCGTGATAGGTATAATAATATAAAAGTTTTTTTTTTTAAAGATAAAATCCGACTAAAATAAAATAGACTAAAATTTGTGTGTATATAAAAACTTAACTGTGTCTAATATCCATGAGATTGACAACGCAAATTAAAATTAAAAAAAAAGAGAATTAATTTATAGCTATACTGAACCAAACGCAAAACGAATTATCGAAGTTTGTTCAAAATTAAAAAGTTATATTATATACCCAACACAACATAAATACAAATAACAATATATAACTACACTAACCTCTTCTTTTTTGAAATCTTATAAAAATTATAATTTTTTAAATCACGTATTGGATTTGTACAGTTGTAGCTATTTGTAAATGTTATTTGTATCTATTTAAGGTTTTAACGTAAATAATTCTGATATAAATATATTAAGTAATCATAAGTTCCTTTTTTGTGCCGTGGAGTACCGGCTTAGAATAGTACTCCCCCAATCTCATCCCGTGGGTGTCGTAAGAGGCGACTGAGGGACGGGGAAAAGGGGGGATGGGCAGCAGCGTCCCCCCTCCCATAAACATCTTACCCCCCTACTGCGCTCGCCAACACGCCTGCCCAGCGCGGCGAGTATGGGCAAACCCCTCCCTTAATGGCAGATGCGCCCAAAAAAAAAAGGCCCCCAATTACCGGCAAGCCCGCTAGGCCCGACCAAGTGTAGCGGTCGCGGTATCGGCAGGGCAGGGGGTGCTAAGAATCACCGGTTCACGGCAGGCTACCGTATAAAACGACTGAACATGGCAACGTATAATGGACGCTCGATGAGGCTGGACCATCACCTCGCCGAATTAGAAGTAGAGTTAAGTCATATAAACTAGCATATACTGGGGTTATCTGAAGTCCGAAGACAGGGGGAGGACACGATAACTCTAGAGTCCGGTAACTTACTCTACTTCCGCGAAGGTGATAACCTCTCCCAGGGTGGTGTCGGTTTTCTAGTCAAAAAGGATCTCATTAGCAGCATTGTGGAAATCAGTAGTGTGTCGAACCGGGTAGCGTACCTTGTCCTAAAACTTTCCGACAGGTACTCCCTGAAGGTCGTACAGGTATATGCGCCAACTTCGACATACTCTGATGATGTGGTCGAAGCGATGTACGAGGACATCGCAAAGGCCCTCAACGACACCTCGAAGGCCCACTACAATGTTGTTATGGGAGACTTTAATGTTAAAGTGGGAGTACAAGATAGCGGTGAATCGAAAGTCGGACCTTACGGCTTGGGCTGCAGAAATCACAGGGGGTAAATGCTGGTAAACTTTCTCGAAGCGCAGGGGCTTTTTTTGATGAATTCTTTCTTTCAAAAGAAGCCTCAGAGGAGGTGGACCTGGCGAAGCCCCGATAACGTGACAAGGAACGAGATAGACTTTATCATTTCGAATAAAAGGCACATATTTAGAGATGTTTCAGTGATCAACAGGTTTAATACCGGAAGTGATCACCACTTGGTTCGAGGCACTCTAAATATCAACTTAAAAGCCGAAAGATCGAGAATGATGAGGTCTACTCTCCGACCTACCATGCTCCAAGCTGCTCAAGGCTCCGAAAAGTTCCAAATGGAACTTCAAAATCAATTCACCGCGTTGGAAACCATAAGCAGCATTGATGAGAGAACCGACACGCTGGTCAAAATACTGCAAAACACATCCCGCAAATGTTTTCCGCCACAGAGAAGAGACAACGCACCAAAACTCTCTGCTGAGACACTCGAGCTCATGAGAAAACGACGAGAACTACCATCGTTTTTGTCAGATAAGGCCTTAAACCGAACAATAAAAACGCTGACGCGACGCGATCTCCGACGCTCCAATACCCGTGCCATCAAGGCTGCGATTGAGCAAAATCGGGGATCGAAAGTGTTCGCTCGCAAGTTTGGGAGGCCGCGTCTGACAAAACTTAAAACTGAAAATGGTGGGGTCGTTACCTATAGGCCTGAGATTGTCGGAGAAGTAGAGAGGTTTTATGGGCAGTTGTTCTCTTCAAGATCGGATAAACCCGTGGGAATCAGTATTGATGACCAGCGCGCCCCTCTTATGCGCCATTACTCCGAGGAGCTCCCGGTCGTTGACCAAGGAGAGATTAGGGCGGCTCTAGAACAGCTTAAAAACAACAAAACTCCGGGAGATGACGGAATCACAACAGAGTTGCTTAAGGCAGGCGGGGCTCCGGTCCTGAAAGAGCTAGCAAGCCTCTTTAATTCCGTCATCCAACATGGCAAGACCCCGCAAACGTGGAGCGGGAGTGAGGTGGTACTGTTTTTCAAGAAAGGTGATAAAACCCTTTTGAAAAACTACAGACCAATCTCCCTCCTGAGTCACGTGTATAATCTGTTCTCAAGAGTCGTCACGAACCGTCTCGCCAGACGACTTGACGAGTTCCAGCCCCCAGAGCAAGCCGGCTTTCGATCAGGCTACAGCACCGTGGACCACATCCATACTGTTCGGCAGATTGTGCAGAAGACCGAAGAGTACAATCAGCCGCTGTGTATGGCATTTGTGGACTACGAGGAAGCCTTCGACTCCATCGAAACCTGGGCAGTGCTCGACTCATTGCAGAGATGTCATATCGATTGGAGATATATCGAGGTACTGAGATGTCTGTACAACGCCGCTACAATGACTGTCCACATCCAGGACTGTAAGACGAAGGCGATCCAACTGCGCAGAGGGGTGAGACAGGGGGATGTAATATCCCCGAAACTGTTCACCAACGCGTTGGAAGACGTTTTCAAAACGCTGGATTGGACTAGGTATGGAGTCAATGTAAACGGCGAGTACATCTCACACCTTCGATTTGCCGACGATATCGTCATCATAGCAGAGTCGCTGGAACAACTCACCGAAATGCTGCGTAGCCTAGGCGAGTCTTCCCGGTGTGTCGGTCTCGGTATAAACTTGGACAAGACCAAGGTCATGTTCAATAGGCATGTCGTGCCGGGACCGATATACGTCGAGGGGAAACCTCTCGAAGTTGTTAGTGAATATACCTACCTAGGACAGAAAATACAAGTCGGTAGGAACAACTTCGAGACGGAAGCCGATCGAAGAATTCGCTTGGGATGGGCAGCATTTGGCAACCTTCGTCAAGTCCTCAAGTCGTCTATACCGCAATGTTTGAAGACGAAAGTCTTCAACCAATGCGTCTTACCTGCCATGACATACGGTGCCGAAACGTGGACACTAACAGCGGGACTAGTCCACAAATTCAAAGTCGCTCAGCGTGCTATGGAGCGAGCTATGCTCGGAGTATCTTTGAAGGATAAGATCAGAAATGAGATTATCCGGAAAAGAACCGGAGTCACCGACATAGCTTGCAAAATTAGCAGGCTGAAGTGGCAGTGGGCTGGTCACGTATGTCGTAGGACCGATGGCCGTTGGAGCAGACGAGTCCTAGAGTGGAGACCGCGAATCGGCAAGCGCAGCGTAGGGCGCCCTCCAGCCAGGTGGACCGACGACCTTAAGAAGGTGGCGGGCACCAACTGGATGCGGAAGGCGGAGGACAGGGAGCTTTGGCGCACCTTGGGAGAGGCCTATGTTCAGCAGTGGACAACGATTGGCTGTTGATTTGATTTTTTGATTTGTAGTTCCTTTTTAGCTACACCAAATAATATAAAAGTAACGAAGCTGTTACTATTTTGGTAGATAATACTAGACGGGCAATGACCCCCGAGGAGACATTCGTCGAGTCACGAGCGGAGCACACCGCGGGAGGGGCATTATAAACGATATTGACACGATCTCGTAGCATCTTCGATCCGTGCAAAGACGGCCGTCGTAGCTGTTTTTGTAGGTAAGAATCTTACATAACCCGGTTCACTCAAGGGCCCGGGTACCTTTCTGAGGGTTTCCCCTGCGTTAAAATAGGCGTAAGATTCGGCTGAAGCCGGTCTTAGTAACATTTTATGACGATCGGTTAAGACGTAAAAGCGTTACAAACTCACTTTAGCAATTATAATATTAAGTAGGATAAGGCTAGGAAATAAGGCTTTTTATACTGTACACGATTATATACGTCATGATAAAAGAGTTTGGAGTTAGTGTTCGTTGATGTTCATACAGGATATATAAAAAAATATACACATTCAATTTTAATTTTGATCGTTAAAAAGAGTAACTACTGAGTTTCTTGTTCTTCTTCAATTCTTCTCGGTAGAATCCACGTTTTTAAACCGGTGGAAACTTTATATTAAAATTATAAAATGACGAATTAAGAGCCAACATAATTAACGTATATTTTGACTTTGACATATTATTTAAATTAATTATAATTTATCTATATTTTCAACACTGAGTGATATTTAACAGATAAAACACAATGATCTTTTTTAAAGAATAAGTAGGCGGAAGAGCAAATGGGCCACCTGATGGTAAATGGTGGCGCATAGGCGATGTAAGCGATAGTTTACAGCGCCTTTGCGCCACCAAACTTGGGAACTAAGATGATTTGTCCCTTACCTCTTATTACACTGGCTCACTCACCCTTTAAACCAAAATACAAAGTAGTAAGTAGTGTTGTTTTGCGGTAAAATATCTGATAAATGGGTGGTACCTACCTGAGCTTGCGCATTGCTCTTCCACGAGTAAACGTTTATTTTATTTTATTTGTCAGCTTTTGTATTCAATTAATGGGTGCACTAGTTCTATAATGTTTTAGATCCCCTTCAAGGAAGAAATAAATTCTCGACGAGGATAGGAAAAAGTTAGCGTCGTGCCACTCGTGCGTCACCTTAATTAAGTTAGACTGGACTTAGAGTCGGCACTAGGAAACTTGGATTTCAACGTAGATTTACATTTTTCTATTTGTTTTGTTGTAAGCTTTTATTACTAGTAAGGTCTTAGTTTTTATTTGTAATTAATTTAAAAAATAATCTTTTAAAACTAAAATCAAATTGAAATGGATTAAAAGTTATGCAAGTTTAACTACAGGAGAAAGGGCACACATTGACGATGTAAGGAATGGTTAATATTGCTTACAGTGCTACATATCAGCGACCTACCTATTTTAAATAAAAATAATAATAAAAAGTTATTTGTATTTCTTGTATTCCAGAGTTGCATTACTAGAGTCAAAAGATATGTATTTACTATATATAGTGCCTCGCTCCCCTATTTCATCAAAACACATAAAAAAATACATCATGCCAATTGAAATATTATAAATAACATACTCATATTATCATGGTTCGTTTCTGCATAAAAGTCGGAAAATCATGCAGACGTTATTCATATTCCATGTTTCAGTAAAACTTTGATAAAACCCAGGTCGATGAACCATCCGCATCGTTTCGCCTTAATGAGATATGCTAACGAATTACTGCGGAAGACTCGTACGCTATTAGTGTAATGATTAAACATATTGAATTTTCTATTTAATGAATAAAAAGTTTCGCGATATAATTTATTTTATCATAATAATATTTTTAATGTTAAAATAACATGAATGCAATGTCGTTGATCAAGATACTATCAAATAAGGTGATAGATGTCTGACCAATAAAGTTCCGATGCGACCAAAATGAGTTCAGGTACAGCTTCACCTCTATGCGTTCGAGGCACGGGAGTACAAGCACTGTCAACTTTTAAACTCTGGATTGTTTTAGAAAATTTCGTTACAGAAAATCTTAATATTTATAATCTTCTTGACCCAGAGACCCCAGAGTTCGAATCCTGAATCTCGGGATCTGTGGCTTTATACGCCAGCTTATTAGTCTAGACCAAATTTTAGACACTGACAGCCTACTTATAAACGTTGTGTAGCGAGTGATTAGTTAAAACAATATGCTGTCTTCTTTTTCAAATGTCAAATCAATAAAGATAGAAAGAGCAAGTCACTGTTTAACTGTACAGCCGCTAAGGAGCGTTTTTAAGTAAGTTTATTATATTAAAAATAAAAAATAAAAGTAATATGAGATATTAAATAAAACAGACAATTGTGAGAAATGATAAAAAGCTGCATTCAGACTATAGAATTAAAATCTCCTTTTTGGAATATATTTTTTTTACCTTCAACTTGAACGTACTCAATGCCCGTTATCTTTTATGAGCCAATGAATACAACGCTTACTGTGGATTGCTGAAACTTGTACAGCGTTCAGAGATCAAAAGAATTGGATTTGCTTAATTACACATTTTGGGATTTATTAAAGGAGAACTGTGAAAATGGATCCACATAATTAAAAAAAAATAACGAAGCATCGTCTATATACCAGCTTATATAAATTATAATTATAAGTTTATAGGATGTTTATATAAAAAATATTGATGCTCTAGAATATGGGAGTTAAAAGAAAGTAATTATTATAATTTATTAGAAAATTCGTTATGCGGCGTTCATCAGAACGGCGTCATAGAGGTTTTGTTTACATGAAAATTGAATTGAAAGCCATTAAAAGTCATTAATTTTGCTTTCATGTTACTTTTTTGTATTCAATTCAAACATGACGTTTTAAATTTTCTGTGATTTTGGATTTCTACGACTTTTAAGGGATGAGAATATATTACCTCTAGAAGGGATATTTTATGACAGCCCCCAGCCACCCATTATAAATAGAATTTCATTTAAATAAACCGAACACAATAAAATATAATAGAAAGCATATCTACGCGTATTTACAAAATACGACCACTGCAATGTTGGGCTATGAAATAAATCTTAGGATTTTATACTCACATAATATGTATCTCGCTAGAGAGATAAAGTACATACATATTATATTATATTTATTAATATGAATATTATTTTAATACAATTGAACAATAACCTCTACCCGTACTTGGTACATTAATAATTTTAGCTTATCTTTTACTTTATCTCCCACTTTTTAGATTTACTTGCCATTTGCTTCTTTCAGCTTTTTCAAGTTCTAAAACTATTGCCAAGTTTCCATGTTGTACGCTTCTCCTATCAGTTGGTGTCTAGTACATGGATTCTCGCCATTCTCCTTTACTCATTAAAATATTTGATAAAAGGAATAAGGTTTTGCTTTTGATTATTTCAAACTGATTTTCATAAAATATTATTATCATGTCTAAAAAGAATTTATTGTGTTAATATCTAATCATTCTGTAAGTAATGTGTTAAACCTACTCTTATAACAAAAATATGTCATGGGAAATATGGCAGATATGAAATATATAAATTTATAGGTTAGACCCGTCTGGGTGGGTACCATCCACTCGACAGATATTTAGCCGCTAAGCAATATTTATTTATTTATTTATATACTCTTTATTGCACACCAATATAGACAAAAATAATAGGAGTAAAACAAAAACAAAGAAAAGAAAAATGTACAATAGGCGGCCTTATCGCTAAAACAGCGATCTCTTCCAGGCAACCTTTGGTAGAGGAGAGAGATAGGATGGTAGGGGTGTACAAATTATTTAATACATAAAAAAAAAAAACTTAGTATTGTTGTGTTCCGGTTTGAAGAGTGAGTGAGCCAATGTAACTACAGGCACAAGGGACATAACATCTCAGTTCCCAAGGTTGTTGGTGCATTGGCAATGTAAGGAATGGTGATTATTTCTTACATCGCCAATGTCTATGGGCGGTGGGGACCACTTACAATCAGGTGTCCCATTTGCTCGTCCGCCTACAACAACAAATTACAATCAAAGAAAACCGATAGTTAAGGCAAAATTACGTATTTTGTAGAAATGAAACTTCTAGCGTAAAACGCGTCTAATGGAATTAAAACCGCAAATAAATTGACTTTTTTCTCAAAACCAATCCACAAATTCATTCTCTTAATTGAACCTACTCAGCTATGAAAATTACTTTACAATAGAAATCCAATATTTTGTCCATTCTTTGGTTTGGTTTTGGTAATTCGTTATTGATATATTGTTAATTGGCTTCTAAAATTTCTGTATAAATGTCGAAATCGACGTTTCCTTGGGTTTTGAAGAAGGAATTATTTCGCATACCACGTAATTCTCTTAACGCCTAATCTAATGATTTCTTAACATGCATTTACATAATATAATGTTTGTAAAGTAACGATTAAATTTGTTTATGTGTCAACAGCTTAGCGCTCTTTATACGGGGCGTAAGATTTCGAGTGTTACATGACGTCAACGTAAGATTTTTTATATATATATATATATATATAAACTAGCGCTTGACTGTTATCACACCTGATGGAAAGTGATGATACAGTCTAAGATGGAGCGCGCTTGCCTAGAATATGCCTATTCACTCTAGACTTGAAGGTACCCATATTGTAGATGGTGGGAAAAACGGAGGTCGGGAAGGTATTCCAGATCTTGTTATTGTAAGTGCGTTATTATGTGCGTGAGATCGGTAGAAGCTAACTGAGATTGGGCGCTCACATATTTAAACATCAATTCTTATGTGTACCTTGGCATTTACACCATTTTTTTCTATGACGTGACTGTAAGTGTCCTGTAGGTGTCCTGTAGGCATGAAACATTTTACACAAATATAATAACATTGTTATTATTGCATAGTATGTATACTATAATTTTTCCATTGACTTTTAACAAACGCTTACTTCACTTACGCTTTAAAGTCAAAACGTACAGTCGCGGTGCAGTACGAGGCGGCAACAAAACAGCAAGCAGAGTTTTCAGAGAATAATATAATAGGCGTGGCGTTGCACGGCACCGATTAACCCAGTCCAACATAGCTAGCAGCGATGAAAAGCCACGACGACTTAACTTAATATAAATATCTTCTATCTCTATTCAGGTCTGTCGCGTGCTATTATACACTAGCTTGCAGCAATACTGTGGGCGTAGAAGCAGCACGGCCTCACTGTCACTTTGTGCCGATTAGTGTAATTTAATCAAACAGCTTAAGTTTAATCAAATACACAAACTGAAAACATATTATAATAATAAAAAAGACAGATCATAAATATTCACACCATCTATAGGCAAATACAACAACAACAATACAATAACAGCCTGTTAATGTCCCACTGCTGGGCTAAGGCCTCCTCTTCCTTTTGAGGAGAAGGTTTGGAGCTTATTCCACCACACTGCTCCAATGCGGGTTGGTAGAATACACATGTGGCAGAATTTCAATGAAATTAGACACATGCACGTTTCCTCACGATGTTTATACACGGTGAAGGAATAGGCAAATGCCAATTTCATTTCTTCAAGACTATACTAACATATATATAATCATATCATTCATTTGTCATTTGGCTTTGTCTTTCATAAGTTGTTCAGAAACTATTTAGTTAGTCGTTACGTAGGTGACGTAAGAAATTTTAAGTCCTTTACGAACCGCAGTGGAGGAACGTTGTGAAATACGTAGTGTATTCCTGATAAAAAGTATTTAACCCAACAGGATTACTATTGATGTGATATAACATCTTAGTTCCCATGATTGGTTCCGCATTGGTGATGTAAGCGATGGTTAACATTTCTTGCAATGCCAATGTCTATAGGCGTTGGTGACCACTTACCATCAGGTGAACGATATCAGCGTGCCTTGGAGGTAAGATCGGCTCGTATGCCGTGACGGCACATGGCATGATACTTTCTTAAGCCATAATACTTGCTCTCCGTGGCATGTTATTCTCAAAAATCGTACATACCGTAATTTTTATTTTTTTGACAAGATTTTCTTACCGATTTCCCGTATTCCTAAGACTTGATCTTTACACGTACGTGTAACTGACATATTCTGTAACAAAATTTTTCATACAATCAAACTCGCAATGGCTTCGTTTCGTGGCATGGCTGCAGTTGACACAGCTATGTTCGTATAAAATAGTTCAGAGCACAGTAACAATTAGAATGTTCATTAAACAGGTCACTGAATTTCAAGTGACGTCGACACGTCAAAATTCAATTGTTTCATGCTTTTGCTAACTTGCACTTCAAGGTACTGTGTATTATAAAAAACTGGATATAAATCGGTGGATGAATACCTGATTAAACGATATTATCGATCGCGCGTTAAAAACTGTCTTAGTATTTCGATATTAAATTTTTGACTTACGATTTTTTCTCGTCGTATTTATATTTTTATAATTACTGTCAGTAGGTAATCAAAGGCAGTATCGATCTGTAAAGCTAAGTACATACAAAAAATATATAAAAAATCTTTCTAAGAAACTGGTTAACACTTCTGGTAACCCAAGATCTGGTGGTTATTTAGCCCAAAAGCTGAGTTTAGCGGTGAATAGAGGCAATAGCGCCAGCGTTTTGGGTACAATGCCACAGAACAATCTTTTAGACGGCGTTTTGCTATAAATTTGTAATGTGTATTTTGTTTTTTTATTTTTATTTTGTATATTATAAAAATGTCTGTACATAAGTACATACATAATTATTATAAAGATATTAACTACATCAACGCGATGGCTTCCAATTTTAATCTTCCCGTTATACATACAAAGCAGAGACTTATTATTTAATGGGGTCACAAGAATACAGGATTGAATCCGGACTATTATCGAATACCAGATATTTAAATTTTGACTCAATTTATTTTTATTTTTATTCTTGCTTAAAGGTGAAGGATATCGCGAGCAAGTTAATTAATGTAGAAAGGAATTTTGATACGTGTGTATCCGTCAACCCGCAATAGAGCAGCCTGATGGAAAAAACTCTACACCCTGCTCTATATCAAGTGAGTTTACAAAGTGTATTTATAAATCGTTTCATATAATAATTATTAAAATAGAATCTATTCCATAGGTATATATTGTATTTTTATTTATTTGCTGCATATAAACTAGAGATTTCCACTCTTAACTAGATTAACAAACTTTTTGTGAATTTAATACATTTATGAACAAATCCTGTGAGAGTCATGTTGTTGACATATTCTCGAACTCTTGTTGTGGACTTTAATCCAATTAATTTAATCTCAATGTACAAAAACAATTGGTAGCAATTGTTTTTGTACATTGAGAACGATAAAATTAATCCAGAGTTTGGAATATAATAAACAACTGTATTAAGTCTATGAAGTAAAATAAACATACTTAGCATCCAGAAGTGAAACTAATTTTATAAAAACCTCGAAATGATCTTTATAAAATTATAAGTAATATTGACGTTAACAAATCATAAAAAAACATGTTTACTCACTTAATTACTCTTAAAAAATTCAAATAACACTATTGGTTTTAAATTAGCGCGCGTCTTTTGTTTTTTTTTCTTTTAACAACGCTGTATGAGTATAACAATCTCCTAACTGACTGAACTCTGATTTCAACCTATCCATTGATAAAAAGCCAATTAATTCTGATCAGGATGTTGCTACTCTTTTTGAAAAATTTTTTACTGACATTCCAATTTCGACTACTAAATCACTCAATTCCTCTCCTACCGTCGCTAAATCGTTACTAAAAAACAATGTTACTAAATGTAATATTTGCTTTAACTTTAATATTGTAAGTGTTAAAGATATAATAAGAACTTTCAACTCATTGAATGTTAAGAAAACGGCCGATCTGTGGGGTATCTCAGTCAAGTCAGTTAAGGTAGTCAAGTCAGTTATTGATGTAATTGCACCTTATCTTGTTATTATATTTAATAATTGTATTCTTAGTGGCGTGTTTCCTGACCTAATGAAACATAGTAAGGTAATTCCAATTTTCAAATCTGGTAGTACTTCAGACCCCAACAATTATAGACCCATCTCTGTACCACCAACGCTTAGCAAGATTTTTGAAAAATTAATGCTCAACCAAATGTTAGTATATTTTGATACATACAAGTTGCTGCACAATAAACAATTTGGCTTAACAAGGGGTCGCTCGACAACCGATGCTGGTGTCTAGCTCGTTAAAAATATTTATAGAGCCTGGGAAGAGTCACAGGATAACATAGGGATATTTTGTGGCTTATCTAAGGCAATTGATTTCAATTTGATTGTGTGCAACATAACACGTTGATCAGGAAGTTACGTCACTATGGGATTAAAGACACAGCACTCAGCCTCCTGATTTCGTATTTAAGCAATCGGATTCAGAGGGTTGACATAAATGGAAAGAAGTCTCCCAGGGCTCCAGTTGGTGTGGGGGTTCCTCAAGGAATAGATCCTTGAGGGACCTTGGCCCATTTCTGTTCCTCATTTATATAAATGACTTGCCACATTTACTAAATAACAAACATGAGATAGTATTGTTTGCTGACGACACTTCCTTGATTTTTAAAATAAAAAAAAGTTTATTAATATATGACGAGGTAAACAATGCTCTCTCTGAAATAGTACATTGGTTTAGTCCTAATAATTTACTGTTAAACAGTAAAAAGTCAAAATGTATTAAATTCACTACTCCCAACGTGAAATTTGTAAAAATTAATGTACTTTTAAATGGGGAGGCTTTAGATGCTGTAGAAGCAACAGAATTTCTTTGTATCACCATAGATTCTAAGCTTCAATGGGGCCCTCAGATTAATAAATTAGCAAATAGACTAAGCTCTGCAGTTTTTGCAGTAAAAAAATTAGAATGTTGACTGATGCAGATACGGCTCGCCTAGTCTATTTTAGTTATTTTCACAGTATAATGTCTTATGGCATTCTACTCTGGGGTAATGCAGCCGATATTAATACAATTTTTGTACTGCAGAAGAGGGCTATTCGTGCAATTTATAACCTGGGCCCTAAAGATTCACTTAGATATAAATTTAAAGAAATTAAAATAATGATTGTCGCTTCTCAATATATATTTGATAATGTTATATATGTACGAAAAAACATAAAAGATTTTCCTAGAAATTGTGACGTACATACTGTTAACACCAGGAACAAGTATAAACTTACAACCATTACCAGATTACACAGGGTTAGTAAGTCTTTTATGGAACAATGCTTTTACAACAGGATCCCAAAAAACGTTCAAAAATATTCAATTGTGAAATTTAAAAGAATCGTTAAGGAACGCTTGTGTGCTAAAAGATATTACACATCCGATGACTTTTTAAATGATTGCACACCCTGGGAATGAAACGATCGCCTCCAGGTTATCTGAAATTTAAAAAAAGGTATATATAATTTGGCTAGTGTTGTATATGTATTGCACTTCTTGTAAAAAAATGCGATAAAAAAACCGCTGAATTTCTTTCGCCGGTTCTTCTCAGGTCTGAGGTGTTTATTTCCGAACCAGTGGTAGATTTATCACAATAAATAAGAAGTTGTAACGCTTCTATGTTGAATAAAGATTTTTGACTTTGACTTTTGACTAACTATATTTATTTAATAAAAATGTATTTTATTGAAATAAAATATTTTAAAATGTAACATCGCGATACTCATTTGAATTACAATTTACTATTCTCCGTCGACTTAAATGTTCTGTAATTTCATATCCCTCGGGACTTCAGTAAAACTTCTGTACTAATTCACCGTCGAACTATAGCTTTAAATTTAAAAGAGAGCCGAGATAAATCTTTATTTTCCTGAATTTTTCGAATGAAAATAGATTCTCCAATACCGATCCTTGTAAATAAATTGCTCACTTGTTTTAATGGGCTTAAAACATTACAAAGACCTAATTTAATTAAAAAAAATATTTTTTGTTTCATCAGATAAATAATACAACAAAAATGTATTAAAATGAAATAATTGATTAAAGGATATGCGCTATGTTCATCTTAAAACTCTTAATTACTTTTATAATCTACTTGAACCAACAGAAAATATTTTTAAAAGTAAAGAAATAACTAGTTTTTATTAATAAGTTTTATATATATTAATTATATGTACTACAAAACTGACAAAATGCTTTAAAATTTTTTTTAAACATATATATGTCGTGGAAAAACAATATTTTTAATTAAAAGTAGCTGAATTGACTATAGTAGTAACGGGTAAACGCGGTGACTTCTTTCGTTGTTGAAGTCACGTGGACAGAGTCGTGTTGGGGAGTGGGGGACTGTTTATAAAAACACTTGCATTCGAGAAATGGAGGGTTGCGTTTGAGAAACCGACCAGTCCACACCTCCAAGGCGAAACTGTCGGTTTACCTATTTAGTACCTAATTATACTTGTGTATTGTGGTCTGTAACAATAAATCCTTGTTATACCTACATTAAGTTATTATTGATACAATATCGTGATGGACCCCGTACCACCGAATTTAGAAGAAGACAGCTCTATCGCTCAGCCACCGCTGCCGCCGTCATATATATAGCTAAATTAGTATAAGATTAGCTTTGTACGCGTTTTTATAGAATTTGTATTAAACCTTGTCTCTCAGTTTGAAGGTCAAAACGCCAAGTTTTTTTTTAAATTCCACAGATTATGAATTGATTAATAAAATATACATACATATATTTATATTTAATTGTATACTCATAAAATAAGTTCTCAAATCAAATTTATATATGTCAGAGATAATATATTAAAGCGGGTATACGACGTCACTTATTAGAATAGCAACACCACACAACGTGATGTATGTCATATAGGTTGGTCAGTTGTCAGACATCAAGTATGAAAAATATAAGACGGTTGTCTATTTTATTATGTAGCCGACTGATGGAAATATAAAATATAAAGGTGTATCTCTCAGTAGCGCGTGTATCCTTTGTCGAGCGACCCTCTTTGTCTCATGTTCTCATGCTCTCAGGACAGCGCCAGCGCCGGACGTGCGCACTGATCGTTTTAATAAAATCAACATATTGGACGACAATGCCCGCCGTTAAAATGGCAATCCACTTGAATCCGCGACATCAGAAGTGGGATATGAGTCTCATGTTTTCTGATATGCTTAGCTTCCTGAATTACAGCCGTTGGATATGCAAATTAAATTAAAGCAGTTAAGATTTTTTTATTACGATTGTTTACGAACAATAAGGAGAATCCAAAGCTGACTGTCAATCTCCGCTAGGAGTGGCACTCGAAGAAAAAGAAGTTACGATTTATTTTACTACCCTACGAAAATATTATAATTTAGCGAATGCAGATAATGTATGGTATTATAAGATGAAATAGATCTGGTGAGTACATTCCAATTTGTTTAAAAGCGATAGACACTGTGTCTTACTATGTGTCGTACTTTATAAGTTTCTTAGTAATTTCACAAGTTAGCTTATAAATAAATTATCGCAATGTAGGTAACAATGCGATAATTTATTCAGCGACCCTGCTTTTTTGATTATTAATTAACTGATCTTGCGCAATAATAGCTGAGAAGCATGCCTAATACAGTCGTAAATGTAGAAAAGGTAAAAGAAATGAATACTCACGTAACTCATATTTAACATCGTTGGAGGGATTAACCGTTTACCTCCACGAGGGACGCTGCCGTGAAGGTGGATAGTGATTGTGACTACGGTGGAACATCGGGACTCTGCGGCGTTGTCTTCGCTAGGGCGTTCCGTGAGTGCTGCTAACAAACACGGTGCTAGTGCGACCGGTATCATTGATGCGATACGATCTATCAATACTACGGTGACATCCAACCAATTTTTCAATTCCAATTTTGATCCTAGCATAAAAATTTTATGCGAGAAGGAAGATCGCTCTAAAATTCAAAAAGCCAATAGTGATATTGAGTGTTTGCCTCGCATTTGTAATTGTTTGTTTGAACACGACCCATGCAGAACCCTAGCAATTAACCTTGGTTGATTGGATTGATATTGGTATTGTAGTGATAAAGTATGTAATACTATTGTATGTTAGTAAAGGAATAAGCTGATAGGTTTCAGGCCTTAGTCTAGCAAAATTGCGTGTACAAGAAATACTAATCACTTTTTTGTACATCAATTGTTCTACAAAAAATATATAGTTTTTTTTATTTACATTTAATATTACAATATAGCATTTTGTTTAAAGCGTGGTTAGACAACAATAGTGAGAGTATGTACAGATATGTGTGCCTGGCACAAAGAGTGGTGTCTCGAAGCGTGTATTGCGCTCTTCGATTGAGAGTATAAGGAAAAGACTGTACTAGCCTTACAAGTCAGTTTGTAGCGTTGACGGTTAGTCAAGTCGCTCTTACTGGAAAATTTTCATTAGCCACTGACTTCACTAAATGCGGGTTTCTCAGTTAAATTAAAGAAGTGCCTTTTAGCAACCAATATAGAACTCTTAGGTTGCACTATCAGTCGAGGTCAGGTACAGCTGAACAATCAGAAAGGTAGGATCCTTAATGGATTAGTTTTATTTAGTTACGGAGCAAATTTATCGATTAACTAGCTGTCCCCGTGGTATTACCCGCGTGTAACTTAAAGAGATCACTATCATCATACTATTATCAATTTATATTTGTATTTAATTTAGGCTTTATTTACATGAAAAAAAAACCTAAATAAAAATATGCGGCAACGAAATGAGGTACCTACCTAGCCTATAAACTTTAACTTACAAAGTTATTTACAAACCGAAAATAAACACGTATGTATGTGTGAGTATTTTCGAACAACCTACTCAACTACCCGTTTTAATAATATATTCCTGCAATAAATATTTGACATTTATTTATCAATTTTATAAGTATTATTTAAATGAAGAATTATAATTTTATGTAATACCTTGTAATTAAGTTAAAATAATTTTCATTAATAATTTAAGTTAAAATATTTGCATATCATAGGTGTGGTGACTAAGCATGTATATTATGTTTAAAGCAATTAAATGGAATTGAATTGAATAGAATTGTCAAAGCTATAAATGGTGCTAAAACGGTCCATGGTCTTGTCTCGATATTAATCATATAATTATTATGAAAGCATAGGAATTAATATTTTATAAAAATGTCTTTGCAAATAATGCATTGTTTCGGAACAGATTTGATTACCATACAAAAGGAGTAGAGTTCTGGAGTCCAAATCGATTAGCGATACATCCAAGTGCTGACGTTGCTGCATGACGCTACTGTTATGACCGTCAAAGTACAAAATCAGCAGTCTGACCCTATTTTAATGCATCGAGGAGTGAGACAAGGGGATTTCATTTCCCCGAAATTGTTCACTAATGCATTAGAGGATACGTTCAAAACGCTGCACTGAGAATGGCGAGGCTTAAAAATAAACGGTGAGTACCGTTCACACATGAGATTTGCAGACGATATCGTCATAGTGGCAGAAACCGTGCAGGACATGCAGTATATACTGAGCATAATGGCTGATTCTACTGTTCGAATTGGTCTCCAGATGAACTTGGACAAAACCAAGATAATGTTCAATGAATACGTCAACCCGGAACCGATAACTCTTAACAGAGTTCCCATCGTAGTTGTTGAGGAGTATATAACCTTGGGCAAACTTTGTAGTTGGGTCGAAACAACTTTGAGAAGTGAGCACGTAGAAGAATAAAGCTGGGCTGGGTAGCGTATAGGAAACTTGGTCAAGTCTTTTCGTGACAAATACCGCAATGCTTGAAGACTTAAGTTTTCAACAAGAGCGTCTTACCGGTTACAACTTACAGAGCCGAGACGTGGACACTGACAGTGCGTTTGGTCCACCATTTTAAGGTCGCTCAGCGAGCTGTGCAGAGGACTATACTCGAAGTTTCTCTGAAAGATCGACTGAAAGAGATAAAAAAGTAGTAACAGAACACAATAATGCGCGTAATGTTTGTATCAATGTATGTATATGCATATTTCCGAAACTACTATATAAATTTTCTTGCAGTTTTAACTGGTAGATTAAGCCTTGGAGCAATATTTAGGAATAAATTTTTGACAATTTATTTTTAACTCCATTAACGTGAGACATTCATTAATTATTTGGAAAACAAACAGTTACATAATACACAAAATATTATCAAATAAAAAAAAATCACAAGCCAATCAAATCTGCAAATAAGTAAATCAAAATTCATTTCATAGCAGATTATATACTTCAAACGACATTATTCTTCATTACACAAAGACCGCATTCTTCAATCAGGACTTATTTTGTTACTCATCTTCTTGTTGTATCTCATGGAATCAGGGTCACGATTAAAAAAAAATACAAAAAGCAAAAAAAATTATAAAGCACTCGCTGTCATCCTTTTCATTTGTCACCTGTCATTTAGCTTAAAGCTTATCCCATGACGTTGGGGTCGAGGTTTTTGTTTATTATGGTAAAATTTATTGAAGTGATCATATAAGGATAATATCTTCAAAATAATAAGGAAAGAAATAATGTTCAATAAAGTAACATTTTATATTTAACTAACTAATGTCTGGTGTTAAAAAAATGAAGACCAATGCAAATAAGTGTACAATGTTTTAACTTAGTAGGATGATGATATTGCCTGGATACTTAGAATAGGAACAAAACCAACGCAGTAAGGTATTAAAAGATTAATAATTATGTTAATATTTAAGTTCAAATTACAAGGATGGAAAAAATGTAATGACTTATGGAACAGAGACGTTGCTTACTTTGCGCCTCTTACACGCCTCATACACTAGTAGGGCTTTGTGCAAACTCGTCTAGGTAGGTACCACCCACTCATTACATATTCTATCGCAAAACAGTAGTACTTGGTATTGTTGTCTAGGTCACTCAAAGAGCAATGAATAGGTACAATTGACTACGGTCGGAGTTTCCTTGTGAGATCGGTTAATGAAATCCGAACCAGTTTGCCGAACCGAAATGGCTGCGGGCGCTTACGTATCTCTTAGAACTGCTGGGCCAGACAAGTTCTCAAGATGCGACCATAAGCTGAAAGTGACAGATTTATCAGGTGGTACCAGGTAGACCAAAGATCTTGTGAGGGTCGTCGTAAGCCGCTGGATGTGGGTAGCGGAAAACTAGCCATCATGGAGGTCCAACAATGGACAACAATGTACAACAATGGACGTCTTTCGGCTGAGATATTGATGATTATGATTTAAAAAAAATATTGCCTGAAATCGAAATCTTTAAAATCAGCCGGTAAGATCTGCGAGTTCTATGTTCCTTAGAGGTCATGTGATGAAAATTTTTTTCAAAAAAGTGTTATATGCCTGTGGCTAAAATAAAGAAATCTTAACCAAATTATTAGATTCCAATTTATTAGATGCTTCTTTTTCAACGAATGCTTCACAAAGCAATTTAGGCTGTAAATCTATTTTAAGCAGATTACTCATTCATATTGCTTCGAAAGGCCAACAACTATTTCGAATAAATATTTTTGTGCCTAAGTTAAAACATAACGCGGATTGCATTATACTAGCTTAGTATATTATCTTATTGACTGCCTCGTTGGTCGAGTGGCTTGATGTAAGGCCGCAGACTCGGAGACCGTGGGTTCAATTCCCAGGTTGGGAAATAAAAAGTTATTGGATTTTTTCTGTCAGAAAATTCTCACTAGCAGCCCGAAGTCTGGAAGTTGAAACTGTCTTCACTCCCGTGCCTCGGAAAGCACGTAAGGCCGTTGGTCCTGCGCCTGAATTCTTTCCGGTCGTGTCGGATTGTCATCCCATTGGATTATGAGTTAGGGAATAGAGAGTGCACCTGTGCTTATGCACACACTTGTGAATTATAATATCTCCTGCATAGTTGGCTAATCTCTCTTGAGATAGACCGCCGTGGCCGAAATCGGTCTGGAGGATATTATCTTATTTTTTGTGTATTTTCTTTGTATTATTACCTTATTCTATATGTTATTTTTATGTATATTTTTGTAGTTTGCTATATTAATTAAGAAATTAGCGCTATATTTATATTTCTTTCTGATTATGTTTCGTAAATCTTGTGATAGCCTCCAAGTGAGAAAGCATTTAATTTAAGTCTCATAAATTGTAAGTATTACTTTTTTAAATTTATGTTTTGTTTGATTGCCGTAAATAAATACATTTTGGTTTCCCAGGATAACGTTACTGACTTTTCTTTTATTAACTTTTCTTGTGTCAAATTTGCATATTTCTTTATGCATATTTTCTTATGAAACAAAAAGCGATAGAAAACAGAATTATTTTCGTATATATAAAAGCAGAATTCAATATTTCGGCAGATGTTTATATCGTTTCGCGTGCGTCCAAGTTGTCACACGTTTCAATTCTGTGCATGTTTTTAACTTTTCCCGGAATTAATTAGGAGCGGCCGCCGCTACCGGGCAGCAGAGTAACATCATATGTTTCAGATTATGAGCACAACATTTTAATATGTAAAAACTATTACAAAAAGTCCAATATTGCTTGCATTATATAAAATTAACGACTTTATGAGAATGAATATTATATAGCCACATCAAAATTTCTCGCCTGACTGAACATACATTGTTACTGCAAATTTTCAAACAAATTCAACTGAGCAGTTAACTTTATACACTCTATTTGTTTTTTTAGGGACCGTAACTGTAATTGGTACTATTTATAAAAGTTTTAATAACGGATATGATTTGTTTGCCATTTCTCAACATAAATATTTTTTAATTTATAAAAGTATCAAAATAATTGTAGCGTTATAGTATTTATAATAACGATTGTTACGTCAGTTTGATTTTATTTAATAAAAATCATAACATATTATAATTTCAGATTTGTCATTGAAACAAGCAGCTGAGATTGCACAGTGGTTTTTTTTTTTTTTTTTTATAGAATAGGAAGGTGGACGAGCATATGGACCACCTGATGGTAAGTGGTTACCAAACGCTCTTAGACATTGGCATTGTAAGAAATGTCAACCATCGCTTATAGCCAATGCGCCACCAACCTTGGGAACTAAGATTTTATGTCCCTTGTGCCTGTAATTACACTGGCTCACTCACCCTTCAAACCGGAACACAACAATATCAAGTATTGCTGTTTTGCGGTAGAATATCTGATGAGTGGGTGGTACCTACCCAGACGAGCTTGCACAAAGCCCTACCACCAGTAACGGTAGTTTGAACGGCGTTTATCTTATCTTGTGACTGATTCTGATCCGTATAATATGGCTGAGTTTTTTCTTTCACATATGATTTGAGTTTACAAACCATCTCGAACTGGTCAGTGACGGAAACACCATTTTAGTTCAAATACCGGCAAGCACCACTGAATTTTCATGTGCTTAATTTATGATTATAATTCATCTTGTGCTTGACGGTGAAGGAAAACATCATGAAGAAACTTGCATAATAATGATGCAGTAATAATGAGAAAAAGATAAAAAGTTAGAGTAGGCATAACGTTATTTCGGTATGCGACAATTTCACTCTACTGTAAACCGCGTAAGAGAATTTCGTTCTAAAAATATATATACATATATTTTTTTATTTAGACATATTTTATCTTAATTTGTCATTTTAGAGCGTATTTTATGAATCGAGGAGTTTATTTTTACGATATGTAATCTTTTGAAATCAGAAATTTCATTAAAATTAATTTTTAATTTAAGAGAAATTAAATTCATGGCTTAATATAATAAAATCGCTTTCTGATAAAAAATTTAATTCCACTCACATTGTCTCTTTTTTATGCAAATCTAATAAGTCGCTACAAAGCGCTTAGTGTTATTCTTTCGTATTATAAAGCTAGATCGCTGTAGCAAATTTGCCGCAAGATTCTTAGGCTAGAGCAGCTATTACAGTAGAGACGAGACCTATATCAGATCCTGGTTCTTTGTTCTGACAACTCGACTTGAAAACGAAGTTTGATTTTCAGATAAGACTTGTGATATTTGCAGTGGTAGTTGTGATTATATTAATGGTAAAATCTTTCTACAAAAAAGATTACAGTACAGTGAGAGCCTATGAATGTCCCACTGCTAGCTAAGGCCTCCTCTTCCTTTTTGAGGAGAAGGTTTGGAGCATATTCCATCACGCTCCTCCAATGTGGGTTGGCAGAATTTCAGTGAAATTCGACACATGCAGGTGTCCTCGTGGTGTTTTCCTTCACCGTCAAGCACGAGATGAATTATAATAAAAAATTAAGCACATGAAAATTCAGTGGTGCTTGCCTGGGATTGACCTACGATCATCGGTTAAGTTTCACGCGTTCTTACCACTGGATGTAAAGGATAGTTAATATCTCTTTTGCATAGATATTTTATATAATTTACCGCACTTTTAATCAAAATTCAACGAATTAGTATTGTAGCCAATTTATGAAAAACCGTTTGATGCAATTCTTGATGTAATTATTAATTATTTACGTCACGAATTGCAATAATGGTCAATAAAATATTTGTTTATGTTATATATAGTTATACGAATTGTCTGCGAGTTCTAGTAATTTAAAGCTAAAATACGTAAAGCGCTGAAAGGAAAATGCATACTTTTAATGTAAAGCTACAATTTTTGCTGCAATAACTTGTAATGGATTTTCAAAATATTAAAGGTAATACAATCCTGGACCCGATAACAGCGCCACCTATTAAACATACACAATAAAATCAGTCCGGTTCCCAGCCTATAGGTGGTATCTGCAACTTTATAAGTTGCAATTAGACCAACGATAATGATGTCCTCGCGACCGAGAAAGATTAGCCTACTGAGCAGGACATTATAGTGCATATGTGTGTGCGCAAACACAGATGCACTCTCTATTTCCTCACTCTCATTATCCGATGGGATAACAATACGATTCGACCGGAGAGAAAGTTAAGCGCAGGAACGCTGTCGGAGGCACGGTAGTTTACACACTTCTGATTTCTAGAATCCGGGCTGCTACTAAGAATCTTCGACAGAAAAATCCAATATTTTTTACTGGCCCAAGCTAGGGTTTGGACCCCGGACCCCATGATCTGCGGCCTTATATCTAACCTCTAGAGCACTCGGACCAACAACATACATGATTACACCATATACCATACACATAAAAGAAAAGTAAAAGAAATATTTTAAGCAATTATTTGATAATATTAGCTCGCTAGCAACGTATTGAAGCGTCAATAGCGCAGTGTTTTATGGGACAAATAGCGATGTAAAAAAGTCCCAATCTTGAGAGCTTTTGGGCTATTGTCAACCCTACTCCTAACACAAGCTTTACGCTTAATTGGAAAGGGATATTAGTAATTCCTTAAAAACAGCTATTGGTGTTATTCATTTCTAAAAGAACAAGTAATCACCATTAATACGCTCATGTCGTATTATTAGCTGAATCTGATAAAATGGTTCGATTGTGTTTATTTAACAACCAGATATACGGTGCTACTTTTGGATTTATAATATTATTGTTGAACAGTTTTCGCCCGCGGTGTATCTCGCGTTTAGTGTTAGATACCTTATGTCCTTTTTTGTACCCCTGAACGTACATGCAAAATTTAATTATGAACAAATAATTCAATTTGGGATTTATTATTTATTTATTTATACGTTAGTACTTTTAGATTTGAACAAATATTTAATTCACATAGTTTTCATAAATATTTATTTATTTTCACATAATAATAATTACGGAACACGTTAATAGCCCAGTCAGTTACTTTACCGTTTACTTGCTAATTTCGATATTGAAATTTACTAAATATTAGAAGTGGTAATATTTACCCGTCGAAAATACTGTGTGCAGACCTATTTGGTTTCGTACCACGCACATTTCATGAATTATTTTGACACTGCACTCTGTGACGTCTTGAGGAAAACATAATTGCAAAAAGATTTTGAATTTTTTTTTTTCACGTAGTGGAAACCTTCAGAAAAGTACCTAACTCCCATGTGGGTGGGGGGGTAACTGGGTTATAAGGGATTCTTATCCACTAAAACCACTGCGATGGCCATCCTCGGCACGGATCGGAGAGGCTGGATCTTCCTCAAAGGCCATCCCGGCTGCCATCTTCCTCAGGGCAGTCTGAAATAAAGCACGTGAGGCCCCCGCCTCACGCATTCACGGCCCCAGGGTTACGCCCTATCTTTTAAAGGATATAGGAATACTGGTATTTCTTTAAAACCAGATATGGCACAATTCTTTAAAAAAAAAGACTCATATGTATTTTCTGATTCGAACTGAAGTACTCTGGCTACGATATGCTCTAAGCCATCTCCACCGAAAGCGAGAGGCTACTACATTTTTAACGTATATTCATATAATATATTATATAAGATTGGAATATGTTGATTTTATTTAAATATAAAATTGCATAACATATTCCATGTCAAGTACTGGTAAATATGGAGTATTATTTCAATTATCGCAACGGTGAGGCTCACAGAAATTAAATTAATTATATTACGTTCAGCGTCATATTTAATCATATTCATAATATTACGGAAATTAAATATTGGCACTGACTGCAAGCATCTCGCTTACCGATCATAAATAATTGTTTTATAAACGATTGCTATTAAATTTGATGTTTTTATTTCTTCGTCGTGTTTTTTAGAAAATTATGTTACAACTTTGAATATCGATGGAAGTCTATAAACTTCATCTGGCCTCGGATCCCGGTAAAAAAACAATCTTAAAAAATATACCTGAAAAAGTTTTTTTATTTTCGTTTCTGTAACTTTAGATCTGATATATAAAATTTCAAAAGCTCGTGATTTCATTTTCCATTTTATTCTTATAAAAAACACGTGATTTCTTATCTTGATCTCTCGTAATAAGAAACGTTAATTAACAATTCTTTTTTTTTTTTTTTTTTTATAGAAAAGGAAGGCGGACGAGCATATGGGCCACCTGATGGTAAGTGGTCACCAACGCTCTTAGACATTGGCATTGTAAGAAATGTCAACCATCGCTTACATATCCAATGCGCCACCAACCTTGGGAACTAAGATTTTATGTCCCTTGTGCCTGTAATTACACTGGCTCACTCACCCTTCAAACCGGAACACAACAATATCAAGTATTGCTGTTTTGCGGTAGAATATCTGATGAGTGGGTGGTACCTACCCAGACGAGCTTGCACAAAGCCCTACCACCAGTAAATTCAATTCAATTCTTAGCTTAACGGCTTTTTGTTGTGCCGAACGACCACAGATTATTTCCTAAATGTTACGTAGTAGTCTACTGTAAAAATTAAAATTCCGTATAAATTTTTAGGAAATATTTTTTAAAGGTCATGTCATGAGTCAGGTTGAACCCTGAACCCGGGTCAGTACTGAAATGTCCCGTTCGTCTAATAACTAGCCTGTTCAGTCAGAATGAAAAGTGTTCAAATCACAGGCTGAGCCATAAAAAAACTAAATGTTTTTTTTACTCAAACTTTTTGAAGGTTCTGAATGAGTTTGGCCATGGCGCCCATTTTTAAGAGAGACAAGCTGATTACGTGCCACATGGTAGTAAAACGTGTGTGCGCTAACACAGGTGCATTCCACTCCCTCACTCTCATAATCCGATTGGACGGCAAAAAACAAATATTAAAAAAATATATTTTCGTAATAAGCACTCTATAAATATATTAATTTGAATATAGAACGTTTTATCATGATTTTACATACACAACATATTGATATAAAACACACATACAAAAATTATATAAATAAATACGAAAGCTACTAAATAGATTATACTGAACCTGAACCTGGGACGTGTGTGACATTTTATAATACTTTTATTTAAACCAATGAAACTCAGAAACACTTGAACGCAATATCATTTTAGTCAATCTCAAAGCGAGTGAATTCAAGGTCACAGGTGTGTTGCCTATAATAACACTATGATCGGGTACATGAGGGTATAATTTCGTTATATGAGACTAACGGGCGTCGCGGCGCGGTTGACGTCATAAATTCAAGTATCTGGTGATAATATCCTATTGGCTCAAAGATCTCATGCCGATTGTAGGCACTCATCTGGTGAAATTTGTATTTATGAGACAATTCCCGACCTTTCTCGTGTGTTATATGTACAGTATTATGACGTTATCTATACATAGTATACGCTTAAGTTTTTTCATGACATATTGACTAAACATTAATTTGATAAAGTTTATTATATAATACAATAATATTATATAGATGGTATACCCACTGGTGGTAGGGCTTTGTGCAAGCTCGTCTGGGTAGGTACCACCCACTCATCAGATATTCTACCGCAAAACAGCAATACTTGATATTGTTGTGTTCCGGTTTGAAGGGTGAGTGAGCCAGTGTAATTACAGGCACAAGGGACATAAAATCTTAGTTCCCAAGGTTGGTGGCGCATTGGCTATAAACGATGGTTGACATTTCTTAGAATGCCAATGTCTAAGGGCGTTTGGTGACCACTTACCATCAGGTGGCCCATATGCTCGTCCACCTTCCTATTCTATAAAAAAAAAAAGATAAATTCGTATGATATTCGAATTTATGTTTTGTATTATTCGAATGATAATTCGTTGTTGATTTCCATTAAGGTCATAATATAAACATATTTGTACAAAAAGTTCAATATATAATACTATTACTGTATACTACATATTATTAGCTTCTTATTTCTTGTTGATTATTCTCGATAAAACGATTTTTCAATCGGTGTTATATTTGTATTCGATTAAATCCTGTGGCTTGATGTTTTAAGATTGCTTAACGGTCTACATGAATAAAGAATATTCGTTTTATGTATAAATTATCTCTGAATGTTTGTTATTATGTTTGTTTTAATGAAAAAATGGGTGTAGGTTTTTATTATTGAGTCGAATTTTAAAAATAAGAACCTAGTTATGTTAGCCCAAAGCATGAAGACTATAGAAGTGAATGCTTAATCAGCGGAATGTTAGCCATTGTGTCATTCCATGCTTTGGGATCGTATGTCCTGGGAAACGATTTGTTAGAAGGAAAAGAACATTCGACTAGAATATAAGCCTCTGTTCAGTCGTGTCACTTAATTATAATAAAATATTTTAAAATTCAAATGTATTAAACCTTTTTAAAAAAGTCTGTCTTGCTCCCGTAAACTTGTCTACCTATTGATTTCGCGAATTCTGATAACAAAAGCAAGAAGTTTGTCTCTGTTCCCATGAAAGAAACAAAATTGTTTTATATACCTAAATAAAACGTTAGATGCTGGTTGCTTTCAGTATTCAACCGATTTAATCTAGTTAAAGAAAATGACAATTTTATTTTAGTATTTTCAATGATTCATATAATGAACTTGCAAAGTTATGATGCATATTAAAATTGCGCTTTTATGGTTACTTAGCTTAAAAATAATACAAATGATCTATATTGCACATCAAATAAACTGAAAATAGAATACACAATACGAAAAAGAAGTAAAACAGGAGGCGGCATTATCACTAATATAGCGATGTAAGCGATATATTCATTCATGTACGCAATGAAGTGAATATTGCGTTCATATACAAGCCATTTCTTAATCATTGTAAGTTTACACATTTGTTAACGATTCATTTCACTTCACTTAACCGGGTAGATATGTACAGTTATTAATTACATTAACTCCTTGATCGTTTTGTTAATCAATATATTAGTATCTTAAGCATGTATGTAATCTAATAAGTTTAAAGCATCAATAGCGCAATTGTTTACGGGTTGCCTAGCGATGTAAAAGTCGCAGGTTGGATCCTAACCGCTTGGGCTAATGCTGCCTCCTAATATAAGCTGTACGCTTAATTGGAGGAACTAATAGGAATATTAGTAATTCCTTTAAAACGGGCATTCATTGGTTTTTTTAATCTCTACTCCTTAGTTCAATAATAATAATTTTGTACTACTGAAAACGTGTATGCGAAATTTAATGCTGATCGGTTGACTAGTTAAGGCTTGAAAGCGTAACAAACAAACTAGTTCACGTTACACTTTCACATTTATACTATGAGTAAGGATTATATATAGGCTTCTTTATATTGTTATATGGTTTATATTTATTATGCCTATTAAATAATATTAATATAAGGTTCTATATATTATCGTATGGATTTTATTTATTATACATAATAAGCTACAATTAGCGCTTTAGCTTTATGCAATCTTGTCATTGTAAATAACTTATCAGTTATTCAACCGAAAAACACCAATAGTTTGCAATGTTTTTTTTGGGTTTTGAAGTTGACTAAGCTTATTTACGGATTTATGAACATTCGTTACTGTGCCTACTGGTATTTAAATACCATTAGACTCATTTGCTCGTCCGTGTACTTTTTATAATTTAAAAAATCTTTTTAAAGTGATTAAGCTGCTGATTTGCATAAGTGTGCTGACAAGAGCTCTTTTAGCAAGGTTGAGCAGTTAGCCTTCAGTGTGACTTTGAACTTGGCCTACTTCTCGTTCGTTAATACTGCGAACAATGATTTAACTTGGGCTTTAAAACCTCACATGGAAGGAAATTTAACGTTGATATTATGTTTCATCATCTTCTATATTAATATGCATAACTTAAAAAAAATAAAAGATCAAAAACTTTTTAAATGAAAAAAGTATGAAGTTTGTTTTACGATCGTACATGTATAAATACGGAAATTTATGTATATATGTACATACATACACATACATAGTACATATGTATATAAATATAAAAAAATCTTTATTTATTTTCATTAAATAAAAATCTTGGCTGTACAGCCTAACATATATTAAACTACGATAGTTAGAAATTTGTTCGTCTTCATTATATCCGAGTATTTTTTCGTTATTAAGGCAAAATATTAAAAAGTTTCATGGCCAAAGTTAAATTAAATGTCTTAAATGGATAAGTGGTTTTGTAAACGTTGTAATCGAAAAACTTTTTAAGGACTAAGTACTTATGTTGGGTTACTTCACGGAAAATAAAATCAAGACAAAAATATTTTATATATGTAGTTATTGGATATTATTTTATAGTTAATTAAACTCACGAAACTGTAAATGACCCACTGGTAGGCTAAGGTCCCCTCTGCTTTTTTGAGAAGGCTTGGAGCTTATTTCACAACGCTCCTCCAATGCATCTTGGTTCGATTTTTGAAAGCCAAACCACGCCAAACGATAGTGCGCCTACCTATTGTAGATCTTTTTTTTAATTAAGTTAAATAATTAAATATAAGCAAATTCAATCAAAATAATTAATTTTAAAATACTTACCTAACGTTCTAAAAAATATAAAGGTAATACAAAACCATATAAGGACCAATAGCGCTACGGCTTACAAGCCGCACATAAGCCCAGAACCCTGGGCTATTGTCACGATTCCCATCATAAACTTTGTTTAAATGTAGGAGTAAATTACTAAAATTCCTAATATTAGTAAATTCCTTAAAATGGGGATTGCTATTATTATAAAAAATGTGAGTTGAATTTGAAAATTCAAATGTTATCTTAATCTCTGATAGAGAGTTGCATAAAAGAGGTTATGGCGCTTTTTGGTGTGCCAAAAACACAGTAATGTAATCAATTAAAATCTCGTTTTTAAAACACGTTTTGACTCGAAAAAACATCGCAAAGAATCGTTCCTGACGTAGGTCCCCCGACCGCATAATGTATTTTATACACACAATATTTTATTTTTAGCTCTCATCTAGATTTACCGATGTAATCAAGTAAAGATCAGAAAATTTCCTCCATACACCTTCTTGTGTTTAAGCTATTAGATAAGCTCGGTTCTTTTTATATCATGCTTTTCACGTTTAAAAGAACAAATAAATAATTTAAACTAGTATTTACATTCAATTTGAATGTAAATACTAGCTGATACATAATATTAAAGAACTAAAATCTTAACGTCCGAAAACATAATTGTAGCAAGCAGATACGTAGAATTCTATAGCCTTTACAAAACTTTCTAATAATACGAGAAAAGATGAACTGAGTAGAGAGTACATAACTGAAAATGTGAGGAGGACTAAAGAATCCTCCTCCGGTATGTAGGACGCCGCCCGCAGCCGCATCGTCGTTCTGAATGACGCTCGTGGAATGAGAAGGTGCCCACTTTAAAAGCCGTAAAAGAAATATGTGGGAACGTTGAACTTCGCTTTTATGGTGAGAACAAAAGTATTTATATAGTTGATGCTTTCAAGCTAAGTATATCTAGAAGCTTATAAAGTCATTGAATTTAATAATAAACTTATAACTCACACTAAATGAGTACAAAGCTACCCGTCCAAGCATTACAGAAAGAGTAGGGTCAGCATATAACGTTTATATTGAAATTCATATAACTCTAATATTTTACGCGGCACATGTCAGTAAAGTTCCTAGTCAGCATGATTCTTTCTGACAACTTTAACATTTATCGTCATATTTTAATTAATATTCATAAAACCTTCATAAAAAATAAACCTTCCTGATAAATCACTCCGTTCATTGGTGACAACCGTATGAAAATCCATTCAGTAGTGTTTGAGTTTATAGCGTTCATACAGACAGTCGCGGCGGGGAACTTTGTTTTATAATATGTTGTGATCTTATACCAGTCGCATCGAAAAAATGACCAGATAAGAAGTCTTCTATATCTGAACCTTATTGAATATATAATACGATCACGTCAAAAAACACTAAAAAAATAAATAAAAAAAAAATAAAATTAAATCTCTTTTTAATTTATAATATTTGTTTAGGAGATATCTTACAAGCTGAAGCGCTTCTTTTTATCTTTTTTTGATGAATGCTGATCCATAGGTTTAGTTATAATAAGGTGTTTTTATAGTAAGCCTGACTTAATTGTCACTAGATAAAGGAATTCCTCAATGGTCAACAGTAAAGACGCGAAATTTTAAATGTTATATAAAAAAAAACTTCGACCGCTACGACTGACGTAACCGCGACAAACACTTAGGAAATCTGTTTTTTTAAAGGTTTTCTTAACGTCTATATAGATCTTATTTGTTTTTATGTTCATATAAAGATTTATATAAACCTCAAATATGTGCAGAGCATATTATATATGTAAATTTACTTTTTATATATATATGTTTGCTATTGTTGTGATTCAGCGCGTAAATAGAACTAAGCAGAATTTAAAAGAAAATTCTTAGTGGCAAAACGTGATGTCTGTTTTCATCGTACGTTGCTATTTTCCTTTATATCAAGCAAAACACATTTTGCTAGAGATTTCAACTTAACAAGACAGTTTACAACAAAGGGTCAAGTTATATTTGTCGCTACACAAACGTTGCTCATACCTATTGTACTTGTTTTAATTGTTTAACGCCGCAATTTATTTACAAGCTTAAAGTTCAACTAACTTTAAAATAGAATATTAGAAATGAATGTAGTATTGTTCAAAGCTTTTATCGTACTTTTTTATAGTATAGATAGGCGGACAAGCATATGGGCTACCTGATGGTAAGTGGTCACCAAAGCCCATAGACATTGGCATTGTAAGAAATGTTATCCATCGCTTACATCGCCAATGCGCCACCAACCTTGGGAACTAAGATGTAATGTCCCTTGTGTCTGTAATTACACTTACTCACCCTTCAAACCGACACACAACAATACCAAGTACTGCTGTTTTGCGGTAGAATATCTGATGAGTGGGTGGTACCTACCCAGACGAACTTGCACAAAACAGTGAATTAAGTCACCTTTAATTATCAAGTCAAAAGACTAGTTTGTTTTCTATATCAAAACTATGTGTATATTGGCTTACAATGAACTGTTCATTGTAACCTAGTACGGAGGGTAATAATATTATATATTTTGTATATATGTAAGAAATAAGCTAAAAAAATAAATTTTTATATAACAAGACAAATCAAGTGTTGTTAAATCTTTATTAATTTTTTAATTGAAATAGTTTTTTGTTTATTTATTATAAATTGTAAAAGTATTTGATAGTTTGTTTTGTTTTATTTTTGTAATCCTTTTAAGTATTTCTAAATATTCATTCAATTATAATTATATTTATTTTATTATTTGTTTGATATATTATTTGGGAAACAAATACATTTATTCTGAAAAGTATCGTATTAACATTGGCACACATACCAGTTAAGTTTCCACTTATAACTAAAACATAATTAGAGCAGAACAAAATAATAATAATAAAACAAAAATCATGAGAAAAGAGGAAATTTATTAAATTTATTTATTTACATGTTCTGTTTATATTGATAGAGGTTTCATAAATTTCTGAAATGAACTGAACCTGTTTTCCGACATAATGTCAGAGCATTTCTACCAGCGTCTTTGTTACTAAAGTAATTCTTTTTCAAATATTATATAAAAAGTAGCCTTGATATGTCTTTATACTAAATTGAGATAAATTGCTAGTCTTTTCACATTACATGAACTATCAAAGAAAACGTTTGAGCGCTCACCCTTTAACAAGCTGAATATACAATTTGACGGAATATATGTTGCAAAATTCATATAATTTTTCCTCAGGATCAGCGGCCTCAGGTCCTAGGTTATATTTCTAGGTTGGCTATACATACATTAAGAATTACTACAATACGGACGTATTGCAATATAAAAAACTGATAAATAAAGTGTAAAATAATAAAATATAATTTTGATTGAATTATTTAAATATTGAAACTTGCAGTATTCTGTAAGAATTTGGTCCTACGCCTGAACTCTTTCCTGTCGTGTTGGATTGCCATCTCATCGGATTATTAGAGTGAGGTTATACAGAGTGCATCTGTGTTTGAGCACACACTTTTAAACTATTATACGAGTATACCCTGTGCAGTGCAGTGCAGTGACATCACATCAACGGTGTGGTGGTGGTCAATATTTCATACATCTTTCTGACATTAGCCGTATGTATGTCATGTTTTGTTTTGTGGTGTATGTTATGTTTTGCGGTGGGTTTCGTGTTTTATTGTTAAAGAATAGCTCTATCGTACTTCTTTTGTTTTCAATTTCAGTTTCTCAACATCAATATCAGATGAGAATTCTTGTACAAAAGTTTACTCAAATAATACCTAAATCTGACATCCGCAACTCGACCTCAGGTCGAGATTGGTGCAGGTGGGGGCGTGCGGAAGATATTGCAAACATTTTATATCGCATTTCAATTTCCTCAGACAGATACGAGCTCAGATTAGATGCGGATCGAATGATTGCATCTTTGATGTTCAAATACGTTGGAAGGTTCTTTTAGCCTTAGTAAAATACTCGTACATTCTCAATCGTGATAGCTGTACAGGAAACCTCTCTGACAGCAATTTGTTATATGGAATTTATTATTTGAACAATTTCGAACAATAGATAAAGCTTCTGTCCAATGAATCTTAGTATCTGAATGATATCTGAACCATACGTTGTAGGGTATCAAGTTCCGTCTAAAAATGTCACACTCCTGTGATGCCCTCCTCTCCTTTTGAGACGATTCTATTCCACCACGCTGCTTCAATGAGGGTTGGTGGATACACGTAGACTTAAATCCAACACATTCACGTTTCATCACAATGTTTTTCTTCACCGACGAGCATGAGATGTATGAGTATAAATAGTATGAGTATAAATTCAGCACGTTAAAATCAATGATGCCCGTTTTAGTTGACTCTGCCTAAATACTTTAATCTACTTTTGACGAGTCGGTTGGCGTGCTTGGTAGATATTTGCCTTGCGCGCCGCAGGTCGTGGGTTCAGTTCCCACCCAGAACAGACATTTCTGTGTATTGGGTGTAATTATCTATATATGTATGTATTTACAAAAGAAAACTAGTTATGTAGTATATCAGTTGTCTGGTTTCCATAATAGGAGCTCTGCTTAGTTTGGGATTAGATGCCCTTGTGTGAATAATGTCCCAGTATATTATTATTATTACTTAATTAAGAAGAGACTAAATCGAAAATGAAGTTATTATAAATTTAAAAATATATATGACAATTTTTCATACAATTGCAACGATAATTTATTGGTTTTTATAATCTTTTTTATTTTTTTATATAGAATAGGAAGGCGGACGGCTGATGGTAAGTGGTCACCAACGCCCTTAGACATTGGCATTGTAAGAAATGTCAACCATCGCTTACATATCCAATGCGCCACCAACCTTGGGAACTAAGATTTTATGTCCCTTGTGCCTGTAATTACACTGGCTCACTGACCCTTCAAACCGGAACACAATAATACCAAGTACTGCTGTTTTGCGATAGAATATCTGATGAGTGGGTGGTACCTACCCAGACGAGCTTCAATAAAGCCCTACCACCAGTAAAATATATATATATATAAAATAATCGTCAAATTTTTAGTATTGTTCATACGTCGTCTTATTGAGAATTCATTCGATTATTTTTAGTATGGTGATGCCTCGTATATAAAGTTATACGGTACGGTATTTTTTAAAAGTGAGTCATATCCTTGAATATTAAGTATTTACGAGTACATTTATAAAATATTAACAATTCCTAAACCGAGATAATCCGAAATAAAAAAAATAAACAAATCAAAGTTATATTATATTTAAATGTTCATAACACGAGCAAGCTCTAATGGTAGTATGAAATAAAATCATGAATGATAAATGCCTGAATTGGTATATAATAATATTATAAATAGTTTATCGCAAAAATACCAGCTTATAAACACAATCTTGAAAAAAAAAATTAAAAAAAATAGTTCATGGGCTTATATATATGACCTTAAATAAAACATTTTATGGCCCAATTAAAATCTTATAACAATTATGATTCTATTCTGATAATGACGAAAGTATAAGAATCAAACAAAAGTTACATTAATTATTTTCGATTCTCTTCCAAAAGAATGCGAAGAAACTATGGAACAGCTTAATAGAAAAACCCTGTATATTCCGGGTTTTGTAATTATAGTCATATCAGATCCGATGTCAGATCCGATAAAAGTATTAAGTAAAAAGCGGAGCGTGTTTTGGTACAAATTATATATTTAATTTAAAAACTCCGAGATTATTTCACGTTCGGTCCGAAAACGGGATCAAAGGTTAAATAAATTGTAAGGATATACGAAATGATGAGTTTATCATAACCTCATTGGATATAATTATTTGTTAAATTATACTATATTCTAAATGCGAAAGTAACTGTTTAACTGTTAATGACTTAATTGCTATTGTGATTGTAATAAAATTTGGTATGGAATTAATTTGAACAATAGGGGCATAACCCATTTTTATAAAATATAATTTAATATCGTAAAATAATAGCCTCGAAATTTGTCCTCTTAATATCTTAGAAACGCTTCGTCGCATAACGTGGCGCCAAAAATCCAGAAAATTCACCGTAATAACAAAAAATGTTGGGATCTTTAGGATCGTGTGAAGTACAATTCTGGAGTCATCTTGATATCAAAGTTAAGCTAAGCTGCCTTCATAAAAGCTCAGGTGTTTTGTATTAATTTTTTTATCCTCAATATTTGCTAAATAATGCCCCGAACTGTTGTTTTATTATGAAGTATGATTCTAATTCCTGAACTGGAAATCCTCTAAACCAATTTTAAAACTTAAAACTTTATCCTCTTCTTCACCTTCATACAGTATATGAAGTATACTGTATACATTTTAGACGTTCTTCTTTTATTAAAGCAGTTTGATGAAATAAACTCCAAACCTTCTCAACAATAAGAGGAGGCTTTAGCCCAGCAATGTCATTATTTTTTTTAACAAGCAGCATTACAAACTCCGTTTCAATATTAAAACTTTTGACGTCGTAGATTGCCAGTTGACTTCCTAGACAGGGTGTTACTTGTCTTAGTGGAATTATGGATTTATAATCCTGTCTTCTCCATTATGGAAAGACATTTTTAGGTTGTAATCCAGAATCTCTTAGGGAGTCGCCATTTATGTCGACAGTATAAAAAACAAATATTTTTTTTTGTGAGACGCGATAGAATAACGCTATTATTTCTATAGTATTAAAAGCTTTTGATGATATAGGCTTTGAAGATATATTTGATGATATATATAATAAAATACAGAAGTATTTTATTCTGACATATATGTAATGGGTAAATATTTCATTTTCATTTATTGTACCATGTGCCCATTACCATTGATTGTTCCCTTTTCCAAAAGGACAATTACCACACTTATTCGATGGTTGGTCGAAATGTCCATCATGATAATTCTTGCGTATATAAAAGCTGTGTTATGATTTTCGACTTGAGGTTTTCTCTGAGCGCTATAATATCGTGGTTTTAAAATATTAAATATGTTTTTGCGAGGCTGACAATACCGAATGCATTAATAAACCTTATGTTTGCCTACCATGAATTTTATATAAAAATATATATTATAAAAATGAAACTCCCTACATCATCTTCCGAAATAGTACACAGTATTGAAGCTTGCGCTAAAAGTACGTGCATTAACGCATGATCGGCCAGCGCTTTGCACCCAGACAGTGATCGATCCACGGGCACTCACACTTAATTTTGCTATGTGTGTAATTTACTAAAGTGTGTGTATATTTATGTGTAAACTAATACCATTTCAAAGTGTGTTGTCTATCCATACGCTACTAACCACCCGGCGCCTTTAAGTAAGCAATCCTTATCGGATTTAGAGACGGGCTTTTAAATATTTAATAATAGTAATAAAATATTCCATTGTAGTCGCCATAAGGCGACTTTTTAAAATATTATATTCGATGTTTTTATATTTAAACACATTTTAATATTTAAAAAAAATAATGACAGTTAAGAAATGTATGTGTCATTATATTATATCATTATTTATAGGAGATAAAGTGCCAGTAAATTAATGAACATTACCTTCGTAGTCTCTTCTTTGTCTAGGTGTTTTAAGCGTATAAAAAGTTTCAGCCAGCTTGGTAGGGCTTTGTGTAAGCCCATTCGGATAGTCAACATTCATTCATAATTTATTCTAATACCGGTTTTAAGTTGAGGCAGCCAAAGCAATTACAGGCACAAGAGAGATTTTAAATGTTAGTACCTGACTTTTTTATAAAAAACAATAAATAATAATTTAAAATATATTTATTAATATATATTAAAGGTCCTTTAGCTGCCAAATTTCTATTGGAATTCCTTACTTATTACGTGCTTGTTCGCACGAAACCCTCCGTAAACCATTAGGTCCTAGGGTCTTTGTAGGATTAGCATTTGAATTGTAAAATCTTTGCATTCATCCATTGGGGTTATGACTCACGGGCTAAAGTCTCAAAGAGGTCGTACTTAAGCTCAAAATTGAATATTTCATTATCTACGCCAGTCTATTAATGTCAGTAAAAGGCTTTTTGAAAATACTAACATAATATTATATATTTGTTGCCATAGATAAAATATATAAGATACACCTAAGCGATATAAGAGCTCAATTGATTCTATGACGTTTTATAATTATTACTCATAATTTTACCAAGAACGTACACAGTATGTATTTTTTAAGCCTGAATACTAAATTCAGGTTAGAAAAAAACAACATATTAGAAAATATTTAATACAAAAAAAAGCAACTTTTGAAAGTGAAAGATATCCTATGAATGAATAAAAAAATAATAACTGTATTTTTTTTTCGCTCACGTTACAGCGCCATCTATCGGGCCAAGATTTTGTGATTACTTTTTTTTGGCAGTAAGCCAAATATGACTGGTAATATAACATAGTCCAAGTTTAAATGAAATCCTTGCGGAGTAAATGAGATTTCACATTATAGCAACTGGTACAGACGGACGAACTTTAATTAATATATATGGATGAGGTATGAACAACTTGCCTTCTTAGAGATACACGAGTTAGCTTTCAGGAGTTGCGCCAGGAGAAGTAAGTTACATCTCACTCTATGTTGACATGTATATGGTTGTTACGGGTAAAAATATGCGAGTATATTATGGATAGTCTTATACACTTGACGACAACGTTATAGTCTACTACTAGAAAAAGTGAAGGTTCTCACAGCATTTCAACAGACGAATTATATTGAATTAGTACTGTTAGGTGAGTGAAGAAAAAAAAAATGGTGACAATCTGCGTAAATTGCAAACAAAATAGTACATCGAAATTTAATGTAAGTGTTAGTATGTATGTAAGTGTTGTTAGTAACGTTTTGTAAATATACATATAATTATATTATAAATATGCTTATTATTACTTATTATACTATATTAAATATTTAAGTGTAAGATTAAGTGTACATATTGCAATTTACATTTGTTTTTTATTATTTTAGGAAGCTCGATGAGCAAATGAGCTATCTATTGACTCACCTTTGCACAAATTCACGAAATAAACAACTCCTTACATCGTCATTGCGCAACCAAGGTTATAGCTTAAGATGTTTTGGCCTATTTGCCTGTAATTACACTGCTCGCTCACTCTCACTCAATCTTCCAACTGAAATTAAAAAATACAATATTGATATTTGGCTTTTGAAGCACCCACTCATATGGGCCTCAAGAAGGAGATTGAGGCATGTAACGTCTTGACATGACTTGAAATGAAAAATGTTAGATTTTCACAATTTTATCGCTGAAAACGTGCCAAATTTCAAATTTCAAGCTAGCTAGCTAGTCCGCTGTGCTTGTTGTAGCCTGTATATTTCTTCCTTTTCTATTTATTCTTGCTCGATAAAAATGTTTTTTAGCTAAACAAACAAACAAACGCTTGAACATAAATTTTACTTTTTATACGTTTTATTATAAAAAATATATTATACGATTATTTAATATACGAATATTTATTTACATACTAACATAGATAGTAAATATATTTTTTACCTACTTTTATTTGTTACCTACTTTTAATCGTCATTTATATTTTTAATAGTGTGCATAAGAGTACACATTTCATTTATAATACACTTATACAAGTTGTGAAATTTCCTTCAGAAAGGTTTTTACCATGAGCTGTATAATCCAGATACATTATCAACAGTAAATAGGCATCTTCTAGGCGTGTTTCATCTTAGAACTCATCAAACTGTTTGTAATAATGACATGACATGTCCATTTTATTATCTCGCATAAGTGAGTAAGGATTAACTTAAAGCATCAGGAGGTAGACATACAGGTAAAAGCAAGTCCTTAGAACAGATTATATGGTTTATATACAAATAACATCAAAACATAAACATGTACAACACTTTGACCAATGGAACTAGTAAATAACAAGTGAAACTGCCTACATGAAATAATTTTATGGTTGGGCTTCATTCATAATGTTAGGGTCGGGTTTCAAATTGTTGTTGAATTCTTAGGACTCGTCCATTTTAAAGTTAAACGAGTCATGTAAAGTGAACTTCATCATTTAGTTTCTCACGAGGATGTGTCAGTGATTATATGGTTTTTGGTTTTATTGATAAAAATAATATCTGCGAGTAGATATGTTTGAGAAATGATACTTCACACCTTGTATAGCTCTGCATCGCCGTTCTTGATGCCATACCGACGAACAGGCCGTTCGGTTACTGCTGTGAATATCTGAACATATAATGTTTTATTAAGCTGCGTCCTCAAAAGAGAATATTACAACTTCTGTTGTCGAAAAATTTTGTGACAAAAATTGTAATTATCTTGAGTTATAAACAAAAATGATGAAAACAAGGAAGAAGCGGATTAAAAAATGAAAATTGCCAATGATTTTAGTGGAAACTCAATCTTAAACTCAAATAACTTATTTGAACAAAGAGCATCCCATCGATCATTATTAATATTATTAGAAATCGAGATAAAAATAGGTTTTTAAAAAGAGATAAATCAAAACAACTTCACAACAATAAAGTAAATTTAGATCGACACGTACAATTTACACACACAAATAGAACAAAGGAATCAAAACTGATCAACTGAAATATTATTTATGAGATATCCGCCACAACCAAGAATCCAAGCAGAAGTGTCTTAAAGCCAGCTTGGCCGGCCGATGAGCTCAGCAGGGCCAGTCCTCACTGTGATGACCACCACGTGATCAAGTCGCACCGCTAGGCCACGCCCCATCGGATCCTCGAATCCTAACAATATTATAAATGTGAATGCGAATTTATTTGTTTGTTTTTTACGCTTTGATTTCTATAATTGCTGATATAAAGCGCTGCGATACTTTAATTATATTAGCAGATATATTATATAGTATTGATGAATATATGACATAGTATAAAAAATATATATTATAATAAATGATAAAATTAGTTTAGTCACTACGTTCATAAACCATTTATCATTTTAATGATTCCTATTTATTTACATGATAGTTAGAATAACAGATGGACAAATGACAAATTGATAATAAGTGACAACGTCAATGCCAATGTTCCTTGTATCAGAAATTATACAAATTCAGACTTTAAACCGAAACACAGCGATTTAAATATATTTTTGGCGGTAGCGATTATGAGTCCACCAAGTAAATATAACATAACGGAAAGTACTGAAAAGATTACATAAATAATTCAACACAGGCGATGCTATTGGTTCATATATAATTAACAAACTAACAGAAAGAAGAGGATGAAATATAGTAACCAATCGTTTATTCGAGCCGAGATGGCCCAGTGTTAAGAACGCGTGAATCTTAACCGATGATCGTGGGTTCAAACCCGGGCAAGCACCCCTGTATTTTCATGTGCTTAATTTGTTATTAAAATTCATCTCGTGCTTGACGGTGAAGGAAAACCTGCATGTGTCGAATTTCACCGAAATTCTGCCACATGTGTATTCCACCAACCCGCATTGGAGCAGCGCGGTTTAATAAACCTTCAACCTTCGGCTCCAAACCTTCTCCTAAAAAAGGAGAGGAGGCTTTAGCCCAGCAGTGGGACATTCACAGGCTGTTACTGTTACTGTAATCGTTTATTCAATTACCAATTTGTATTAAGTAATTACTTAATATTCTACACGTCACATGATACTTTCCTATGTATGTCTGTCTTCAATTATTTGGTTACCGTGTATTTAGTTCGTGTGTCAAAATGAATAAGCAATGGTATTGTTTGATATTAATATCGAATGAATAACTTAGCAACATAGATAACCAAAGAAGTTCAACATATTAGTTAATTAATTGATTTAATTATTCTTACAATACATGTTTAGCATTATGTTATATAATAATAATATACTGGGACATTTTTTACACACGGCCATCTGATCCCAAATTAAGCTTGTACTATGGAAACTAGACAACTGATATCCTACATATACTATTTTTCTTTTGTAATTACATACTTATATAGATAATTACACCCAGACTCAGGACAAACAGACATGTTCATGCAGACAAATATCTGTCCTGGGTGTGAAGCGAACTCACAACCTTCGGCGTGAAGGTAAGCATCCACCAACCACGCCAACCGGCTCGTCATATATTGTTGAAGTGACTTAAATAAATGAATGAATAAAATATGTTTAATATGTATGTGTTTTTTTTTTGGCGGGTAGGAGTAAATCAATATAGTCAACCTTTTTTGCTCTCATAAACTTTTATTTAAAAAATTGTTTTAAGTGAATGTTATTATAGATTAAACATATGTAGCATCTCATTACCCCTCACCAAGTATTCTCCTGTATAATTTCACTCTATATCATCACTACCACATCACAACAGCACATTATGGAAACCATTAAAGAGTCTTTGTCTGCCATGACAGAATTGCTTAACAACAAAATGAATGAGTTCCAGCAAGATCTACAAAAATCTTCCTACTACAACTTCTTCTCTGGCTTCAGAATTTACGACTTTTAAGTCATTTATTATTTCTGCACTTAATACATTGCAGCGACAAGTTGAGTTTCTCGCAAGAGAGATGGATCGTCAGGAAATGCGTAGAAGACGAAGAATGCTTCTTTTACATGGAGTACCAGAAACGAAGTCGGAGAAAACAACATCCCGCGTCACTGGTCTCGTAGTTCAACATCTACTTCTGCCGAATTTTTCCAGTACATGTATAAAAAATTCCTACCGCTTAGGTCGCTTTAATGATAAGAAGCCTAGACCTATTGTAGTCAAGTTTTGTGACGTCACGATGCGAGATAAAATATGGTTTGCCAAAACAAAATTTAAAGGAACTGGAGTCACGCAATCGGAATTTTTAACAAAAAGTAGGCATGATGTCTTCCTTGAAGCAAGATCTCGTTTCGGTATTGACAAATGCTGGACACGGGATGGCTTTATATATATCATAGCTCAAGATGATACTCGGCATAAAGTCGAATGTTTGTCGGATCTCAATGCTATTCAATGCTCGTCGAATGTGAAGTCTCCCGTTCAGATGAAGACTACCGAGTCTAAAGGTGACAAGGTGATTATTTCACGCACTAAAAGGATGATTAAAAAGTTATAGTTGCTTTTTAACTTTCTTGCGATATTTATCCTTATTAATTGTTATTATTTTCTGTAGTTTGCTTTGTTTTTAATATCTACTCTTTTGTTTTGTATGTTAAGTGTCTCGCGTCGTTGAATACATCTACTTGTCATTGTCAAATGTCAATGTTGAATGCCAATGTCTGTTGTAGATTAAAAATTTATTAAGAATATTATGGGAGAAGAAAGATATTATTTTACACTATTAACTTTTGTATTCTTTTTATTAGCTTGTGTATTTTTTTTTCTTCTCCTATTTCTGTTAGTTACTATGGTTCTGTTGTTGACCTTAAATGAAACTTCCTTTTTGATTGTTTCTTTTGATATGCTAACTGGCGGGTTATGGACATGCTACATTAGTCTTATAGGTACAAATAATTTTTATTACTTATTTATTTCTTCATTTATTGTGTAATATACTTATTATTATTGATGACTCGAAACCGATGACTCGAACACTGACTGTAGTTTTTACAGTATTCCTCCTTCTCTTTGTGATTCCCTTGACTCCCAATTTTCCGACGTTGTAAATAATTTAACATTATACATATAAATGCGCAGAGTATTCCAGCACATTATCCGGACATGTTATCCTCTTTTCAAATTAAAAATTTACATGCAATTTTAGTTTCTGAATCCTGGCTTAAGCTGTGTTTGCCTTCGACAGTATATTCCCTTCCTGGATTCCATCTGATCCGTAATGATCGTATGGCAAGAACTGGTGGGGGTGTTGCCATTTATCTGAGACCACATATACTCTTTTCTATTGTAAGCTCCTCTAATTCGAATACAGTTGGGGAGCCTTTTTATTGAAGTTGTTCTCTCTCACTCAAAACAACAACACAATAACAAACAATAGTATACACCCAGGAGTAACTCCTGGGTGTATACTATTGTCCGTCGCAGAATATTGATTACTTTCTATCTTTTGAGAACTTGCTAGAGACATTTACTCTTTTGTACACTCATACCGTGGTGATGGGTGACTTTAATACTTGCCTTCTCAAGAACGATACTCGATCATTACGCCTATCTTCTATCATCAATGGTCCTAACTTAAATGTTCTGCCTCTTTCTGCAACTCACTCCTTTCCAAATTCCACTCCTTTTTTACTTGATCTGATATTTGTGTCATCGCTGAAAATTACTGACCTACCACATACTATTCAATTAATTAATTCTGACTTAGACAAAATTTTAAAGTGGAGTCTTTCTTTTGGTCTCAGAGTAAATCCTATTAAAAGCCAGGCTATTATAATTGGCAGTTATAAATTATTACCTCGTGTAGAGTTTTCTTGTTTGCCACCTGTTGTTTTAAAACAATACTGTAATTCCATTAAGCAGCAAAGTTAAAAATTTAAGAACATATATAGATCAAAATTTCTCACGGATTTCACAAATAGGTGAAGTGAGCAGGAAAATGTTTCACTCAATTGGGTCCATACAGCGGCTATCCTGGAGGAGATTTAGCAAAAGTTTGAGACGTATTATAGTGTACAATTGTACGCACAAACAAATGTGAACTTTATTCCCTCTTTTTCATCATTCGGTGGGATTGGGTGGGAAAATGCTTAGTGGACCAACGACTTTACGTGCTTTCCACGGCGAGGAAGTGTGATTCTCAGGCTGATTCAGAGGTATGATTATCATACTAATATTATTAGTAAAGTTGTGATTGCTTGTTCGCATGTTTAATGTTCCGATTCCAAACAAAAACTATAATATTAAATAACTATTATATTATTCTAGAGTACAGACACAACTTATAATACAATGTTATAAGTTTCACATTGTTTTATGGTAATGTTACGTCAACGTAGTCGAAAAGAAAATTATCGGTTCGGAAGTTTTGTCAAGCGAACGTTTCTAAAACCAAACTTGGTATGCATGATTCGTAAATCTTTAAAATGTTCACTAAAAGTTCCCGACTATCATACATATTTAGATATATATATAACTATTTCGTACGCGCGTTTGCCACCTAACTCCTAAGCGGCTGGACCGATTTGGATGATATTTTGTGTGTATATTTCAATGGGTTCCTGGATGGCTTAGAATTAGACTCGGTAGGTGGCGATGCTGTTTGTATGGCAGCAAATGATAAAAAATATGGCAAGACGACGTCTTTCAGGTCTGCTAGAATTGGATATATTTCAAAATATTTGCCTTTAATATATCACAGTAACTACTTTATATTTAAAAACCAATACTTATATTTCAAATTATATCAAAATCCAAATAATTTCGTATGAAAATAAATTACATATTTATTTTTTGCATGTTCTGTTAATAAAGTGGCGTTAACAGTAAATTGGCAATTAACGCGTGAAAAAAATAACTCTGGCGTAAATGGTAAAATGTGTTAGCTCAGTGCTGGGAACGGGCGTTTAAATCGCTTGGCTCGATACTGATTTCTAATATCAATTTATTTAAAAACAACAACATGGGGTAACATCATTATTTTACTTGCGATTTTGTACGGTTTTGTGATGCCGCTTCATTCATAATTTATATTTTATTACATTCAAGTTGCATTTTTTTTTTACTTTTTTATTTTTTAGCTAAGCTTAATTTTTGAGATGTTCCAAATTCCAGTTGTTTTAATATAAGTTTGGTGTCTGTATTTACGTATGAACAAGCATGTTATAGAAAGCAAAATAAAAGGTTAGCAATTTTTTATTTGATTTTACATGAAGAAATCTGGTTCAAAGTTCAATATAAAATATTGTATATAAACTACATTATATTTTCATTCAAGCCAAATTTATAGCTATGAATGAACGCTTTATGATTATTTCTTTTATTTTGCACTAGCAGAAATTGTCATAGCAATCAATATAAACCAATTCAATGTTGATAAAATCTAAAACTACAAAGAGCACAAACAATAATAACGAGAAACGCTCTAAGAAGGCTAGAAAGAGATTATAACAATAACTGAAAGAGCACCATAACAATCCCGAAACATCTATTTTCCGAATCGAAAATATAAAATTTATAAAATACCAATAGTCAGTTTTATTGCAAAATTCAATAGAATATTTGAAAAGGATTGCTTAAAGGAAAATACTCATATTTTATTAAACTGATGAACATTTTCAAATATTTCTCATACCGTAATTATGTATTTAAATTTTGAACACACACGCACTATGTTGATTACACCGAAATCCAGTCAATCAATTGCGTTATCACCATTATCTAATTGAAATAATTTAGTAGGAATTGTCCTGTATTTGTTGCCAATAGCATTTTTTGGTAGCAATAATCCGATAAAGCTGTTGCACCACTCACTTTGACATTATTAAGTATAAAACCTTTTCGCAAGTGCTAACAACAAATGTACAAGTAATGTACCAAGTTTCAACTTCAGTGGAATGTTGATACGTGAACGCCAAAACTGCTAACAAGAGTAAGGATCTACATAGAACGTTATTTTGACCTTGTTCTGTAGAACAAGGCATCAAAGTTTCATTAAAATCAAATGAATGTTTGAATCGGGCATAGAGGAGAAACATATAAAAAAATATAAAAGTAATTGGCGATGGCGTGACATAATCAACACTTAATAAATAAACCTCGTATTTATTTTTCATAACGTTAGAAAATTGTCCTGAAAATTACAGCATCATTTAACAGTGTACCGCGTATTAGCATACAAATTAAACCGAACGCGTCAGTATTCTCGTGACCTTATTCAATGAATATTCTTTGCTGAATGATCTGGCGCGGTAACTCCCGAGTGAACTATTTTACTTGATACGTAAAAAAATATCACAGTCACAAATCTGTCGTCAAAGTACTTTCAGTAGTTCTCAGAGATCTTAGTACACTCATACTATATTGAATGGTGATATTTATACTTGAATTATACGACAATTTTACTTAAATTCTATCATCAACTAAGCCAACTGGGATATTCTGCCATTCTCCACCCACTCAATTGATCATCACCGTATCACGAGCTTCTTTTCATTTTATTTATTTATCGAGGATGCCGCTGACAATAGGACAGTTAAAGAGCAAGTTGATAATTTTAACTTAAAACTTATTCAACTATACGACATTCATGCTAAAATTAGAAGTACTTACGAGAATCTTCTATAACATTAGATAACTTCTCATTTAATAATATTTTATAAAATAATAACTCGCCACAAGTAAATTATAAGTTAAATCGAACCGATACAAGAATTGGAATCGTCGAATCAATTTTCTAAAGAAAAACATCAATGTCACTTTTTTAAATCTGTGGTTGAAGAAAGATGACGACAATCTTGGAGTTTTCAAAACTCATATTGACATAAATTATAGTAAATTTGATCTTATTATATATATTATCGTGACAATACCTTTTCATCTTCAGTTAACCTTAATAAAATAACCAAGTCCAAATAAAATTACCAGCTTTATCAACTTTAAAAAAATGATTGTAATTCAGAAGAAACTTTCTAATGTATTCTGATATCGTTGGTTTTGGCTTCCCCATGTGTAAAATGATATTTAATATTATTGAATATCGTCAAATACTTAATGCATTTTTAATAATTCTATTGTTTCTAGAACTTTTTAATCACGGATTCATGCTTTACTTTCTAAAAACTGCTATCAGTACGTATTTTATAAAAAAACTAATGACTAAATACCTTTGTCCCTTATTATTCGAAACATTCTTTTATTTTGCCTTTTAATTGGCAATATTATAAAAGCCATTAGACTTTTTAGGTTTACCACAAACACTATTAATACTATTAAAGCACCATGTAGCCCTGATTATACATATATATAGAATTAGCATAAACAAATAGGCAAATGGCACACGAATTTATTGCTTTACAGTAAGCAAAATAGGTACTTATTGATATAATTTATCGACTGTTATATAGAAAATATAACCAACATAAATTTTTAATGACTTCAATAGGTTAAAATTGTCCTTTTTCGTTTCCGTTTTCTTTTTTCCTTTATATGTCTCACTAGATACTTTTTTTTTTAATCTTTATTTAAGAGGGGTTTGGTCACCGAGTGATCATGCCACCCCTATAGGAATAACTAAACATAATAAATCAGCTTACAAAATCAACCTATAAATAACAAAAATTAAATAATTCTATGTCTTTATCCTACTTGTACTACTCTCTATAATATTCTAGCCTGATCCGAGACAGGATAAGCCTGTATGCTGTTAAAAGCTCCTACATCTAATAAATTAATATTAAATCTTATTAATAAAATTTTCTTTCTGCTTCATTTCGGACACATTCTGCTAATATATGGTATACATCCTCATTCTTATCACTAGATACTTCATATGGCAAAAAAGTATAATTTGCTCAAAACATAGAATAATCGATTATATCACCATCATATTTACAAAAATTATTAAATAAGGCCGAGCCGTGATGACCCAGTGGTTAGTTAACGTGAATCTTACCGTTGATTCCAAGGTCACGACCGGCTCGTGCTCGGTGGTGAAGAAAAACATCGTGACAAAACTTACATATCGCGTATGAAATTCTGCTAAGTGTAACCATCAAACCGCATTAGAGTAGCGTGGTAGTAATCTCTAAACCTTCTCCTCAAATAGTAGAGAAGGCCTTAGCCCAGAAGTGGGACATAATCAGCTGTTACGTAACTTTACTAAGTATATAAAAATAAAACTTAAAAATTGGTCCTTTTCAAATCCTGACTTTTCAATGACTGACTTTATGTTATTTATCTAAATGCTTAATACATTATTTATTCAATTCATTTATTTATTATAAATTTGTTATCGCATCTTAAATTTACTAAAAAAACACACACACAAAAGCAAACAAAATACCTTTCACTCTACTATTTTTATTCCAGGTACCAAAAGCCTTTATAAATTGAATAAAAAAAAATATTAACACACAGTTAACCCGAAACTCAATGAACCCTCATAACCTTAAGTGGCTTTTCCAGCGGTAACGATTCTCTGTGGATTCTGGAACAGCTTGTATTTACATCACAAAAGGGTAAAATGAGTCCGCGTCAGAAACACGCAGCGTGACATACTTACTACCGACGTTGTAATGTCCCCCAGGTTATACTAGTAAAGTAATCTTATTCCCTTAAATTGGTTTTAAAGGCCAATTCATATTTCTATAAAAACATCAATGTATACCATATTTGTTTATAGGTTGTCACGAATATAAGTAAATATATAAAAATTACCTGCAGATTAAATCTATTTTATACTGTAGAGTAATAAATATAACATTTTCAAAAAATATTTAAGTGAATATAAGTGTTGCTTATTGCCGCGAACAAAATGATGAAAGATACCGTTGATTTTGCTTGCAAATTTTCTTAATCTGAACGTGTTGCCCGTGCTTCACTCGCGTACACAACGAGCTTTTCAAGTCGTGGTCGCAGCAATCTATCAATTATTGTCGGTTTTCTGACGAACACAACTAGACGAGGCGTTCGTGGAAGTTATTAGTAAATGCGCAATTCACGCGAACGACGCATTCTTACTGATGTAATATGATATTATGAATTGTTGAAGCAGCATTAAAAAAACAATGAAAGTAAATCTAACGACATAGTTAAATATTAAAATACTAGCACTTGGCCCACGGCTTTACCCGGGTCATACTCGAAAATCCAGTTAAACGGGATGAAAAGGCGAAAATATGTAAGTTATGTCTAATTTTAGCTTTGATAGAGCGTGAAGAAATAACTAATATACACCACACAAACAATCTTTCGGATTTATAATATTGGTGTGATTATTATTATTCTATAAATTAAAGATATATAGATGTATGGAACTATTGTAACCCTTCCTTATATACTATATTAGGTGTAGTATTTCCATTTGCTAGGAAAACGATATTTTTGTCATGACACACGTGAACATGTTAAATGTTAATGCAGCAGCAAATAATAGAAAAAAATTACAACCCTTTTTATCTTATTAAACTATAAGTAAGGATACTAACTATAAAGAAGGAAAGTAAAGAACTTTATTAAACCCTACAACTAAGGAATAGGTTAAGGTAACTATAAAGTAAAAAGTAATAATCTATAAAATTCAAAACAAAAATATTACTTGAGAAATTACGACTACAAAATTACAACTGAGATAATTATTGCAACCTAAAGCCACAAAGTATTAAATATTATTAATCTGAAAAAAATAAATAAAAAAAACTCTAAATAATCAGGTGGAACGACGACAGAACGAAGACGACGCAAATTTGAACGAAACGCCAATATGTAGGGCAGAAGGTCACTTTACTCCAGAAAATCTGGACACCATCTAATAAAGGCTAATGGCTAACTATAACTTTTGATACAATCAACTGAATTGATAGATGATAGAATTTGCTAAAATAAAGACTAAAACGGAGCCTTGAAATACATCTTATAATAATTCAATTATTTCAATTTGTAATTTTCAGCCGTTTCAAAGATCAGTCCGGACAAACGAACAGACAACAAGAAAAAAAATGTTTTGGTCTTGGTATATCGCAAGTAGCCATATTAACTTAAAAGAGGCAGTTATTTTAAAATCACAGACAGACACTCCAATTTTATTTATTTGTTTAGATGAGATTTCCCAAGTACACAGATCACGTTAATCTTTAGATTGGAATTCAATTTTTATGCGCTTCATATGTGTTTATAATTCATAACCGGCTCCCGCCGAGAAAAACAACTTGCATTTTTAGGAATAACTGCCATGTATATATTATAACGCGCATGGAGCAGCGTAATGGAATAAGCTGCAAGCCGTTTTCTTAATATGAGGCGTTCTTTGCCTATATAATTTCTATAAATAAATATCGTTCTAATCTGTGCTTTCTAGTATATATTTAAAAAAAAACTGAACTTTCGACTACCTCATTGGCTTAGTGTTAAATATGCATTAGGAATATAGAAGGTTTATTAATTAAACAATTATATTAATCGGTACAAATTATTTTTATTTTCATTCTTTACACATAAACTAAATGATCAAGCCTTTTCAAAGTATTTAAGCATAGAATAATAATAAAATAAATTTAGTATAAATTAACATGCACACTTATTAACCTCAAATAACCCATTATGTCTAATACTGAGCCTTAACAATATATATTTAAATTAAATGTTAATGAATGTATAGTAAGCTATTAATTCCTTTCTTCCATTACGTAATAATTCATTTAAATCCATTTAAAGTTACTACGCTTTATATAAATAATGAAATATCACCAAAGTAAACATATTAATAAATAATTAAATTGTTTAAAATTACTCGAACGAGCTACCACAACTGTTAACTCTTCTTATTTTCCAAGTGCAGAATAGGATATCTTCCCCGCTAGCGTCGGTCTTTTCCAATCCTCATCCTTCCAAGATCCCCCGAAAAAACCCTCTTTTGTTCATCAAGCGTCCTGTCATTTTTCTTTTTCTTTTTTTTTTCTTTTCCACTGAATGGCCAGTGACATTCTTAGTTGACAGTTATAATATTAGTGGCTGTATTATTAGGCTGCACATTTCAAGGTCAGGCATATAGAACGTTATCGGGTTTTACTTTTAAGAAGTTCTTCGTATCCTGATATTTTTGGCAGTGGCAACACAACCGGCACTCGGAAAGCACTTTAAGGTCCTCCTCCTCCGTATCCTGCGCCTGAACCATCTCTGGTCATGTCGGGATGGCCGTCCCGTCGGATTATGAGAGTGAAGAAATAGAGAGTGCTTCTATTTGTGAACACACTATATTTATATAGCTATAGAATTTTTTTAGTTATGTTACGCGGTACTTTTGTAGATATTAAATTAATTTTCATAGTTCTTGCAATATATTGGTCAACCTAGGGATCGTCTTATATGAGTTGGACGAGAAAATCCAGCCCTACATACTAACTACTACATAGAAATAGGGCGTAAAATAAGGAGACTCATCTTATTTCCTTTAAATGGCGATGATTTATTTGAATCATATCTTATCAATTATATAAACCTCATATGATAGTATTTACCAATAAATATTTAAAAATTATATATAATAAATAACAAAATTACATTAATTTTTTGCATGTTACACAACTGGAAACTTAGAAATCATATTATTTGTTAGTTGAAAATATAAATTATTTACAATAAGTGTCCAATAAAATATTTTCGGTCCTTACCAATTATTTTTTTTATTTTGAATAAATAAATCAGTTTATAGAGTATATATAAGGATTAAATACTACGAAATCTGTTTAACAATTTAAAAGTTATGGTGAATTAAATAAACATACATACATACATGAACCCTGGAAACATTTTTAGAGCAATATGTGAAAATAAAATTTAGTTGAATATGAAACAATGTAAGACAGCATTTAAAAATCTTCAAATATATCAATATATATATCTTGTAAGACATAAGTAAAATCTTTTGTATCATTGTATGTATCCATTTTATGGTAGATAAATATTTTATAAATTTTAAGCAATTTATGCAAATTGAACAAGGATATCATTAAAGATTGGCATGTATAATGCAACAATGCGTACGCAAAACGCAATTAATTAAGTATACGTTGAAACGTGTTCGTGCGACGTTATGGGTTAGCGAGTTACTTCAACAAATCAATACTTGATGATATGACCATTGCGTCTGCTGCGGATTGGCGTGATGCCAAATACTGGCCAATGATAATCTAGACTTGTCTGCTGGGTACCGATACGTAACTGTTATCACTATCACTATAATATAAATGGTAAAATTTAAAAAAGAATTCGTGCATTTCAATATACGTAAAGATTTAAGTGAAGTTATTTTAGCGTCAAAATAACTAGAATGGACTTGAATTTGCATTTGAAAATTTATTTTATTGCGACAAAAGGCATTTCGTTTTAATCACTAATAATAATAGTAACTTTGTGACCGAATTACATCGAAAGCGACCAAACATAAATACTAATCAGTTGGGAGACATTAATATGAACTTGTCGAGCCTCATCTATAGGGCGACATTTACAAAGAGAGATCAGGGCCAATAGTTTTATCTGCTTTCCAAGACATAACCGTATAGCCCTGGCAATTTCTTAAATCCGGATATAATAATATCCGGTTTCGTTCGCAAAATTATTCAAGTCTGCTTTGAGATTTTTTTCTTAACATTACAATAAAAAATGAGATAATAAATATTGTAATCCTCGATATAATGGTTAAAAATGTTAAAAACAATACGAACTAAAATAAAACGCTTATGTCCTTTCTTTTACTTGGTAGTAGGGCTTTGTGCAGGCCTTCGGGTGGGTACCACCCACTCATTAGATATTCTGCCGCTAACCAGCAGTATTTAGTATTGTAAAATTCCGGTTTGAAGGGTGAGTGAGCCAATGTAAGGCAAGGGACGTAACATCTCAGTTCCCAATGTTGGTACCGCAGTGACGGTATAAGGAATGGTTACAACACTTACCATCAGGGGTCCCATTTGCTCGTCCACCTGCCTATACCATAAAAAAAAACTTATATATGTTGCTGATTAGTTAAACACTGATTTCTCCCTTTATGTTATTATTATTTTGACATTCCAAAAAAGGACTAATCCTCTAAACAATGTTTATAGCAGCGGCAGTTAAATAATTAAATAAACGAAATGTAAACCTCATTCCTTCTATAAACTTATAAAACTAAGTACATTATCATAAAATGTATGAATAATAACATAAAATATAATTTATATTTATTTAATATATAGTATAAAATAATTTAATTATAATAAGCCGAGATGGCCCAGTAATTTGTCGTATATTAACTTAAATAAAATATTTAATATTATGTAGCTTAAAATTAAAAAATGTATTTGTATTTCTCACAATAAGGCTTTTTATTTGACATGATACCTTTGCGCCCTAAAATCAACGGTCTAAAAAGGTAATTGGGTTGTTTATTAAAAGGCTTTATATGTTTTACAAAATTTTTGAAGTCGATGCCAAGCCATTTCAGAATTTTAAACTTATTTTCGTACATTAACATACCAGTAACATAAATTGTTGACAGACTGATGATGGTTCTTCAAATTAAACTAATTTAATAAATATATATTTTACAAGTATCACATTATAGATTTCAATTAAATATAGCTACCGCCGATTCTATTAAAATTCTGCCCAGAAAATGACTTATACCCGATAAGAAACTTAGTAGTTATTAAAGTATTTTTTTTTCAAATAAAGTTTTTTTAAAAAATATATTCCAGTAGAATATATTTTTTAACGAATACAGTAGCAACACTACAGTATTAATAACAGTAAGAATTCGAATAATTATATAAAAAGAAAATATAGACTATGTGAAAGGTACCATACTATAAACGTATATTATTGTCGAGGACTGTAGTCCGCAGTCGGTGTTATAACACTGTATTCTTTTATTATCATCTCATAGCCGCTTGGACACACTTTATGTTTCCTGTTTCCCTGGAGTAAGCTCTTGCCGAAAACCGCAAACACAAAAATATAATTTTCTTTACACACTACAGTACATAAGGTCCAATTTATAAATACACTTATTTGATAACAATATTTAAGCAAATATAATACTGCGTACAGATTGGTGAATTTCTATAAAATTTTAAGATCTTACAATTTATTTATTTATTTATTTTATGTAATTTTTACAATGAAACAATTAAGACTAAAAAAGTTTAGAACTAAATCATATTTTCATCCGACCATTGATTGTTTTAATAATGTTTCAAAAAGTTATAATAATATCCCGTACATGTCCCACTCCTTGGCAAAGTCCATCCATATTTAAGAGAAGGTTTAGCTTATTAAATAATAGTTATTATATTATATTCTATCACAACTGGTGACGACGAAAATTAAATGATTATTATATGCCAGCGTGGTGGTATACATCCGACATAATATTCAAGTTTTCGCACCATGTGTAATTATTACATTTACATTTGGTTAAAAGCCGCGTTTCCTCACTGAGCTAAATATAGTAAGTAATAATAGTAAAAAAGTAAGTATAGTAAGTAAAATAGGTATTTCAATCTCTTAAGAAATTTAACAAAAAGTTCAATCGATTTAATACTTCATGTCTTTTGTAAAAGATTATTGCATTAAAAATAATTATAGTAGTTAGCATAATTATAAAAAAACAAACACTGTTTTATAAAATAACAATTTAATATAGACTTAAGACTTATCAATCTGGCAATGCTATATTTTTTAAATAATAAACGTTGAGGATTCTATTGTATCGAAAGTTCTGCTATCCGCGTTCTTCATTCTTTTGTATAATAAAACAACGGTGCTTCCACTATTGGAGAAATTTGTTATGATGTAACGATTCAAAGAAAAAGTAATAAAATTCAATGTTACAGTAATGCTGGAACTTTCAAGTTTCCTAATATCATTTCACCAAATAATATATTAATGAAATTTAAAAACACACATTTGATTTTATATTATAGGTAGGATGAAATAGGCCACCTGATGTTAAGTGATCACCACCGCCCATGGACATTGGTGATGTTAGAAATATTAACCATTTCTTACATCACCAGTGCGCCCCCAAGCTTGTGAACAGTATTATGATGAATGATATTATATCCTTTATTAATACAGGCAGTATTTACACTGACTTCAAACCAAAACGCAACAATACTAAGCATTGCTGTTTAGTGGTAAAGTATCTGATAAGTGAATGCTACCTACCCGGAAGGCCTTGCTCAAAGCCCTACAACCAACGTTGTATCATGTGTTTTTTTAAGTAATTCTTAAACCACGTTATATAATAAAATTACAATGAAAACTTGAATATTGTAACTAATGAGATGTATCGACTAATATTAGCAGAAAAATTTGGCAATATGCCAGGAACATAAGTTTAAGTTATATATTAATCTTTGTAAATAAGTCAATGGGTTTCAATTAAAAGAATATGATGGGATATAATTTAATATAATATAGTAAAAATGAAGTAACAGTCTGTCAGTCTCCTTTGCTATAGAGAAGACTACGAAACTATTTCCACTTCCATTCAAGTCTGCGTTTTGTGATTTTCATCCAAGGCACACAGGTTTCCTCACGATATTTGCTCGATTTGAAACCACGATCTCTTGTTAATTTTCACGTGTTCTAACCATGGGACATAATTGCTTAAGTAATGAAATTATATTAGCCAAAAGCGGGAAGAGAAGCTGTTACCCGATTGAGTTAGATAAATTAATTTATATTTCAAGAACGTGTAACTGCGTTAATCGCAAATTGCAATTTATATTTTTTTTTTATTCAAATTGTATAATCACTAAGCAGAGAGTTTTATCATTGGAAATGGAATAATTTTTGGTAAGTATCCAGCAGCTTATTATGCTCTTTCAGGTCGTCACGCCCTCTCTCCTCCGCCGCTCTCTACTCCATTGTGTGTGCTGGCACGTATACTATGCACTGTATTGTTATAAAAATAAGCAAAATATGTTTATTTTTTTAACGATACTTTGTTTTTAATTAATGTACTCTATATTTATATTTATTTGTTGGCTTTCGTTAATTATAAATTCTTTCAATAAAGTTGACGTTTCCAATATGCCAATCATCCCGTGACGGCCACAGTTATTACAGTTATTCGTTAATATAGAAATGTTTTATTTGTTGAGAAATATTTCAAGGTCTTCAGAGATAAAAATAAAATATTGTCTTATTTAATTTCCCGCGCGGCTGCTACACCGCTTCATAGCGGAGTGCGAAATTAGTTCTGCATTCAAAAAGTATTTTTTTTTAAATAAAATATATATAAAACTAAAACTGTAATCAACTGTTGCAGATCAAAATGATTAATTATAATAATTTCCTACATATATATACTTAGCAAAACTGAAAAGATAGTCTGCTCGCTTGCTTGCATGATTTCGTAAGAATTGCGATAAATGGCCAGTTAATTTCAAGGGAGCGAAGTTATTACATAAAATATACATGACATAGTAATAATTAAAAAATATATGTAAATAAAATAAAAAACACAACAGAAAAGTGGAAACAGGCAGAAGTATTTTATGGAGCTTTTGAAAAAATATTTTTCATTTGTGAGCAACAAATATCATACTCACTTGAGTTCAATTTGGGGAACTGGGAAAAACTTGGGAATGTTAAATATGAAGCTTGTGACTTTTATTTGAGATTCCTTTTCAAGAATCAACTAGCATGACTATTATTTTTAAGTAAAAGAGAGAAATTGCCCTCGACGAAGCACTGATTTCTGCATTTAAAGAGATCAGTAGATATCAAAGTCGATTACACCAAATATTATTATTATAATCATTAGCTTGCACAAAGCTCGTCTGGGTAGGTACCACCCACTCATCAGATATTCTATCGCAAAACAGCAGTACTTGGTATTGTTGTGTTCCGGTTTGAAGGGTGAGTGAGCCAGTGTAATTACAGGCACAAGGGACATAACATCTTAGTTCCCAAGGTTGGTGACGCATTGGTGATGTAAGCGATGATTAACATTTCTTACAATGCCAATGTCTAAGGGCGTTGGTGACCACTTACCATCAGGTGGCCCATATGCTCGTACGCCTTCCTTTACTATAAAAAAAATGTACATATGGATAGGCAATTATAAATTACAGGCTAAAATTTAACCTTAGTCTCTACTCCAAGTGTTGTTGCTATTTGAATATGTTGATATACACTGAAATTATTTTTCTCAAAATTATAACAAACATATTGGAATAGGACCTTTCTTTACCTTATCGCACGTTCCGGCATTCACCTCAGCGTATTCGTATTTTATAACATAATTAATAATATACATTTTCGTAAAATCTCTCATTTTTTTCATTTAATTTCTCTCAAACGTTAATATAGTTTTAATTTAATCCAATTTGCCCAGTATTTAATACATAATACATATCCTAAGGATCTTCATTCTAACCCGGTGTCCCACGATACATTTAGTTTTTTTTTCTTATAAAAAGTAAATGAATCAAGAACTTGCTGAAAATTACAGGAATTCCCAAACTTCACCCCGGTGTTCACTAAACCCCACTTTTTTCACGCGCGCACCTCGATCAAACTTTCCAGAAGCTGTGTGTGTGAGATTATTATTATTTATTATATCTAATTAACCTACTTTAGATTATCGCCTAAATTTATTATAAGATCATTGTAAAATATTTTTTTTAAACTTATTTTGTGCGATATTTATATTTTAATACATTATTATATAGAACACAACATGAATTGTTGAGCACACATTCATCACTTGTAAACGTGTAGATGTTTGTCCGGGTCCGGGTACCTTTGATCAAATTCACGTGTTCTGCTCACTGAGCCACATAGGCTCTATTTGCTATAAATACTACAAGTACTAAATTGTACTAGATACAAATGCTAATCGCTTTATGTCTGTGTATTATAATAGACAACATTTTTAAAAACTAACATATTCATGGTCATGAAAAAAAAAACGAATTTACAAATACATTTACGAGCTGAATTCAAGCTATCCTGCAACTAACGTAAAATACGAATGCAGTCACCGTCATCGAATATTCGTTACCAGCATTTCTAATAACTTGCATACTTAAACTTAGTACTCGTAGATGAGTTAACTCACTAATCTTAAGTTCCCCACCCGCTTGATCAAACCTTCGCAGAGAGCCGGGCTCTGATATAATCCATTATCTTGATAACAGCTTAATGCGAATCAAGTATTCTCGTTTAAGTTAGCAAGCTGGAAATCATAACAATATATGAATATTCTTAATTATAATGTTTATTATGTACTAGCTACCTATACCGGCTTCGTACGGGTAGGATAATGATCTATAAACATTCATATTGAGGGACAAACATACAAAAAAAATGTTTTTGGAATATGGAATAACAATTTCGCAGGATCAAATCCTCGCAGGAATAAACAAAACCAAATTTTCATCACAAGTAGATTAATGATTTAGGAACGCTTAGTGGACAAACACAAACATTCGTTTTTATGTGTATCGATCAATGCAAATAATTTTGATCATCCTTTACCTTTTATTTTTTTCCCGCAGTATACCTTCAGAAATGTACTCGGACCCTTAAGGAAAATCCGGGTTATGTGGGATTCTCACTAGCTAAAGCACAGCAATTTCCGTCTTCGATACGGATCGAAGAGGCTGTGAGATCATGTCCTGTAAGTAAGTGTAACGCTTGCATATTGAATAACAATTTTTGACTTTGACTTATGGTAGAGTGGAGGGGCCTAAGGTTTAAAACAGGAAACGAGAGGTGCCTACCTCACGCTTCTACGGCCCCAGTAGTCAAACCGTATCTTGACAGACACCTTCGTCGTCTTCGGTACTTTTCAGGCTTTTTCTTCCCTGTAAAGTAAAGTAAACCAAATAAACAACATAAAAAAACAAGAAAGAGAAGCAATCGCAAGATATATCTAGATTACAAAATAGGTAATATTTTTTTTTATATTCTCCGGGAGGGCAAATGACTCTACTCCACCTGATGGTAAGTGGTAGTAGAGTCCAAACGTGACGACGGCCAGTACAGACGGAAAAAACGTTCTGCACTAGCCGCCTTCGCCTTGCCGGCCCGCAAGATGCCTCTTTACGCCTCGTTTGAAGGAACCCGGGTTGTAAGAGGAGGGGAACACGTGAGCTGGTAAGGAATTCCATTTTTTGAAAGTACGACAAAGAAAGGACTTGCCAAATTTCTTTGTTCGCGATGGAATTGATGTCACAGTTAGGCGGTGACATCGAGAACCAGCTCGCGTGGACTTAAGAAGGAAGGGGGAAGCAGGAATTAGAGAGAATAATTCCTCAGAGCACTCGCCGTGATACAGTAAAGGTTCAAGGGTGTTTGTAACCTTTAATACCAATTATTGCATCTTCCTAATCGAATTATATTCTTGATTCAATCCTCAGATTAAAGTCAAGGTCATACAAAACATAATCCAAGAACGCACGATGATTAGGCATAACTTTTAGTATAATTTTGTCAATAATTCCCCTTTGACTATATATATATATATATATATATATATATATATATATTTTTTTTTTTTTTTTTTTTTCAGCCTTTTGCCGTCCACTGCTGGACGAAAGCCTCCCCCATAGAACGCCAACCATCCCGATCTTGGGCAGTCCGCATCCATCCCGAACCTGCCAACTTTTTTAAATCGTCGGCCCATCTTGTCACTGGGCGTCCTACACTACGTTTGCCTAAGCGTGGTCTCCACTCCAACACGTGTCGGCTCCATCGGCCATCAATGCGCCTGGAGACATGACCAGCCCACTTCCACTTCAGCGAGCTAATTCTAAGCGCGATGTCGGTGACTTTAGTTCTCTGGCGAATGTCCTCATTTCGGATTCTATCTGCCAGAGAAACCCCAAGCATCGCGCGTTCCATTGCTCGCTGAGCGACCCTAAATTGGTGGACCAGTCCTACGGTAAGTGTCCACGTTTCGGCACCGTAAGTCATTACAGGTAGGACGCACTGATTGAAGACCCTGGTCTTAAGCGACTGTGGGATCGACGATTCAAAAATATGACGTAACCTCCCGAATGCCGCCCAGCCCAAACGTATTCTTCTTTTAGCCTCCTTCTCAAAGTTGTGCCGGCCAAGTTGTATAGTTTGACCCAGGTAGATATATTCCTGCACAACTTCAAGTGGAGAGCCATTTACGACCACTGGTCTCGGGGATACATGACGGTTTGCCATAATTTTGGTCTTTTCAATGTTCATCCCGAGACCTACTTGTCTTGAAGAATCGCTCAGGCTGTTTAGCATCTCTTCCAAATCCTGCAGAGTCTCCGCCATGATGACAATGTCGTCGGCAAATCGCAGATTTGTAATGTGTTGGCCATTTATATTAATATTAATGCCGCGTCCGTTCCAATCGAGCGTCTTGAAGACGTCCTCCAATGCATTGGTAAAGAGTTTCGGTGATATTACATCTCCCTGTCTTACCCCGCGATGCAATTGGATTGGTCTTGTGCTCTGATCTTGTACTTGGACGGTCATGGTTGCGGCTTCGTACAAACACTTTACCACCTGGACATACCGACAGTCAATTAGGCATCTCTGCATGGATTCCAGAACAGCCCAGGTCTCGATGGTATCGAAGGCTTTTTCGTAGTCCACAAACGCTAGGCATAGAGGCTGATTATATTCCTCGGTCTTCTGTATTATTTGCCTTAGTGTGTGTATGTGGTCTACGGTACTGAAGCCTTTTCGAAACCCAGCCTGTTCCACGGGTTGGAAGTCATCGAATTTTCGGGCAAGACGATTCGTGATTACCCTCGAAAACAACTTGTAAACATGGCTTAAAAGTGAAATGGGGCGGTAGTTTTTCAGAAGAGCTTTATCGCCCTTCTTGAAAAACAGCACCACCACACTTCTGCTCCATGTCTTCGGTGTTATACCATTGTGGAGGACGGAATTAAAGATGTTAGCCAGCTCTCTCAGAACTGGTGTGCCTCCTGCTTTGAGAAGCTCTGAGGTAATTCCGTCATCTCCTGGAGCCTTTTTGTTTCCAAGTTGCCCGAGAGCAATCCTAATCTCGCCCAAATCGATGTCGGGAAGATCGTCTGATAGATGGCGTGTTAGTCTGGCTCGTGGGTCATCCGCACTGTGGGACTCAGGTGGTACTCGTGATGAGTATAAATCGCCATAGTACTTTTCGACTTCAGCTAGAATCTCTGGTTTTGAGGTGACGGTTGTGCCTTGTATGGTTCTGAGTTTTGTCAGGTGACAACAGGAGGTATGTGACTTTGCAAGAACCTTTGAGCCCCTATTGAGTGCTATAGCATCTTCAATATTTCGGGTATTCGCTCGTCTTGTGTCACGCCTTATTAGTTTTTTAACCTTCCTGTTAAGTGCCTGACACTCAGATGGCGTCATGTTCTGCTGTTCTCGTCTCCTCGTCATCTCGTTCAGAGTTTCGCCTGAGAGCTTCGACTTACGTCCATTGCTCTTTTGTCGAAAGTAATTCTGGCCTACCTCGCGGATGACACGCACCAGACCATTGGTGGCGTCGTCAATGCCCTGCCTGGTTTCCAACATGGCAAATCGGTTCTGTAGTTCCAGCTGGAAGCTTTCGCAACCAGCTTCGACCTGAGGCAGAGTTGGTCTAAGAGTCGACTTCATTAACCGCGATCGTTCTATTTTAGTGTTAATATTCAGGGTGCCTCTTACCAGGCGGTGATCACTTCCAGTGTTTACCCTGTTGATCACGGAGACATCCCTAAATATTTGGCGCTTATTGGATAAAATGAAGTCGATCTCATTCATCGCTATGTTATCGGGGCTTCGCCAGGTCCACTTCCTTTGGGGCTTTTTCTGGAAAAATGAATTCATCAGAAATAATCGCTGAGCCTCGAGGAAGTTTACCAGCATTTGTCCCCGATGATTTCTGCGCCCATAGCCGAATTTTCCTACCCTCGATTCACCATCTTCTTGTACTCCCACTTTGGCATTGAAGTCACCCATAACAATTGTGAAGAAGGTATTGGTACGAGACATAGCTTTCACTATGTCTTCGTACATGGCTTCGACCTCTTCGTCAGTGTATGTAGACGTTGGGGCATACACTTGTATAACCTTCAAGGCATACCTCTCGGTTATCTTTAAGACAAGGTATGCCACCCTCGCCGACACACTGCCAACCTCCACGACATTGCATCTGAGTGACTTGTGGATCAAAAAGCCGACGCCACCTTGGGATGGTTGGTGTCCTTCTCGGAAGTAGAGTAAGTGACCGGCATCTAGTGTCATCGTGTCTTCGCCCTGTCTTCGGACTTCTGATAGACCTACTATATCCCAGTTAATACGACTTAACTCTACTTCCAATTCTGTCAGATGTTCGTCCAGCCGCAGAGAGCGTCCATTATACGTGGCCAGAAACAGTCGCCGTTTGTGGTACCCTGCCGTAGCCCGGGGATTCTTAGCACCCCCCATCGCACCGTTACCATGGCCGGTACCGTGGCCAGGAATAGTGTGATTACCGGGAATTGGGGGCCGTGAATTTTTGTCGTCGCTCATAGGGGGGTTTTTGCCTTAGTCACCACGCTTGGCAGGCGGGTTGGTGACCGCAGTGGCTGGAAATCTTTCACAAATAGCGCTGCTGCCCGCTATCAGGATTTGCATTTTCGGATTTCAGCATTTGTGTGGTTATACCGCCACGATTTCGGTCGCCAGAGCCTCGTTCGTTGATTAGCAGGATGTACCACGAGCAGGTGAGGTTGACGGTAGAGAGCCTAGGTTGTTATCGGCTCCCCTTAAATCCCTATATATATATATACGTTAAATACAATTTACGTTAAATACATTATCGTCTTCATTAAGACACTAATTAGCGACTGTTTGTTTTGACGATAGCTAAACTTAGAGCTGTAGAACTCGATAACGAACAGTGACAGAACAATTAGTTGCCACGTTGCTGTTTATAAAGACTTATAGTGAAAACGACTTGAGGTAGAAGTTATAGCCCTACGGAAAGGGTACCGCTGGTTTTTTAGTGAGTATTCCACATTACCACATAAACCCCCCCCCCCCTATTCCCACTGTTTATGGAAGGTAAACGTGTAATGCATTTATTCAATTCTCAGGTTGGCCGAAAAAAATGTTATTGGGTTTTTCTGGCTAGAAAATTTCAGTAGCTGCTGAGAGCTTGAAAATTGGCAAAAGATTGTACCTCAAATAGCAAGTAAAGCCATTAATACTGCGCTCAAAATCGTTTCAGTACCGTCGAATTGCCATCTTATCGGATTATGAATAAAAGAGAGAGTGCATCTTTGTTTGCGAGCAAACTTGTGCTACTATAAAGGTACATAACATTTCCTGCGCAGTTAGCTTTTTTCCTTTGAGAATGACCGACGTGACCGAAATCAATCAGGTCATCACTATTTCCTAACGAAACATCCAAAAAAATGAATAAAACCGTTTGAAATTTTAAAGGCATTCTTTATACGTTTAATCTAAAATGTTCTGTTATCGTCTGAAATGAAGAATCTCCGAGAAAAATATCTTGAAGTTCCTATAATGGGGGCATCGGAATACCTGATCTAAGTAATGGCGGCTCTAAATCAAAGCACACAGCGATCCGCTAGAGTACCAGAGTGGATTATGAGAACTTTGTACTTCTTTGTTACTGTACTTTTATGGTTCCGTATTTTAAGAAACCCCTTGTATTTTAATAATCATCTATAATTTTGAACTTTTACAATAATATGTTTCTTAATATGTGTAACAAGCTGTTTCGTATCTGACTTTATCTTAACTTCCATCTCTGTCATCTTGCTTAGATAAGTACCCATCATTCGTAAAACGTGAAAATTATGGATTTTAATTAACTGTGAAAATATTTTTAAATTAAAAGGTTTCCGATGTAATTTAAAGTGAAAACAAACAGTAATTATTTATTTGTAATGCTGTGTTTAAGTTTGATGGATGTATGAGTTGAGATAATTAATTAGAAACACGAAGAATATAACTTCTTAAATATTAATTAAAGGTAGTGTATTTTTAACAGTTCTAGTGTTTATGGACATTATGTGGCCCATTTATTAATCTCGAGCTGCAAGCAAAATAAAAAAAATATTTAATTTCTATTAACCTAATATACACAATAAAACTTGGTTCGCCTATAAGAATATGATGATGATTTACTTATTTGACAAACTTCATTGTATAATTTTCATGTTTAAAGATTGAGAATTAATCGTTTACGTAGATGAATATCTTGTCATTGTAAATGAAAAGTCATTGAGGTAATATCAACTTATACACTATAACCACTCGTATATACACATATATATATATATATATATATATATATATATATATATATATAAGGAATACATTTTTCAATCAGATTGGCGTTAACTTATATTTGCTTAAATAGGTTGGCGGACCAGCATATGGGCCACCTGATGGTAAGTGACCACCAACGCCCATAGACATTGGCATTGTAAGAAATGTTAACCATCGCTTACATCGCCAATGCGCCACTAACATTGGGAACTAAGATGTTATGTCCCTTGTGCCTGTAATTACACTGTCTCACTCACCCTTCAAATCGGAACACAACAATACCAAGTACTGCTGTTTTGCGGTAGAATATCTGATGAGTGGGTGGTACTTACCCAGACGGGCTTGCACGAAGCCCTTCCACCAGTAAATAAATATGAAGAGTATATTATTATTATATAAGACAATATTAATTACCTTAATATTAAATACAGCTTTTAAAGCTAATATGTGAACTATATGTTTTTATTTCGTCTTATTTTTATGTGAAGAATTTACGATATCGAAAGCAAATTAATTTAATCCTACGCTCCTTTAATTAATTAATATTCGATTAAGTTGTTTATAAAATTTTAATTGTATCATTATAAACGTAACATCAAATTATGACGGAATATCCGTTTGTATGTAACACTTTCACGAATATTTTATTGTATATATAACAAGAACTTGATTTAGGAGATATATAAATTTTACACGGTACAAAGTTTTCATGTATTTGTAAAAATTTTGGCAACATTTGCTTGGTACGTGCCAGAATATTTCTCTAGACTACGTTAACATAATAAGCTATAGGCCATACTAACTGAAAAAAGAAAGATAAAGAAAAAGTGGTGGCCTCGATAAGACAGAGTTGCCGAAACAAACTGCCGAAATCTTGCGTAGTATAGATGGATCATTAACTAATTTATAATATAATGTTTAAAATTAATATTATAATATCATGTTTAGAATTAAACGAAATTAAATCTATATTAGTGACATGACGATATATTGTTTGATTGCTAATCAAGTCATGTGTTATATTAGTCAAACAAACATATTATCTTCATCGTCAACAGCAACGTCTTATGTTAACGACAAGCTTTCGATATAAAACTAATGAATAACTCCTTTATATTTTATATAAATTATTTATTTATAATACATTATACTTTCTTATTTTAGAAGTAAAAGGTATATAAAGGCCTTACCTTTTCGTCATCTCTCGAGGACAAGATTTTCACGTTATTCCAAAAGGTTTATCTAATGCGGGTTGTTGGTTGCTAGATAAAACGTTATGTGGCAGAATTTCAACCGATACATACAGGTTTAGTTACTATGTCTTATATTTGGTTGAAATTCACGTATTTTCAAATATTCTAGGTAATTGGCCCTCTCGGCTCTTACGTTTGCTATTTTAGTTTTATTTAAATTTATAAAACGATATTTTGAAGCGTCAATAACGCAAAAGTGTGATGGACTTGCAACGTAAAGGTCGCCTCCAACTCCACGCCACGAACTCCAAGTTGATTTCTAATTCTAATCATTAAATGACAACAAAGAAGAAAGTTTCATACTTAAAAAAGAGAAATGTCAGAAAATTGTCATTTTTAAACATTATATACAGTATATTGCATTCAAATTCAACCTTAAAAGTTTTACTCGCATCGCGATCAAATAAGTATTACTTCGACAAAACTTTATGACTATATTACAGTGTACAAATTCTTTTTCGACTTACGACTATACGCGTTTTTGAGGGAATTCACGGCAAATTATATTTTACGATATGAGGGACCGTTCGATCCGAAGCACTTGTGCTGGCACATGGCCAGACTCGTTTCCTACTTGTAACTTTTGACATAATATCACTCTTACGCAAAAGTAACCTGCTATAATTTATGTTGTTCGTGTCTCGCAGTAGATAGGGCATTAAATGAAATTTTAAGAAAATAAGACGTAGGTATAGTAATCTCTTTAAAAAATTCCTACTCATATAATGCAATTTTTTTTTTATTTTTTTTTTTTTACAGAATATGTAGGCAGACGACCAAATGGGCTACCTGATGGTAAATGGTCGCCATCGCCCATCTATGGGCATTAAAAAATGTTAACCATCGCTTAAATCGCCAATGCGCCACCAACCTAGGGAACTAAGATGTTATATCCCTTGTGCCTGTAATTACACTAGCTCACTCACCCTTTAAACCGGAAAACAACAATACCAAGTATTACTGTTTTGCAATAGAACATCTGATGTGTACGTGGTACCTACCCAGACGAGCTTGCACAGCCCTACCACCAGTCTCAGTCAGTATTAAAGTAGATTCTTATAAGTACTTTTGAATCATTATGTAATAAAGTTAAAACGCAAATCTCGTTTTAGAATTTATATTCTTTCGAGAAGAACCGACTAGAGGGTAAGAAGAAACTGGGACATGAAAATTAATAAATACTATATTCACGCTCATTGTCGTCTTTTATTGTATTGTGTATTATACAAATCTATTACTCAATTATTTTTAATATATGATTTAAATTTATTAATCAGCAGAGTTAAAACAGCGGACACAAGTTTTGTGCTTTGATTGTAAGTATATATAAATAACTTAAAATTCAACAACAATTTTATAACATTGTACTGTATTGTTTAATGTGATTTTAGTAAATTCTCTTGATGTTTCTGTACTACCATCTATTACAGTTTTTATATTATATATTTAGTTTTTAAGCTCTTTGTACCCATAAAGAACCTTATATACAGTTGCCATTTGGTTGGCATTATAATAAGTAAGGTAAACCTCAGACTCAGGAATTATTTTTGAAGTTCATCCTTTGGGGAACCAGGTTATAACTAAAATTGTATTGTTAGACATGACTACTGGAATGGCTTGGCTTAACATTTATACCGCCAAACTCAAACTCAGAAATGCAAGGTAGTCTACCTTGATAAGAATTTAGAAAAACTACGCGTTTCCCCCACGGGAACAGTGGGAGGGTATTTGAGGCTCGCCGATGTCCAAGGCACCGAGTGCGCCCCAAACATTGGAATACCCATTAAAAACCAGATATACCCTTTTCGTCTTAACGAGGAACGCCACGATATCGTTTGCGCATGCAATTAGATTTCTTCACTTCCCCAGCCCATTACAATAGCCACTGGGTCATTGTGACCCTGGCCCTTTGTGCCAAAACGAACTAGACACGACAAGTCATCTTGTCGGTGAGGACCAGCCCGGGTAAAGTGGCCTAGGCCAGTCAGGAATAACCAACTCTCTCCCCAGCCCCCAACCAACTATCTTTACCACCAGTAATTATAGCAATATCTCTTCTTAATTACTTGTCTGATTTAAATTTTCAATTAATTACAGTTTGTGCAATATTATTTTAAAATCTAAAATGAAGGAAGAATAATTTAAGTTTTAATAGCGGGTAAGTTATTGAACACAGTCGCTCAACTTGAATGAACTAAGAAATTCAAGTAAGTCTTTGATGATAGCTAATGCTTCTCTGGAATGCACGAAAAGCTTATAAATGGAATCCTTTGATTCAGTAAGATCCCCGTTCTTGGAGGTATTTTCTCGATCGTTTAAGCTTAAACGTTGTACAGAAATCACTGTTTTATATTAAAACGGTTTGTTAGTTTATGGCCGTATCTTGGCTGAATTAAAATAACGTAATAAATAAGAATTCTTGGCATTTTTTTAATATAGATATAAACCAAGGATTTAAAAACAATTGCGTCTTTTTCTTTTTTAATACTTTAGATTTATTCGAGTTTTTGGAATTATAATTGCATTTTGCCTATTATCTGAGTGACATCCTCGTGTGTGTTGTGGAAAACTTATTGGGGACGATCACGAGAACTCTGCTCACAATCCGCTCCGCACAAAAATGACTGTCCTGGGTGGAAATCGAACCCACAACCTTCGGCGTGAAAAGCAATTATCTACCAACTACGCCAACCACGTCCAAAATATAAGCAAACATAGAAAAACACAGACGTTTTTAACAAAATGCTATATTGTTTGAGCATACAACATTTAAGATATGATGTTAATTTTTAATATGTTATCATAACTTAAAAACATTAATTATGATATCCAATATACTCATTTTTTATATTATTACCTTTATTAGTGTGACACAGAAAGCATTATATCATCAGCCCGCATGTTGGAACCGACCTATGTGTCTAATTCTTATGTATAATAATAACGTAAGTAACATATATCAATTTCAGCTTTGATGAAATAACGTATTTTTTATAAAATTATCGAACTTTTAAAATTTTATAAAACACACCACAAAGTGTCTGCCATTGAATTTATAAAAAAAAGTTTGTATACATATTAAAACGCCGGATGTGCTGCAATCACTTTTTAAAAATCAATTTTGATTTTTGAAGGAACCATCGACGGGAATTATAGTTAATCTCCATTTCACCTACGGCAAGTGAAATATTTTACCTAGCATCAATATGGAGTTTGCTAATATACCGTATGCCGATCTGATCTGACCGATGCCGATGCTGGCTCTCGGTCTATATTACGTCTACTATTCTCGTCCGTTAATATTCTTGTACAGCATTTTTTTTTATTTTATTTCTAAACGCTAATCTCCGAAAGTACTGAACGATTCCTGCGGTTTTTTCAGTTAGATAAAGCTGAGCTTGGTACAACAATTAGACTTGTTGGTTTCATTGAAATTGTATGTCAGTGAAAAATATATCGTAATTTTAAAAGACAGGGGTGCGGGGTGGGTATTTACGACTTTCAAGTGGATGAAGTAGCACCAGTTTGTATTAAAATATAATAACATTACATTAGTTTATAAACAATTCGATAAATATAACCATACATGCACATAATACAGTAATACCGGTTCCCTACCACCGATATCTGCAAGCTCCCCTGGGTAGATACCACCAACTCATCATATATTGTACCGCAAAACAGCAGTACATGTTATTGTTGTTTTTCGGTTTGAAGGGTGAGCCAGTGCAATTACAGGCACAAGGGACATAACCTCTAAGTTTCCAAGATTGGTGGCACATTGGCAATGTAAGCGATGATTAACTTTTCTTTCAATGCCAATGAATATGTGCGGTGGTTACTCACGGTTATACGGCGAGAGAAAGAATTTAAAATAATATAACTACATAGTGATGAAGGCGTATTACCCGAGTAAATAAGTTGGTTATTTATTTATATTACGCGCTATAGCAAGCTTTGACACATTCCAACATCGTCATATTACACGACAAATTAAATATAAGCACTCTCCAAGTGACTCGTTTTATCAATATTACACGTGATTTATACGTGTACATATTTTTTTTATAATAAGCTGAAAGACGGTCAACGAAAACGAACTCCACGTTTTTATAATGATATCATCTCAAACAGATTATTTTTATAAATATAGAAGATATACATTTTACTCTAACGATGCTTAATATTTATTTACGTCTACCATAACACGCGGTTTCAACAGCGTGAAATTCATTTTACGAAAATATTTTAAAATCTGTCGTTGCCATTATATTAGAATACTCCTTATAATAATTTAGTTATTTGCATTTGTAATTTTTAGCCGTTTTAAAGATAACCCCGAACAAACAGACAGATAGACAAGACAAAATGAACAGTTAAGACGAAAATAAAATATAAATATTGATTTAGCCTTGGGAACTTGCAAATTATTTTTATTATATGGCTAATATTCATTTAATATTTATTTTGAAATGACTGACAGACTATTTAATTATATTTAATTGGATAAATATAAGAATATTTATTTTACCTACCTTTCGTATTTTTCAATTGAAATATAATTATTCATAATTGCTTATATTTAAACAAAATTAACCTCGGAAAGAAACTCTTTCCGTTTTAATTATAATTATATTTACAAAATCTCAAGTATAAATATTATTTCTACACCTTGAATTGAAAACACAAACTCCTCAGTTGTATTTTTAGTGTAACCGTTAGGAACGGGTAATTTTATTATTATAGTAAATAGTTTTCCTCCAGCATCTCTCGGTAAGATCTTATTAAAGATTGGATTATTCAAACTGACGTCAATGCACCTCGCTCGAGTATAAACTTGCTCCTAGTTCTATGTTTAACTTTTCCGATAAAAATAAAGAAAAAAAAATGATTAAATTCCTTGAGAAACGTTAAAGTTTACTTGTTCCAAAGTTAATTACAATTAGGAAAGAGTGAGTAAAACTAAAGTAGTACTGAGACAAGACTTGATTTTGTTTTATTTCATGTACCTTATACCTTTTTTATGTTATTGGTAGGCGGACGAACAAATGGGCCACCTGGTAAGTGGTCACTAGCATCTATAGACATTGGCGAGGTTAGAAATGATAACCATTCATTACATCGCCAATGCGTCACCAACCTTGGGAACTGGATGTTATGTCCATTGTGCCTGTAATGCCAGTAATTTGGCTTATTTTAGCGTAACGTTCTAAATTGCTACACTCGTTTATTTTTATGTTCTCAAAACTATTAAGAGCGGGGCTAAAGCTAGCAAAATTTCAGATTTTACCCGCGCGCCTCTTACACGACACTCTCGAGACGCGATTTCATTTTTATGTTTTTTCTATCTACAACGACCAGCGGATTATTCTGAAGAATATGATATAGTTTTTTTTATAAATTTATGATAGTTCTCTCGTCTCAACAACGTCGCAGCGACTGATTTAAGAAACAAATATATGTTTGGTGTATGAGTAACTTGCGATAGGAGATTTGGTTTTTCGCGTGAAGAAAATGTAGTAACCAAAAGTTTTGTATTATATTGTTATTTACATAAAACGAAAGATTTTTACAAAAAAACCCTAGGGGTTTATTTTTAAATATTAATCATCTAAATTTTATCTCAATAACCTAAATAGTATTACAAGTATGAATCAGAAAAAATTCGCGTTTTTTCATTTCGAGAAAATTTTATACATTTATGTTTTGGTCACAGCCTTGACTTAGTATTATGACTTTAAGTTTAAACTGGATTTACATAGAAAACCAATTAAACGATTAGCAATTTTGCCTTCTTAATGTAACAATCTGTTTAATCTTCCGGACAATAGATGGCGTTACATTTACATTGTATCATACTATCATTGTCTATACTAATATAGTTATGGCATCGAAAGGTTTAAAATGTAATGTATTTATAAACAAAAAATGTTCATTAATTATTGTATTTGTGTCATTGAGAAAGATAAAACTTTGTCCAATATTTCTGAATATTGACTGACATAACTATTAAATTTTCAAATATTTTTTATTAAGTAACCAATTGGCGTTGGCTTTTAGCAAATTTATATTTGTTACTGAAAACATTTTAATGTAAATATTGTATAAAATGTTTTTGTATTAACAAATCTATCTAATAATTGAATTGCGCATCAGACTTTGATGTAAATATTATTGATATGACCTAGAACATTAATATTTTTGGATCATGAATCTAAAATTGAAGAATATTTGTTTAATTTTATCTGAATAATTCCAATAATATTATAAATATCAAAGTTAGTATTCGTGATATTCAATCACGCAAAAACTGCTTGAAGGATTTGGATAAAATTGAAAATACAAGTAGTTTATAACTTAAAACTAACTGACTCCTGAACACCGACACCCCCCTTTCCATACACATGTGAGTGGAAGCCAGTAATTATATAAACGAGACGAAGATCATAGACCATGATGACACTCTTAAGATTATTAAAATCGAAATACGGAAATCATTCATTTTTATTGTAAATATTTTACTTTGAAATACTACGAAAGATTATTATATGATGTATTTTGTTTTTTTTATTTTATATAAATCTATATATAATAATAATTAAGCGGACCCTAACGTTACTAGGCCCGGAAAACGCTAGGCAGAAGAAGAAGAAGATATATAATAATAAGCAAAAACAGTACCAGTTAATGTCTGGGATAAGGCCTCTTTTCCTTGAGGAGAAGGTAATTATTTATAAATTGTTGAATGTCGTGTAGATCAATGAAGCATCTGTAATTAAAAAAGACAAGTACGTGTTTATTTAGGTTATTTTAAAAGGTACTTTTATAATAGGATTTTCATAGTATTTAATAAATTGTACGTTGATTGCACACTACGCTTGCAAATATCTATGATAAAAATAATTAGTCTGGAAGCTTTTCTACAAAGAATACAACATTGAACTTGTAAAAGATACCGATATGTTATATACATGAAGAGAAAACCTTATACCTTTTTTTTTTTATATTTGCCGGGAGGGCAAATGACTCTACTCCACCTGATGGTAAGTGGTAGTAGAGTCCAAACGCGACGACGGCCAGTACAGATGGGAAAAAAGTTCTGCACTAGCCGCCTACGCCTTGCCGGCCCGCAAGATGCCTCTTCACGCCTCGTTTGAAGGAACCCGGGTTGTAAGAGGAGGGGAATACGTGAGCTGGTAAGGAATTCCATTTTTTGGAAGTGCGACAAAGAAAGGAGTTGCCAAATTTCTTTGTTCGCGATGGAATTGATGTCACAGTTAGGCGGTGACATCGAGAACCAGCTCGCGTGGACTTAAGAAGGAAGGGGGAAGCAGGAATTAGAGAGAATAATTCCTCAGAGCACTCACCGTGATACAGTCGATAGAAAGCGCTCAGTGCTGCTATCTCACGACGCAAATACCTTTCTAAAAAACGATTTTGTCTCATTTTCTTACTAGTTTTTATGTATTGCTATATTTTTTCATAATGACAATTCACCAGGTTTCGCCGAGATTATAAGTTACAGACGTGAGGTGTACCGTCATCTAAGTCTTTTGATGGCTTTAAATGAGAAAGAATTTGTTGTGATTACGAACTCTGGGGTTATTTTGTAAGAACAGATTCGAAATTTACCGCAATAAGCGGCCGTAAAATATCAGAAAGTAATTTACGATATTATCAATAATAATGAGATTTCAAGAATACACGCATCAAAATAGTATACCCCCATAATTCTTCGTCATCTTTTCTCGGGTGATTAATGCAGATATTTCATACAGAATAGCACTGTTGATCGAGGGCTCCACGCTTCCTCCGACGTCGACTGCACAAGTTTTCTTCGGAGTTACCTTTCAAATGAGCACCAAAAAGTTCAACGTGTAAAATATCATTATTTGTTTAACATTATGTATGATTTTATCAAGGTGAAATGTTACACCATATGACTACGATAATGGCCATAAAGAAACGCAGGAGAAAGATAAACAAAATCACTTTCATATTAATAATATAGGATAAACATTGGACGAATAAATACAACGGTTGTTTACGATTTTACTTCGAATAAAATTATTGTTACAGTCAACAATTTATAACGCCAAGTGTTCAACTCCCTGATCGAGTCATCTTCCCTGGGGCAAGGTTTTCGTTTCTAAGCCTAATAAAATATACATTATATTAATAAATATGACTCCAATTCATTAATTTAAATTATACGATGAATAAGGCTTATTTTATTAATTACAAGTTACAAGAATTTGTAGATGATAAAGCATCCATAAAATAATTCCATCATAGTTATTGTACTCGTATGTAGTTCAGGATGTATTTCATTTAATAAAAAGTGTACTGACATTCTTGTCGGGTTTTCTCGGTAGAACTTATATTCCGAACCAATTTTTTTATAAAAAATAACAGAATAATTTGTAATTTTAATCATTTATTTTTCTTTTGAATTGAATTACATCACACCTTTCAGCTCCTTTTTATATAATATTGTGTAACGCTCCAATTTTAACGCTCTTTTGCATTACTTGGTATCACAATTTGTACGTTGATACGCTTATTAATGCGTTGTATATTTATAATAATTATACGACTCAATTCTTACTATTTTATAATAAGGATAATAGTAATGTATATTTACTAGTTTTCCTTGCGGTTTCGCCCACGTGTTCTTAATCAGGTGCAACAAAAAATTAGTTTATGTCCATTCCTAGGGACCCAAGTTTGCTTCATAGCAAATTTCAACAAAATAGATTCAGTGGCTTAGCCATGAAAGCGTAACAGGCAGACAGAGAGAGTTATTTATAATATAATACTAATAAGACTGTCTTCCGTACTATTTTTATTGTATTTTTTTTTTCGTTTCTGATTTGAGTTTTTATCCCGTAATCTTAGCCGTGACTACGTCAATAGAAGTGTAAATCATCAGGTTATGTTGGTTTACAACAATTATGTTTAAATTGTTTTTTATTGTATCGATATTAATGATTAAAAACTGTTTTTTCTATATTTTAGTATTACTCGGTTGTAGATACTAAAAATATTAAAATTAAATATTATTATCAAATTCAATTTTTAATCGATCAACATTTAATACAATGGAGAATGTATGTAAAGTTTTTATATCATAAATTTGCGGGTTTCCTATCCTTTGGGTAAACTGGTGCACTATGAAATACTCATAAATCAAAGTATCGATAACAATAAAAGACGAGATAAGAGAAGGGATTCTAGAGTTACCAAAATTAGTTTGCTATTAATTATCAACTCTTTAACGGCCAATTTTATCAAATTATCTCTCTATAGTAAAATTGTGTTTAATTTGTTTAATTCCGTGCTCAGCGGATAAGGAAACCGTAGTGAGGATATCGGCATGTGCCTAATGAAATTTTGCCACATATGTATCCCGTATTGCAGCAGCATGGTGTATTAAGTTCCCAATCTCAGGAGAGGAAGTCTTTGCTCAGCTGTGTGAGTGCCAGGCTGATTTGATAACATGCTACCGACCCACTAATTTTACAGCTAAGCATCAGTACTTTGTATGACTGTGTTTTGGCTTACAATATGACTAAGAATAATTGCTGCTGCGTTTGCTTTCTTGAAATAAAAACTAATTTAATGTCGAACAATTATAATATCAAACACTCAATTTTTCAACTCCGTGTTTTATTTAAGATCTCAAAGTAAATTGCTTATCTTCTTATGATAGAAATGTATTTGTGTGTGTGTGAGTGAGTGAGTATAGAAAAGCAAAGTTTACTTAGATAAGTTATATTGGATCGTGTAAGCGCTATTTGAGGTTCTTTGCTTACTCAGTAATTAGACTTGCTTGGTATTGAAAATGTTCTTTACTGAATTGAAATTGAAATTGTTTTTATTTATAAAGAACTTCTTTAATAAGAAACTTAATATTATTTGATACTAGCTAAAACAAATTATAGCATTTTAGCAATGTTTCTTTATATATTTTTATAAATAATTATACGATCCGACTCGCACGCCGCCTAATTTGTACTTTGATGGAACAATTTACGCAATTTAGAACTTTTACACAAATGTCAGAAACAACTGCAGAAATTTTCAACGCAATCGGATTTATGATTTCTAAACGTATAGAATAAGAACCCGAATAAGCGATTATTTTATATATTTTATTTCTAAGATTTTTTTATACTAGATAATTTATTTATTCCAAATTTTAGGAGTCCAGAAAATGTTTTGTAGTTTTTAATTTTTTTTATGTAAAAAATCTATAAGTTTTAATTAAGGTTGTCCTATAGTGTGAAACAGAATTAAAATAAACAGTTAAAATTAGTTTTAGACCATGTATGGCAGTTGAAATACATTTCAAAATATTTTATAACATATACTATAGAAGTTGCCCATACAAAGGAGGGGGGAATGCGATGTACCCACCAGAATATAAAAAACAACAATATAGGATCTAAGTTTGTCTACAAAGTAGTACTACGTATAGAGATCCGTTATGAATGACAGAATAAAAAAAACGAAGAGAATTATATATTTACTAATAAATGAAAAGATTTATTATATTTATTGCTGGCGTAAAAATCGCATTATTATATATTATATTTAGAACTTTAAAAAAAACGACACAATTATTACATATCTTATGGTTTTAGAAATTATTTCTCAAAAAAGGAATACAGTTAACTTTAAATATTTGAGAAAACAAGATTAATATACTCAAATATTATATATACAACACACGTGCGGTACACAAAAATAAAGAACAATTCTCGTCAAAACTCGTCACTTAAAATAATGTGGGTATGACAAAACCAAGACGCAATAATACGTGTAGCTTATTAAAACCACAGTAAGACAAACTATTGAAAGAACCTTTTAAATTGCTACTAGAACGGAAAACGTGCAATAGAAACCTAGAAAAGATATTAAAAGGAAAATAAAATGTGTCAGAAAGAAATTAATAAAAAAAAATCGGAAAGATAATCAAGAAAAAAGGTTGTACACCATTAAGAAAGTACGTTTACATAGAAAAAAGACTACTAAAGAACGTAAAAATATATATTACTATTTACAGAAGTTCTATTTCAAGAAAGTTGCAATTTTAACTTTTTATATGATTTGTGGTTTGTTATGTGTGGTGTGTGTGTATGACTTTGTAACATTTTTTTACGAATATGAAATAAGATTAAATCGGTTTTAAAATAGCAGATTATAGTTCAAAGACTGTTATTACTCCAACAGGCTATTAAATAAAAAAATAAACCATCAATGAATTCGTTTCTATAAAATTATATTCAACTGACAATTAAGCGCTATAAACTTTAATTTAACTTTCCTATATAATTTTGTAAGCGCGTTTAACGTTGTATTTATCAAAACAATATATGATTACCATTTAAAAAATATAAATGGAGTAACAGATAAAATGTGGCACGAACTATATTTGTTTATCTGTTGTCCATTACGATATTTTTATCCGTGAAAATAAAGTTGTTGGCGTATTTTAGTTTATTTCATTCAATACAGGATTGTCGGATTTGAGTTCACGTCGTTTTAATTCATGAATATTAGATATGTATTCAAAAACAGATTGAGTGATAGCAAAGACTTTCTACGATTTTTTTTATGTTATAGGTTGGACTAATGGGCCATCTGATATTAAGTGGTCACCACAACCCATAAAGTAAAATTGAAACGTGAAAACATTTAACGATTCATGCAAAGATAAGCTTAATATGCCCTGTGCGTAAAAAAGGTACTTTTTTACGCACAGGGCAACATTGAAAAGTAGATTTTTAAACACATCTCAATTTAACGCGAGCCGTAACGGAATGATTTTGAGGACATTTTTAACTCAGTACTTGGTGGAGGCTTGCTCGATAGGCTTGCTCGATACTTTCGAGCAAGCCTATCGAGGCCTCGAAGCCTCGATAGGCTTGCTCGAAAGTATCGAGCCTATCCACCCACTCATCACTTATTCAAGCGATAAACAGCACGACATGATATTATCATGTCACGGTTTGAAGGCTGAGTGAGTCGGTATAATTATAGGCACAAGGTGCATTGGCGATACAAGAAATGGTCAATCAATCTTACAGTGTCGATGTCTATGGTGGTTCATTTGCAGTCTGCCTCGCTGTTATAAAGTGATATAAGTTATATACGAGTCCTACGCATCGCTCAAATAATGTGGATTAGAAATAAAGATTAGGAGTATTAATTTGAGCAAGCAATTCATCACAAATCCTGCATGTGTTGGATAAAATATTGCCAATTGTGTATCCACCAACCAGCTTAGAAGCAGCGTGGTGGAATAAGAACCTTTTTTTTAAAATAAAAGATGATGTACGATCGATACAAAATAAGTCTCTTATTATTCATAAAACTATCTTAATTGTTCATGTACGAGTACTATCGATAAATTCGATGGAAATTTTAGTACGCATCGAGCTTTTGTCCTTGCATTACGTAAATGCCTTTGTGCGTTATTGTCGCATCATTGAGCTTTATTTGTCAATGCGTTTAATTGCATTCTCATAACTTGAAATACATGCTCAATTAGTAATCCAAGTGTCTTCAGTTTAAGATTGGGTTTATTTTTTGAATTTTCTTATTAATGCACAGGAAATAACACTTAATCCATTTTACTAATTGTAATAGCGCTAACCATCAATAATAATTATTGTAAATGTGCGTGTGTTTTTCCATAGTTCAGAATCTTTAATTTTTTGCAGGAAAGAAGCTTATTTTTCTTTTGGTGCCTTATCATAAAGTAAGTAAAGTATCCCTGCTCCTGCTAAAGAAAAGAGACTTCTGAGGCTTGGAGCTTATTCCGCTATGCTGCTCCCATAGTCAATGGATTAACACGTGGCAGAATTTTAGTAAGATGAGACACATGCCGGTTTCCTCTCGATGTTTTCCTTCACTACTGAGCACTAGATGAATTATAAAAACAAATGAAGCACATAAGCATGCAGTGGTTCCTACCAGGGTTTGATCTCGCGATCAAGATTCACGCGTTCTAACCAATGTGTCATCTCGACTCTTGCCTTATCACAACTAAAAATTAGTCCTGAAACTTTATTTGTAAATACCAGCGATGGTAAATAGCTGAACAGAGGTGATGCTAGTCCGATCCCTGATATTCCACACCTTTTCTCTTTTACATTGTGCCGACCGAGTTCTTCAACCCCGCGCATTATAATTCTTTGCATAAACTACGGAGATATAAAGACACGCTAATAATTAATTTGTAAAAATTTCTGTGTTATTTTCTTGATTCACGTTCATACAACCTATCGATAAAATATTTAACTAAACCAAAACCAATCAACTACAAGTTATTTAACGTAAACTATATTTATATAATTGATGTGAGAGAGTCTTTCACCGATTTAAAATTGGGATCGATTCATTACTATTTGATGAAATTTTATCGTTTTCATGGTAAGTGTATTATTAATTATTCATACACGTTAACGTATTTTTATTTAAAAAAAATCATATTTTCATTCTTAAAACATAACCTTGAGAGGCATGGAGACTTTTTATTGTAACTACCTACATTTTCAATTCATAAAATCCATTAAATTTTTCATCAGTTTCCGTAAAACATTTATTAGAAAGTATTTCAACACAGTTCTATTATGATATTTTTCCGAAACAAAAGTGTGATATTAGTTAAAATTTTCAAACGCATAACATAGACGCCTAATAACCCACTCAGTGCATTAACAGGCTAAATAAGTCGATCATCCGATGTAATGGGATTATTATGAATTATTTAGCAGGTCAATTAAGTCTCGAGTTAATACTACAAATATAATATTACATAAATAATTAAAAGTTGATCAAAAGTTTAACAAACTAAATTGATATATCATTTTTAATCAGAAGAAAATGAAGGATTTTTCTTGTATAATTGAATTGTTTGAGTTTCCACATTTTTAAGGAGTTTCAATACGTACATCGGTAAAACGGTCCACAGGTGATCTTCTAGCGTACGTAACGCACCTCTGGGGTGAAGCTATCGACAAGCATGGAGAATCGTTGGCTGTCAGCCTCGATATCTCCAAGGCTTTCGACAGGGTCTGGCACAGAAGTCTTCTCTCCAAGCTGCCGGCATATGGTCTGCCTGCTCAGCTATGCACCTGGATTGCCAGCTTCCTACACAAGCGTAGCCTTCGTGTTTTAGTTGATGGTTGCGCTTCACAATTCTATGTAGTGAATGCTGGGGTCCCCCAGGGATCTGTGCTATCTCCCACACCTTTTCTTTTGCATATCAATGATATGCTCTCTCTTGGGAACATACATTGCTATGCAGACGATAGTACAGTGCATGGTGGATACCACGGACGTGCAGTGGCTGGGCGAGCGGAAATTGAGGAGAGGCGGAAGAATCTTGTCATTGAACTCGATAGGACGTTAGAGCTCATCGCCAAATGGGGCTCTGATAATCTTGTTGAGTTTAATGCCAAGAAAACACAGGTATACGCTCTCACGGCGAAAAAGTCAACATTTTCCCCTCTTCCCTCCCTCTGTGGTACTCCGCTGGTGATGCAAAGCAAAATCGCCATGCTGGGGATTGACGTTCGCTGCGACCTTAGTCCAAGGGATTACATCGAGGATGTTATAAAAACAGCCTCACGGAAACTCGGAGTTCTGAACAAGGTGCGGCGCTTTTTCACGCCACAACAACTGTGCTTGCTGTATAAAACACAGGTACGGTCTTGCGTGGAATATTGCTCGCACCTTTGGGATGGCTCCGCTAAGTACCTACTTGAGGCCTTGGACCGTTTGCAGCGACGTGCCGTACGCATTATTGGCGACGTAAAGGTCACAAACACCCTTGAACCTTTACAATTGCGTCGTGAGATAGCAGCACTGAGCGCTTTCTATCGACTGTATCATGGCGAGTGCTCTGAGGAATTATTCTCTCTAATTCCTGCTTCCCCCTTCCTTCTTAAGTCCACGCGAGCTGGTTCTCGATGTCACCGCCTAACTGTGACATCAATTCCATCGCGAACAAAGAAATTTGGCAACTCCTTTCTTTGTCGCACTTCCAAAAAATGGAATTCCTTACCAGCTCACGTGTTCCCCTCCTCTTACAACCCGGGTTCCTTCAAACGAGGCGTGAAGAGGCATCTTGCGGGCCGGCAAGGCGAAGGCGGCTAGTGCAGAACGTTTTTCCCGTCTGTACTGGCCGTCGTCGCGTTTGGACTCTACTACCACTTACCATCAGGTGGAGTAGAGTCATTTGCCCTCCCGGCGAATATAAAAAAAAAAAAAAAAACATATATGTGTTTGTACAGATATATCTACATACGCGGATCATCTTTGTATTTAATATAAAAAGGAAATGCTATTAAGTTTTTCACTTATTGGACTTAATTATATAGTGGGTGAAATGGAGACTTTTTTGTAACTACTTTCATAAGAGTTGGGTATTATTTATTGTGTCTATGTTATCTATGTATATATTTATAGATGATGGGGACCACTTACCATCAGGTGGCAAAATCAAAATACTTTAATCAACTTTGAAGCATAACACTTGCTTATTGATATTCAAACTAGAAACTACCACCGCTTCGGAAAATAAACATCCAGCCCTGAGAACCGGCGAAAGAAACTCACCGGGTTATTTTTTTATATAATGTTTTGGCCTATTCCGTATACCTATTTAAATAAAAAATAAATAAAAAAACATTCTATTATCAGTTGCATAATAACGTCCTAGATTCAGTTTTGACTTTGTCTATAGCTTTGCTTTCATTAAAAACAGTCAATCGATACTAAAATTATTTATATTAAAAAAAAACATATCTATTTCAATTAATACTAACGGAAGAAATTCTTCGTTGGCCTTGTGACTAACTTGTTCGGCTGCAGATGTCGAGTTGAGCCAATAAAAGTTATTGAATTTTCCGTTAAGGGGTTCTCAGTGTAGCAGCCTAGAATCAGGAAGTTGCCAATGTTACAATATCGTGTCACTTATTTCTTATTTTGCAATGCGTCACAAATTATACCATACACAATGATAAAGAAATATCGTTGAGTTGATATACGTTGGTTTCAATATTAAATTTATAAATGTATTTGTAAATAATTGATATATTTTAATTGTGGTAGAGCTTTGTGCAAGCTCGTCTGGGTAGGTACCACCCACTCATCAGATATTTTACCGCAAAACAGCAGTATTTGGTATTATTTCCGGTTTGAAGGGTGAGTGAGCCCGTGTAATTACAGGCACAAAGGACATAACATCTTAGTTCCCAAGGTTGGTGGCGCATTGGTGATGTAAGCGATGGTTAAAATTTCTTACAATGCCAATGTCTAAGGGCGTTTGGTGACCTCTTACCATCAGGTGGCCCATATGCTCGTCCGCTTTCCTATTCTATAAAAAAAAAAAAACATAAGCTCGCAGTGTTAATGGACTATTAGGAGTAAGCTTGATATAAATCACATTTGATAGTAAGCGATGATGCATTATAAAATTAAGTGTCCTTGTATAGAAGATGTTCTATTCTCTCTTAAAGGCGCGAATGAAAATACTCAAAAACCACAAACGACGAAATATACTGGCTTAAATAATGGCTATAAATGAACTTCAAAATTATTATCTCCTTAAAAAGTATATTTATGTAAGCATATTTACTCTGATGATTTCGAATTTAATCAATAACGCTTATATATATATATATATAAGCGTTTATATTAATAATTTAATATATTATATAATTTAAACATAATTGAATGAATATAAGATATACTTCTTATTCATGTAAGGGGAAGAATATAATTATTATTTTAATAAATTTGGCCCGCAGCTCTTTTACATTTCCACGATACAATTTTCACGTCACTCCACCCTCTAAATACTATCTCTATGTCTAAAATTACGTCAATCGATGCTAGGGTCATAATATTCTAAAATTAAATATTTTGAATTTTAAATAACATTTAAATCTAATAAATTCTTGCATCTTAGAGGATCGTACAGCTATTTGCAAAGTCCTTCAAAAACTATTTCTCTTTACGAACTTTTTCTATTCGCAGATCTCAAGTTCCATTTGCCTGCAAAGAGCAAATTAAACAAGGAACTCAGGAAGGAGGGTTGTCTATAAACGACATATCTTATTTTTTTAAATAAATACAAATTAAAAAAAAAACAATTTTTTTAATGTAAATAAAATTTATTTATTCGAATATAATTTCAAAATCAACGGTGAGTGAGCAGCTGTAATTACAGGCACAAGGGACAATAACTTACGGCCTTACTTATAAACAGTACTTAGCGGGTATTTAGTGTGACACTAATTTCTCTCTTTCTGCCATTATTAATTTGACATTCTCTCATCGCCAGTCCATGGATGGAGCTGATCAGTTATAATTGGTGTATCATTCGTTAGTTTGCGTTGTTAATAGAAATAATAAACAATAAAGTGAATGAAAAATAAAAATAATAAAATTATTTTGACTACCAGTTTGCGAGTTTCATCCTTCAAGAACTTAACCGAGAAGAAATAATCAAGCTTAAAATGCTTGATTTAGAATTGTTAGAAGTAAAAAGTGAGTCGATGATTGATGATGATGAAGTTTTGGTTGTTGCCGGATTATATATATATTTTTAATAATATGTATATATCCTGACAATTTTCAAGCATGATAGTTATTCTAAATGAAGACTAGCCAACTTGAACTCAACGTAGAATATATAACACAAGTGTGTGTGCAAACATAGGTACAATCGCTATTCCAACACTGACGTAATCCAAAGGGACGACAATTCGACAACATCGGAGAGATTTTAGGCGCAGGACGAACGGCTTAATCCTCCTGGGACTGTAAACACTGCTGAACTCACGGCTGCTATACAGATATTCATGTAAAAATAACCTTTCGAAGAGTAAACACCTTTTTAAAGGTAAGCCGCGCTTGATTAAACAGAGACCACGATCAAAACTATCACTTTCGCGTCGCTTGACGTATACCGTATACCTGAAGATTCAAAATGGCTTATAGGAATTAAATGTAAATAAATAATATTTTATAAATGGAATATCATATCATATTACAATAATGGCCCAGTGGTTAAAACGCGGGAATCTTAACCGATGATCATGGGTTCAAACCCGGGCAAGTACCACTGAGTTTTCATTCGCTTAAATTTGTGTTTATAATTCATCTCGTGCTTGACGATGAAGAAAAACATCGTGAGGAAACCTACATTTGTCTAATTTCACTAAAAGCCACCGCATTGGAGCAGCATAGTGGATTAAGCTCCAAAACCTTCACTTCAAAAAAGGAGAGGAGCCCAGCAGTGGGACATTTACAAGCTGTTACTGATAGGAATTAAATGTAAATAAAGACTATTTTATAATTCGAATATTATATAACAATAAAGTTTTAATATATCAGTTATTCAAACTCATATTCAGTTGCAATAATATTTCATTTCCGAATAAAATCCATTGCATTGAAATCCCGTTGTTGAGGGTGAGTTAACCGATGTAATACGGACATAATAAACGTTAAGTTAAACGATCGACGCAACGGTAATGGTTAACTGAATGCCACTAACATTGTTATGATGACCACTTACCATCACACGATCCATTAATGCCATCCTGTTTGCTATAAAGTGTATGTATTGATATTTAATTTACGTATATATTCCGGTCGAAGTAGATAAAAAATTGTGTGAAATTAACAATAATTTGTATAGAGCTGTAAGTCGCTGATTTTAGGTATACTGTTACAAATGAAATATCAAATATCCCCATCGTTCTTACGTCTGCACAAAAAAAAATATTCAAAGTCAAAGTTCTAAAATGTCAGTTTTTTATTTTGCTTTTCTCTCGTAAACGATGAGCGTGATCATAAAAATAGGTTTTAAAAAAAAATGATATGGAAATTTTATAAAAAAATAGTTCATATACTTTTTGCCCTTTAAATATAGAAAATTCAACTTTATGCGATTGATTAATTAAAATCTATATTCTGATTGAAATGTTCTGTTCAAAAGTACAGAATCACACTTCGTTATTCTGATGAGAGAAGCATGAAAATAAGGATTGTTACTATTTAAAAATTTAACAAGTTCTACTACTCGGCTGGAACCTTTTCTCCTCTTAAGGAGAAGTTTTGGAGCTTATTCCACTAACCTACTGGGAGGAGGAGAGTGGATACACATGTTGCAGATGATCATTTATAAATACAAAGGACATGAAAGCTTATTAGAGCTTGATTGAGTTTGCGCCTTCAATACTAAGCTCTTTTGTACATATTATACTTAAATATAAAAACTGTAATATTTTGTTACCCTTAACCTTTTCACCTAGAACATTGTATAATTTTACATCGCACATCATATACAGTATTGTCTTACATTCTAGTGTATAATTAAATTAATTTTCTCAAATTTAAATTTAATAAAACATACGTAAATAATTAAGTTTACTTTGAAATAATTTTTTTACATTTAAATTAAACAAATGTTATGTTGTCATCAAAATCAGTGATTACTTTAATATTAAAACCTCTTTTTAGTGATATATACAAAAACAGAGATTTAAAATCGAAAATAACAAATAATGCAAAAATGGGCCAAATATACTATATGGATTATTTATTAAAAACGAAAAAGTGATAAAGTATGATAAATCAACGCTTGAACGCTTTTCCTCGTGTCCCGTTGTGCCGGCAGATACGAGGCTCGGAGAGATTTCACTCGAAAAATTCATGTCACGGCTAATACGTGATCGATATAAAAAATATGTAAACGTCCTTATTAACCTTAATACGCTATAAACATAAAAATATTATAAAAGCGTTTTTTTTATTTTACTTATGGTATATTGTAACCCAATAAATTTTAATTTTTCAATATTTTAATTTTATTATAATAATGTATTTATTTTACCTAATCTAACCGGTTTATAAAATAAATTACGGTTATCGAATCAGCATTCATTGTTTCGACATTTATTATCTATGCTGTTTGAGAGACGGCAGCACTACGTTGTTCGCCGTTCGGTCGTCCTTTTGATCGTTGAGCAGGCGCCGGTCGCTTACCGACGCTGTCAGTTTTAAACGATTAAATATATTCCTTTTTATTATATACAAAATTATACTGAGAGAGGGTTACCCACGTCATCTAGTTTGTAAAACTTATTTGAGAGATTCGGGTTACCAAACCGCTTTGTATCAAAACCGTGCCACGTGCAATATAAGTCATAGATTGCCTTATTTCTACATATTTAAACAATCCTGTTTATTTTTCTTCAATTTTATATATACTTTGTATATTGCATTACAAAGTAATATAATATTTTTCGGTGGACGCAACCGAGGAATTGTGGCTGATTTGGAGCTGTTGGAGGCTCTGCTGTTTTATGAAGGAGAGGCTGCTTGTCCAGTAGCCTGCTGCTGCTGCTGGTGCTTTTTGCTGCTTCGCACTGCTTTTATTTATTTGTTTACTCATTGTGACAATGCGTTCAGGGTTTGCACTATCCTGCTTATCTATTTAAATCTATCACTTGATTTTAACCGATGCGCAACTCACTGACAGCTTACTCACTTATAATATTTTATTGTATTAGTGTTAACTTAATTGGCCAGACACTGTCAAAGGCCCACCCCCTGTTTTTTTATGTTTTTATAATCTAATCTTTATGACGAGTTTTATTAATGTAACGGTCTTAGTGGAACGAACCCCGTACACACGAGAACCCCGTGACAATATAGTCACTACTCTCTATAGACATTATAAGAAATATTAACCATCCCCTACATCATTATACATAGTATTGCAGTTTGACGGTATAATAAGTGATAAGTGGGTGGTACCAACCTAGACGGGCTTATACAAAGTCCTTCCACCAAGCAATATTTTTCCATTTACATTATTATCTTTTAATACACTTGGCAGAGTATAATAGAACCAGCCCATTTAATATTTTGAGTTTCGAGTTTTTTTTTATACATTTGCCGGGAGGGCAAATGACTACTCCACATGATGATTAGTGGTAATAGAGATAAATGCGACGACAGCTAGTACAGCCGGGAAGAATGTTCTGCACTAGCCTTGCCGGCCCACAAGATGCCTCTTCACACCTCGTTTGAAAGTTGTAAGAGGAGGGGAACACGTGAGCTGGTAAATAATTCCATTTTTTGGAAGTGCGACAAACAAAGGAGTTAAAGGAGTTAAAAAGATTTCACGTCGTTTTAAGAACTAAGTTGTGAAACAAATTGACATCAATGTTATGGTCAGTGTCGGTGACTGAAAGCGTCAACTTCATAAAATAATCGACATTATCATTCTAATTATGAACGAGGAATTTAATTTCTGTTATATTCTAAAACAAAAGAATTATTTTTTCAATCGCTTAAGTTCGTATTCGTGGAAATTCACGACAATAGCTAAAATTTAATATAATTTTTTGGACTATTATGTGCAACAGTAATTCCCTGTTAATCCATATTATTATGTAAATATTATTGTACGTGCATACAATTTGTATTTGTAACAATTTGATATTTCATCAAAACTAAATATAAATAATTATTTTTACTGGTGTGAATGAAGCAGTACCAATTATATAACTATAAAAAAATTAAGAAAATTTATGGCTTAAAAATATAAAAAAATAACATTATTACAACACTCATCTGTGATAGCTTCGACTTTAACAGTCGGTTTTAACATTTCGGTTTTTCGGATTGTACTAACGTCATTACACACACACACACACGCACACACACACACACACACACAGAGTAAAACTATTCTGTATACCCAGTGCGAGTTTTCTACTTATTCCATAGCGTTGACGTTTACTGCGATTTGTATGGAAAAAACACCGCCGTCTAACGACAATAATTGGAATTTTATACAAATCGTAGTTAATCGGTCGACATACCGCCATGACCACTCTACTCTCTTGTGTGTGCGTGGCAATAATGATAGTCTATGTTTTTTTATACATTTGAGCCCATATTTATTCATTTGTTTTTCTTAATTAGAAATTATTTAAATGTCCATCAATCTCAATGAATTACCTCTATACTCTGCCAGACATCCTGTGACGGACATTTTACCCACCACATGCAAGGCTCTTAATGATTTTCGAGCACGAACTGAATTAAAAACAAATTAAACACATATAAACACGCAATCTTCGTTTTAAATCCACGCTTTCTATCCTTTCATTTCAGATTTATCATTCTTATATACGTCTTAATTAGTCAACCGATCATTATAAAATTTTGATTACACGTTGTAGGTTTCCAACCCGCATTGGAGCAGCGTGGTGGAATAAGCTCCAAACCTTCTCCTCAAAATGAGGAGAGGAGGCCTTTAGCCCAGTAGTGGGACATTCACAGGCTGTTTCGGTCGGTTCGGTTGTAGGTTACTTAACTTTGCCTTCCCGAACCACCAAACACGCGGGCGATGCCGCGAGCGGAAACTAGTAATATATAAGTGCGAATAAAGGATAATTTCTAATACAGACGTCTAATACAGAATGCTGTGTAACAACAATGGTAATCCACCAAACCCAAGCGCTTAATTTTTATTTTTATGTCAGTCCACGTTCGTGTATAACTTCAGCTCTGAAATAACTAGGTACGTGGAGTCTACAGCCTCGCATTTTCTTATGTAAACTGCTTTTTTTTTAATATCTACAACAACAATTCACGGCTTAATTTTGCGTGGACTATAACATGGATGATTGAAAACAATGAAATCTGTTATAAATTTTTAACAAATACAATAATATAATCAAGCAACTTTTCATAGCTTTCATATAATGTATGTATGTATGAGGTTTGTGGTGTACATACATATGTATATATAATATATATATAAACATACATACGTATCATATCTATTATATTTTACGATTTCTCAAAACAACATTGAATGACCTTAGCGTGATAAAATAAATAACCAAAAAAAATATTCATAGATAAATATAACATACACAGAAATGATTCTCAATATCAACGGAGTTTAGCGTTTTATTCAATATTGACTTGGTCGATGGGAAATGTCACCGATGCGTGGGAACAGGGAAATTGTTACGAGTGTCATTCATCATGCCGGAGGCGGATGAAGAAGTAAATGCGGATTTAGAGACTCGATAACGAACTCACAAGTAGGAGGACACGAAAATAATATGATCTCACAATCTCACAGGACACAAAAATTATTAAATAATGTCGTTAAAATGATATATTACAGCATAAAAGCAAAAACTCGCTTTAAAAACACACGATTATCAATAAGTACGTGATGTGTTTAAAAAAGAAACGGAACAAATGAACATGAATGTGATACATTTGACATAAAATAATTTTTTAATGCAGAAAATATTACTCGGTTTAGAATTAATTATAATTATTATTAAATAATTGTCAATTTATAAATTGAAAAACATACTAAACTAAATAAAGTTTTAGAAACATCATCAAAATCAAGATAGTACAAATATATTGTACCGACAGCAGAGATGTGTAGATTTACTCCGAAAAAGCTAAGACTACTTTTAACTGCGACGAATTACATTATATATCCATACTTAGCCTATTACTACACCACTGAATTTTCATGTGCTTAATTTGTAATTATAATTCATCTCGTGTTTGATGGTGAAGAAAACATCGCGTGGAAACCTGCATGTGTCTAATTTCACTGAAATTCTGCCACGTTTGTATTCCACCAACATTGGAGCAGTTGGTGGAATAAGCTAAAAATTTTCTCCTCAAAAAAAGGGAGAGGAGGCCTTAGCCCAGCAGACATTCACAGGCTGTTATCTATTACTGCGATCAGTATTAATACTATAATCTATTACTGCGATGTAGTGAGTAATCTGTAAATATGCTTCAAGAACATAATTGTAAGCGAACATTATCAGGCGGTAATGGTCGCCATACATGAATTATTATTAGGCATAATACTCCTTCGTCTAGTTATAGTATAACTGTTTTCTGTGTTATTCCATATAAAAAAGAATCCCATTCGTGATTTACTCTTTTTCTCAACCAGCAATATACGCATCTATATTTGATTAATATATATACACAATTTTTAGTAATTCATAAAGATATACTTTTTTAATTTATAAATTGAAACCTTTTCTTATAAATGAAATGGATATAATAAAAAAGATTGTTACAAAGAAGATCTTATCTCTATAAGAAATTACTTCAAACATAGAGTTTGAGTAATATGAGATTCTATTTATATTGATATTTGTAGTCAGCATAATAATTTTCTTAATTAATTATTATAATATATATTATTATTATAATAATTATAATATACATTATTATTATAATAATTATTAATAATAATTGAATATGATTTTTAGAATAAAACTTAATAATTAAATTTGAGTGTATCTATACCAAAGTTGCTCTTCGTGTACTGAGTAGACTGTGCTCACTGGTTAATAAAATCAAAACCACAATATATTTGTAAACTAAACACGCTGATCATACAGTATGTATATTAAAACTTTGTATAACTAAGTGGAAGAAATATTTTATCCTTAGGGCGACGAAATTCACTAGACATCCTTAAAATATAAATACTATTTGTTTAATATAAGGAAGGAAGAATAATAATAAAAAGTAAGTTTTAATCTGTAAATATAATTATTTTAGATTTTATATCTCTAATTTCGCAAAATGAATTTATGTTTTATGCAAACGTGTGCAATTTTTTTTTTTGTATGTAAAATATTATAGTGCTGGATATTTATACCTTTTTCCCATAACACATTAAGTATTTTTGTTAAAAAATCGACGACCGATACTAGTGTAAGAATAAGAATTCAAAATGTAAAAATGGGTCATGAATTATAAATAATTGATATGAGTGTATTATTTTCATTCTTATAGCGTATCAACCCTCGTCAAATTAAACATTAAAATTATCAATTAAAATGTCAAAGTTACTGTCCAATCGAGCATTTTCCTAAAAGAAAAGTTATTAATTTCAAGTAACAAATCCCAATTTTACCCTTTCGAAGTCCGACAGACATATTACTTATAATTATATACGCGTTACGCGTAGGTGTGTTAGTACACATTGGTTTTGCATAATTTATTTGATCAAATAATTATCAAACAGAATAATAAAAAAATAGAAAAATGTATATTTTATCTTCACGTATACTTGAATACATCTTATTTGTAATATGAGATCTTGACTCCTGCCAACTATCACGGACACTGCCAAGTAGTACTTCAATGTATAAACTTTAATGTATATACATTGTAATAAAAAAGGAAACCATCCAAACTACGGAAATATTTAGTTAATTTTAATAATCTTCATTAAATATCACAGCTCAAAGTTAAAAATTACTACTGAACAATTCTTGAGTGCTTGGAATAATAGAAAGAATGTTAGCAGCATTTTTCCTTTGAACCGTAATTCCGATTGTCTGGACGAAAGACGGACTAGTTCTGAGAGGTGAGACTGGGTGTTACTTCCTTTAGGTGTTTTTTTCTTTGAGCAATTAAGTGTTTGCTGTAGTTGTAGATTTATGTAATTGCAGTGTAGCTACGTTTAGAAAAAATATATTTTTCATAAATATTAAGATTAATAAATTTTCTTGACAGTAGTTCTAGTAGATAGTATAAATAAGCTCTAAAATTTATTTAAGGAAATATATTTATATGAGAAACTATTTAAAATAATAAACATTTATTTTTATGACTTGTTAACAAATATTATAGTAGGTACCTAATTTAATTTATTATCCACGTGAATATCTGGTTCACGAGAAAAGACATTGTTACACTTAAAATGCAATCTTATTGTCGGCTTACAATAGAAGGTTACAGTAATGGGGCCTCGCGTGTCCTATTTCAGAAGGCCCTGAGAAGGACGGCCGGGATGGCCTCGCGCTGCCTTACGCACTTGCGAGTAGTGTGAGGTCGAGATTACCTTCGCCCCATGTGGAGAGCTCCGCCGAGCCATATGGAGCGAGGGGCCGCGGATTCGTTATATCAACACGATCCTGCAGCCTCTCCGATCCATGCCGAGGACGGCCATCGCAGTGGTTTTAGCAGGTAAGAATCTCACACAATCCGAAAAGCAGTACTAGGTATTGTCTTGTTCCGGTGTGAAGGGTGAGTGAGGCAGTGTAATTACAGGCACAAGGGACGTAATCTTAGTTCCCAAGGTTGGTGGCGCATTGGCGATGAAGGCGATGGTTAAAATTTCTTACAATGCCAATGTCTATGGGCGTTGGTGACCACTTACCAACAGGTGGTCCTTATGCTCGTCCACCCTCCAATACTATAAAAAAAAAGTAACACAGCCGTCGTAGAGGGGCATATAAAGCGTTTTCTGCCAGTGAGATTTTGAGAAAACATTACACTTTTTACAATGCCAATATTAAAAGCCAAGATCAATTCTCATTAACAAGTCTACCTTCTTATTAAAATAAATACAAAATTTGTCATTACACGAGCTAATCAAACTGAAACTTAATTTATATAAATTATTTATTGATATTATTATACCGAATGTGGGCCGCACTTACTTGTTGAATGCAAAAAGTTTTGCTTATAATAACACAATACTGTTTTTTTATTATTTTTAATGTCAATAATTAAATATTTGAATAGCTGTATTTTAATCTTGTAACTGCTCACAACAAGAAAAAAAATTGGTCTATTCTCTATTTAAATCAGAATTCATGAGAGAATTGAAACCATTTTGCGTTAAACGTGATTGACTCAAATATTATATATATTGAAACTCAAATTTGAATTTGATAAGTTGCTATTATCATTCTTAAAATTGTAAAAATCTAAAAAATAAAAAAGCATAAATTAATAAAACAATTACGTTAAAACCAAACACTTATAACTTCGTTTTATACGAAATATTTTACATTAATTGATAAACCCGCGCCCACACGATTCACGAGCAAAATGTTTGTCGAGGCAAGTCTTGTTAAACTCAAATTAAATTCTATGGCAATTATAATATCATCGGGATGTGTATTTACTGTGTTCGTATCACTGTAGTACTTCACGCTCCTAGAATTTCTCCTGTTATACAATCAAGCTCTTGTTGCGTGCATCGTTGCGTGGTCCGCGATGAGCCTTCCACGTGACGGTCTTTGTGCGAATACAAAGTAGCACGCAGAGTATATGTGGGTACTGTCTCCATTAAAGCAACTGTAGATGAGTACATGTGGTTCGTGAATATAACCCCTAAAAATTTAAAGAGTTTTTATGCAGTACAATTATTTCAAATATAATAATAAAAAATAAAAAAAATATTATAGGATAATGAAACAGCTTGAATCTTTCGTAATGGTATTAACAACTATATGTTCAACGTCTTAAGTTCAAAATTACAGTTTTTTTTTAAAGTAAAGAGTCATAAATAGTTAGTGTAATACAATCATATAATATCCGAGCGATGATTGTACTACTGATCAAAATTACAATTAGTAAATGTGCACATTTATTTACAATGGAAAATTTAAAAAATAAACAAAGTACAGCCGTATAAAGTGACGCGTTTTTCCAAAACTCTGAAAATGTACGAACGTCACTCTCGTGTCACGTTACGAGACTCAGCTTCATATCATTTGGCGGATACACGAGACATTTTAATATTTTAAATTTTTAAAAATAGAACGTCGTATCCATCTTCATCCTTGTTTTCTAGTTAGTTTGTAAATTTGTTTAAAAATAACGTAATCCGTTACAACAGAGTACCACAGAAGTTGAACAATATTTAGTGGCCAATATTTTACTCCATACAAAATACTGGCATCAAAACAGTGCCGAGAAGGGTAAAATATATATGGATCAAAGATTCGAATATGGGCTAGCAAATTTTTCCATGAGCTCAGTTAAGGAGACCGTATCAGAGATTCAATTTGTATGTATCAAAAGAAGTTCTAAGACATTTTTATTTGGACTGTTATATATTGTTGAAAAGTTTTTTGTTTTGCTTTAACGCGCTCATCTCATGATATTAGATTTATTTGATAAAAAATTTTGTCTGTTATGAGTAAGTGGAGTTTGAATATAAAAGTTTTGTCAATAAAATCCCATACTGCTTAGTATTTTTTACTAACGTCATGGATTCAATGTCATCCCTAACAAGCGATGACGGTTATATGTTCTGTCATCCTAACCACTTTCGGCATCAGCGACCTTCCTCAATAGAGGCTAGTCAGGATATATTGAAGAAATATAGCTGCACTCTGTGTTCTCTCTTACTCTCATAAATTCAAGTTCAGGTCCACCAGCTTTAAGTATTTTTCAAGATACGGGAGTGTTAACGCTATCAACTTTCGGGATGCATCTGAAAATAACTTGACAACTCAATAACGTTTTATTGACCCAATCTGGATTTGAATCCAGATTATCAGTATCTATAGTAATATTTGATAATCGCTAGACCAACGAGGCAGTAAATTAGTTAAGATTTTATATAATTATATATTTTTTAATTTAACCCATAACTTGGAACCAGTTTTTAACACCATTTCATATTTTTTAATAAACAACTTTCTGTCGGTATTACTTTTTGTTTTATTCGACTTTCAAACATGGGAGTTTTTTCGGGTCAACCCGTACGTGTGCAAATTATTCGGAAGTCTGGAAATAGGTGAAAATGGAGTTGCAATATTTCAGTTTGTACGTACCGACATAGTTAATTACATGCAAGTCCATAAAACGTAAAATAAAAGGCGATATATACTCGTAAACACCAAGGTGATAGTTGATTAAAAACAAAAAGATCTCGAGTAATGTATTCAATTTAAAATGGATGAATTTGGACCACAAGACAATTCAAAATATATTTTATTCAAACAAGCTTTTCGAAGCTCTTTCGAATCGCTATTTTACAGGATCATATTAAATGTCTGATGATTGTACCAAGAAGAGCTCGCAAAATAGCTCGGTAGTTTCTCGTTTCCAATATTTTAAACACAATAACTTTATATTTGGCAATCAAAAACAATTAAATTATATATACTCTGCTTGAATGTCACACACGATAATAGTAATAATAATTTTGCATCCCGTCGTGTAAGATTAAGTTACAGATTGAAATAATATAACCATACGACAGAGATTTAGCAAGATGTCAATTTGATCACATCATTATCTCATAGATAAGCTAATCCTAAATTACTGCGTTTATTTACTCGCATTTGGCACTCGCACTTCGCATTATATTATGAAAGCTAAAAATCAGAAAAGAAGATTACGGATCAAGCTAATTAAATCTAAAGTAATTCAATATTGGCTTCTATTATAAATCTATTTCTTTACTATATAATTTTTAATAACAATATCCTTTTTAAGGCGTAAATGACTCAAAAATATCATAAATTCCTGTTTTTAATGAAACCAGGCAAAAATTTAGTTTTAAATTTCAAATTAAAATAACGGATATATTCATTAACTATATATAAAATGAAAGAATCATACACGAAATATACTTTAAAAAATTTAAACGACTAAATAGAAACAAGTAATAAATACACCAGTATAAGTAATACATTTTATTATTTTTTCATTTAAGTATCTTTAATATAATAAACTTATGAGATATTTTAAATTTAAGTAAAACAAAATATCATATATTGTTAATTCGATGACAGTCATTCGTTCAGGTCTCTTTTTTATATCAATGCGCGGGATAACTATTTTTTTATTTTTAATACCAAACAATAGCAATGACGTTCTGAAACCGATTAGATTTTTATTAAATCTAAAAACAATAAAGAAATATGTAATTATTAAATATATTAAGTGAAGAACATAAATAAGTATTTCTAACACAAGGAAAGATATTTAAAATAGAAATACAAGTAAACAATAAATAATTTAGTCGATGTATTATTTACTAGTTCGATACAATTTAAATTAAAAAAAAAAGATGTTCAACTGTATGTATGAATTTTGTGATCGAAGAAAGTTATTTTGCGTTTGGCTGATCATTTATTTGCAATATTTTATGGTACAAATTGTCAGTGTATAGTAATTTTCGAGATTTTATTAACATAACGCATTTAATAACACAATTTCACTACAAGTAGGTTCTATTTGCGATCCTGAGATGACAAGCTTCGTATCTATGAATATTGTATGAATGCTGTCTGCTTGCCAACGGCCGTTATTAGAGTACGTGCCGCCATATAATACGGAGAGTGGCGACCGGACCGGTGAGGTGATAATGAGAGCTAAGGAAGACTCTCCGCCTCACGGAAATAGACAGTCAAGAGTCCACATACCCATTGTTAAATGTAAAGAAAATATCTTTCGTATTCACTGTCATTAAATATCACTTTCGTTAAATATTAAAGTTTCATCACAATACTCTTAACCGATAGATTAACCAGAGACAATTGTATATATAAATAAACAAAATCACGTCATATTTGATCATCGTTATTTAAAAGTAATCATGTGTATGGTAAATTACTCAAAAATATTTATTGTAATAATCAAATCAGCAAAACAAAAATAATAATTTGAATTATGAATTTTAATATTTATGTCATAGCGACTTGTCCCATAAAAGCCGAGATGGCCTAGTGGTAAGAACGCGTGAATCTTAACCGATGATCGTGGGTTCAAACCCGGGCAAGCACCACTGAATTTTCATGTGCTTAATTTGTGTTTATAATTCATCTCGTGCTTAACGGTGAAGGAAAACATCGTGAGGAAACCTGCATGTGTCTAATTTCATTGAAATTCTGCCACATGTGTATTCTACCAACCCGCATTAGAGCAGCGTGGTGGAATAAGCTCCAAACCTTCTCCTCAAAAGGGAGAGGAGGCCTTAGCCCAGCAGTGGGACATTAACAGGCTGTTACTGACTTGTCCCATATAGTATGCGGGTACCGCTTAGTTGTACCGTAATGAAAAAACTATTGGATACACATACCCACTATTCACGACACACAACCTTATCGCAGGTGAATAAGAGTGTTTTTCGTTTACTCTCCGTTAAGCTGTCGTTTGTATCCAACAATAAATGGTCTGTTCAATTGAACGTGAAACGTATTTCATCTCAAATAGTTCAATTTTCAATACTATAGTTGAAATCATGACTGAGGTTCGTACACATAAAAGTTATTTAACGTAAAATAGGTTGGTATTGATTGAGTTGGCTATGGATTTTGTAATGGTATTTCTAAGCCTTGAAGTATACACCTATTTATTAAATTTGTATATAACTAACAATCGGTTTAGATCAAATTATTATTTAATTAAATGAGAGGAGATGAGAAATTGAAAGAATATTATTATTAGATAAAAGTAATAATCCATAAACGCACCACCGCGATGACTAAATAAATGCCTAAATAAATAAATGCACCGCCAATGTGGGTTGGTGAAAACACATGTAACAGGTTTCAAATTAAGCATGAACACTCAATGGTGCTTGCCTGGATCTGAACCGCAGTCTCCGGTTCAAAATTTATGTATTTTATCAACTGGACCATTTTGACTTTTAAAAAACTAAATTTAATTCGGACATTAATATTTGTTAAAATCATTTAAAGACAAATATTCTTGATTATTATAATTCACATTGGAAGTAATCCGCTTATAAAGGTTTTAAATTAATATTCATTATTAAGTTACTGCCATTATATTAATATGAATATCTGAAAAAAAAGTCTATAAAACTCGATTCTCCTACAAAAAAAATTAAAATTTATTAAAATATGTTACATTTCTTAATTATGTAAAAAACATAACAAAAAAAGAAAACAAATGGCGGATATACTAACGATTGAATTTGAAGTAATCCTATAAGCTTAAATGATTTGGAAATCGTATTTCTTTAGTATTAATATAGTATTAAAATTAGCGCCTGTAAAACTAGCTTGAGGATTCTTAATTATCTCCCTGGAACCATTATAAGGAAACTTCTGTATGTACTCGTGCTGAGGCAATGAAACTATGCGGAACGACTCTACAAGTATTTTCAAATACTTTAAAACATTTCAATGTCCTAGTTTCACACACAGTTATTGACTTTCCATGTCCCTTTAATATCGATTCGGTTCAATTAATTCTAGAAGTATACCTATGTCCTTCCTTTGGGTTCAAGCAATTATGTCATTTTTAATATATATTTTTTAATTTTGTAAAAGATGTTCAAGGCATTCCAAATTTATGCCTTAAATTATTAATATTTTAATTTAAAAAAATAATTATTCTCCGTTTGTCTTTCGCCTGAATATGAGGAGTAAGGGCAGGTGTTAGGTTACCTTATGTCCCTTTCTGTATCCCTGTCCATATAATATTTCTTGGTGATCGGTTGAGTCGTTAAGACGTGAAAGCGTAAAAAACAGACTCGCTTTCACTTTTACAATATTAGTAAGGATTACAGTTTATAAATAAACCAGCTATGACTTAAACTAATGGTTGACACCTGGTTATTGTTCTTATGAACAAAAATAATATTTTAAAATAGGCATATTTATGTGCCACAGACAACCTATTGTCAAAATAATAAATTTAATATATATAAAACTTGGATGGATACATTTCAAACTATTGTTACTTATTTTATTCGAACTTTTATGACAATTAATAAGCAAGCTTATACACTAAATATGAGTTGGAGCTTAAAAAGGGTCCCTTTCTAAATATTTATTTTGACGTGTGCTCTTCTAACCTAGTGTAAATTAAATTTGACTCAGTGACTATGCTCAGTGGCGCAGCTAGGTGGATAAATGTAATAATAATGATAATGTCATATAAGTCTGGGTGTCGTATACGACCGTTTTTGTCGTGTCTGCTTGTATCGACGAGCGTAATATACTATACAATATTTTTGCTGTACGTGGTATTTCTAATATGTCAATATAATTTACTTGAGTAACTATTTCATTTATTATCTCCTTTTTACTACGTTGCCTCTAGGGGCCCCCTTAGATTAGGGGGCCCTGGTGCACCGGTGTAGAGCTACACTATTCCTTATAATATATATTATATTATAATATAAATAATTATATTATAAAATTATACAGTATTATGCTTATCGCTTCAGTAGTTTGCGGACAAATAGACAGTCATACGAGTTTTATTCCGCACTTTAATTAAAAGTATTCGGGCTCAGCGAAATTTTCGCTATCTCGAAGCAAATAATACTCTTATGTAAATAAGCATAGTTCTGCACTAACATGAGATATAATTTAAATATAAAAGGAATAGTAAGTTTTTCTTTTAATAAAAAGCCAATTTCATAAACAAACCTTAATCATATTTAATTGTAATGTAAAACACGAGGTCTTATTTTTAATAATCTGCTATAATAATATATTTTTTAATTGAATTAACATAATCTTAAGTAATATTTATATAATAATACTGTCTATATTTTACGTTTTTATGGCTAAGCCACTGAACCAATTTTATTAAAAATTGGCTACTTTTAAATCTAAGTAGTAATTAAATAAAAATGATAAAGTTTCTAAACATGGGAAAGTGTTACCTTGAACACATTTCGTTATAATTTAGATTGTGTTGTAAGATAATAGCGTGTTTGACGTACAATTAATACGAAACATCGTTTTAGGTGAAGTCGGCACATTGTGTCCGGTAACAATTGTGAAGTGGCTCGAAGCTTACAGTTGGTATTCACTGTGTGAAACAATACAATCTTAAACTTAGGTCTTAATTGCAAACTATTTATATTTATGGGGACATATTTTCCTACATTTTTTAAATAGTTCAGAGAAAGTAGGTTTTACTACATATAATAATAATAATATCCTGGGACATTTTTCACACACGGCTATCTGATCCCAAATTAAGCTTGTACAGAGCTTGTACTATGGAAACCAGACAACTGATATACTACATATATTATTATTTATCACAACCTTCGCGTGAAAGGCAAGCATCTACCAACCACGCCAACCGGCTCGTCCTTTATAATACTAAGTCCCCCGTCGCGTCCGTCTGTCTGAACGCAATAAGCTCAAAATCTTCTGAACCGATTTTTATACGACTTTCACTAATGGACGGTGTGATATACGAGGAAAGCTTTAATATATAATACATTATTTTTTTGTATGGCTTACTTACATTATTTTTGAAGGTGTTAAAAAATAAATGAATAACGGTAGTGGACTTAAACGGTGGAGTCACTAAAAAGTTATTGGGTTTTTTCTGTCGAATATTATCAGTAGCAGCCCGAAGTCTGAAAGTTGGAAGTGTGAAAATACCCGTTGGATCTGCGCCTGAACTTTTTGTAATCGTATTGGATCGTAATCCTCATCGGATTATAAGAGTGAAGGAATAAAGAGTGCCCCTGTGTTTGCGCACACACTTTTACATTATAATATGTTCTGCGCAGTTCTCTTGAGATTGACAGCTGTCGGTCAGGAGGACATCAATTCCTTGTGAGTGTATTTTATGGACTCACAGTTTCTTGGGAGGTGATTTATATTTGATATTTTAAAAGAACTTTGCAAACAACAATCTAATATTGAATAATAAAAATAAGTTTTTATAAGGCTGTATTTGACGAGCCACGTGCAGTGGTTTCTGCGCCTACTTTTTCGTATATTTACTTTATTTAATAGAATCATTATATTGTTTCTCCCATTACCATTAGAATGACTGGTGTACTTGCTGGTTGATCTTTGTGTAAGCCCATCTGAGTAGATACCACCGCCTCATTACTTTTTTTACTGCCAAATAGCAAACCTTAAAACAGTGTAACTACAGACGTGGGCCATAATATGTCAGTTCTCATGTTTAGTGGCCCATGTAAGGAATGATACATATTTTTTACAGAGCCAATTTCTATGGCCAAATTAAGTAGCCAATTTGCCCGTTTGACAACCAATTAGACCCATTTTAAAAAATATAAATAAATTAATGAAATTAGGTAAAATAACTCAACTTCTTCTCTTTTTTGAGATGTCCTATAACTTTCAAATTACAAAAGTTTGAGAGGTGATTAGGTTTCCAGCGCTCTCGGGATAATTAGATAAAGGGTGTCAAGGATTGATGAAGAAAACCTTTTCCTGAACTGTCTCTACTTTGGCTTTCAAGGAACCCTTCACTTTGATTGGACTTCATTTAAAGATGTTAATTAATTTATGTTTGATTCAAACTCTTTTGTTCGGTTCAAAAAGAAATGAAAAAGGAATTCGGTTAAGTATGAATAATTTAAAACGAATTTCGTAGATCGCTAGCCTTTGTCTATAGTATGTAAATACAAAGAACGAAATTATAGATCAATTACAATACCAATCGAGTGAAGATGAACGAGTAGTTAGAATAAGTGAATCTTAGCCCGAAGATTAACATTCAAATTAATGATCAAAACTGTTGTTAGTTCTTCTCGTGCTCTGTGATAAAATAAATTATCCCAAAAAAAAATGCAATATGTTTATCTACCAACGGAGGAGTGATAAAATATATACAGCGGTGGAATCATCCCAGTAACAAATTTGAGACGATATTAACATACGGTAGCGCACTTATACTCTAAACAAGAATTAAATTTTTGCAGTAGTCACTACTACATTATCATTATTATTACATTTATCCACCTAGCTGCGCCACTGAGCATAGTCACTGAGTCAAATTTAATTTACACTAGGTTAGAAGAGCACACGTCAAAATAAATATTTAGAAAGGGACCCTTTTTAAGCTCCAACTCATATTTAGTGTATAAGCTTGCTTATTAATTGTCATAAAAGTTCGAATAAAATAAGTAACAATAGTTTGAAATGTATCCATCCAAGTCTTATATATATTAAATTTATTATTTTGACAATAGGTTGTCTGTGGCACATAAATATGCCTATTTTAAAATATTATTTTTGTTCATAAGAACAATAACCAGGTGTCAACCATTAGTTTAAGTCATAGCTGGTTTATTTATAAACTGTAATCCTTACTAATATTGTAAAAATGAAAGCGAGTTTGTTTTTTACGCTTTCACGTCTTAACGACTCAACCGATCACCAAGAAATATTATATGGACAGGGATACAGAAAGGGACATAAGGTAACCTAACACCTGCCCTTACTCCTCATATTCAGAATTAAATTTTTGCAGTAGTAGTGTGCTGTAAAGTGTGAATTATAGTAAAAAATTGATTGATCTCAATGATTGGTTGCTTTAATTATACTTCGCAATTCTGGGCGGAATATTAAATCGGCACATTCGTTATTCAAATATATACATACAATATTTGAATTAGTGTGATGTTTCACCTCCTGTGAAACCTCTTTATAAATTAATTCAAATAAAGATTAAATATAAATATTAATATTTATGGTATTACATACGTGTTAGAATGGAGACTACGCTTTGGCAAACGAAGTGTAGGACGCCCTATGGCAAGGTGGACCGACGATTTAAAAAAGGTGGCAGGTACAGGATGGATGCAGTCCGCAACCAAGATCGGGATGGTTAGCATTCTACGGAGAGGCTTTCGTCCAACAGTGGATGGCAAAAGGCTGAAAAAAAAATATATTTAGAGATATTATTAGCATTTAAACAATATTATACTTTTCCGTAGAAGGCTTTGTGCAAGCCATCAATTCAATATTATACCGCCAAATAGCTGAGTAATACTCAGTATTGTTGTATTGCGGTTGGAAGAGGCGATGGAAATATTGTATAATATTTATTACGATGCCAAAGTAATTGGGCAATGATGATCACTAACGTTACGTAGTATATTTGCCATAATAATAATTTTACTGCCTCGTTAATCTAGTGGTTTGATGTAAAGGCCGCAGACCCGGAGGCCCTAGGTTTAATTCCCAGGTCCAGCCAATAAAAAAATATTGGGTTTTTCTGTCAGAAAATTCTCAATAGCATCCCGGAGTCTGAAAGTTGGCAGTGTGTATACTCCCGTGCCTGAGAAGAAGAGTGCACCTGTGTTAGCGCACACGCTTGTGCACTATAATATCTTCTGCGCAATTGGCTAATCTCTCTTGAGATTGGCCGCCGTGACCGAAATTGATCTGGAGGACATTTAATATATAATTAAATATATTTAGAGGACATTTAATATAAAGTTAATTATATATATTTAAAATTTATATATTAATTGTTAAATATATAGTCTTTGTTTCACAGTTATGTCTATTTATTCAACATAATGATGAAGTAAACGCATAGCTCGGGTAAATGTGACCCGCCAGAGTGCGAAGGACGAAACTGTGTTTAAATAAAACGCCTCGTTTGCTTTTGATACCACAAGTTCAGAAACAGTTTATATTACTCAGAGTATTTAGACAATCTAAACGATTTTACAATGTTCAGAGAACAAATAAGCTTTGTAACTACTGCGGATACTTAACAGGTAATGAGTTAATTTATAAATACGATTACATTATGAATTTAAAAAAATAGGAATATAATAATAATAATATATTACTGTCTATTGCTTAACACGTTCTATCGTGTGATTATTTTTGAATCGTCATGTTTTTTTTATACATTATGTAGGCGGACGAGCATATGGGCCACCTGACGGTAAGTGGTCACCAACGCCCATAGACATTGGCATTGTAAGAAATGTTAACCATTACTTACTTCGCCAATGCACCACCAACCTTGGGAACTAAGATATGTCCCTTGTACCTGTAATTACACTGGCTCACTCACCCTTCAAACCGGAACACAGCAATACCAAGTACTGCTGTTTTGCGGTAGGTGTTTTGCTGTTTTACCCAGACGAGCTTGCACAGAGTGCCTATAAGTACCCTAGCACCAGTAAAAATGTTACTGGATTAAATTAAATGTAAAGTTAAAATTGGTATGGGATGTAGTTTCTACTAAATATAAACGTCAATAAACTCAATAACTAATATTTTATTCAAAACTACATAAGTAAACTTATAATACAAAAAATATAACGCTATTGTTATTTAAATATTACTTTTGAAATTGTTTTCTCAATAAAGTATACAAGGAAGAGGTCTTAACGAGACAATATAAGAATTCATGCGGTCAAAGAGCTTAGATTGAAATATTCTCGGTGTTGGAACGAATGCAAAATGCTTTTTCAATACTTGCTGTACAACAGATCAGAGTTGCCGCGAGGCGGAGCTTCGATGTAACAACTTTGTTGAGGTCGTACGAATACATTGGACTACACAATTTTTAAACTAGAAATCTTCCGCAGCGTGTGATAGAGCCGTTGGAAAAATAAAACAGTATATTCTAAAATACATTCTTACTTTGTTTTTATAAATGTTAAAATATTGAACAGCGATTATTAAAAATAATCGCTGAAGATTATTTTAATTATTATTCACAAAGGAATTAAAAAACGAGATAAAGTTTCCACGCAGTTGGTACTAAAATTAATTATAATTTAATTAGTTTTGTTAGAAACTGCAATTAATATAAACGTTTAAAAATCTTCATTAAATAAAGAGATTTAGTTTGTAATACATAATTCAAAATGTATTCGAACTGGTTTAGTTTAAGTGTCTAAATAAATGAAAACAAATAAAAAAACATTAAATTCACGCTTGCCAATAGTCTAAGTTGATCCGTTTCAAACGTTGACGTTTTGTAAAGGCTCGCCTGTTATTCTACCGCCAAAGATAAACAGCCAACAATATTTTATATTGCTGTGTTTTGAATACTGAAAAGATCAATGTCCACCTATCTGATAACCCACAGCGGCCATTTTAAAGGTAGTGTACTTGCTTTCCGTGGCAAATAAAAACCCCAAGCACTTTTTATTGGTTTGATCCCAGGTTCTAGAAATATGCAGCCTAATAAGACCAATTAGAAATTCAAATACTAGTACTGGGACATAGCATCTTAGATCCTAGAAAATTTATTTCAAATTTTGCCTATCAATTTTTATTACCGTAAAAACCGGTAAAGAAAATTAACTAAGAACTATCTTCTTCATTTCTAGGACCTTGTGTATACTGTTATGAATTACACTTTTAATAATCGACATTCCTTTAAGCGAAACTCCAGACAAATTTGAAAAGGCGAAAATATTTGTTTGGTACAAAAGGAAACCACCGCTGGCATTCACAGCGTCAATCGACACTGTATTGAAGTGTGCCGATTTTCAGTCAATACATTGGGACATATTATTTTGTGTCAGGTAATATTGCGCTTCGTGTAAACTTAACGGAGTTATATTTTATTTGAAATCTCTTCAAGAAATTTTAAGTAAAATGTTTTCAAGATGTCACTATTTATCGGTTTTATTTGTTAAAGATATTACTCAAATAGAATCAGTTATATAAAACAGCTACATAATCTTCGATCAAGAGTTATTTATAGAATTTTATACAATATAATAACCACAATACTGGGGGTATAGCTTTGTGCAAGCTCGTCTGGGTAGGTACTACCCACTCATCAGATATTCTACCACAAAACAGCAGTCCTTGGTATTTTTGTGTTCCGGTTTGAAAGGTGAATGAGCCAGTGTAATTACAGGCACAAAGGACATAACATCTTAGTTCCCAAGGTGGGTGGCTCATTGGTGATGTAAGCGATGGTTAACATTTCTTACAATGCCAATGTCTATGGGCGTAAATATTGCTGCTTTGCGGCAGAATATCTAAAGAGTGGGTGATACCTAACCAGAAGAGCGTGCACAAAGCCCTACCGCCAGGTAATCTTATAGTTTCAGCGTCTGCTGGCAAAGATGTCCAATTAGCATCAGGTGGTTTATTCCATGTCATGCACATGCTCGTCAATTTTCCTAAAATCAGTTCAAAGATAAGAAATACATTAATCTTGAACTTCATCCAATCGACTCACACACTTGACACTAGTTTATTTATCTTCGCATACATAACTGGTGGCTGAAATTCGTCGTTCGAACAATACCTATAATTATTAGTACAGGCACGTATATTTGGGTGATATTCACTAAATCAATTAGGACTTTATATTGATGTATTTCGGGTTGATTTATGAGTGACCCCATATATTTATGTAGTAAACAGTGCATTGTCATTGTAAGAACTAGGATTAATGACTTACAGATTTCTTTTAACATATTTCCAATCATTAGCAGGTTCGGAGCCAAATCTAGTTGCTTAATTTAAAAACGCAAAACAAATATTCCAACGGATAAATATATTTTTATATACAGTTCTACATAATCCGAAAAATATGATATAAAAACTTTTTACCATTTTAACAATTAAGATTACTGCGGGACAATGGAAGCTAAACAAAGGTGCGGAGAACGGCGGCGGTTCGCACTCAATTAATGGCCGTTTCAGATATTTTAACCGGAGCATTATATGCGGTGGACGATACGAGGGACGTTCTTTTTCATTTGGTTTTAATATTTACTATATTTACTGGAGCTTGAGCTTTATACAAGCCCATCTGAGAGTGTGGCCATTCATCATTCATATTTGGCTATCAACTAATATATCTTTATACCATATAATATTAATATTTCGTGTTCCTATACTAATTTTGAACGGTGGTTAAGCTTAAAAGAGCTATTCTATCTATAATCAGCAAACAGTTACGCAAACCGTAAATAAATGTCTTTTTATATACCTTTTAAGATTACTCACGGATATTTGTGTTCTTGCATTTTTGCGTTGTTTAATACAGTGACTGAATGTGAGCACTTAAAATCAGGCCTTCATTTCTAGGGATGTTCATGGATACAGGGAACCAACCTAAACCCAATGGCGCTTCCTCCCCGTTCTTCTTCGACGGATTCTATCAGCGGAGGCATTTTTCTCACGCTGTCACTCCGCGGCCTCCTTTTGCGACGTGATCGTGAGTATAGTGTACCGTACGAGTGGCGCACCAGACTCGTGGCAGGAGGGTGATACCTCCATATTTGCCATTTCAAGCAGGTATTTACCGAAACAGCCATGTCTGGTCAACGCCTTAGTTACAGTTACCATTGAATTAATCATAATTTAAAAAAAAGTTAGTTAGCTTAGTATTTCAGTAATTAAATAGGACAAGCCTCAATAGAAACCAAAAATAAGCTAACATCTCTTAGACAAAAAATAAGTTTAGGAATGCTTAACTGATAATCAGATTTATTCTTTCAGATTTAAAATGCAAATCTTCAGTGCTTAAAAGTTAACAGCTTAACCTTTTATTTGCAACCAATTAACACGGACTATGTTGTTATAATAAATTAGAACTCAGTTAAAACTTTAACGAACAGGTTTTTTTTTCAAAATATTCTCTAATGTAATAAAATAGTCGACCACTGGCCACCGACGATTCGCGAACGTAGATTTGAGTTTGTCACGGAGGATAATATATGTCCATCCGTAATTGATTTGCCGCAAATCTGTAATACGGAAATCGTTTTACGTGACTTGTTTTGCTGATTATGACATTGTTTTCAACTCAATTCAGCGTCAAACATAATGCAAGTACAAAAGTAACAGCCTTTGAATTAACCACTGCAGGGCTAGGGCCTCCTCACCTTTTTTTTGAGGAGAAGGTTTGGAGCTTATACCACCACTCTACTCCAATGCGGACAGGCGGAATATACATGCAGGTCAAGGACGAGATGAATTATAATAACAAATTAAGCACATGAAAAATCAGTGACGCTTGCCCGGGTTTGAACCAACGATCACCGGTTAAAATTCACGCGTTCTAACCATACATGGCCTAGTGGCCATCTCGACTTATAGTACAAAAATTCAACTGGATAAAGTTACTTATATTTTTGTCATGTAAAATTTATCTTTGCACGCTTATGTATGTATATCATGTATATTTCTTAGTAAACTGCTACCATAGAAATAGCAAACAATACGAATATAAAAATAATCTGATTTATTGCAAATTTAAGTGCAATAAAACATATAACACACAATTTTTGAACAAACACTGACGATAAATTACTATTTTAATTTACACAGGACTAATCATGTCTTCATCGCAATTTTATGGAGGAAAGTCAAGAAACCGAAAGTGTAAATAATGCAATCTTGAAAAATAAGTTAATAAATCATGTAAATTAATTCAAGTACACATACATTCAATAGACACATGATTCGAGTGTTTACTATTGACAGTATAATCAGAGAAATGATAGTATAATCATATGCTCAGCGTCAAAAAAAACTATCGAAAGAAAAAAAACAAAATCAATGACTTTTACTTTATTTATCAAGCAATTATAACAATATTTAATTCTGACTCTGTTTTGATTGTTTGAAACTTTTAAAGACATTTTTAATGTTTAATTTTTCGTAAAAGGGTTTAAATTACTTTGACAATATTAAAAACAAAATCTTTTGGAAATGATATCATTATTCTGAATCAAATTTAATTATTTAATGCAATAAGTAAAACTTAATTCTATTTGAATTCTGTTAGCAGCGCCACCTTTTAACAGACTATATTTGTTTATATAGTTTGTGTGAAATAAATCATCTCGAGTTAAAATATTAAACTATATTTAAAAAATATTTAGCAAAAATATTATATATTTCGATTTGTCTGTTTTAATTAAAACTGTTAGTTGCTAATAATTGAATCGATTGAAAGACAATAAAAATATGCGGTTGCCTCACTGGAATTATAAAAGGATTAATTTAAATTAATATCTTAGGAGTCACGACAAAATTTAAAATTCTCACGCAAGAAGAAAAATTATGGTGATGGCTAAAGATGCGACAGCGAAATAGCCAGCGCAAAGATTATGTTCCATTTGTATGTTTATCCCATATTCTACCGCCAAACAGCAATACTTAGTATTGTTGTGTTCCGGTTTAAAAAGGGCGATGGAGTCAGTGTAACTACTGGCACTAGGGACAATTTAGTTTCCAAGGTTGGTAGCGCATTCGCAATGGAAGGAATGGTTATTATTTTTATAGTACCAAAGTATATAGGTGAAGCGGCCATTTACCAATTTTATAAAGATAACAAATAACGGACCTCCTTTTTCAAAAGTTCTGTCTCATAATGTGAGACGAATGTATGATGAGCAACCACTCACACACAATATCCGTAGACATAACCTAAGAAAACAATAATAAATAAACGCATGAAAAAATTCGCAGGGTGGTGCTTTATGCATATATGTATAATGATAATCAATAAGTCGCAAGGCCAAACGAAGTCCGTAGATCTCCTTAGATTTGGGAACACCATGTTTATCACACGGACAATTATACTTATTTATTTAATCAAGGAAAACAAATAGTTATAACATGTACAAAAATATTTATCACATTAAGAAAACATCATATACCAATTAAGTCTTCACAAATAATTAAATCAAAATACATAACATAATTATAACAAATAAAAATAAAAATTAAAGATTATTTAAAATTTTACGAAGTATGAACAATTAATTAATAATTTAGTAAAAAATAATAAAATACAAATTCAAATTCTATTTAAAGTGACAATGTAGGTGACATTTTATTTTACATTTCAATTCCTTCAATGACATAAAAAATAAATCAAGATCATTAAATTTATTGTTGTGGTTTATGCATGATCTGTAAAGGAAGTTGTTGCCTATGTACTTACATTTAAATATAGGAACATCGAACAAAAATTCATTTCGTGTTTGCATGCGAGGACATGTAATGAATATATTACTAAGTAAGAAAGGAGAATCAATATAGTTATTTCACAATTTAAACAGAAAAAGTTCATCTTTTACCATACGACGTTCTTTTAACGTTAATATTTTGAGACTTTGAGGATTAGCGTGAGAATCATCATTTTTTAGTAAAATATGTTTCAGAAATTTATTTTGTATTCTTTCGATTTTATCGATATATTTTTTATACATAGGATTCTAAACTGGTGAGGCATACTCGAGAATGGATCGGACAAAGGAATTGTATACCAAAATGAGTGTGGATTTGAAGTGAAAATCCTTACCCACTCTAAAGATAAATCCCAGCATCCGATATGCCCTTCCAACAATGTAATCAACATGTTTATTAAATAGCAGCTTATGATCGAGGTGAGAGACTTGGGAGTCTCTCACCCCGGTTACCCTTTTTATAGATTTTTCATTAAGTTTGTAGTCGAATACTAAATTATTGTTTTTACGAGAAAATGTTATAATACTGCATTTCTTAAGATTTAATGAAAGTCCATTTTTATGACAGTAGTGACAAAGGCTATTTAAATCGTTTTGTAATAGAGTACAATCCTGTGTAGTTTTGATTGTTCTAAAAATTTTCATGTCATCAGCGTATAATAAAATACCCGAATGTTTAAAAATATTACAAATATTATTAATAAACACATTAAATAGGAGAGGTCCTAGATGAGAGCCTTGAGTTTCTCTTGATCTAACAGAAACAAAGGACGAGCAGAAACCTTTAATAGTAACAGCTTAACTACGTTCACGCAGATAAGACGCAAACCAATGTAGTAGATCTCCGTGTATACCGACTTCTTCAAGTCCAAGTTCAAAGTCCAAGCATCCAGCGTATGCTGAGCGGTATCCCAGTCTGCACCACAGTGGTGGCACATCGCCGACGATTCGCGTCCGATTTTACACAGTTATTCTCCAAAACAACCGTGACCAGTCATTCAGCATGCTCCTCTCCATTGCTGTTTGGCATGTCTTTATTTTTTGATTTTGCGTTTTGGTAAGTACCCAAATTTGACAACCAGTAGTGGCACCGTGAGTACTGGCAGCACACGGGTATTAAATAGCTTCTTCTTAACAAACATCTTAGTTTCTTTATTTTTCATAACTTCTTTCAGTTTTTACTGGTGGTAGGGCTTTGTGCAAGCTCGTCTGGGTAGGTACCACCCACTCATCAGATATTCTACCGTAAAACAGCAATACTTGATATTGTTGTGTTCCGGTTTGAAGGGTGAGTGAGCCAGTGTAATTACAGGCACAAGGGACATAAAATCTTAGTTCCCAAGGTTGGTGGCGCATTGGCTATAAGCGATGGTTGACATTTCTTACAATGCCAATGTCTAAGGGCGTTTGGTGACCACTTACCATCAGGTGGCCCATATGCTCGTCCACCTTCCTATTCTATAAAAAAAAAAATAGTTTCCAATAACTTTTCCATGCGTTACCTATTCTTGTGTCTATTTCTTATGACATTAAATTAGTTGATGAGATGAGTTGGCCTGGGCAAGTGTACTTTTTTACATATTTGAGGAGTTCGCCATTTAATACAATAGGGTATTCGGTCGCGTTTATCAATACTTTGGTTTTATAGTTGGTTGGTTTCATAGTTAGGCCAACTCTGCGGCTAACTAAGGTATAACCCATTATTATATCTAGATTTATTTGTATATAAATTGTTTTTTTTTTAATAATTATATTATCAGATAATAATATCTGCCCATAGTAACATAAACAAAACAACAAATCTTATTTCATACTAAACTAAATCCATTCAATTTCTCATTGAAGTTCCCCTGAAAACCTTATTATCGTAATCTGATTGCAAAAAAAAAACAAAACGAAATGTTTCTTAAATACCCAAGGATAATTAAGTTATGTTAACATATTTAAAGTACTTTTGAATTATCAATAAGTTCAAAAAACATCACAACCAAATTTAACGCAATTAAATTATCGAGTTCAGACTCCACCTCCCTTGAGGTGAGCTGCGCTGAGCAGAGCATGGCACTGGATGGGTTCGGTTCCCCAAACGAATATCTTTTCAAAGATTTCCCCTGCGTCAAAAAAAAAAATTTTTTTTCATTACTTTAACTAGCACTACGGCATTGAGGCAATATTCACAATACCTATTACCAGACAATTTATATATTATTATTTTATTGCCAGACGTTTCATAGTTTTGAGTAGTGTGTCACTTTTTGTCGTCAACCATAACGAGATGCGTGATGAAAAAAAGTTCAGTTAATATCGAAGATAAGGTTGCACATAGGAGTGGCATTTCTTGCCCCTACGTTTGGGGCAAGAAAAAAGTTAAAAGATAAGATCTAGCTACGAGGCCGTGGACTAATGTGAATAATAAATAAAGATAGAATTACGTAATCATCCTTACCTATATTTACTAATTTATTTCATCAATTGGTACAAAAGTAACTAATTATTAAAATCACTGGTTCTTTCTTTGCAATGTTACATATTAGACACTTAGTAGCTTAATATTTTACAAACTTATAAAATAACTATCAAAAGTGCCTAACTAAAGTAGAGTAGTTATTCAAATTGAAAAACTTCCATAAATGTTATATGAAATATTGTAAGACCGAAATATTTATTTCATTCGATAAAAAGAGTAATCTGGAGTAATATTTAGATTTTATATTTTTATAAGAATTTTAAAAATAGAACAACTTATAACGTTAAAGATAGAGTTCGTTGTTCATAACCCAAGTTGTGTCGTTTTGCATCAGTGCGAGCAGTCTGGTCTGTGCCGAGTTGAATTTTATTAAATTCAACTGCTACTAATTTCGCCCGGAGACATATTTCGCGAAACTTCTGCAATTACGAAAGTATAAACTAAATTTTTACTCCGACAGCGCGAAACAGACCCGCTTTATGATATTTACGACAACGATACATTCGTTTAGCAACTCTGTGACTGTCTTGTACGCGTTCGGGCTTCGGTGTAATTCTGTTTCTACCTACATACTCGTAACTGTTAAAATTTATATTATTTTTTAACTTAATTATAAAGTTTTTTTTATTTTGTACATTTATTTTTTTGCATTGTTCTCATATTATATGAAAGAATATTTAAGCAAGAATGAATTTTAAGAATAAATCGACTGAATGAATGAATTGAAATACACGATTATTTTTGCGCTTTATTTACGATATTTCAGTACATAATAAATAATCCAAGCAAATACAGTTTCTGAAAATAAGTTAAGCTAAATTTTAAATTTATTTATAACTAGTTGTGCCCGCGGTTTCATCCGCGTATAACTTAAATAAATCACTGACTTATAATATTTCAGTATATACAACGTTTTTAGTTTTATTTTGGTGGGATGTTAGTATTTATTGGTTTTTGGTCGCAGCACCCGAATTAAGGTAGGGCAACATACAATTAGTGTCATGCAACAAAAACATTATTTCCTTAAATATATTCCGACATACTTGAATGTCTTTCCCTGTGCTTTATTTATTGTGACAAAAGATAACGTCACAGGTATTTGTATCATTTTAAAACTAAAACGTAAATCTCTTTTTAATAAGTACTTATTATCAACTAACTATTTAATTGCGATTCAATGGGAAAATGCTGCTAGCATTCTTGCCACCATTCCACGCGGTCACTACTGCGATTGCCACGATTGGTACTATTTTTAATTTTTGTTTTGTTAAACAATTTGGATGTTCTGCACGGATCGATACTACGGAATCTTTTTAACGTATCCATGATGACTCCCGTACGGTGTTCACTTTAGTATTCGCAGTTACTTATTTGATGGAATTAGCCTGGTGTGGGGTCGGTCTCATTAAAAATAATAATAGTCTGAACTTCGGAATGAAACTAAATTTCCTTCCCCTCCACAACGAAAGAAAGCCGTGTTATAGAGTCGCTCATACTGAATATTGCTTATCGTTGAATTAACAGAAGCGAAATGTATAAATCCACCGTTGCATCAGTCACCATGGCTGGAAAAAACTTACTCCAAAATTTACCTATCAAACATACTCTTGGAGGCGCCACAAACTAATGACTAACCAAAGAAGCTTTTATTTAATTTTACAATATTATTTACAAACATGAATAATCAAAGCGCTTAACGTTTTATTTTAACATTAGTGTTAACTAATTCATTTAGCACTAATGGCCAACAAATTAGATCGTGGTTATGCAACATTGATTCATTTCACATTGAACTGTCTAAACTAAAATTATAGCCTATAATTCGCTTGTGGTTCTCGCTCATTTATTTGCGAATGTCATATCATTTTCTGTATATATTACTAACAAGTTAGGTAAGCATTGACCAAATGCATGAAACGAATAGATCGCCTGCGTTCAATTTGATTTATACGGGTACATGTTTGTTTCAAACACATAATGAGCTGTTGCCTATAGTTGGCCAGGTTGCTTGATATTAATCGTTATTGCTTGCTAAAGATAATACTAATAAATGTAAAGTCCGATTAGAATGCAGAAAAGATTGGTAGCTCGTGAAATAACGCCACAAAAACTGAAGAACGATACAACGTTACAACTAAAATCGATTAATGAGTCATTGCAACGTTTCAAAACTTTTGAAATGATCAGTAACTAGTATCGTAATTATAAATAATCAGGACAATATTTTTTCTAGCTAGCTGTAACTATGCTAGTCATTTGAAACGGCGACTACAAAACAACTATTTTTGAACACGTTTTAATATCAATTGTAAAACGTTAAGTATTTATATATTATATATTATAAAAAGTGTTTCTTTTAAATATGTTTCGTAATAAATATATAAATAAGCCAATCGCATAAATACATATTATCTATAAATTTATTTCTCGTGTCTCGGAAACGACTTTAACGATAACTCTCAAATTTCGTATTTAAAGAAGGTTTTGCTTTTTGAGTCTGAAAAAATGCAAATTAATATTAGAGCCGAATGAAGCTCAGACATAGACTACAACTGATTCTATTTTATCTGCTACTTATATATCCGTTAGAATGACAAGTATATCATTAGCTGTTTACTTGAAATTGATTTCATATGTAAAAAGTAAAAGATATAATAATAAAAGCCTAATCGTATGAAATATGTCATAACCATTTTGCCTTCTATTTATAAACAAAAATATTGCTAAATATATTCGAAGGATTTTATTGCGTAATAAATAAAGTATACAGCATTAAGTATGTGGTCAAAACACATTTTTGCGGACAGTATCAAACATGGTGTATGTTTATATATATAAGAAATAATTTTATGACTCAATATAAATGGATACATTTGCTGGGGGACAAATAAACGGACAAGCATAAAAAACTTTATGTATACGTAAAATTTGACTACTGATGGTTTCACCATGAAGGTTACATATGTATGTGTCTTTAATAAAATAGATAATTTATATACATATATAATTTTAGCAGGCGCATAAAATAAAAATATTCTTGACTGTTTTTAAAATCGAAATTAAAAATATACTTTATTCATATAGGTTCTATTCGCTTCATATACTTTATTCGAATACAGTTTGTCGTTATTTTACAAGATGAAATGTAATATGCACATCTTCATGTGACGCGACATAGCCACGACCAATTGGGGAACTCTGTTACCTAATTACATGTTTGTCGCACAATTACCACTCTACTCAAATGGTACTTTTAAGTCGATCCTTGTGCTTCGTATATGGTTAGGATGAGCGATCTACCGTATCCTTTATTTATTGGGGACTTCTTTTCAATTTAGGTTTAAGTGAGGAACACTGTATTGACGAGGGTTTTTTTATCACACAGGAAGCCGGACGAGCAAATAGACCACTCGACGGCAAATAATCACGATCGCTCCACCACTTTGTCCACCTCTTAGAAAGACTGTGTTAGGTGCCAACTCTCCCGCTCCCTTTCCAAGATTATGATTCTCTAAGTTGAAATCAACCTGTACTGGCTTATCCCACTTTGATTTGTTTATTTTTTTCCTTGCCTCCGATATTCTTCTATTGTTGTAATTAAGTTTTAGTTTATTTATATTTAGTGTACATGAATTAACTGTAGCTACTTTATTCTTTTTATGGTGATGACATATATATATTTAAAATGTATTAAGTGTAATATTCAGTGTATACAACTGTTGGTAAACCTTAATAAAATAAATAAATAAATAAATCGCATTCCTTCGCCAATGCCCCACCAAACTTGGAAACTAAAATGTTTTATCAGTGCTTATAGTTTGACTGGTTTTAGACATCTGCACTCCACTGTACCTTTTCAGCTTACGTGATTTCAATTTGTTTATACCACTGTAGACTTCACTTAGGGCATATGCTACATCCATTGGGTTCCGGTACGTGCATTACAGTTTTACAGTGATATAGGTCAAAAATTTTTCCCGGGCTTACCGGATTTGGAACATGCTATTTCGGTCGATACAAGGCTCCTGGTTAATGTCTTACAATAATAAGGTTTTCTTCTCATTCATATCCCGTATCCACCCTTTAAGAAATTTCTTGCTTTAGTCTGAATTCAAAAAGCTTGCAGTATTCACACTTCCAAGCCTCGGAAAGCCCGTAAAGCCACTCTTTCTGGTCCACGATTGTGAGATAATCTGGGTTTTTGTTTCGACACACACTTACTTGCACACTTTAATAATGCATTATATTGTGTAGCCTTCCTTGGCTTTCGTGGTCAAAATCGGTCAGGAAGCCATTATTATCACACTCGTATAATTGATAAAACAAAATGATTGCTGGAATTCATATTTTACATTAAACTACATACAAATAAGCATACAAAAAAGCCGTGGAGTACCGGCTTAGAATAGTACTCCCCCAATCTCATCCCGTGGGTGTCGTAAGAGGCGACTGAGGGACTGGGAAAAGGGGGGATGGGCAGCAGCGCCCTCCCCCCATAAACATCTCACCCCCCTATTGCGCTCGCCAACACGCCTGCCCAGCGCGGCGAGTATGGGCAAACCCTCCTAAAGGGCAGATGCGCCCAAAAAAAGGCCCCCAGTTACCGGCAAGCCCGCTAGGCCCGACCAAGGTAGCGGTCGCAGTATTGGCAGGGCAGGGGGTGCTTTTTTTTTTTTTTATAGAATAGGAAGGCGGACGAGAATATGGGCCACCTGATGGTAAGTGGTCACCAACGCTCTTAGACATTGGCATTGTAAGAAATGTCAACCATCGCTTACATATCCAATGCGCCACCAACCTTGGGAACTAAGATTTTATGTCCCTTGTGCCTGTAATTACACTGGCTCACTCACCCTTCAAACCGGAACACAACAATATCAAGTATTGCTGTTTTGCGGTAGAATATCTGATGAGTGGGTGGTACCTACCCAGACGAGCTTGCACAAAGCCCTACCACCAGTGAATCATCAGAATCAATCAGAATCACCGGTTCACGGCAGGCTACCATATAAGACGACTTCACATGGCAACGTACAATGGACGCTCGATGAGGCTGGACCATCACCTCGCCGATTTAGAAGTAGAGTTAAGTCATATAAACTGGCATATACTGGGGTTATCTGAAGTCCGAAGACAGGTGGAGGACACGATAACTCTAGAGTCCGGTAACTTACTCTACTTCCGCGAAGGTGATAACCTCTCCCAGGGTGGTGTCGGTTTTCTAGTCAAAAAGGATCTCATTAGCAGCATTATGGAAATCAGTAGTGTGTCGAGCCGGGTAGCGTACTTTGTCCTAAAACTTTCCGACAGGTACTCCCTGAAGGTCGTACAGGTATATGCGCCAACTTCGACATACTCTGATGATGATGTCTTTCTCGAAGCGCCCCTGCGCTTCGAGAAAGTTCTCTTTGATGAATTCTTTCTTTCAAAAGAAGCCTCAGAGGAGCTGGACCTGGCGAAGCCCCGATAACGTGACAAGGAACGAGATAGACTTTATCATTTCGAATAAAAGGCACATATTTAGAGATGTTACAGTGATCAACAGGTTTAATACCGGAAGTGATCACCGCTTGGTTCGAGGCACTCTAAATATCGACTTCAAAGCCGAAAGATCGAGAATGATGAGGTCTACTCTCCGACCTATCATGCTCCAAGCTGCTCAAGGCTCTGAAAAGTTCCAAATGGAATTTCAAAATCAATTCACCGCGTTGGAAACCGTAAGCAGCATTGATGAGAAAACTGACACGCGGGTCAAAATACTGCAAAACACATCCCGCAAGTGTTTTCCGCCACAGAGAAGAGACAACGCACCAAAACTCTCTACTGAGACACTCGAGCTCATGAGAAAACGACGAGAACTACCATCGTTTTTGTCAGATAAGGGCTTAAACCGAACAATAAAAACGCTGACGCGACGCGATCTCCGTCGCTCCAATACCCGTGCCATCAAGGCTGCGATTGAGCAAAATCGGGGATCGAAAGTGTTCGCTCGCAAGTTTGGGAGGCCGCGTCTGACAAAACTTAAAACTGAAAATGGTGGGGTCGTTACCTCTAGGCCTGAGATTGTCGGAGAAGTAGAGAGGTTTTATGGGCATTGTTCTCTTCAAGATCGGATAAACCCGTGGGAATCAGTATTGATGACCAGCGCGCCCCTCTTATGCGCCATTTCTCCGAGGAGCTCCCGGTCGTTGACCAAGGCGAGATTAGGGCGGCTCTAGAACAGCTTAAAAACAACAAAGCCCCGGGAGATGACGGAATCACAACAGAGTTGCTTAAGGCAGGCGGTACTCCGGTCCTGAAAGAGCTAGCAAGCCTCTTTAATTCCGTCATCCAATATGGCAAGACCCCGGAAACGTGGAGCGGGAGGGAGGTGGTACTGTTTTTCAAGAAAGGTGATAAAACCCTCTTGAAAAACTACAAACCAATCTCCCTCCTGAGTCACGTGTATAAGCTGTTCTCAAGAGTCGTCACGAACCGTCTCGCCAGACGACTTGACGAGTTCCAGCCCCCAGAGCAAGCCGGCTTTCGATCAGGCTACAGCACCGTGTACCACATCCATACTGTTCGGCAGATTGTACAGAAGACAGAAGAGTACAATCAGCCGCTGTGTATGGCATTTGTGGACTACGAGGAAGCCTTCGACTCCATCGAAACCTGGGCAGTGCTCGACTCATTGCAGAGATGTCATATCGATTGGGGATATATCGAGGTACTGAGATGTCTGTACAACGCCGCTGCAATGACTGTCCACATCCAGGACTGTAAGACGAAGGCGATCCAACTGCGCAGAGGGGTGAGACAGGGGGATGTAATATCCCCGAAACTGTTCACCAACGCGTTGGAAGACGTTTTCAAAACGCTGGATTGGACTAGGTATGGAGTCAATGTAAACGGCGAGTACATCTCACACCTTCGATTTGCCGACGATATCGTCATCATAGCAGAGTCGCTGGAACAACTCACCGAAATGCTGCGTAGCCTAGGCGAGTCTTCCCGGTGTGTCGGTCTCGGTATGAACTTGGACAAGACCAAGGTCATGTTCAATAGGCATGTCGTGCCGGGACCGATATACGTCGAGGGGAAACCTCTCGAAGTTGTTAGTGAATATACCTACCTAGGACAGATAATACAAGACGGTAGGAACAACTTCGAGAAGGAAGCCGATCGAAGAATTCGCTTGGGATGGGCAGCATTTGGCAACCTTCGTCAAGTCCTCAAGTCGTCTATACCGCAATGTTTGAAGACAAAAGTCTTCAACCAATGCGTCTTACCTGCCATGACATACGGTGCCGAAACGTGGACACTAACTGCGGGACTAGTCCACAAATTCAAAGTCGCTCAGCGTGCTATGGAGCGAGCTATGCTCGGAGTATCTTTGAAGGATAAGATCAGAAATGAGATTATCCGGAAAAGAACCGGAGTCACCGACATAGCTTGCAAAATTAGCAGGCTGAAGTGGCAGTGGGCTGGTCACGTATGTCGTAGGACCGATGGCCGTTGGAGCAGACGAGTCCTAGAGTGGAGACCGCGAATCGGCAAGCGCAGCGTAGGGCGCCCTTCAGCCAGGTAGACCGACGACCTTAAGAAGGTGGCGGGCACCAAGTGGATGCGGAAGGCGGAGGACAGGGAGCTTTGGCGCACCTTGGGAGAGGCCTACTTGGTATTGTTGTGTCCCGGTTTGAAGGGTGCGTGAGCCAGTGTAATTATAGGCACAAGGGACATAACATCTTAGTTCCCCAGGTTGGGGGCGCATTGGTGATGTAAGCGATGGTTAACATTTTTTACAATGCTAATGTCTATGGCTGTTGGTGACCACTTACCATCAGGTGGCCGATATGCTCGTCCATAATATAAATTCAAAATATCCAAATTAAAAAATAAATATTTAGGTTACCAAATATTATTATGATATAGACGACCCCGCCGTCTAACCCACGTTAAATTTAGATTATACATGCCTTTATACGTCATGATGAATCTACATCATCTACATAGCCAAATGCACCTCATAAACTAAATTTACAAATACCGCTCTGAGGTCACGTCGTCTGTCGTTGTTCTCGTTTCGCTTATTTGTCTTTAGTTTGTGAGATTAGTTGATGTTTATTATTGTTCCTGTTCCTCTCTTTAGTGTAGTAGTGTATGTTTTTTATATAAATATAAATGGCCTATTTAGTTTAGATTATGTTTTTCAAATCGAACTAGTGGATCATACGATTAGCTTATTCAAATAGGAGTATATCCTCTTCCACTTTATAAGTAAATACTATGTGTGTATTTTTTAAAATGATAATATAAAAATTTGCGTTGTTTGAAACAAATTCCATAGACTTAATTATAATTATAATTATATCCACCGACTCACAACGTAGCTTCGTTTAAAATTAAACTGCGATAAGTTTCAAGTTCTCCTCAACACCGGGCGAGGAAGCCTTTGTTCATAAAGGAAATATAAATTAATGAGTTGTTACTATAATATCGAAGTATTAAACATAGACGATATTAGGCGTCAAATACAATACAGGTTGCGCGAACTACAACGGTCGGATTAACTGGCGAGGGTAGAGATCGCGACTTTACAAGATGGCGCGTAATTAATTCTGCTCGCTTGCTAACCTAATTTATAATAGAATTTAACGAACAATTTTGAACTGGTAAATCAATAAATAAAAATGAAAAAAAATATTTTACCTTAACAATAAAAGTAGGGCTTTAAGTTTACGGAACACACATATATGTAAATCAAAAAAATCCGGCCATTTATCACATGTAACCAAAACTGACCAGAGATAGGACGTTGGAAAAATTTAATAGACACATATGTAAACGAGGAGTCGAGATGACCCAGTGGAACATACGAATCTAACCCGAAGATTACGTATTCAAATCCGAAGGATCTGGAGTAGAGGTATCCAGATCTAAAGTACTAATGGGTTGTCATTACGAGTACCACCCACCCATTATTATTTCGCCAAACATCAATTTTTACTACTTATTGAATGAGTGTGATCTTAGATACAGATAAGATACCTCTTCTTAATGGATCTTAGGTCAAGACACGCATAGCTCACTCATTTTCTCAAATGCGGTTGCACCTTTACTTAAAGCGTGGGTCTCGCCCTACACATGTCGAGGGGTGATCCGTCAACTGTGTTCTTTATAACAACGCTTAAAGATTCCTCGATGTGCGTGGTTTGCCTAATTCGCACGTGTATCTGAACGTAATATGCCTTGTTACTCGTGTAGAAATTAACTTTTCTTTATAGATTTCTTCTTCACACGTAGTTAACGAATTTGCTAATTTAAAATTACACAACAATTACTATTTTAATATTATATCAATTTCATTCAATATCATTATGAATTGTTATGTCTTATGTTTAAATGAAATAACCAGCATACACCAGCAGCTTTATGATTTCATTTATTTTATTTTTTTCTCTAGTTTGCATAAACTGACAATAATAATTAAATTTCGATTTTTTTTTCGATTAAAATGTAGTCTCGCTTGTTAACTTAAGCAGTATGAAAAAACTTCTAGATTAAGAGTAAGCTTTATACATAAATAAAATTTATAAAACAAATATATTTTTTATGATGATCAGGTTAATGTTAGTATAATATTAAAGTATTATCCTATTATGGTACAAATTATTTATAAGCAACGACTGATTAATTGATGTAACTCAATATTATTTTAATGTATGGTAGAGAAAAAAAAACTGGACGACAAAAGTTTGTAAAATTAAATACAATGTAATATTTTATCAAATAATTGTTAACGTTTTAATAATTGGCCTCAATTATTCTGTGGGCAGATAGAAATACTTTACATACATATTGCTAGGGTGTAAAAAGAGTAATAATATCGTTATCAAAACAAAAAATAATTCGCATTAAGAGAGAATGAATCGTAGTTATGGAAGCGTGAGCTCGAGAGGGATATATGGAGGGGTATGGCTCTGATTTATTGATGCATAACGTATCTAGCTAAGTCCGTAGGTCAAGCGTAGATGTAATTCACGGACCACAGGGTGAGCTTGAAAATAATAGTGTTGTTATTATATCATAAATATAAAATAGTTCTAAAGAAAAATATAAAGAACTCCTTTCTCCTTAGAAAGGAGTTCTTTATATTTTTCTTTAGAACTTGGTCCTTACCAGTCCGAGTTTCCTACGTATAATCTCATCTTTAACCCGTGAGTGTTTGTCTTTTACCAGATTATAGAACGAATAATAAAAAAAAACTTAAAAATTTGGTTAGTTATTCTTCTGTTTATTTCTTAAAACTACTATTCTAATTCATACGATATTTTTATATTGCCTTACCGTATTGCTTGGGAACAGACATAGGCTGTATGATATGTTTATTTGTTGCATATTTTTTAAATATATTTTCCAGACGCTTTCTGTTCTACGCAAAATATAAGTGTATATGAGAACTTTATATAAAAGATTTCTATATCTATAAAATTCTTAAGAAAAAGGCTATTTTTCCCACAAAGGTTGAACGACTTTGCGGAGTTAGAAACTTTGTATTACAAGTTTATCTGCTCATCTCCTGTTTATTCCATATTTGTCACTGTTTCTATCATAATATACTTTGCTCTTTAGCGTTAGAATATTTGCTAAGTATATAGTACCTACCTAGATTGTACACTACCGTCAAGTAAAAATAACTATCTTTTTAAAAGTTTGCAATTTTAATATATGACAAATACCATTAATGTAGAAATGTAGTTTTGATATACATAAATGATCTCCGATCAAAAAGGGCCTAAAAAAAATAGATCCTTGGTGAACGCCTATTTTTAACACAGACCAAGAAGACTTTTTGGAACTGTTGTATGTTACAATGAAATTATATGAGTTCTCTATATAACACTGCAAACCTCTTATTCACTTTCTTTCTCTATATAACAATATGAAAGCCTTTCGTGGGCCAAATAATTGAATGCCAATGCCATGTGTGAACCATGATGAAGCCAATAAAACAAACAAAGACGGCGACAAAGGACTTAAACCCTATAAAAAATTTGGACGAGCGTAAAAAAAATAACACTTAAATTTGAAAAGGCATAAGAGTAACTGAAAGGCTATAAGAAAAACATTTTATATTCCAAATATGTTATTTTAAGCCATACAATCGTATCAGTACCGTAGCGGAAATATGCATAATATGTTAAGGGTATATACGGTACGAGTATTGTCTCGATAAACGCATCAAACACACACAAACCGCAACGTACGTCCCAAAAGTGTACACGCTTCATGTAAACTTTCTTTAACGTGAGGCAAAAACCAACAGCTAATTGGAACGGCTCGTCAATTGGTGCGCGCGCAAAGACGGTATTTATTTCGCACGAATGTGTGTCAATGTTTGAAGTTTTGGTGAACGATGACGATGCACGACTTAAGAGAGATTACAGTATATAGAATTCTATTATTTCTGTCATGTTTCGTGCTATCTACGCCTTAGTTACAAATACCCACATCAGTTATTTAGCGAACCCTACTGAAACAATTGCTCACTATGAACAGAGTTGATATCGAAATCGATAAGAAATTAATTGAATTAAAAAAATATTATATTGGCAATATCAAAACAGGCCTGAAATTCCCAGGATTGCCTTTGTTTCCACTTTTATATTCAGTGTGGTAAAAATGTACATAATAAATATTTTTGGAGTATCTTATATATAGGTATATTTTTTAATCTATAAAATAACAAAGATTAAATAAAATCCATAAAATTACATCATAATATTTTTATCAATAGGAAAATAGAGAGATATAAAATCGAAGACAATTAAAATAACATGCAAGAATAATTGCGTAAGGGACTCTACGCGACGCTACGCTACAATGATACAGTGTATTGTTAGAATATCATAAATAAGCTAAATTGTAAGTTAAATTTTGGATTTTACGTCTCTGTTTTTACACGACTGCCCAAAAATGGAGTAATATTGTCAGGATTAATGTTTGTATGTATGTGAGTTCTCAGGGTTAAGGTATGTATGTTTGTGAGTTTATTTAATCCACCATAACTATTAAATACCTGTAACCGATTTGGATGTATGATGTTAGGTGTCGTTAGAATACTTTCTAGAATAAATTTAGGACGGTCGTGTTTTTGAATTTTTAAAGAAAAAAATTGTTTATATACTCATGAAATGTATATAACAATGTGTATCACATTGAATGAATATCATATGGAAGTTTAGCTGAAGTACAAAGATTTATCACTAAAAATAACCACCTTGTAAACAAGCGTCTTAAGTTAATAGCTATTTACTAAGTAATAAGTAACTAACCCGGTCACTCGCACCGCCAGTCGCATCCAAGTTGCCTGTTATTGTTCTCACTAAGTGAACTTATTAATTTGCTAAATATGTTTTACGTTTACCTTTACATGAAGAAAACCAATAAATAAATATGAAGCAAAATAAATTACTGCTTATTTGTATAAGCAGTAATTTATTTTGCTTCATATAGCGGCGAAGTATACACCAACTCCCTCGGAGAAGTAACGAAGTATATAATATATACATCAAGCACACACAAGAAAGTAAAAAGCCATGCTGAAGAGAAAGCATAGAAGCATAAAAGCTTAATGCCGTTTGCCGTCACGGCATACGAGTAGGTTTTACCCTTAAGGCGCAGTAGATGTTTCAAAAATACATTTTCCTTCTTATCTACTCGTACGAAGCTGGGACGAATTGCTAGTATTTTTATACTTATGGAATTCAAATTACTTTATACAATATATATGTTGGAAAATTACCCATATGCAAGAACTAAAAAACAGCCGAAAGAACTTGGAGCGTAACGTTAGCTTAAATAACGAGTGTAAATATAATGCGAGCGATGCGTGAGACGGTGACGTCAAGTATTGATTGAGGGGAATTACAACGTACTTCTGGTGGGCGCCTCGTCTATCACACGGAACGACTCATGCTCTGATTAACTAACACTACCGTAAAACGTATATGATTGAGTTACAAGAAAGGTTGATTTATCAAAAATGCTCTTAAATAAATGAATGTTATGAGACGGTACATCATAAATATGACGATTATGTAAGCTGGAAATAGATGGCTCAATTTTTAGACCTCTCAAGTAATTGGATTAGTTAATACAGGGATTGGGTACAAGAGAATAAGAAATGTTATAAAAACACGGTATGGACTGGAAGTGGCTTTGTGCAAGCACATCTGTGCAGATATTATGCACTTATCATATATCCGTCAACCAGCACATACCCTCAACCACCATTTAGAGTAACAGTCTGTGAATGTCCCACTGCTGGGTTAAGGCGTCCTCTCCCTTTTTAAGGAGAAGGTTTGGAGCTTATTCCATCCCGCTGCTCCAATGCGGGTTGGTGGAATACACATGTAGCAGCATTTCAGTGAAATTAGATACATGCAGATTTTCTCACGATGTTTCCTTCACCGGCAAGCACGAGATGAATTATAATCACAAATTAAGCACATGAAAATTCAGTGGTGCCAGCCCGGGTTTGAACCCACGATCATCGGTTAAGATTCACGCGTTCTTACCACTGGGCCATCTCGGCTTTGCCATTTAATTTGATGAATAGAAAGAAGAATCCTTTATTTGCACTCACTTATATACAGTAAAATAAAATTAAAATAACATTACTCTAAACATAAATGAATTAAACTTAAAAAAAATCCAAAATGCCTAACCGTTCAGTTAAGTACGCCCCAAATACTGATTTTCAGTACCCTCCGTTAGTTCAATATAAAGTATTGCCCCTTTTTCCATTTAAAAGGTGAGTGAACAATGTTATCTTTAAAAAATACTATAATTTATATCAAGCGAAGCGGCCAGTAACAGCTAAGCAAATGAAATATTTTTAAAAAATCTTACACGAGCTTTTATGTATAACGTCAATGCGTTACGTAATTCTACAAATAAATTGTACAGAATGGTAATTTATTAGGAATATTATCAATTATAAAATAGTTATGAAATTTTAGTACCGTACCGTACCGTACCGTACCGTACTTGGTATCGCTGTGTTCCGGTTTGAAGGGTGAGTGAGCCAGTGTCGTTACAGGCACAAGGGACATGACATGGACATGTAGGCGATGGTTAATATTGACATTGTTTTACAATGCCAATGTCTATGGGCGTTGGGTACTTACCATCAGGTGGTCCATACGCTCATCCGCCTACTTATACCATAAAAAATACTATACTATACAATACACAAGTTTCTTATACTCAAAGGCAGTATTAATCGTTGATGATATTTTTCATTCCAAACCAAATTTTTAATTGTTCACGAATCTAAAAAAAATTACTTTGTGTTACAATAAAGACTTGGTTTTTAATGCTTCATTCAATTTACAGATAGTTAAAAGATCGTTTGTTTTAAGCGAGCGATAAAGAATCAGAGCTTTATTACATTATTAATGGTTTTTTTAGTGCTTTTTTAAATTTATAACATTTTACTTGATTAATTTATTTTTTAAATTGATAATTATAAATTCGTCAATTATGTAATAATTATCATTTTTCTCAATGATTTGTTCTGAAATGACTGTCAAAACGAATGTCTTAAATAGAGTTAATTTTTTTTCTTTCTATGTCAATTTTTTTATAAAAAATTGGTTTTTGCAACATATTTCAAGCGTCCAGACAAAGACAAACTTGTTGTTCTAAGTAATACATTTGACATCAATGGAATAAGAACCCGCAATGGTTAATGCATTATCTTGTTGCAGTCTGCGCTAGGATTTCTAATTTTCCTTATTAAATATAGATAAAGTTACTAAGATTACTAACGCAGAGAATATAAAGCTTTCTCATTTTTAGGATTTATACTGTAAATTATAGAATGTTGATAAACCATCTCTAAAAATGTAATAGTGACTTACAATAATTCTATATGTTGTACATATTTAACAATATTTTTTATTCTTAAAAATTCAACGTTACTGTCGATATGGCCGTTTTATTTTTTACTGCGAATTGTTTTCTTTTTTTTCCATACTAGAGTGAAGTTGGAATTTCCAATTGAAATCTATTCGATTTAGGATTTTTGATACTATTTATTATATTATTCCAAAAAGAATGCCGTTTATAATTTAACATTTAACTTAAATATTTATCTTAATACTATTATAAGATTTTCTATATAGTCTGCTTATTAAATATTATCCTGAACACTTATAAATCAAGTGACCTGCTTCAAAAATTAACGTATAAATTTATTAGCTTTCGGATATAGTGTGATTTAGTAATTTACTTATACAACTAACCTGGTTTGATTTAAAATTTTATTATGGGCTTATTATAATCTCTTCCGTCTTTCCTTGCGGGACTAAATTTTCCTGAATCCTTTATCACAGTCAGTATCAATAACAGCCTGTTAATGTCCCACTACTGGGCTAAGGCCTCCTCTCCCTTTTGAGGACAAGGTTTGGAGCTTATTCCACTACGCTGCACCAATGCTGATTGGTAGAATACACATGTGGCATAATTTTAATTAAATTAGACACATGCAGGTTTCCTCAAGATGTTTTCCTTCACCGTCAAGCACGACATGAGTTAATTTTTTATCACAGCCTCATCAGTCAATATAAGTGAAAACATTTAAATATTAACTACTAATACATGAGTATAAACGTCGAGACTGCATACTTTTCTTTGTGAGCGTGAATATTGTAGGTACTAGTTGTAACAGCAAGAGTTCGAGTTTTGCATTTCGGCAAATCGATGCTTCTCTTTTTCAGCAATTTAGTAAGATTATAAATAATTTAAATAATAAATAAATATTATGCTACTTACATACTTATACTGTATATTATATATGTGTTCTAGATATAAATAATGATTCAAAAATAAAATGAAACTTATAATTTCATTTACGATTTTTTTAATACAACAATAATCCAACCCAATCCAGCAAAAATAAAAATAATAGTAAGTAAATTTGTATTATTTGTCAACTGTGCGTGTCGTGTCTCAAACTGTAACTCTATTTATGCGGGTAACGTGAAACTGACGACAAAACATTTCTTATTTACAAAGTAATCGTTTGTATTCCTTGCCTGTGATTTCAGCCTTGACCGAAAATTCGAACCTAATAATGCTCAATAACACGGTAGTCAAGTATCCGACGAGCCAAATTGTATTTAAAAAAATAAATAAACTAAGGAGTGAATTAAACACGTCCGAACAGATTTTGATGCTCCGTTTAATTAATTTTTAAAACACTTTGTTCCCACTGTCTAAACTAAAATGTTATATTCCCACGAATTTACTTTCTCAGTTATGCTTCCCAGTAGACCACCTAACGATAAATGCAACAATGCAGTTTTAGGTTTTTATTGTGAATATTCTGTGTGGTACTGGTGGCGTAACTCGGTATTCCTCGTTTTTGTTTATAAGAAACATAAACACACGCCCATATGGGCCACCTGATGGTAAGTGGGCACCACTGCCCTTGTAAAGGGCGATGTAAAAAATATTTACTATGCCTTATATCGCCAATGTGCCATCAACCTTTGTAACTGAGATGTTATGTACCTTGAGCCTGTAGTTACACTGGCGTTTGTCGGTAGAATATGTGATGAGTGAGTGGTACCACCTCTCCCTCCCAGACAGGCTTGCTAAAAGGCCTATCACATCAATTCCTTTTTGAAAATGATCTTTGTTTAGATTAGAAGGGCGATAAGAGCACAATTGATATAATATCGTAGCTTCCATAGTTGGCAGCACATTGGCTGTTTGAGAAGTGACTGCTACTTCCTTAATAAAATAAATCATCTGTTCATATTTACACGATTCATTGAAAGCTAAAAAATCTATCTGAAATCTAAAACACATAAACTTTATTCTTGACCTTGTGATACGATTACATTATTTATTGACTTAAATAAAAAAAGCATAAACTTATATTATATCCCAACCATTTCCTTATTAAAGGCGGAGGCCCTTCCAAAGCAATTCGAAATTTACGGACGATTACTTTTTTATTTTTATATTTATATATCCCATACCTAAAAGTATGTTATGTACATATATATAATCACCTGCGGCTTCGCCCACGTTTTTGGGGGAGGGGTTCAGCTGTTAGGTAAAAAGCAAACTTTTACCAGTTAAGTTCTTTTTAAATATTTACACTAACTGTATACATATACTTGAACCTAGTGCTTGTGTAGGTCTGAATAATTCGAAAGGGTTGCGTATTTGGCAATTTATAGAAGAGCCAGTGTAGTCGTAAAGCACTAGACCAGGGACACACTTTTTAGAATTACAAAATAATTTATGTAATATTTATTTTATCGAAGATAGATTTGAGATATCCATTAAAAAATCTTTAATTTCATTTCGGAAAGAAAGTTCAAGTTATTGAAGTAGAAAGAAATCAAATAACATCGTCCCGAACCAGCCCAAACGCAGCTCTCCCGTACATTTTAAGTGTACCACCGCACACGATGGAAATTTTAATTCAAAATACAGTTGCCTTGCCTTGCGGCAGTGCAAGACGTTCTAGCAGTACTAAATTTCTAATGGAAATAAGCGATGGTGTGCTCTCTCAGGAGTCCAAATTTGAATTCCTATTAGGTAATCTATAAACCAATATATGATTTTTGTGCTCTGCACACGATTTGGCAGCAGCAACAAGACAGTCAGATAGTTGTAGTTCATTGATTTGGTACAGTTTAATTTTGAATATAAAATGAATTTTGAATTTATAACGTGTATTATACTTTTCTATAAGAACTAACTCACCGCTGAAAATGGCATGACCATGTCGGCTCTAATGTCAGAAATTGATAGGCGACGTGGAACACAATAATGATAACGTTTCAAGCATACGCACATCAATAATTATTTTGTAATATATTATTAATGTGATAAATGAAATTAGTGCACTCGCTTATTACAATATTTTATTGCTTTATTTCCAATCTTATAAATATTTTTTAAGTCAATGATCATAGAAAGGTAGTTAGCAATTTTTACTATTATAAATATTATTGTATATGTATCTATTATAAATAATAAAAATATAATAAATATATGCACTTGAAAATGCATGTTGAGTTCATCTGGAATAATAGCGCTCTTTATGTTAATAAAGATTTTTATTCAAGTTTTGTATTTATAGACTTAACAGTCTAAATGTGTTTTTATTATTACGTATGTAAGTGTAGTGACTGCTGCTGTCCTTAATAAATAAATAAATCAAAATAGTACATCAGCATAAGTCAGTTGTCAAAATTTCACGGGTGAGTATTGAAGTAAGTTCTTACAGAATATCATTGCGGACTCCATCAATTAGTGTTGTTTATTTATTATATATATCTACTAGTTTATATTAGTTCTACTAAATAGTTTAAGTATTATTTCTTTGACTTATCAAATGTCAGTGGCATTGTTGGTTTAGGGCGTTAGTTTCTTTTTTAAGTAAAGAAATACCCGCTATGTTAAAAAAAAAATACACTTTCTGACTCTTTCTGATCTCTAATAAATCAATGAATATGTATAATTTAAAAATAACTTAGTTAAAACTTGTTGCTCCAATAAAATGCTACTTACCACCACTGTGACCATCTTGAAATTTATAAATATCTAGTATTGTGATATGAAAATTTAAAGCACAATGCCACAGAACAATCTTTTAGACGGCGTGTTTTGCTATAAATTTGTATTTGTATTTTGTTTTTTTTTTTTTTTTGAATTTTGTATTTTATAAAAATGTCTGTACATAGTTTAGTAATAAAGAACTTTATAAGTATAAAGAATAAATAAAATTTTCGTATTTCCCGTAAACGATTTTCCAACTGTCCGTGAAGAACAATCAGTATTTGATCTTGTCAAGATAATACCAGTAGGAATCTACTCGACTGAGAATTTGATTCACTCCATTATCTTCAGTACGAACAATTAATATTGTCGCGTTCGTTTAATTCCAACGTTAAATAACAAGTTAAATGCCAAGGTTTATTTTACGTGTAATATGTAATGATTTAAAGAGACTTCTGTAATTCTATTTAGTACGTTTGTCTCTTGAATATTTAATGTTCGAGAAGTTACAAAAAGACTTACACTGATACGATTATAGCGTGACAACGCTTTCGATTCGTCTCGTATGACGTCATTGCTTTTGTTTTTTTAATGTATTTTAGATACGTAGACGCCTTAATTTGCCTTCGACCCTGACAATACAATTAGGGCAATGAGGAATGTAATGTACCAGTATACTTTGTTGTCACTTTATCCACTTCACTCGCTCATTGTCTTTTCTGGCATGAATGATTTCTGATTCGGAATAATTTAAAACTACTCATAAATATATAGATTAGCAGGAACTAAAATACTGATAGTAATACGCCTGCCTCGAAATTATTTTGTCTAAAATCGATGGATGTTAATTTGTAAAAAATATTAAAAAAAACATGAAATATACAAAATAACTGATGAGATAAAAAGGTTTATTAAATGAAAATATAGCTGAGATAACGGTGTAGAAATGGCGGAAATGCAACTAAAAGCTATATCATTAATATAAAAGGAAAATAGACGACATCCTGTTAAGCCATTTGGACTATTCCATAATGAATATTTTTGAAAAATCGAGTAATGATGATGAATCAAAATAAGTAAAAAAACACAACGCAACAACGTTTTTTCCCACTTACGATATGTAAGAATCAAGATGGCATAATATGTGCTAGTTTAGACCTGCAATTTCAATGATATTTTCATAAAGATATTTATAATGAAAATTTAAAAAGTCCCATTCTATTAGATCGCAGGTTTGCGATTTAATTAATTTTCCTAAATTCGTCGTAATATTAGCTTCCGTTTTCGTGTTTTAAATCTTTGAAGAATTTAAACTGTTGTCAGTTTAAAGTGTTTTATCGTCGGAATCCATTCTGTTATTGATTGACTAAACAATCTTTGTGTATTACAGTTTTATGAGTTTTTCTGTTTTACTATAGATATTTCACGGTTTGTTTTAAGAAATACAAAACTTAGTTTAAATGCTACTGTAACTAACCTAACTGGTAAGTTGTTATTATAATATGAAATATAACCTTTTTTAATGCATTTTATTAAAACAATTTGCATTATGGCCAATTTAAATTTTTTTATTTATTCATTTATAACATAAAATATTTTATAACAAATTAAAATATAATTTCTTCTCATACTTAGGATAATATATTGGTCTGACTTGGTTTAGTTTTAATACAAAAGTCGACTATACTCTTAGTTTTAAGTACTAAAACTGACATGTTTGGATTAAAAAAAATAAGGGTGGTATATACTCGTTATATCACGTGAAGACCTTAAAATCCACATAAAGACCAGCTGCCATTAATTTTAATTGCTAATTCTTACATTACAGGCACTATAAGTGTTCTTAATAAAATCAATTAATTGAAAAATTATAATAAAATGATAAAAAATTACTAGTTTCTGATTTATTCCTCTGTATTTACCCAACTACCTATCTGGATGCCAAATTTGAACTTTCTAGGTCTTCTGGAACTGGGTTAGAGTTTTGATCTATAGGTCAGTCAGTGATAAAAATGACGATTTTTGAACGTTAATACCTAAATAACTGTTTGAGGAGTGTTTTTAAAATTTGGAGCACATATGTATCTCGCAAGTTTCGACATATGAGCCAAATTTTACATTTTTATGTGAAATAGTTTTTGGGTTATGAGGGGGTCAATAGTGGCTCCAAATGGTTCGTGTAATATTACACACGCTGCTGCTCGCCAGTTCTGTTAGCTTGAACTTAGCTTGACACGCTACCGCGTGTCTAGATAAAAAATAAATGATATAGTTGAAATGTAGTTAATTTGAATAAAAAAATAAATTCGAAACATAAAAAATTTACGCGTTATAATATATAACACTTGCATAGTCTAAAAATTAATATTTAAATTATATTTACATACAGGTTATTTCATGGAATTGGAGTAAGTGGTATCTACCCAGACGGGCTTGCATAAAGCTCTATCATCAAGTGTTTCTTTTTCAATAATATAAAATGAAAAGCGCTCGTCAAATATTTTCTATGTAAATATATATAATAATATTGTGTTATATGAAAGATTAAATCAACACTTAATTGAAAGCTAATTAAATTATTGCTTGTATTTATTACTGTAGAGATTATGAGGATCCACCTTGTATTAGGAGCATAAATAATAATTCATTGTATCGTATATTTATCTATTTTCATATTATACAAATTCCTCTCACTCAATATAATCAAACTAAAGACAATATAACAGCCATACAATAATATCATACAATAAAAACAATTATCGTACCTTACTAATACTCGCCACTTGCCAGGGAACAACTGAACTTCTACTCTTTTATATTAAATGGCGGATGAGTCAAATTTGTGTTTTATTAATATTATCCAATAAACATAGTTTATATATATTTAACATTATAATGTAATTTACCTATTTATTAAGTTAACTAAATTAATACATCTATTGTTATATTTATGTATCTATCTATCATGTTCATATCATGAGCCTACTTGTTATTATTTAGTAGATTTTGATTTTAAGCGCTTATAATCTGTGACAATATTAATAAAATATAGATTTTATTTAATGACCAATTACTCTATTTTGTTAACAATAAATCGTTTTTAGAAGAATATAATATGATGTCATACATTGCTTCCTTTCCTTTTTTCTGTATTAAGGTTGCTTGGAAGAGATCGATCTCTTGGCGATGAGACTGCCTCTTATACATCTTCAAGTGTTTATATTACAATAGTTTTTTTTTTTTTATAGAATAGGAAGGCGGACGACCATATGGACAACCTGATGGTAAGTGGTCACCAAGTCCCTTAGACATTGCATTGTAAGAAATGTCAACCATCGCTTACATATCCAATGCGCCACCAACCTTGGGAACTAAGATTTTATGTCCCTTGTGCCTGTAATTACACTGGCTCACTCACCCTTCAAATCGAAATACAACAATACCAAGTACTGCTGTTTTGCGGTAGAATATCTGATGAGTGGGTGGTACCTACCCAGACGAGCTTGCACGAAGCCCTACCACCAGTAATTTTCCACATTATAGAGTATTTGTATCGTAGAATAGAGCTACCTTATCACCCGTGTGCTTGGTTAATTTATTGTCAAGCGTATCTAACATCAAATGTCATGCATGATTGGTACTGGTGAGCGAGACACTTTTGATATGCGCATTGACTTTGCACAGTGGTGTCCTGGCCTGGAATCCGAGCCTTGACTTGTTTAACTCATCACCTGCTGTATTTCGCAAAACGGCAGCGGAATACATACAAACTGTAATAATTAAGTGAGTAAGTGTATTAATTAATTAAGTAAACGCTTTAGGTTCAACCTATAATGTTTATTTATATTTTGTAAATAAATAAAATAAATAATTACAAAAATATTGATCTTTAATTTATTGGATTAAATATAAATTCACTATTAAAATCCTGTAACATTGATATAATTTTTGGACACGTGTTCAACAGTTATTGCCTATCACGATACTCGATGCAAACCAATATCGATATGTCAAAAGTGTCAAAATTATCGTTTCAAAATGTAGCTACAGAACTGAAATATGATTCAATGTGAATGAATTTCAAGCCAATCGAAACCAAATTTCGTGGTTATGCCAGCAAACCGAACTAGCAAAGATCATAATTCGGTGTGACGCAAACGGCCTGGCAGCGCACATAACGTTGCTAATACCATGAATTTTGATATTTTACGATATCATTCTGAACTATTAATTGAATCTGATCCGCCTTTATCGACTGTTGCGGTTTATTGAAATAATTAGCTTTTCTATGATAATTTTTGCAGTTTAAATTAAAATATATTTCTCTATTAACGCTTACTGACAATTAACTAATGACTCACCTTTGAAAGATTTTACTTCAAAATCAATGAAGGGCTTTGGACTCGCGATGGCAACACATAAAATGTACAAATGTATTGTCCCCTTAACTGCGTACTTAATTTATAAATCACAGTAAATAGTAAACAGTAACAGCCTGTGAATGTCCCACTGCTGGGCTAAGGCCTCGTCTCCCTTTTTTAAGGGGAAAGTATGGAACTTATTCCACCACGCTGCTTTAATGCGGGTCGGTGTAATACACATGTGGCAGAATTTCAGTAAATTAGACACATGCAGGTTTCCTCATAATGTTTTCCTTCATCGTATAGCAAGAGATAAATTATAATCACAAATGAAGCACATGAAAATTCAGGTGTTCCCCGAGTTTGAATTCACGATCATCGGATAAGATTCACGCATTCTTACCACTGGGCCATCTCGGCTCTCTATAAATCACAACGAATTATATTATTTGTGTACAAAACGATGCTTTAATGGCGTTAATGAGGAGACATTTCTTTGTTTACTAATTTAATGAGATGTAATATAACTTGACGGCAAATCGTTGTTTTGATGCCGTGCGATTAATCTTCACGCTTTTATGTAGCTAATAGTATTTTCACGATGGAGCTGTAATGTAATTTGTCTGGGTATTATAAGTATTTGGATGTTATGTGACCCGACTTATTAGCTTTTCATGTCAACGAACCAGGATTATAAATATGTTTATATTTTACAAGCTCGAGACTAAAGTCTTGTTTATACGATGCGATACGTTATAGGTTAAGACATTTATACAACACATATACTATACTATATTACCATACTATACACATATACAAGCAAATTTATGAATCATAATATTATGTATTACATTTTTATGTTTAAAAAAATCCCTTACACTTGTATATTTTACAAGTCCTTTTACACAATACGATATAGACTTAGACGATCATTTGAATGTAGTATGCAAGTTCATAAGTTTTTTTTTTATAATAAAGGTAGTTGGACGGGCAGACCATCAAAGAGGCATCTTGCGGGCCGGCAAGGCGGGGACGGCTAGTGCAGAACATTCTTCCCGACTGTACTGGCCGTCGTCGCGTTTGGACTCTACTACCACTTACCATCAGGTGGAGTAGCTTCATTTGCCCTCCCGAAAATATAAAAAAAAAGATGGACCACCTGATCGTAAGTGATCTCCAACATCCAAAGACATTGGTGTCGTTAATAATATTAACCATTTCTTACATCACGAATTCACCACCAACTTCAGGAACGAAGATGTCATGTCCCTTGTGCCTGTAGTTGCATTGACTCACTCACCATTCTAACCGGAACTCTACAATACTAAGTACTGCTGTTTGGTGGTAAAAAATATAATGAATAGTTGGTACCTACCCAGACGGGCTTTCAAGAATTCCTACCACCAAATGATGACATTCTTTATCAACCTTTATTTTAGGATTATAAATATAAGATTATTTTTATAAGTGCTAGACTAAAGTTTTGTTCATACGGTACGATACTGTTTATATACTAGTTTGTAGGGATTTGTAGTTAGACTGCATGATGTCATTAAACAATCTTTATACCTAAAAATACTTCATAATTTTAAATGTTATCATTTTTAAGAGAATATTTCATAATATTTTTTGAGTAATAGTACTGTAAAGAAAATATATATTAATTATACTGACTCATAATCTGATATTTTCACCAACATAATTTCCAATGACATGAAACATTTATTTTGAAAATATCATAAAAGGAATATAATAATTATGAAGTTCTTATTTCATCAACATATATTCCCTTCCAAGATGAGCGTATAGAAAATATCATATTCAAACATATTTAAAAGTAAAGCGACGTGAATTTGACAGGAAGTTTCAAATTTAAGCTCGCGTATCTACGTTGAAATATACAGGCCATTTATTTAACCCGCGATTGGAATATCGAACGAAATTCAGTATGAACAACATTAAGAGTAAAAGCGATTTGAATTGGGCTTTAGAAAACTTTTTTGTAATCGAGTCATTCCTGCGACCTATTCGTCATTGTGCGTTATTTCATATTTATTTGCCGCTTTGTCAGTTCTCTCACAGTTTATGCGTAAGGTCGAGTTACTTTTAAAAACATTAATAAATTACTCAACACACTATTATACAAATGATAAACAAGCTTAGAGTTAGGATTTGATTGACTCTGTAATTTAAATAATGGGAAAGTGTAAATAATAAGTTTCTTTTCAGTTCTTTTCAGAAAACATTACATTCCAAATCAGCTTCACATTTAATACAACATGTATCATTTATGCCTTTAAATCTATTTTAATAAATGATAATTTGATTTGATTCGATACAACCATTATTAAAATATTAATATTATTATGAAATACAATATTTTTTATTTATGGCAACTAACATTTTATAATTAATTTATAATATCATTTTTCGATAATACATAAAGTAATTGAAACTACTAGCTTTAGTAGAGAATTATTATATTAAATTATTTTTTATCAAAATATAAATTCATTTGAATAAACACGGTTTGAATAAATTGGCAATAATACTGACGTCAGTTAAATGCAATATGTATCTATTGGGTTTGAAAAATAATAATTAATTGCCTGTATCCATAACTGTATATATATATAATATTGAATAGAATGTATTTCGCAAAGAGTATAAAAAGTCAGTATCATAGTTACTAGTAAACAAATAACTACCAATTACCTTTTTTTTTTCACGCTAGAAAAACTTTTTTACGCGTTTCTTCACTTGTGAGGGTATGTGGGACTCGCTGGCGCTATGCATGCACTGGAATACCCACTAAAAAACCAGCGGTACCCACACCACCTCTTCGAGAATCTCACGGGATCGCTTAAGCATACTACCGCGACGCCCCGACGGTTAGCCCGCCTTTGTGGGCGTCCAAATCCTACGGGTTCTCGGGGTACAGAGACCCCCTAACGCCGGCAACAATTACCACGCAAGATCTCCACTGACTCAGGCTGCCAAGGAAAGTCTCTGTGGCCCTTGAGCAGCACCAGAGTGTGGCACGCCGTATTCGAAGGCGCACCGCACTCGTGACAGGAGGTGTTCACCTCCTGCCTCGCTATCCGGTGCAGTTACTTATCTAGCAATCGTGCCGGTTAGTACCTAGCAATTACTAACTGCTAAATGTATTAATTCTGAAATTCTTTGAAATAAAATATTTAAAAATACTTTGAAAAAAAGAAAATAGCAGAAAAAATACAGCTTTAGAAATATACTCCTCAATTATTAAAATTTACTGGGAACTCATAACACTTATGTTACCTAACAATAATGTTATAACCTAAGTTATATCATTAGGCATATCGTGCTAAACAGTAAGTGCCGAGATGGCTCAGTGGTTAGAACATAATCATGTTTTCATGTGCTAAACTTGTATTTATGATGTCGTGAAGAAACTTGAATGTGTAGGATGAGAATCTACCATTATTATTTATATCTATCTAGCAACCATGGGTGGAATAGAGCCTCAATCCAATACTGTCTAACTGTTATTTAGCACACTGTTATATAAGGTCAAGTTTGTTTTTTTCTTCATTTACAATTAAGTATACTCTAATTTTCTATATATATATATATAACATTAAATTGCTAATAAATAAATAAAATAAATTATAATCTCGAATTAAGCTCGAAAACTCAGAGATGGGTTGTCTATGGGTGAGTGTGGTCTTACCTGGGGTTTGATTGGCATATAGTTAGTTGTTACTTGAAATAAAAAAATATCGTCATTACAAAAGTTTACCAAGTCTTTGGCATCATTTATTTGCATTTATATATAAAATATATATATTTTAAGAATATTAGCAATGCCCGTTTTTAAGGAATTACTAATATTCTTATATTATCTTTATTCTTATTTTTATTCATATTATTAAGCGTACAGCTTGTGTTAGGAGTGGTAATGACAATAGCCCCAAGGGGTCGAAATTAACGATGTGATTTTTACATTGCTATGCAGCAAAAAAATCATTTCGCTATAATAAAATATATATTTTATGTAAATTATGAAGATCATCATTGAGGGATATCATTATTAAAGATCAGCAATGATTGGTTTTGTCACGTGCTTCAAATATATACATGTTCTCAGGCAAACCGTTTAGTATTTAGCAATTTACCTTTCTGCTTTCCTAATATAAATTTATATAAACGCCTTAAAATGTGCACTGTCAAACTGTCTCTGGCTTATTCGTATAAACCTGTCAAGTTAAATGTATAATGTTCCATGTTCCAATGCCTCGTAAGACGCTCTCTGTAGCTTCAGGAAATAAGTTGAATAAAAATAGCTTGACCTCTTGCAACGTCAACCATTAAGTTACATAAATATAAATATTTTTTAAATTTAGAAAATGCATTAATTGTTGGAAGTATTTCGGTGCTGGTCTTCGTTAAAGCTTTGTAACAATTATGTTTGTTTATAATTATTTTGTGTTTACACAAACAATTAAGTATATACAAAGTACTTGTAATAATTATTTGTTTTATAAAATATTTGTCAAATAAATCAAGTAATCAATCAATCAATCAAGCAATCGATATATTCGAATTTCAAATTGATGTCTCAGTCATTTTAATATATATCAGATACATTTTAAACAAATTACATATTATATAAAAATATCCTCTAAATAATGAATAAATATTAATTTATCTTATATTTAAAAACAGAATACACAAACAAACACGAAGATACGAAGGTACGCCAATCCTTTTAATATTTCAAAGCGTATAAAGAATACTAAAATAGCGAGTGTTCCAAAATGTTTACTTATATTTCATGTAGCTTTTATAATTCCCAAATATGATGAGGTCTCGTTTCCACTTAAAACCGACGCTCGTCGACTCCGACAGCGACCGAGCGTACGCGGACGGGCTTTTAGTCAGATTACGGTCTGGCTTTAATATAAGCCAAATTCTACATATACTATTATTCCTTTGGTTTCTATCGAGAGGGATTTGTAGATGATGTGTAACAAACCTATCTTAATTACTTACAATTAGTGATTAAGGAGATTGATAAACAGTTTATATTAATAGTATATTTAATTTGTGTTATTTTGTTTTCCCATATTTCATGGATTTTGTTACAATTTACAAATAATATGACGTAATATTTTTATGTTAAGTGGTGGGCACTCAGGCCTGTGTGGGTCTTGGGGTAACTGTTCGGGGCGATGGCCCCCTTCAGTGGTGGCAACGCCGTCTGCAACTACAGACGGGTCACTGGGTAGAATCCATCAAGTCCATGGTGCTTAATTCGCCATCAAGCCTCGGCAATCAGCGGTCTGTGGCGGAGTGGTGAGTCCGTGTCGTCTTTTCTCGTCGCTCAGCGAGGTCGAGCCCGTCGGTGGTTGCCGGCGAGCGCCCATCAGCTAGCGACGAGTAAGTGGTCGGTGTTGATGAGGTCGCGTGGAAGTCCTCTTGGGTGTGGTGGTCGCCGATGGTATGGCGCATTGCCGCGCAGGTGCTGAGACCGTGCTCCGTCAGCGCGGCCAAACATAGAGGCGCTCAGGCGGCGAACGTGGTCGTCGAGGCTCTCCATACGCAGATCTCTGGCTATCACTGCGTCCTCACGTAGCGAGAGGCTCCGGTGATAATGCGTAACGCTAGCGACTGCTGCGTCTGCGGTGACTTGCGTTTTGTTTCGCTAGCCAGCGCGAACCACGCTGCGGCTGCGTAGGTAATATTTTTAATTTGGCAACATGGTCTTTTAAAAAGGCGGCAAAAGAGTTGTAAATATGGAGGGATATAATAAATGGCTTTATTTATAAACAGTATCCACGTACGAGCCAATCCATCTACCAAGATAGATATATATTTAGTATAATCACAGCGAAACAAATCTAAAAGATATAATTAAAAAAATAGTAAAGTTTATTGTGTTACGTGTCTAGTGTATTAAAATTGATCATGATCCTATGTTGGTCGAAGTAAATATTATTTATTTAAAATTGTCTGATGACATGTTTGTAAATGACTAACATATAATGCACAAGCATTCAGAGTGATCCTCACAATAATATAAAATCGTATATTTAAAAGAACAACAAAACTGATTATAACTGAAATACATAAATGATTAAATAATACAATTTGATTAATTACAATCCAAAACTATGTGAACATATATTGCGAAAATAAGTCAATATATTTTTAATAAAAAAATAATTCAAGTAGTATTTTACAAAAATACTTTTGAATAATAATTTTATTATTTTAACGATTATTTAAAGCCTACAAGATGTTTACAACTGCTTATAGAACCTTAAATGTAGCCATAAGCGAAAATTGTTTATTTTTTACATTAAATGATTCATTAATTTTAATTGAAAAAACAATTTACAGCATAATAAGTAGAAACCACGTGATTTGAATTGTTCTTGTATTGAACAAATCTATTGTAATTGTTTCATAATACAAACGCAACACGAATAATGTATAAGGATGTGATGAAGACGGTTTAAGTCATGTCAAAATATTATAATATCGTGACATAATTGTCGTATTAAAGTGAGACTTACGTATGTATACGTGATAACACAATTACTTGCTCGAATTTCATAGCAACATTTCTGTATGTAATGTTTGAGTAAAACGATTTTGGCGCGAAAACGTTAATGTTCTATTGTTTGATCGTGTTTTTTTTTACTAAAAAAAATAAGGTTTTATTACAAAAGCTTAATTCACGAGCGAAGTGTAGCTAAAAAATATTATGTTTTTTTTAATAAAAAGTGACATCAAATTCATTTGAGATCTATTTCACTCTTTGGAATTAAAGACGTAATATCTTAGTAAATGAAGAAGGAATTGTTTAATTGCAGTTTTAATAACATGAAAGACGAGAAGTGTTTTAATTTAGAAAATAATATGAGGTGTATTCGACAACAGCCCGCGCTAGCGTTTCCTCGTACACTTGACCGCATTTTATAATTTCGCACTCAACGTGTCTACTGTTTTTATTTATAAAGTTAAAACCAACATCTAGATGAACTTATTTTTTACTTACTACTACTACTTTATTATAATAACGATTTCGACTATACTTTGAATGATGAAATTGTACGAGTAGTATTCCTTTTGCGAATATAAAAAGAAAGGAAACAATTATAAATCAACTAATAGAATACTCAAGAACTTAAGCCGGACCAGACCTAGCAATGCACACCTGAGTCCGTGTTACTACAGGTCTGAGACGGCGCTAATCTGCCTCTGGCGCAGCCCGCTCAAAGTTGCCATAGGACAGCCAGATTATTAGATCATAGATCGATAGGTTTTTGCAAAACAATAACGATCTTACTTATAAATTTTATTTAGCGTGTGGTTCATTATACAATGCCGTGTCTTCTTCTTTGGAGTGTCAAATTAATAATGATAAAGGAAGAAATCTGGGAACAACTAATCTATTATAATAATTATTATAATATTAGGCATAAACACCAAATTTTTTTTTAACATAGTTATATAAATATTAACTTTAGAGACAAAAAAATATAAGGCGTAAATTAAAAATAATATATATCCTACAAAAAGAATTTTACAATTTTAATGCACATTTTATTAGATATTTGCTAATATGTTAGTCAAGGGGTCGCTTACGTTAGCCTTCTTCGGAACGAAAACATAGAAGTACACTTAGACACTCCTTATTAGGTATATTCTAAATTGTAGCATTTTTTGGGGACTGTAATAACTTAGACTGCCCCTTAACGAAATGAAGACCACGAAAAATGTTGCATAACGTATACATAAGTATATCTATTACCATATATACCATACCATACCACAACATCAATCTATTACCATAAATTAAAATAGAGCTTTCAATTTACTTCGTTTTAGATTTTTTGATATAAAAAAAATAACTTATTACCTGATAAGCCTTCATTATAATTATAATCTTTATAACTTTTTAAATTTAGATGTTCTTATAAAAAGTAGTTAAAAGGCTTCAATATATAAATCTATGTTGACAACTATTTTTCAAAGTTCTGATAAGCGATGACATTGATCGTGATTTGGCGTATCTCCAGCGACGGCAACCATAACTATTGATCACCAACCTTGGCGACAGGGTAACGAGGCTAGATTACTGGATGGCGTTCAGCGTCCAGCTCTGAGCACGCCACAACCACACCGAACATATCGCCAATAACTTGGACTTGCCACGATGCGTTAACCATCTTTATTTACGATAATAGCTCAAACAACATGCTCGATAAATTATAATGTACAGTAGATCGGCAGTCACATTTAGTATTGACTAGCGTCCCGCCCCGGCCTCACATAGGCATCATCAATATTTTAGAGTTTTCAATATAGTAAATATAAGTCATTAAAACCTGCCAGGAAAGTATCTTCATTGTGTCGAAAACAGCACCAAATTAGATTTTTTTTAATAAGAGTTTTATAATTGTAGAAATGTTCGCTTCGCTTGAATTCAAATTTTATATTTAACGTACGTTTTATGCCAAAAATAAAATTTTTATTGTCTTTTTTTTTATTTGACACTATCAGTGGCGAAACTTGGAAATAACATTTTTAAAGTTATTACCTCATATTATATACGCATTCATAAATTTATGTAAAGTAGAAGCAGAAATAAATTTTTTAAGTAATGAGGAAAAGTTTTTATTTCTTAAGCCTTAATCATTTATACATAAATGTGGACAGCAACCAAGTTTAAAATGTAAATGATTAATTTAATGCGTACTTTCCACATATAAACATATTAAAAATAAATGACACACTTATTTGATAATCCACTTTTGTATCATTACGACGTATCCTATGAAATTAAAAACCTATCTATACATATAAATAAAATATAAGTCTCTGTCTGTGATTTCAAAATAACTGCCTCTTTTAAAGTTAATATGGCTATTTGCTATTTACCAACACTAAAACAAACTTATTTTTTTTATTTTGTCTGTCTGTCTGTTTGTCCAGGCTAATCTCGGAAATAGATAAAAATTTAATATTAAAGCTTTTGATGAAAAATAAATGAATACGTATTTCATCATTTTTAGAAATTCAACCCCAAACGGGAGAAACGTGGTTGAAACATTAATATAAAAATGAAATAAAAATTGCTTGAAATTTACTATTTGTGTTTCTTGATTGAATTGATATACATATATTCAAAGTTCTCAGAAATTCCAACCAAACGTGGTTTTTTTTTCATATTCACTTAAAAAACTTCATTCATATACCTCTGGGTGTAAATAACACAATATATAGGTACTATACGATAAGTAGGTATATAGTGCCCTCATAGTGCGATTCAAGACAATCAAAAGTTCCATTGCCTGTCGTTGAACATGGCCGGCACTGATTTTAGTAAGTCCTGTCATCACATGGACAGTTTTTATGTTGTATGCTCCAGAGCGAGCCTTGCGAGTAACTAAGTAATTTTAGCCCCAAAAGGAAATACCGCACACGTGGTTTTGTTTAGTTAAATAATATGTATGTAT